>NC_036463.1:3706630-4331630 GCF_002775205.1 Xiphophorus maculatus
AGGAAAATTAAATGTTGATCTTATCTCTTTGCTGCAGGCTTAATTGTTTTTAATGATCGCTACGTTCCTCTGATGTGGGGTGAAAGGCAGGTCGCACGCAGGAAAAATCATCAGCGAGACTCACACACCTTAAAGCGTGCGTTGTTGTAGCCAATTTTGAATCTTTGGAGAATGTGAGAAAGCACAAGCACCTGAAGGAAACACCCAGCAGGACGTAAAAACCTGCTGGAACAGAGAAGTACAAGCTGTTCTCTGGGTTACAAACCATTTGGCTGTGAGAAAACTACAAGTAAAAAATACAGAAAATACAAGAAAAAAAAACAAGTTTAGAAGTTATTAGCAACATGTAGTTAATTAAAAACTTAACACTGTTGAATGGATGTAAGAGTGTATTGAAACTGAAAACAATCACGTTCATGCAATAAGATTTAAAAAAATCACAGATGATCACTTATTCATTGCACTGTGTAAAAGAGAATGAAAGAAAAATAAAACTAAGCAGAGCAGTTTAAATTTCTGAGATTCATTTCCAAATTTGTCAATTGAAAATTCACTTTTCAAACTCAGTTTTTTTTAGATTATCTCAAAAGTTGTTCTTTATTTGCAGAAATTTATTCCTACTTTTTTATATCTTCAATGTCCCTAATACTCCGTTGAAAAACCCAAAACCAATGGAACATGGTATCTAAGAAAAATCAGGTTTCTTAACCTGATATTTAAGAAATATCACCTGTATTTCAAATATCACATCAGATTTTCCAGCTTGATATCCTGAATATTCCAAAGTTGTCTTGACTTATCTGAGTTTGATTCACTCCAGAGTGGTAACAAGTATAAGAAGGAAACACTGATGTCTCTTTGACCTCAATATTTAAGCTGTTGGATCAACTGAACATCAACAAAACAGAAACTGTTTTGCTGTCGTGATTAGCAATCTTCCTAGAAGATAAAAGCTGAATAAGGGATCTTTAACGTGCATGATGTTGCTATTTGAAGTTGACTCAGAGAAAACATTCTCAAAGTTTTAAGCACTATGTGAAGTTGAAAAGTTAATCCTTCTCATTGGTGCCCATAATCAGTGACCCAAGACCTCCTTCCTTCTAGGAAGAACCCCAGCGCTGATGGTGTCTGCTGAAAGCACTGTGTCAGCAAGAGGAGCTGCAAACCAGTAGGATGATAGTGTAAGCAAGGAAAATCTACTTAAAGGCTTGAGCTAACACTATGTGGTCTCCGATGCTTTGATAAATAGGTTCAATACACTGCTTTAAAACAAGTTTGTAGTCAAGCAGAAACATAAAGCCTGAAAGGTTTTCATCCTGTGGTGCAACTGACTCAGTATCGAAAGTTATCAGACGTTTGTCTGCAGGCTAGGGGAGGATGTGATTTGTTCTGCATCCATTTTCCAAACTCCTGCTGCAGAATTCAAGTGACAGAGTAAATCTGAATTAAATTAAACCAAAGTGAAATGATAAAGAAGTCTGGTCTTTTTTTCTGTTTGTCTCGTTGTGCTTTATCTCTCAAAAGGGGAATAACCTTTTCATGCTCCCCCTCCAGGAGTCTTCATCCCACCCATCCTCCTCCTCCATTTTACATCTATTTTATCCCTCATCCTTCTTTAATCTGCCTTTTCATCCCCCTTTTTCCATCTTCTGACCTCTATGTTTCCCATCCAACCTCATCCTTAATATATTGTATTCAATTTCAACAACTAGAAATATGTTTATTTGTGATTGCACTTTACAAAAAACATCCAAAGCAGATATTCACCATAAAACTAAGCTTAATTAATCATATTACTTAGTGTTTCCTCATTTCTAATAACATTCATTCAATTTATTGATTTTTTTTTCTCCTAAGGTACCTTTGAGAGGGTCCAAACTAGACCAAACCAGGGGATTTCCTGGGGAGTCTCCTTTACTGTGTGTCTCAAATAACATTCATGTTGGACAATGGCCCTGTCCCAGTCCTCTCACTACACTCTACGCCTCTCTATGAAGTGTATACTCTGCCACAGTACACTTAAGGTTTCAGGTGCGCAAATTACAAGCATGGAAAAATTGGAAATTGTGTTAATACAGGTTATGTCATCGACTTGAGCCTCTTTGTCGAAACTGCGACATCCAAAATAGCGATAATGGTTGTTGTTTTGGCATTTGTCCTGCTAAGAATTAAAGTACAAGTTCAACAAGCAAGTGAATTTAAATGTACAACACAAATATTTTTGCTCTTGAAAGTGTTTTCAAATGTTTGTTGTTATGACTTGTTGAATACGAAGCAAAATTTTATTGCATTCACACATGGATAGCAGAGCAAAACAAAAATGAACTACTTTACATTCGAAAACTGATTTGTTTTCTGCGACAGACACAGCTTGCTTGGTGAACAGTCAATTTTTGGATTTTAACTCAAAGCGTCATATGCAGCGATGGATGCACTGCAAAAACACAAAATCTTACAAAGTATTTTTGGTCCAGTTTCTAGTGGAAATATCTTAGTACACTTCAAATAAGAGAAAACTAACTTACAAGTAATTTTTCAACAAGAAATATGAGCTTGTTTTCAGTCAATAATTCCTTAATATTGATGAAAAAATTTGTTCCATTGGATTATTTCATTTGTAACATGGAAAAATGTCTTGTTATAAGTGAAATAATCTGCTAGTACATTTTCATCAATATCAATATTCAAGTGTACTGAGATATTTGCACTAGAAAGTAGACAAAAATACTTGGTTAGATTTTGTGTGTTTGCAGTGTTGTGTGTTATACATTTGGCTGAAGTCTACCTGGATGCAGGTTTAGCCAAAGAGTTAATGGGGGGTCTGAAACGGTTGCAGCTGGAGAGTTTCTTCAGTGATAAACTGAACAAAATAGCACCATCAGAGATCCTTCCTCTCAGCAACTGTTAGACTTTATAACCATCACTTCTGAAAGAGTGTTTACTTCCCAGCTTCTTGTAAAAATATAGAATTATTCTGTTCTATTCCTGTGTGAACCTGAATCCTCTGAACCATCTGTTGCATCATCCCTTTTCCTTCTTGTTTACCAGTGAACTCACATTGCTGTGGAGTGATCCAACTTTAATTCATTCATTTTATATCCCTGTTAATTAAGTTGTTGTAGAGCCAATGACTGAAAGCTACTTGGGCTTGAGTACCGGTAATTATTTTTTAATGGTTGCTTCTATTTTTAAAACAGATAATTTTAACATTACTTGTTGATTAGAAATGATTTTCCAGCAACAAAAAGAACATTCATGATATTTATTTATTGTTTTCACTTTGAAGTAGACCCTAATAAACAGTGTGTAATAAAAAAAAAAAAACACTGTCCAAGCAAAGGGAATTAGCCTCTGTGCAGCTGGGTCTTTCTCCCAGCTTTAGTCTCATGCAGGGTCAGCAGGGCAAAACAATCGAGAAAGCAAAGCAAAGCGAAGATAGCTGATAGCCTTTTCTAATAACACCCGGCCACTTGTACATGAGGAAAAGTTTGGCCGAAAGTGGCTTTCTGTTTTTTCGCCTTCTCTCAGCAGAAAGCCAGAGACTTACTCTTTTTATCTCTGGCCTTGCCTGAAAAGATCATTTGCTGCTCAGAACCCAGAAACATAAGCCAGCAGATCCGCTTGTGGCTGCAGTAAGAAAGACTACCCTATTCTCCGTCATGTTTTTCCTTGCACAATTGAATCAGTCAAGGCAAGTGCCTCTCCAGTCTGCTGTATAAACTAAACACCTAGTGGCTCAAACCTGCGCTCTTTTGTGTGCTTCTCAGTGTAGAGATTATTTTCCTTAAACAGCAATTACAACTCCACTCTGCCTTAATGATTGGAGCGGGAAGAGAGGTTCACGTTTTAGTCCGTAAATTGCTTTCCTGCTCCCCCCTCCTTATAGGCAAGCCCGCTGTTTGCTGTTCCCTTGTTATTGTGCTGCAGATACAAAGCCACAGGAACCCAAGGTGGGTCAATACTTTTCTCATTGTGGATGCAATGAAAGCAAACTGTCTCATTATTCTTCCTTTTCAGAAATTCTTATTTAGATTGTAGCCGAGATCCTAGCGGTTGTGTTTGCCGTTGAAGATTTGCACGGCTCCCCTCATCGGGGGCTGAGCACCGCTGCTCTAAAATGCAGCACAGACAGACAGATGGTGGATGCAGCTTCACTTCTTCATCTTATGTGTATGTAGGATTTGATTTGATTCCTTCAAAGCTTCATAATGTTTGGATATAAATAGTCTCAAACAATATATAATCAAAAATATTGACTATTATTCACGCTAAGGTCAATTCCTTTCAAGAATCTAGCAAAGTAGAAGCAAAACATGAACATGATTCTACAAACCTTTAAAATAATAGACAGTGAATTAATTTCTTGTTCATAAATCCATTCATCAAAGAGTCAGTAACTTTCACAACCCTGAGTAACATTTCTGCCCCTGGTCCAGATAAACAAAATTTTTTTTTAGAGTTTCAAAAACTTCATGAAACAAATTTGTTTTGTAGAAAAATATTTTGTATTTCATTTTTAAAATAAAGGCAAATTTTACACAAAAAGATTTAACACATCTTTTCAATTTAGTTCAAAATTTTGATAAAAAAAAATGTTCTAACCAAAAGACAAAAAAATTTATTTCATGAAAAAGCGCATTCCTTACACTATAAATGTCATTATTTGGCGACATGATTTACAGATAGAATTTTTTAGCACTTTTATATTCTAAAACAATTTTATTTTTGTATTTTTAGCTAATATTATTAAGACCCACAGTGGATAGTCAAATTCATGGTTAGGGTTTCACTGCCGGCCCATCATAGTTTTTTATGTGGCCCTCTGGACTCTAGAGAGCCTTCAAGATAACACTTGTGTGCTTTTAAAATGCTATTTTATCAATCAAATCAAACCAGTTTTTATTTATATATTCCCAAATTAAATCAATGAAATGACATTCAACATTATTTTAGTAGTACATATCAAATACAGAGACAAAAACAGCAAAGGGTGGTGGCAGAACCATCTCTGCTTAGACAAAAACACTTTCAGTTTTTCAACAAAAGTCAGTCAGGGGATGAGGAAAAGCTCAGTATGCTAACGAGGTGAGTGGCCTTGAAAATTACTCCCATGTTTCTCTTAGCTCTGTTTAATTTAGACCTGGGAAGAGATTTTTCAGTAGCCCCAATCTGTTTAATCAGGATGATGCTTCATTTGCTAATTGTCATTTGTCATTATATTCCAAAAGCTAAGAACTTGATAAATATGCTAAAGAAATCCTCATCAGGCTTTTGCAAACACGCATTTGACTTGAATCCTAATTTGTGTTTTCTAAGCAGTGGCAACACCGAAAAGCCATTAACATTGTACAATCCACCAAACTATTGACAAAGATTTGAATTACATGGAACATCCTCTGCTGTCATTTGCATGCTTAATGTTGAACCGTCATGTAAACACAACATAAAACGCTAAAGGAAGTACAGAATTTAGCCGCCTGCCAGTGCTGGACGTACGAGGCATTTTTAATTCGATAAATTTGCATATTTACTCTTACAGCTGTGTTGTGTGAAAACAAACACACAGACCAGCTGCTTTTCATTGTGGTATTCAGATCCTCTCTCTAGCTCTGTCAATAGCTGCTTTGCTGCTACTTCTTGTCAGAAATTACTGTTTTGCAGAAAGCTAAAGCCTAATTTAGGAAAAGCTGTCTAATAGAAAATGATTTTTCAATTATTTTTGCCCTCTTTCAGAAGAATGTTTGTTAAAGTGACAAATTGAACGTCTGTGTGTGTTGAAAGAGATTTCTAGAAGTGGGCCAGGGCTTTTGGGAGCGATGTGAGTCAGACAGCCGAGCAGAAGCCGTCCTGGAAGAGCCCAGAGGAACCAGTGTCCTTCTAAAAGACCATCACCTTTGACCTAAAACAGCAAAAACATAAACGATTGGAAGGAAAGAAGCAAAGTGAACTTGATTACAAATTCATTCCTGACATCACTGCTTCCAGCTGTATGCTGACCAAAATATTGGCATGTCGACATTTGCTTTTACCCACACTTGAAACTGACATAAAACTGTGTCATAGCAATATAACTGTGGATATTTATGGCTGTGTAAAAGGTCACATTTTTGTTTGTCTGGAAACAAAAATGTGACATCCACCACCATCTTTGCTGAAGTCATGGCAACCAAGAACCAAACAGTAGTGGTTTTAAACTTTAAAACAAACACTCTCTGCTGTAGAAACACGTGTGTATATCAGCATATTTAAAGGGGACTAAATACATTTGCATTCCACACTTTCTTCCACTGTCTGCCTAAAGAAAATCTCTTTTGAAATAAAATTTCAGCTCGATTTTCTCCCTACTTTTCATGGCTGCACCCTCCTTTCATTGAAGCCCCTTGTGTCCCATTCACAGTCACACACCTGGGAGCAGCAGCCCAGCGCCATCATAATCTTTACTATTACTACCGGCACAAATGGAGCAAGCCAAGGATTAAGTGTTTCGCTCAAGGACAACTGGTAGCCAGTAAAATAAGCAAGGGCATTAGTTATTCACTTTCCTGTCAGCAAGATAATCACTTATCAAAACTTTAGGCTGCTTCACACTCCCCTGCATTTATTTCCACTTCAATAGGCTTTGCCGCATCCTGCGAGGATGAAGGTGATGCCGTACATCATCCCCACAAAACAGGAAAAGCTGAGAAATCTCTATAATAGGGCCAAGACCCGTCCCAGCAGCCCTCCCCTCACCTGCCACTCCATTCTGAGCCCTAACAGAAACCTTTTCACAGAGCCGGCAGGAGAGGGGCAGCGATCCCAGTAACCTGGATTCAGCAGAGCAGTGGGCTGGATGCTCCGATGCAACCAGGCATGTGTGAGGTACTGTAAGGAAGCTCAGCAGGGAGCGGCTCTGCAATACGGAGATTGTTGCTTTCATTCAAGTGGGCGTAGTGTGGAGGAAGTGGAAAGACTGCAGACAATAGATGAGAGGGCTTTTCAGAACACTAAGCTTCCTCCAGGGATGCTGCTCCAGTTTTTGGGGAGTATTTTCAAATCATTATGACTTTTCAAATATGGAATTTTGCCTGTAATCATTTCATACAACAAGGTTTCAGAAAAGCCCCGAAGCACATTTAGTGTTACTCATGTGTGCAGCCGGAAAGGTGACGAGTGAAATGATATGCTTTTGTTTGTTTGGTAGTTTCTTGTCAACAGGTGTGTTTGCTGGAGTCTCCAACCGAGGGGAGAATTCAGCTTCCAAACTCTGCAGACTCCTCTAAGCAGAAAACATGTTAACTTTTTAAAGATGCTTTGTGAATAAATGTAGGTTTTGTTTTTTTATTTTTAAAGAAAACTAACACTAAATCAGAGTTTCTGTTCCTTTAACTCAGTCCCTAGCATACTTGATTACAGCATATTAAACATTAGGGTTTATAATTTGGCAGGTCATTTCCCTCTAAAATACAACTTGCCTAAAATATGGAATTCCTCAAGGTTCAAATACGGTGCATCTCATTGCACCGTATTTGCGCTAAACTGTATTCACATTTAAAACTGTTTTTGTGATCTAAAACATTTAAGAGTGACAAATAAAAACAAAATCAAAAGAAATCTCTAAGGGGCCAAACTTTTTCACAGCTTATGCATATTTGTTTCTCTGACCTGTTATGTGACATTCAAAAAAGGGGAATTCACATGCAGTCAGACCTGAGTATTTCAGTAATCCCAGCTGCAGATGTGATGAATCTGCTGGCATTCATTTATTTCCAAATGCCAGGCTTGAATGTTTTTCAGATTTTCCTCTATTTGGACAGAACTTCTGAGTTTTAGGGCATTTTTGTTTGAGCTAAGGTTTGCAGAAGCAGAGCTCAGAAAAATTGCGGAGAGAAGTGGGAGAGAACGAATCGGCAAAAAGGAAGGGGAGATGAACTTTAACAAATAAAATGACTTCCACCGAGTCGGCAGTCGGTCTCTCTGTTTTGTTCCCTCAGCTTCTCTGGTTGTATGCTTTACAAAATCAAAATATTTTCCACAAAATAAATGGTTTGCAAGTCCCAGTGCACAGATGATAGTATCAGTATTCTTTTGAAGCCCAACTAACAGGATCACAGTGTCCTTGCCCCCCCAAACCTTCCCAAAGAGATTTTATGGAAGTCTATCCACTCATTTTATTTCTACGGTTCCAAACGCACAAACAGAAACCACATGCTTCCTTTGATAGAGGTACATTTTGTGCTGTAACTGTCACTCCACTCTGACAGAGCTCACTTTGCTCCTGCTCACGTGTACTTTCATACGGCAGCAGCTCTCCCAACATGACACCTCAGTGCATTAGACACACTTACTAATATAAACCTAACTGCAGGGTTCAGCCATTTACACCAGGTTTTAAATTGATTTGTATCTGAACTGACTTCTTGAACTAAGATGTACAAAAAGTCAATTCAGTTCAAAAATACTTCATTAATCCCAGATGGAAATGAGATGTTGTAACTTGCATAATGCAATTTTCTTAAAAAAAGAAAAATAAAAGAGTTGTTGTAGACACTGTGGGCAGGAAAGATCTCCTGTGGCAGTCTGTGTTACAGCGGTTTTAAAGAAGCCTCTAACTGTTGTAAAAACCCAACAGATTACACATTATAATTAACTATTAAACACAAAGACCAAAATAAAAAGGCTATTTGTGTCAATAAAAAATAAAAAAAGTACACCCTAAGAGAATGAGTCTTAGCAGTTAGCATAAAAGTGTGTTAACACAATGCCAAGTGAAAAAGATAACAGAAATTAGGTTAGACAAGCAACTGTTGCTGCTACTGACTTGGAAATTCCTTAATTGAGTAATTTTTCAAGGAGCAAAAGACAAAAATGTCAATCTCTAGAGGTGCTAAACTACCAGAGGCATACTCCAAAAGATTTCCAGCTATAATTGAAACAAATGATGTTTTTACAATAGTTTTATAATTCTATTTGGCTAAATACAAACACATGCTATACTTGTTAGGTTTTTATCTGTAAAAAAAGAATCCAAAAACCATCTATTATTTTCCTTTGTGTCCTCAGTTGTGCACTAGTTTGTGTTGGTCTCTCACATAAAATCTCTACAACACAAAAAACTTGACAACATGCAAATTATTTCAAGGAGGAAGCACTTTTCTAAGTCACTGTATGCGCTGTGTACGGAGTACGCAGTGTCCATGAGCCAGATATTGAGGCGCGTGTTAAATTGATTCCTGTCTGCAGCTCTGGCGATGTAATAGAGGTCCGTTCTGCTGCAGAAAGAAGTAAAAAAACCTGAGATTTAAAGGTCAGCTTTTCTGAGTGAAGAAGACGCTGACCGGCATTCCCCTGTGGGAAACAGCTGGAGTGTTTATGGAGTGATTCAAACCAAAGCTTTCATCTCTTAACATCATCATGGGCGCGTGCA
Organism: Xiphophorus maculatus; assembly: GCF_002775205.1. NCBI lineage: Eukaryota > Metazoa > Chordata > Actinopteri > Cyprinodontiformes > Poeciliidae > Xiphophorus > Xiphophorus maculatus. The sequence goes on from NC_036463.1 coordinate 3,716,037, forward strand.
GGTGCACTTTAGTGGGTGTGGGGGTGGCATAAAGAGCACCAAGCCTGTTCTGTTTGTGAGTGTATATATTTAACCCAAAGTGTTAGACATCCACCTCTCCCTCTCATTACACTCAGCAGAGTGTCTTGACCTCGTTTTAGTCCAGGCCGTTGTCAGATGGAGTGAATATGGATGCATTATTAATCTGTTTCTGTCCAGATAAACTGCCGCTCAAGACTGAAAATGGACGCGTAAAATGCAGGCGCCGCTCCTCTCTGAACGGTACTTGTTTATCTATTTAGGGAATGGAAGGTCTGTCAGGGAGATTCAATCAAATGAGCAACAGAAAGAGTCGTTAGATGGGCGGGAAAGGTGACGGCAGCGGTAGAAGAAAGAGGAAAAGCATGCTTAAGTGCTGATTACTCATATATATTCATGGCTGAATGTTAGGCGTCGCATTTTGCGGTTGGTTTGACTCCCCTCTGTCAGAGCTGCCTGTCAGTGGTTTATACTGGCACCATGCTGATACAGGAGACGCTCCAGATCATCTATGTCATCTCAGAGATTCATGCCATGAATCAGATAATCTGTCAAATAGACCAAATTATTGTTATTCATGTGTTTGTTTTCCTTCACGATAATATTCACAATTAAAAAAAAAAAAACACAATGCTCAGAGTTTCGGTGAAACTTTACCTTTTTTTCTATGTTCCAGCTCTCACCAATGGCTGTCCACCAAAAGATTGGGATGATGAGTACAGAGGGTTGATCTGAGATTCTTTTTGAAAGTTGGCTGGGTGAGGAGCTCAGCTATGGAAGAAGGGATCAAAGTTCATGTTGGAAAGTGTTCCAACAGGAACCAGTACCAGGGATAATCTAGAACTCAAAGGGAGACTACATTTGATTATTGGTTGCTCTCCTTATGTTATGCCAGACAAGATGAGTGGAAGATGCTGATTTGGGTGCCTAATGATTGGTGGATGGGTGGATTAAACTTCTTAGTCTTTCTTACAAGGCCAGATGAGATGCGGATGTACAGTGAACCCCCACCAGTTCATTATCCGTGGATATTTCTGAGGAACTTAAATCCAAATTATTTGTGGGACATCTGCACATTCACTGATCTTTTTTTCTTAAAAATATTTGAAAGAAAATACAGCCTGGGAAGCTGAAATACTTCGCCACTATGCTGCTTGGCATGCTATTGGCTGGCGTTTGCAAAGCAGCCAATCCAGGAACAACATTCCTTTTCCTTTAAACTGATTGGCTGTGGCCCCAAAATAAGGAAGATTGAAGCGATGTGGTACGCTGTATTTGCCCACAAAGATAGAAAGTCAGAGTTCAAGTCAGACTTTTATCTGTAAGACAATTACCTGTTGCTATGGTGTTGGCAGCATCATGCTGAGGCGCTGTTTCCCTGCCACCATGAAGCACGTTGACAATCAAAAATGAGGAAGAACAACAAACACGTCAAATCAACATCTTCAGTTAAGTGTAAAATTATTCTTAGCCCCAGCAGATTTAGGCTTAAAGCAGTTTTTAAAATATTTTGCCATCATTTTCTTTGGACTGGGAGGATGGATAGATGAATAGGGTTAAGCAATTATTAAATATGTTTTTTTTAGAACTAGCATGATGTAAAGGATTTCTGGAATACATAGACATGCATTTACCAGTCCCCATGATTTAAAATTACATTTATCTTCTGCTGCTGGTCTAATGGAAGGCCTGCTGAAAACAGTAGCTGTTAGAATAAGAACATTTAATATGTGCCAAAGATATATAGTTGCTTTATTCACAGGTCAAAAGAAAAATGTCCCCTACATGTCCAATTAGATCGTTTTTCTTCAATTTCCGCAATGCCCTGCAGGTAATTGGTGTAGCGTATGTTGTTAGCAGGGCTAAACTCCCTTCCAACAAATCGTCATTAGCCCCATACGTGTGGCCTGCTGACATTACTCGAATTTAGGAGGTTAACTGCTGTATTGACTGCAGACACTGACCCCTGAGTTAGTTATGGCGAGCAAAAACCTGCTGCTGCTGTCGCATTTACTATATTTCACACGTCTGGGTCCAAAGGCCAGGGCACGGCACAGAGTAATGGAAAAGGGAGGGGACACAGGTACTCCCACATGTTGTTGGTTGACGAGACGTGCACCGTGAAAGGCTCTGCGTGTGGCAAATTTTGTAACTGCTGCTGTTAGCATGCGGCCATTTGCAGCTGAGGCGGTGGTAATGCTAATTATGATTAGCTCATTAGTGGAGCATTCTAAATCTGCCAAAGGAATTCTCACCTCCCCTCAAGGTGAGCTTTCATGTAAGCAATGCAGCCTCACAGTGTGGGCCTGCTTCACAAAGACCAACCCGGTTTATTATTAGGCTCTAAGGCTGCAGAAAGGAGGCTGAGGATTCATTGAGCCCTCTTATATACGTGAGAGCTTGTGTCAAAAGGACGTGGTCCCTACATAGACCGTCATGTAGCTATGGAAACAGCCTTCTGAAGTGGGGCACATGCAGGCAGGTGAAGTAGCTCCAGTTTTGGCTAACAACTTCAATTTTCAGCTTATTAAATAGAGGAAGCAAGCAGCAGATGTTTGTATCTGTGTTGCAAATGTAAAGAAGGCAGAGTTTAACATTTTGTGAATGCCATCAGGATGTGCGGGAAGGTTAATTTGCACATATGCTGCTGTGATAATGTGCAAAACGCTTGGAGGTGACATGGAACGCTGGTGAAGGGTATCTGTGTCAAACAAGCAGCATAAAAGCCAAGCATCCTGAGGGGCACTGGGTGTGTGGTGCTATAGGTAAACACTAGGACTGCTGGGTTTGATGAAAAGGTGTGTGATGTGACTAAGACTCTGAATTTTGTGGCTGAACAGTGTCCTCACAGCATGGAGTCTAGTTCTTTTTTAGAAAAAACAGATGTGACTGTAGCACTTCTACTTGTTATGGCATGTGCTTTATGAGCTCTTCTTGGAACCTGGATCTTTTCTGTCATGTGTATTTTGTGACTTTCTTCACTTCAGCAAAATTTATTTCTTTTATGACACAAATTCCCAGTAATCCCAAGTAATATCTTGGCACTACACCTAGTACAGGTCCAATTTGGTTCAAATGTGAATGCCAATTGGTGTACAGGTGACCTGTCCAGGATATACCTCACCTTGCAATTGGTAAAAAAAAAAAAAAAAAAAAAGGTTTCCATTTAAGGAATCTCATCTTCTTGCAATGAGAAATTGACTTTGCAGCAATCCCTCATCTTGAACGTCTTTGTGGTGACAGTGGAAAGGAATGAGAATAAACTGGTTTACTATGCATGTCCATTTGTTGTAGCTGGCTGGAGGTTGAGAGGACAAGAAGAAGAAAGACACAAGCACACTGGACCAGGAGTTCTTTCTATGAAAAAGAACAAAAAAACTAAAAGACAGTATCAACTGTCATTTAATTTGTCTAGGAAAGAAGTGCAGAAAAGCACTAGAGAATACAGCAAAACCCCAGTATTCATGGGGTTTAGGGAATACAACTGCTCACTAACAGATGGAATCCACAAATACCCCAGACCTTTTATAAGCACTCTAAAAGTGCTTATAATTATTTTAATAGTTTAAACACCATTAGACATTAATATGCATAAATACACAGTCTTAATTATCTCTGCTTCTGGGGTTACAGCCAATCAGTACCAAGGGAAATGAATGGTTCACCTGGATCGGCTGCTTTGCAGACACCAGTCAATAACATAAAGTAGCATTACACCCAGTTATTTCAGCTTCCCAGGCTGCATTTTCTGTTTTTTAGATGTGTTCCACTAAAACATCCGCAAATAGGTGAATCTGTGAATACTGAAAGACAAAGAGTACTGTAGGTTCTCTGGGAGAAAAACACAAACACACATGGCAGCAATAGCTCTATCAGGGAATTTGAATCCCTACTGTAAATAGAGACAGTTAAACTCAGAAAACGATACGCCAGGTTTATTTTCTATGGAAAAAACCACAAAAGAATTATATAGAGTTAATACAAGCAACAGATCCATCAGAGTGTTCACGGAGCCTAACTCAGATGTAGAGGGACAGGCACACCTTCTACTGAAAGAAAGGAAGAGAGAACAGAAAATTAATATTAACAATAAATGAAACAAATTTAAAATCCAGTTCCTAACAATTACAATCAGGCAAATTAGTGAAAAATTGTCCATATAAAAAAATAGTGTATGGGATTAAATTTTCACTTAAATACTCACTCAGCTTGAGCAAGAACAGGGTAAAGACTTAATTTGAATTAAACAAATCTCCAGCAGAATATACAACTACATATTGTAGTTTTTAATGATTAAATTGTTGCTAAATGTTGTTGTGTTCCATTAACTTTTTTGCTAAAGGCTTCTCCTGATTACAGCGATGCATACATGGAGGGGAACCTGTATGGTCCTCACTAGGTCATTGCAGAAGTATGGACCCAGCTGATTTTGCTTCCTGATAAGGCCTGTGGTAATGGGGACCTGTAAATCTCTCCTCTCAGTGACCGGCAGCAGGCCCCAGTTCATCTATCCATCCTATGCCCAGTTATGAACAAGTCACTAAGGAACTCCAGCAAGTCCTTGGTCTCAAGTGGATCATACAGAAAAACTTTTTTACAGAGGTCCCCAGGGGGGCATCAGGCTCAGATGCCCGAACCAACACAGCTGACTCTTTTTGATGCAGTGGAGCAGCAACCCTTTTCCAAGATCCCCTGGGAAGACAGAGCTCCACACCGGTAAATCGAGAGCTTTGCTTTTTGGTTCAGCTCCTTCTTAACTGTGATAGACTGGACTAGTACCCCCGTTACTGCAGACAAGGCCCCAATCTGAAGGGGGCAGCCCACCTTTTTCCAGTTGAGAACCATGACCTCAGACTTTGAGCTCAGACTCTCATCCCGATCACTTTACACTCGACTGCAAACTCACTGAAGGTCATGGACTAAAGTGACAACTAAACCACATCCATCCATTTATTTCCTGTGCCCTCTTTACCCCTGTAGGGACTTAGTGTGGGATAGTGACTATCTTCTTCGGTCAACGGATAAGAGGCGGGGTACACCCTCGAGACATTGCCAGTCCACTCAACAGAACCACATTTTTTGTAAAAAGCATGGAGGAGTGAAATCCTGAGGATCTCAACTAGACACCCCCTTTTAGTGACTAATTTGAGATCCTGTCCATGAACACAGCAAACATAGTGAGTCACGAAGAGCAGCCCTAGCAGAGTTCAACCAGAACTAGAAACAGGTTAAGAGGTGTTCCCCTTTAAAACAATAGTAAAGTGGACACATATCACTTCAAGTGGTCTGCACATTCCCCCAACCTACTATCTGTCAGTCACCTGAATTAGAACATATTTACTGTCTTGAAAAGATGAGAACCGCCTGATAAAGAGCCATGACTTGTTTTGTCTGTCGAAAATGCTCACAGGTCCAGATGTAATCCTGATCGCCGCACAGGTCTCGGGCTCTGTTGTGATGCTGGGTTTGGCTTATGTTGCTGCTATGGAAACTGCTCAACAGCAAATATGACCGGAGGGAGTCTGTGTAATTCCAGTAAGAGCTGGAGCCGAGACACAAGAACAGGGTGAGCCCAAACAAATCCATCTGTCAGGGGCTGTCTGTCAAAGGAGACTGTGCAATAAATGTCGGAATTTGTCTTGGTGACACTTCTACATGGACACACTGACAACTAAGACATTAAAGCAAGCTGACAGAGAGTCAATATGAAAGGAAAGACATGATATGTTAGTAAATGTTTGTATATAGTAAATGATTAAGACTGGTGCACAGAGGTAGGGTTGGGCGCTAACGGCATTAAGGGATGGCACCTGTTTCTTCTTGCAGTTCCATCTAGAAGAGTACAATCTTGACAGCAGTCAACCCAATGTAAAGAATGATGATAGCATCCTTGAAACGAGGCATGCCTTTCAATTGAGACCCCTGTTGTGAAGAACACTAAAGCAGCATCCTTCATCTGAAATGCTGTCAGCAGATGGATCCAAATTGTATGGCAAAGGGGCAAATGTCTGTCTTACTCTCCTTTGATCTCAGCCCAGACTGGCAGTCTTGAACTCGTCCCCTCAATGCATTCCCCTCACGTGCACAAACTCAAACCCCTCATAAGCTGCCTTCTGATAAAAGGCTACTTATCTGCGGGACACATTCAATGTTAATGTCTTGACATTAAAAAAAGATTCAATAAGGTTAATTAAATATTGTTTGATATGTTTTAAGAAAAATCTTGCTTGAACGCTGCCGGCTGGCTCAGATGTGTAACTTCAGTCTCAGAAGGTAAGAGATAGTGAAGTGAGCAATCTGCTTTATGCATTGTAATTCAAGTGGAAGCACAAGTTTTTTCCATGGGTCTGCACTGCCCTCTGGATGTTTGCAGAGGGAAGTGTCATATCTAGTAGCATGAAGCATCTTGCTATTCCTTTACAGTTCACTGCAGCCGCAGAATCTGCTATTTTTGACACTAATGCAAGAAACAGATACTCTTGCATAAAGCTGTTAGACACATTTGCTCATTCTAAAACTAATGCATTGCAAAATCCAAACATAGTCAACCTGGTTGTGCACTGGCACATTTCCAATGCAGTGGCCTCAACATAAAGGTTGTATTAATATTTTCTTCAGTCAAGAGATGGCTGCTGATGACCTCGCTGGGAGGGCTGAGCAAATCTCCCTCTATAATACATCTGATCCAGAAATCTTTCTTTGTGTGAGGTGTGCATGCAGCTTTAACATCAAGGGGCTGACAGAAGGAGAGGGTAAAGCTTTGCAGCTTTTGTATGCCTCCACTATGCAGCATTCTGTTTCAACTGTGTGTGAGCATGAAAAAAACAGGAAAAAGGATCATGTGATGCAGTCAGAACAGCATCAGAGGAGGCAGCAGGGGCAACCCTGCCCTGCAACAGGACTCATCTGAAGGGGCACAATGAGGCATGAAGGGTAGTGAGGGTTACATAACAAAAACTGCATCTTTTCTTTACAAGAATAGTGTTGCTTATTGAACCCTATGTTGCAAAAAATGAGCATTTACAGTTGGAATTCCTTGTTCAATGTAGTTTTATTTAAATTTATATTATTGTGTAATAATATAAATTTATTTAGTATTAATAAATTTATTTTGTATTAGCCATAGTTTCTTGTTTCTAATTACAATACTGATCAGCATCCTTCCATGCTGGTCATAATAATAATGTTTTCATTATTATGTTGCTTTTTTATATAACAATCATCACCATAATTAAAATAACTGTCAAAAATAACATTGTCAATTAATGTTATTATTTATATTATTGTCATTGTTCTCACTAATATTTGTATGCTTATTATTAGTAATTGTTATTTTTGTTTCTAGTTAACAAATATTTCTCTTAGTTTTGTTTTATAATTATTATGATTATTATTATTTTATTTTTTATTTTTATCTTTATTGTTGTTGCTGTTGTTATTGTTATTACTATACCAAGCAGGGGACAACCAATAAGCTCATGTTCCACTACAGTTCTCCACAGGTGATTGGTGGAAGCTGTCATCCAATCACAATTCGTCTTGAAAGTGGCTTCTTGGTCAGTTTGGATCTTTTTTTTCACCTCCTCGAAACAAAAATCATAAATAACTACCCTAACTTACCTTTAGAAGCACGATATACTTTTACTTACCAAAATGTTTCTTTTCCATTGCCCTGTCAGGCTAAGTTAATGGCACTTTTAGAGATGGAAAGAAGCTGAAAGTGTCTTGTATTTAGTCGTCCCAGTGGGAGCTAACCAGCGTTAGCATTTGGGCTAGCATGACAACCAGTGGAATTACCATCGTCAGTATGTTTCCTTCTGATTTTCATTGCAGCGGGTAAGTTAAAACTAACACTTGGGGTGATTTCAGCCGTGCGTCGGCTTTATGTAATGTATTTCAACGGTGGATAAAATAATTTTAGAGTTCAGGGTCAGGGTAAGTGAGCTAATGCTGCTAGCAGCTGTGTGTCAGCTAACTGCGGTGTCGATGTTCCTTGTGCAAACACAGCCGTAGGGAATCTTTGTTGGTCAAACTGTCCCTAATTCCAATATAAATGCCTCTCAATCGAACTTCTAGTGATACATATCACACATATGGATTTGATAATGCGAATGTTGGTTCACTTTTTGCTGTATTGTCCTCAAATTCACATCAGTTCTCCGTATATGGCGTTGTGTTGGAATGTTCTTTGTATTGTTGCAGCAAAACTTATTACATAGCCCAATTCAAAAACTTATAATCATGATTGTTTAAACTTATATACAAGGATTGAATAAGATTTTGGAAAATGAATAAAAATTTCTTGACCTACTGAACAAATTTGTATTTTAATTTTAATGAATTTGTAATCTTATATTTTCAGTTTTGTGGTTTTGTCTAGTCACCCCTATCCTTTTTTTGTTAAAAGGCCTCTACTATGGACTTTAGAAGAAATCGTGTTGCTTCCAAACGGATGATGATGTCGCCTCTTACATCTGGATCATGATGGTTTCTATGGCAATCGTCAACCACTCCTGCAGGTTATTTGCATTTTTAATCAATGTTTTTTGACATAAAGTACATATGTTTGAACAAAGCTCTCCAAAAATCAATAACTGGTTAATGTATTCCCAGTTTGGGCATCATTTTTGTTTACCTCTTAAAACCCAGACTATTGTGAAGACAATAAAGAGCTGTCAGTGAACCCCTGGCATTCACAAGAGTTAGGGACCACTAACTCTTGCTTAAATCCAGCAGCTTAAATCCAAGAATACAGTAAACTCATCTGAAACACTTATAACTGCTTATGTTAATTGTTCAAACACCAAAATTTACCTCAATATGCTTTGATATTCACATTGGAAACCATCTTACCACTACAGCAGTTGCTAATGTGTAATGATAAAAATTGGAATGAATGGCTCTCCAGAATTGGCTGCTTTGCAAATTTAATCATCGGTATCATTAACCAGCTCCTAGTTTCAACCCAGGACTGCACCGCATTACACAGAACAATGATCCATTTTACCACCATTCACACCAACTTTAAATCTTTTCTGAAAGTATTTGCAGAGTTGGCATGATCTCCATTTTCTTGTTAAATACCTTAAAATCGATCTAGTGAGTACTTACAGCAGGTAGGATAGACCTTCCAACCAGAGCTTTTGTTTCATTTCTTCGTCCACACATAACTGTGATTTGTTTTTCCTGGTAATTTTGCTACGTACGAGTTTATCTTGGTTGTGTTGACCCACAATACCCTGCGGTGTATTTGGTTCACTTTAAGTGGCCTGTGGTTTTAGGCGGACCCGGGTCGTTTCTTTGATCTCCACCTTTGTTCGATGGCACATTCGCATCAGAGCCGGACTTTCTGTGCAAACGAGCTGGAGTTGGATTCAAACTAAACATTAAAGGGACACAAGAAAGGACTGAGTTTTTCAGGTTTAAACAGACCTAACGTGATCTCCATGCCAAGTAAAGCAGGTTTTAAAGAATGTGTAATTAATGAAGACTGATTAATTTAGCTTCAACCTTTCTAAGTATGATATTTTGAATTGAAGAAGAGAAAGTACTCTGAATTTTATGGTTCAGGTGGGGTTTTTTATATTCTGCAGGAATGTAAGATAATGATGTTCTGCCATCAGTGAAAATTTAGATTTTGAGACTGTACAGGTGAAAATTCAGACACAGAAAGAAAAGCTTTTGACTAATGTACTAATTTGAAAGTTACCAACCAAATTAATATTTAGTTGCTGTCCAATGACAGAATTGTTTACAATACACAATAGAAAACCGGTTGCTGATTTAGAATTGAGCTTCATTCTGGTTCCAACTAACATCTTTCAACTCCTCACTCAATGGTTCAGCTGCTGCAACATCAATTCAAGAAGCATTCACACATTTGTCTTGCTTATTGACATGTTTGTATTCCAGATTAATTCTCCAGTAGCAGAATACTAAGTAATGTTTGTTGCTTTTTAATAAATGTTTTCATTTTTGGGAAGGGCACACATTGGGACCTATGTTCATCCATCCATGTAGCTTCCTGTTTGCATTCTGTAAGATTTTGCTTCATGATTTTAAATAACTTTCTGTAAGGATTCTGTTGTTGATAACCTTTGCTTTCCTAGAAATGTTGTGCCTCAATGAAAATTCCAGGTAAATATGAAAGGTAATTTTATTGCAATATTTCATTAACTAGTTGCACTGCAGCAGGTAACTTTTTTGATTTAGTATTTGAATAATATTTCACATTTAAAGTGTTGCTACTGCAGAAATATTGGCCATATATTCCTAGAGAAGTTTGTTTATTCTTTTTAAAAAATGGGGCAAAACAACAACAAACTTTAGAAATTCAAGTTTTGGAAATGTGGGAATGACTTAATGTATTTCTAAAAATTCCTCTTTCTAAATATGGAATATGATGAATTAGTGAATTTTAATTTCCAGCAGGCATTTTTCTTTTAATCCGTTTGTGTCCCGTTGTTTTTGTGCCACTTGGTGGCGATATATGATGGACATTTGAATCAGTTGGGTAATAATATAGGTGTTGTCTAACTTTCATAATGTAAAATTGCTAATAGATATAGTAGTTTATTATGCCAGGTTTTTATGGGTTTATTTTTGATTTTTTTCTGACCGTGTGTATAGTTTTTAATCATTGTTAGTTTTTGTACAATAATATGGTGGGAGATTTACCCTGGTTTTGCTTTAAATATGTATTTATTTTTAAAATCAAACTCTAGTAGCACCCTGGTAAATAACAGCATAACATCCCAAGTCTGGAAAGCTGGAAGTTCCGATCCCATCACCAGCATCATTTCCCCTCCTCCTCCTGTTTCCCTCGCACCCCAAGCGTTTCTCGAGCGCGCACGCGTGCGAAGCTGCGTGGGAATGGCTGTTTGTGTGACCGAGGGGGCTGGGCCGCTCGGAGCGAGCACTGAGCTGCATGAGTTTGTAATGTCCGCCATGTTGGCCATGGCGTATTGAACCGGGCAGGAACAGCGGAGCGCAGGAGCGAGAGAGACCGACAGACGGCGACTGAGACCCGGGCCTGCCCGGCTCTGTTCGCGCTGCTAACCGGACCTGAACGACTGCCCTCAGAACCGACTCTAAAAGAGACCGCGACAGATTCCTCAATGAGAACTCGAAGCAGACGTGTTGTTACTCCAGGCAGTTCCCAGAGATTTATGCTGCATCTTTTATTATAAGAAATGAGTAAACTGTCGTTTCGGGCGCGGGCGTTGGATGCTTGTAAGCCCCTGCCCGTCTTCCGCTGCGAGGATTTGCCCGACCTGCACGAATATGCCTCCATCAACCGGGCGGTGCCGCAGATGCCAACTGGGATGGAAAAGGAGGAGGAATCGGTATGTTATTCTAAAAGGCGATCTGCCGCCGCTGGATTTCTTTGACAGTGTTTTTCGGCGCCACAATGTTACCTGCGCAAGCTTGTGCAAAATGGCCGCCATTGCTGCCGTTTTGTGCGCACGACAGATCTCGACGAAGGCTTTAATTTACTAAACTTTACCTACACCAGGGGAATCATAATATCGCTATATTGTGGTGTTTTACTTAAAAGTAGTGTTTTAGCGGTCTGCTACGCTGCAAAGGGCGCACGAAGGCACAAAGAAGTCACGTGACTTGTGTCGGCGCCACCATTTTGTTGACTTTTTGCTAAAGGCGGGCAGAGGCCTTGGTTTGTGTGCAATTCCGCTGCTTGAACAGCAGGGGGAGACAGCGGGCCTCCGCCTCGGTTTGACATCTAGGAATTGGTGTGTTGACAGTTGCAGCCGTGCCATGTGTGCTGTACTGGGTGACTTGGTGGAAAATGCTGGCAGAAACGTCTTGAAATCTCACATTTAATGTTAACGTGCTGCAAAACTTTATTCAGCGTTTATTTATCGACTTATAAAAGCGGAATTTAAGCTTACATATAGTGTCTTGGACTTAGTAAAACCAACGTGTAGGGTGTTGTTTATAGCGATTGTAATTTGTGATGGTAATTTTGCACAATATATTTTTTAAAAACGTTTATTTGAAGTTTCCATTCATGTATTTCATTTATATTTATAATTGTGGTTATAGATGGATATATTTTTAAGTGGTGGTAGGAATATTGGCTTAAACTGGCTGTTACCCATTTTCAGCTTCAAGTAAAATAGTTGATCTATGCTTGGGGATTTTGCTAATTTCATATATCTAAATTTCTTATTGTAAAACTTTGAAAGTTATTTACGTTTGATGCTTAAACTTAGTCAAAGCCTGCAGAATATTCTTTCATATAAACTAGTATTGGCTGACTCCGATTATTGGCTAAACTAATTTTCACCCAAAATTATAACTGATTAAGTTAGTATAATGGGTTATATGCATGACATGATTTACATGTCATGAAAAACAATTTGTAAAAGGGAAAGAAAATAGTACCGGTATTCTTCTAAATGTGTAATGTATGATAGTAGACTGTTAGGAAATTGGATAAAAATAGGTAGTTCTGGGATTGATTATTAGTATATTAAAAAAATGCAATAATATTGCACAATGTGCATCACTGTTATAATTAGCCTCTGGGTTTTAGCATGTCAGCTACTAAAACAAACGCTGGATATGAAAATCGAAAGCAGTTGGAGTTTATCTAACTGGCCAAACAGGTTATTGGCAGACAGTCTGTGAATACATGGCACTTAAAAATATAATTGCTTCATCTGTGTCAAGTAGGGCCATTTATTGAAGTGATACTCAAACAGACTGACAATCTGAAATGCCAGGCAAAACGTGTCGTCATGACAACCGTCACAGTTTTGCAATGTTAGTCCTTTACAGTTATTTAATTACTTTAATTATTATTTTAATTACTTTTGGGGCTGAATCCTGATACAAGTTGCGTTGTTGTCAGTTGCTATGGTAACGAGTCTACGTATAGTATAAAGCTTACAGAGAGCAAAAGAATGAGTAGTTTTGAGTTATTATCCCATTGCATAGCACTAAATGAATCATATCTACATCTCCAGGTTTCACTTTAACGGACTAGTTCTACCGCTGCAGCGCGGCTATGAACGGCAAGTAAAAGAATAGTCTGGTTAGGTGGTGAAATACATTTGTGATACAACCTCTCGTGGCAATCGTTTTAAAACATGTTTTACAAATTACCTAATTTTGTTTGACATCCTCCATATAAAATCCAAACTGTTTCTCTTTGGAACTAGATTAGTTCATCTGATTTGTCTTCAGTTACCGTCTCATTCACGACTCGCCTCAAACTCTCGCTGTCACCATGTTTGTTTTCTCCGTGCAACGTGATTGGTAGAAAATTTTCAGGTTGGGAGTGGGGAGGGACTATTGATACATTCATAGGTTGTAGGATAAACCATACTCGCAGTGAATTTGATGGCAAAAGTTTATTATTTGAAGGACAATTTATACTCGATAGTTGCGATGTAGCCATTTTAATTATTGTAAACAGAAAATGTCACGATACATCGAGTATACTCGATACATCGCCCAGCCCTAGTACAGGCGTCAAATTTTAAACGAGATTATTGAACTACATCCCATAGCCACATGTTGCCCATTTATGAGGTCTTTATTGGTATTAAAATTTTATTTTATTTTTTCCAAGTTAGAATAACTGGAAAAGCAGTTTTCCAGATGTTTTTATCTCTATGCTAGTTTTTATATAACCTATGTTTTCTATATAAATATTTCATAGCATCACACTTCAGTTTTTCCCCCAAGTCAATATATTTTGGTTACTGACCAAAATATATTGGTCATTTCAGACCAATATATTTTATTCAGAGAATAAATGCATAAAAATGAAAAAAAAACAATTTTTTTCAAGATAGATTTGTGGTTACAAACATTTAGTTTATTCATTTTTTCAGGAAAAGAATAGTAGACTCCAAACTGCTTTCAAGAATCTGCATTTGTGATCTAATTTTATCTGTATTTTGGAGGTCTTATAGCATTTTATGGCTAAATTGAATTCATCCGAATGCCACAAAAGGAATGAAACAGCCCTCTTACTATTAGGCTATTCATTAGTCAACTTCAGCTGTGTTTTATGTGATGTGGAAAAACAGAAAATTTAACAAGCTAAATGTTAAAGGAAAAAAATGTGGAACTTTCTGACATGAAAATAACAGCATTTTGATCCAGTATGGTTTGTAGGAACCTTGTTGTCACTTTAACAGCTGGGAAACGTTTGTTTCTTCAGTTTCATTTCCGCTCGGAGCTCGGAGACTTCTCCTTTGGGATGCCACAGCAGACAGAAACACAAGGAAAACACTGACACAGTGCAAAGTCAGCAGAAACCCCGTCTCACCCCCACGCTGGCCCTCTCCCACCTACTGTACACATCCACACGGTGTCATTACATAACAGTGTGACAGAAGAGATAAAGAGGGCAGTTTTACTACAAGGCAGCCACGGCTTGGCTCCCTGACCCACATCCTCTCCAGCAGCAGCGGGGTTGTTTCTATTCTCAGTCAGCTAAATGACCGCACGTGGAGCTGAGTTACTTTGATACTAGTTAGACTTCTTAGGCACTTCAGCAACTAATTTAAAGGTGTTAGATGATGAAGCATTAAACGAGAATATCCTAGGGTTAAGACTTTATTTTTTTAAAGATTGTAGGTCCCAGTTATACTGAATCAAAAGTAAATTCAGTGTATTTTATGGAAAATGTTCTATTTTCCTGTCACTATTACCTTATTTATTGACCAATCCAGCTGTTTGTCCATATTTCCAACTCTGCCATCCATCCTTGGTCTGTCTGCTCCTCCGTTTATCATCTATCCATTCATCCTTCTGTCCCTTCACCCATCCATCTGTGTCCGTTCATCCATTCATCAGTTTCTGTCCATCACATCATCTTTCATCTATTCGTTTGGCCATCATTCAGGCATCTTTCCGTCAACCCATTTTAATGTTTCCAGTTTCCATTTATAGTTTTATATTTTATCCATGTATGGATGAAGGGAAAAGGGACGTGAACCCAACAATGAAACTAGTCCTTAAAATACATTTTCGCACACAAATTACATACAACATTTTCCCATTTATGTCCTGCTCTGTGATATTTGCCTGTTACAGTCAAAACTGGACGTCTTAAGGAAAAATTGCTCATGCAAGTTGGTGATGAAGTGGAAGCATGCTTCCATGGTGAGTTATGTAACCGTGGTATTTCCTGTTTGGTACCAGAGAAACTCGGCTCCAGCCTGAGGGAACAGAGTCTGGTATCAGTTGGACCGTGTTTGTGTTCAGCCAGTGATGCTGCCTGTTTTATTTCAGTCAGGAAGCAACAAACCTCCATAAATGAAGCTTTCTGTACTTTAAATGCTGAAATATATCACTGTCCCCAAGACTTCCTTGGCTTCTCCTGGCTGGCATGCACTGGAAACACCGGCAGGAGGCCACATTTCTGTTGCCATGGCACCCTTTACAAGCCTCAACCATTTTTCTTGGGTATATTTATTACTAGGAAGGTGTGATGTGAAAAATAGATTGTACTTCCAGCCTATCTGCATTTATGACTGAAGAGAAAAATGATGTCGCTGCTGCTGTTCCAGGATGTTTACGTGGAAAACATATTGAACCTGTTGGTGCGACACTTCTGTCAAGGGAAACCTTGAATATTCTTTTTTCTGTTTAATATGTACATCTGTGAAAAGACCAATGATACCAAAACATGTGATATTTACGTGTTTTTGAAGAATGCAAGAAAGTATTTGTCCTAGTAGATTGTTGCTTCAGGCAGTATAATTAGAAAAACTGGGCTGTTTGCTTTTCAGGCCTGTGTTCCAGTGGAAACACTTGATGCAATACTAACTTCAAGGAGTTTTCACAGCAACAGTTTCACATGATGCAAGGATTAAAGGAAAATTTCCTTTGAAACCACAGAACTTTCTCTAAGGCCTTACATTAACGCTATATTCTAAATCAGTCATTGGCATTGGCTTAATTTGCACTTTTAAGGCTAATTGCGATCAGTATTTGCAATATCAGTCATAAGGAGTGTGGACACAATATTTTATACGTTATATTTCATTTTCTATGAGTTCAAGTTCTGCATATCAATACTAGTTTTTGTCTGTTTGATGGATTTTCCCTCCATAGCTAAACTTGATGTTTATCTTTAAAGGCTAAGATGACAAAGCTCACAGATGGGAGGTGGGATGTGTGGAGGGAAAAAAAATAGCTGTTTATTTGTAAGTGCCCTTTATAGATTCTCAAGGTCACCTTTATATTATGTACGCTCAAACCAACATTATTATTGGAATACATGTAAAATATAGCCAGAGGTGTGTTAGTTTGGATATTGGAAAATCTAATCAGCTGTGTTTTGAGACGAGTCTCTAATTTCTGATAGTTTAAAAATCTCTGGATGAATTGATGGAAACATGTTTGCCTTGTTAGCTCCCTTGTCGTGTAGTCATTGTTGCTAATAACTTGCTCTGCTGGGTAACATTGTTGCATAACTGAAGGGAAGATCCAATTTAATCTCTGAATTTTCATTCTTGTCATCTACTAAATTGCAACTCTATACTAGAAAGCTTCCATGAATTCAAAATATTGTGGTTGTTTTTTGAAAAGATGCATTTGAATTCGGCTGCCGAAGTATGAGAGCTGTTAGTTTAAATGCGTTTGTTTTCACTGAAGCAGCCTATAAACGTCTCGCTCGTTTTCTCCCGTTTTCAGACTGCAGTGCAGATCAGTTGGGATGTGTCACTCTTGGATGTAAATCCAAACGATGAAACTGTAGCTGTTGCTACTAAAATTAACCACTTGAGTTTTCCTCCGTATTCCATTCACAAAAGCCCCTAATCTACACTCGGCAGAGGAAATCCCTGGGCTGTGAAGCGTGGTGAGAATCAAAGCTGAGAAAGATCAGGATGTGTTTCAGGTCAAAGGAAGGTTACAGTGCCTGGCTGATACTCGCCACGGCAACTTAAGCTTCATTGTCTTTTTACATGCACTATTTATGCTGGTAACGCTGGTCTGAAACCACATGGTTTACCTGCATGTTGATTTGTGAGGTTGGAATAAATGTTGTTTAATTAAAAGATAAAAACACAAACTCTCAGATGTGTTGGTTGAAACCTGGTGGTTTATTCATCTCTTCCTTCCCTTTATATTTTCTTAAATTTCTTTAAAGCTGGTTGTGTTGATTTTTATTGTTTGTACTGTTTTTTTATTCCAATAGAAAATGAAGCCTTTCCCAGATTTTCTCCACATAAATGTTAAATCCCATATCTCTAACCTTTATCTGAAAGAAAAGTAAAATACATGAGGGAACATAGTACTGGTTGATGTGTTTATGGTCTGACAAATGGGAAATTTAGTGTTTTTTCTGTAGAATGAACCTAAAATGATGTCTTTATCTAAAACGGAAACAGCGTTTTAGGGTTCCAGAGGGAAAATGTTTATCATAGAGTATTCATGCCTGTTTTGTGAAAATGCAGATGAAAACCCAATCTCTACCCTTACTAATAACCCCGAACACGGCATAAATAGTGACAACAATGGCGTACCACACGTTTGACTAATAGTTTACTAGTTTTAGAATCAAATATGACACAAAAAAACTCAACTTCATCACTTCACATCAAAGACTCTACCTAAGTTTTGTTGTTTGCGTTTCTTGTTGTTTACTAGTAACCCGATATGGAGGCTTCATGCACATCAGGTCCCAAACTCAATGTTTAGTACCACTTACAGGTTTGGGGGAGTAAAAACAGTGGGCTTTTTGGGGGGGCCAGGGGACTACTTGGATGGTTTGTCTCCTTTAACACATCAGGATGATACAAACATGTTTGTCTTAACCTGTAATTTTCCACCTGATCTTTTAGAGTTTTAGCCTGAATAATCATGTTTGGTTAATGTGTTTGTGTATTTCTGAAACTGCAGTGAATATTGACAAACTGATGGAGCAGCAGATGAATCTGTCTTTGGCTTGTTCCTCAGCCAGATGTTACACATACTGAGTGCCTGAAGTGTAAAATTGCACTTTGGGATCAAATGATTTGAGTTTAATTTTTATAATTGTTCTGCTGATCCAAGATTGAGCTTTGCAATATATTGACTCGCTAAAATCACCACTGTAGCATGTGACATTGCATTTTAATGCAGTAGGTGATTATATTTCCAGTTCCAGTTGCCTATTCCCCTCTCAACTGCCCCTCATTCAGTTTTATTTAGATTTCTTCCAAACCACTTTCTCTATAAAGCTGAAAGATGGTTTGTGGACGAAGATGGATCAGCTGTTTTATGAAGTATTCCTATGCCATGTACATTTTTGTTGTAGGGCCCAAAATCCCTAAGCTAAAAGCCAATGCAATAGTTTTAACATAAGAATGGCCTTTTTTTCTTTTATTTTCCCAATAATGTATTAGATGAAACAGAGTTACATTTTTGTGGACAACTGTTAATTGCTGATCTTGAGTTATGGTTTTATTAAAAGTCTAGTGTATAATTTTTTACATTTTTGAGGTCAATTGTTTTCATTTTTGGGCATCTCTTCTTGGCAACAAGAACAGGGTGAGATTAAAAGATAAGATGCTTCTTGTGCCATACTGTTTTTTCTTGTTAATATCAAGATTTTATTTGTCTGGGAAAAATCTCATTAAAAAACAAAACTGTCCATCAGCATCTTTGTTTGCAGGCCAGATTGGCTCCATTCTTAAAACTGTGACTGGGGTTTAATAAAGCCATTCAGAGGGCCACAAACGGCCCCCACGCTGCACTTTGGCCACATTTCCTCTCTGTCACATCTAAACACTTATATGCATCAGGTTCCTACCATGTTACTAATGGATTCGATGATTCTCGTCTAATCTTTTTCAATTTGACTCAAGAAGCTGCTTAATTTTGCTGCTGAGGTGAAACATTGGATTTTTAACCACTTTCCAATCGATAGAAAACTACTTGGCTAAATGCTGACCCACATTTACTTACTTAATGCTGACCCACATTTGCGAATCAAGCCAGGGAACTGGTTGTGAACAGCGTGCGACGTGTAAAATGAGTAGGAGCTTTGCGAGAAGATTTGTTGGTGCAAGATTGGCCCGAAATCACGGCGGCTGCGTCGGCCATCTGTTGCATAAAGCTCAGAAAAGCCCCAAAAGACTCCAAACTACAACTTAAAAAGCTGCTTTTCACTTTCCCAAGGCATTAAGAGTGCCTTCTCAATGTTTATCTATCTATGTGAGTTATATTTATGAAAGGTGGTCTGTTAAACATTATGAAAGTAAACCAGGAAGTTTGTGTTTTAACCCTCTGTTCCCTTCCAGGAGCACCATCTCCAGAGAGCCATCTCTGCGCAGCAGGTCTACGGAGAGAAGCGGGACAGCATGGTCATCCCGGTCCCCGAGGCGGAGCGCAACATCCCGCACTACGAGCTGCTCTACCCCGGGGACTTCAAAATGCCAAAGCAGCTTATTCACATACAGCGTGAGTAGCAGGAGGAGGGCCCGGGGTCAAAGTTCAGCTCTGAATCAAGACTTTGGTTCAGACGTTCAGTAGTTGTTTACTGATAGATGGGGACTGATTAAGTAATTATGAAGGTTTGACAGACTGCCAGTAAAGTTCAGAAATGTGGGAAAATATTAATATTTCCAGGTTTTATACCATAGTTTAGAAGTTACATCTGTCTCATCTATTTATCCCTCAACTGTCTGCCCTTCATTCGTCTTATTCCAATCTTTCTCTGGCTTCCAGTGTGCATTTGTCCCTCACCTATCTGTCCTCCATTCATTCATGTCTTCCGGTCCATCCACTGGTTTTCCTCTGTTCATCCTTAACCAGTCTGTGCATCCTTTCATGCGTCCTTTGCACACATCTGTCACCCATCTTCTGTTTGGTTTCATATTTAAAGTTTGTGGAAACTAGAAATATCTGCCGTAATTTCACAGTAAAATGAGCATTTTGTGCTTAAAAATATCATTTAAAAAAAGACGGACTGGGAAATTTGGAACGTCAGGCCTGGAAAAGTTTTTAAATTTAACAGCATGAATCTGACATTTTGAGAACTGCAAGTGCAGACATGTTGAGTCACATCCATCTGTTTCAAATATTTAGATTTTTTTTCTTTAAGGTGACTAATACATCTGTTTTTAATTTCAGATGCTCTTAATCGTTTCTAAAGGGAGGTAATAATGTTCCCTGTGTTTCTCCAGCTTTCAGTTTGGATACGGAGCTTCCGGACTACGACCTGGACACAGAGGATGAGACGTTTGTGAATAAGCTGAAGAAGAAAATGGAAATCACGCCGCTGCAGTTTGAGGAAATGATCGATCGACTGGAGAAAGGCAGCGGACAGCAGGTAAAAACACAACACTGCTGGTAGCACCCTGACCTGGATTATTACAATCACTTTAACGGGTTAATTAGGGGTGTCAACCTGGTACCAAAAAAGTGTACCCAAAAAATTATGACAAAAGTTTTGTTTTGTTATAATTGGAAGTCATTGAACGCAGCACAGGAGTATGAAACATTATTAAACCCAAGCATTATTGGTGCAATGTGGCCTCTTATAGCAATCCTGAGCAGTTGATTGGTCGGTGTGACTGAAAAGAAAAATGTTTTGTGGTAATTTGACTGTAATCTGATTGTTTTTAACATAATTTACCTGAAAAGTGTAACAGGGCAGATCTCTCCTCTTCCTCTGCAGCTCGTCAGTCTGCAGGAGGCCAAGCTGCTGCTGAAGGAGGACGACGATCTGATCAAGGAGGTGTTTGACTACTGGAGCCGCAAGAGGAAAACCTGCAAGAGCGGTTCGCTCATCCCCACCGTCAAGCAGGAGAAGAGGGACGGCTCCAGCACCAGCGACCCCTATGTGGCCTTCCGCCGACGGACTGAGAAGATGCAGACCAGGAAGGTTGTACAAAAGAATCTAGTTGCTCTTCTGGGTTTTTGTTACTGTGGTAACGTGCTGGGATTGACGGATAGGCTTGTTGACTACTCTGTTGTCAGAATCGGAAGAACGACGAGGCGTCGTACGAGAAGATGCTGAAGCTGCGCAGGGATCTGAGCCGCGCCGTCACCATCCTGGAGATGATCAAGAAGAGGGAGAAGGTTAAGAGGGAGCTGCTCCACCTCACCCTGGAGGTGGTGGAGAAAAGGTCCGACTGGCATCAGAGCCTGCTTTATTTATACGTCGCATAGCTGCCCTCAGTCAGTTGTATGTGAAACTAAACACCTTATTTTTCTGAGAAAAATGTAGAAGAACAAGTTGGCTTAGGAATCTTTCCCGTCAGGAAAGCAGTCAGGTTATTTCCTTCTGGCTTTCAGCTGCTATGTTTTTTTTAGATATTAGTTTTTCTGTCAATCAGTTTGTTTCCATCTTTCCATCCATGGTTTGTCCATTTATCTATCATCTCATCAGTCTGTTTTTATCTTTTCTTCCATTTTCCAATCCAAACTTCTTTTGATTTTTCCACCTCTGTTCATCAGTACCACAACCTTTACATCCATCAATTTTTCCATGTATTTGTTTATCCATTTATTTGTTTTCCCATCGTATTCCCATCTATCAGTCTATCCGATTTATAATTTGTAGGTTTGTCTTTGTCCTTCAATCCATGTTTATATATTTTTTAAAACTTTTGCAGCTTTCTTATTAAAATCCCGCCAACTGCAGAAGTTTCTGCCATAAATTCTCAGTGAACTTCAGTATGTAGAAACATTCATAAGTTCTCATAATTTCATATAAAAATGCTACTTGAATCTAAATATTACTTTCAAAGGATTTTTGATTCCCAGTGGTAGATGGATGAAGCTGTGTATTAATGGATGATTAGGTTGTTGGTTTTTGCCCTAATGGCTCCTAACAGGTTAATTGTTTTACATTAGCAGCTTTAATCAGGATCTGTTACAAGTTTGTGGAAGTTTGGGAATCAGTGCTGACTCTTAACTCCTGCTTCACTGCTCCTGTTAATTGTTGGTTTACTTCTGGAATCTTGTTTCAGTATAATCAATTTAGAGTTTGTTTATTGAGCCTTACGTTCAGGTCTCTGAGCTCATTTCCTCTCTCCTCCTGGGGAAGATTTCTCCTCTCCCTCGTCTCCAAGGCTCTATCATAAAATGTTTACTTTGTATAAAAACAATATTCTTCCCCTGACTTCCATTTAAGTCGTATATATTTTTCCTCCCTCTGCTGCGATCCGTCCACACGTGAAACCAGAATGAATGTCCTCTGAAAGCAGCTGTCAGGCGCAGCGTAAATTGGAGCCGTCTCCTTGAAGTGGCTCTGATTCGTAGTGACATTTCAATTTCCTGCTGTTCCCCCGATCCGCTTCCTGTCTGTGCATCACAGCTAGTGTTCCCTCCCTGACCGCAGCACTCTGCTCCCATTAGACGCCCGCTCTGCCCACCACTTCATTATGGGATGCTTGTAGAGCGCCGTGTTCTTGTTGTTGGCACCACTAGGAACAGGAAGTCCTCCTCCTCCTAATGTCCTTGGTTTGTCTCTCTCGTCAGGAATGTGATGCCTGACTTTGGCTCAGAGGTGATGGCAGAAGCTCAGCAGCGGGCACTGGTGAAGCCCGTCTACACCATCCCCATCATCCCCCTGTCCAACAGCAACCAGTACCGACACCAGGACCACCACATGGACATGAAGGACTATAAGAAAGTAAGCCAGTCCACCTTCACCGCTCTTAACTTCAATTCTACTGAATTGAATAATTGTATATCTTTAGCTTTTATCTTTATCTTTAGCTATATATCTTTAGCTTATTTTCAGCTGATTTTGATTATTAGTCATAGAAAATTAGAGCAATAAATCCAGAAATATGATTTTTATGACCTACATTTGAGCTGAGGAGAGTTCCAACAGACCTGAGTCAGTAGTTGGTCGTCTCTGTAAAGACCTAGTTTGTTGGGAGAAGGAAAGATGGCTGACTTCACTGAGAAGTGAAGTCAGCCAAAAACAAGTGAAAAAAACTTCACTTGTTTTTTTCCTTATAATTAAGGAAAAAAATAAAGAGCTAAAGTGGCATATTCTAGTAGTTTCCACCATATTCTAGTACATGAAGTCGCTGCATAACAAATGTTAACTCTTTGGTTTTTACTCATCACTTCACACAACAGTACCTACTGGTCGCTGTTTTGGTTTGCGCTGACTCAGTCCCACATTTTGGCATTTCTAAATGGCAGCCAAGTATGAATCATCAGCGTTCAGTAAACACTTTATTTCAGAACAATCATTTCAGTTTCCGTTTATTTTTACTCTAAAGATGCAAGTTCCATCATTCCTCCTTGAAGAGCGATGATGATAGAACAGGGTGGAGCAGCAGCATGAGTACCTAGGGATTATTTGCTGCCTAATAACTGCAGGCCTCCTGTTGGGGGTTCAGTTTCCTCTTGTTAAATTCTCAGTGCGCCCATGGGCAAAGCACTTAACCCCAGTTTACCTCAGGATCGGACGAGCTGCATGTGAATGCCCGCATTTTATTGAATGTGATTAGTTTATTATAATACTTCATCTGTGCTCCTGCATTTTTAGCTTTGAGATGCTATTTTAGGCTTGAGTTTCTTTGCTGATAGGCTAACTCCTGTTAGCACAACTTGCACACAACAATAGTGTTTTCCATTGTTCTGTCAGATCGATTTTTGAAGCAAAAATTAACCCCAGTGGGACAAGAGAAGCGGCTTTGTCCTCCATCGCTGTTACTGCCACTTGTACTTCAAATTTACACACATACCAGAACAACATTTCTGGCTCCTGTCTCTTTTGTGTATAAAATATATATATATATTTTTTTATTTATTTATTTTTTTTACATGTTAAAATTAATATAATTAATCAAAATTAACACATTTGGTGATATTGAACACTATTTGAGACTTATCAGAGAGTAAAATATTTTTCTAACTTTATTCCTCATTTGAAACTTGACCTGCTAGTAAATATATACGATTATAGTAGTTAATTGAAACAGTTTTGGCCTCATTTCTGTAAGTGTTATTACAAAAGTAAGTCAATGTGTCACTTGCACGTTCTTGAGGCTTTCAATGAAAACCTCTAGAAATGATTTTGATGTTCCACAGAAGCTTTTAAGTTAGTGTTCATTACTGCCTTTTCCATAGATGCAACGAAATAAATGAGAGCAAATCTACTTTTATTTGCCAAAATAAACATGTAAAATGGTTTCAGAGTGCAGACATCAGGGCATTTGTCTCTGGTGATTGACTTAACTCACAAACTTTTCTCTGATGAGATTTTGTCCAACACCAGACCCAGAATGTTGTTAAAGGCAACTTTAACTAGCAACTTGTGGTTCTTTTAGAGGAAACCGTGAATTATGGTTAAATATTTGCCCTCTGACATTCTTAGAGAGTCAAAGTAATATGTTATTATTGGAGCTGATGGTATAAACGACAACAAACACATTTCTCTGCTAATTAACTCTAAATTTGCTGAATTTCTAGATGTTTTCTCATAAAACGCTGTTGATAAATGCTCTGGTTCTTTACCGTCTCGTTAGTCAGAACCTCTGTGAGCTCATTATTGCCAGAGAGCAACATTTCCTCTCTACCAGATGCCTGACGTCTGGTGATACAACTATCATTTCGAGTTATATCTACAAAAAAAATTTTTCTCCCCTCTGTTGATTCGTTCTCCATCACAGAACCTCTCCCCGCTCTGTTTGCTTTGTCTCCAAACTCCGAAGGCTGACAGGAATCCGACTAATCACGGTAGAGTCTGTTCAGACGGGGAAGTGTTTTCCCGCTGGGGGAGTCTGGGTGAAAGGTGGCACGGGGCGAATAGCTGCCATCTGGCTCGGCGGCGGCATCTGCCACGTGCCTCAATCTGCATATCAATGCCTGCTTGGCTCACTGTTGTTCCTGCTGACTATTAATAGGCTGTGCAGAGACTCTCCCCTCTGAGCTAGCAGCTATTATTGATTCTGGTTTGAAAATGTCACAGGGTTTGCTCAGTCCGGAGGATAAACGAGTCATTTCTGTGTCTGTCTGTGTTTGTTTTTTTTCTAGCCTGAGAAGGCAGAGGCAGTTCGAACCAAAAGGAAATATGAGAAGAAACCCAAAATGGCTCCGATGTTGGCGCCTCAACATTCAGGACCCTCTGTGTTCAATCCCAAGGACCTCAACCAGTATGATTTCCCCAGCTCAGACGAAGAGCCGTTCTCACAGGTACTTAAGACAGTCAAGTACAGTCTCTATTTAGCATTAAAAAATAAATAAGAAGCTGTGATTGCTTTCATATAAACAATTCCTATTCATGTTGTTTTTGGTATGAAATATTACCATTTGAAGTCTTTTTCTCGTTACTGACTTGATTATTATTATTTTTTATAGATCCATTCAGGTTCCTCGGAGGCAGAGGAGGAGAATGACCCAGATGGCTGCTACGCGTTCAGGAGAAAGGCTGGCTGTCAGTATTACGCTGTAAGTGCCCTCCTGTGACTCCTGGCTTGTTTCTATTTATAGCGCTAACAACAGACTGCCCGCTTGCTGGGCTCCCACACAACAAAACAAGAATGAACGGAACTAGAGATGCACAAACTGAGATTCTTTAGCTAATTTCTGACTTCTATGGTGATAAAGGGTTAGGCTAAAAAATATTTTGACATTTTTCTGCCCTTGAGATAATCACATTTTTACCATCTTCACAAACGTTTTATTGTAGAATAAAAAATAAAAAAAAAAAAAAATATATATATATATATATATATATATATATATATATATATATATATATTTGTTGTTTATTTCAAAAATCAGTGGAAATCTACTTGTTAAAATGATCCAAGTTTCTGATTGTAAATGGTAGTTCACATTTAAAGGACCCTATCATTAAGCATATTGATTTAAATTCTTCTAATTTAAGGCCTGTTTAGCTAAAAGACTAAATTAATTCCCAAAAGGTTATTTCGAGTTTCTCCAGCTTTATAGATTGTGAAGAAAGTTTCAAACCAGTGGATTCTAATCGCCTGTAGAAGTGTAGATTTGATTTCTTCCCATTTTTAATCTTCTGTTCTTCTTCTTCTCCAGTGTCGTCCAGATAAGACTGGCAGCTGGCCCTGGGTCAGCCCGTCAGAGGGTGGGCTCGGTGACCCGCGCTACCGCTACTGTCTGACCTCCCTCAACACGCCGTGGCGCTGCATTGGTTTGGCACGGCGCCGCGTGGGCAGAGGGGGCAGGTGGGTTCACCACTCCATCCTGAGCTTCCTTGCTTAATGGCTGCAAAGAAACACACAGATATGATGACCTTTACCTAAATGAAATTAGCTAATCTTAGCATTCTAACTTATTTGTTGCATTCAGAATAAGAAAAATGGTGCTGTGACCAGAATGTGGGATTCATATACCTTAAACATGTGGAAGAAGTTGCTCAATTGAGACCAAAACAAATATGGTGGAAGACTCGCTTTGCACATTGTCATAATACATGGTAAACATGGTGGTGGCAAAATCATGCTGTGGGGATGCTGTTTGGCCGAGACAAAGAAGCAAAAGATTCAGCTAAATACAATCTGATTATTAGAGGCAGACCATCAACATTTTCATGCTAGAATGCCTTAAATCTACAGATGCACAGAAAAGAATATTTGGGCAGCAACTATCAATTTTAGCTTTATTTTAGAAATCAATTAGTCTAGCAGTTATTCTTAAGATGAATCGATTAATTGGATCAAAATAATATTATATGCTGAAGATTTTTCATTTAAACCTTTCTATACAATATTAGAAGTACATTAAAGGTTTCAAATAAATAAATCAAATTATTTATTTTTTTTGTAAAATGTCAGTTTAGATATATATATGTAAAATATACATATTTTTTATACGGTTTTGACTTAATCACTACTCTTTCAACAATTGGCTCTTTCTGAGTCTGTATTCTCAAATAAACTATTACTAAAACAATTGACAGTTATTTTAATTTGATTAATCACAATACTTCTGATTAATCCTTTCAGCCCTAATCAATATCCAATATTAATGCTGCTGTGATTGCTAATAACTGATTATATGTTTCTCCCTGCTGCCTCCAGAAACAAACCACAAGATGGAAACAAATGTCGGTTGTTGATATCAGCCCGGTTGTATTTATTGTACTGATACCAGTATTAGTGCTGATATATTGTCCATCCCTACTTAAATGTATGGAATTTGCAGCAATGCTTAACAAAATGTGCTTGCAGACGATATTGGTCCAAACTGAGCAATTTTTTTGTAGAAGAAAGATGCAGTTTTAGCCCATAGAGGGGCTACAGGGAACTTGTAGCTGTAGTTGCAGTGAAATAAGATGCTATTGATAGTTAATTCGCTGCTTTGTGTTGGTGTTATCCATAAAAACCAACTGAAATAGAATGAAGACTGTTTGTAAAGCAGCATTATATGAAAAGGGCATACTGTAGAGCAGAGAACTGTAAGTTGTGATTAGAATACCAAATATTGAGCCGCTTTCTGTTTTCAGCAGGGAAGATGAGCTGAGGTTTAGCGTAGCATCTCTTTACCATCCTCCCAGCAGCCCCAGCTGGCCGTTTGCAACTGAGGTGATGGTCCTAATGCTGGGTTCTGCTGTGGGCTGGTACCAGATCGTAGCTGCAGCTGAGA
Organism: Xiphophorus maculatus; assembly: GCF_002775205.1. Taxonomy (NCBI): domain Eukaryota; kingdom Metazoa; phylum Chordata; class Actinopteri; order Cyprinodontiformes; family Poeciliidae; genus Xiphophorus; species Xiphophorus maculatus. Next base: position 3,743,616 of record NC_036463.1, read on the forward strand.
CGCATGCTGCAGCTTGGTCTGTTTGGGTCTAGTGCAGCTTTAGTGAGCTCTGTCTCGGTGCCAGGTGTTGTTAACGAGAGCATCTGGGTTATTTATTATCTTGTTCTCAGGCGGGGTTCCGTTTCTGTTTACAGCGGCCTTATCAGCCGACCCCAGAGACTGAGTGATCCTGCAGTCTCTCAATTAAAACGTTCTTCTTGGTGAAAGGAGATATTTGCTCTTGATTTATTAGAAAAATAACCATCTTGCTGTGTTTGGCGTTAACTTTCAAAGCTGTTGAACGATTTTGTTCCTGATCTCTCCATCAACGTCTATGGAATATTTTATCCTGACATTTCTTTCCTGTCTGTTTGCTTATACACTCAGGTGCTTCAGATGTCCCATATTTTCACATCCAACCTTAGACTTTATTGTAGGTTGTTTGAGTTTTATGTTGAAACAATAAAAAGCATAACTGTGCAGAAGTAATTTTTTTTATTAATTGATTTGGAGAGTTGAAATGAAATTCTCCATTCAAGTCAGAAATGCTGGATTAGGAATTAAACCGTTAATCGTGATTAATCAATTATTGAAATGATAGCTAATTTAGCAATTGATTTATCGTCAGTAGAGTATTCAGACTAAAAAAATACCATTTGCTGAAAGGATCTCATATTTACAGCAATAAATCAAAACTGTACAAACATTTATATATTTTTCATTTAAGATTACAGAAAAGCTTTTGTTTACCCAGAATTCCTGCAGTGGCAGTTTTAGTTCAAATTTTGTCAAATAAATAAATGTTCTGTTAAACACTTCTTGCCATTTAATTATTAATTTGGTTAATCAAAAAATAAGCAATAGATAATTTGAGCAAAAAAGGCTGAACTTTTCAAGTGTTGATGTTAGAAGTACTTTTTAAGTATCCATTAAGGGAATGTTTTGTTGTTTATTTTAGGCAATTAACTATTTATTTTCTTATTTAAAAAGGGAATTGAGTCATTTGCATCTCAACATATTTCTAATTTATAAAAACTGCTAAAATGGTGAAAAATGTGCACAATATGGCATTTTTTCCGATTAATCGTCAGAAAAAATCCTATACTGGATCGATTTATGTGAAACCATTACTGATTGCCACTGACATTTCTGGACTTTGACTGGGCCGTTACTACTGTGATGTTAACTGGTTCCTAACCTCCTATTGAGAGCTGTTATTTACATAAACTTCAGATAGACGCTCTCATATGTTAGCATGCTTACCTTACTAAATAAGCATGTAGTGAGAAGCCTTACACGGCATGAAGCTGCCACCACCGTGTTTCACCATGAGAATGTTGGTGTTTCCACCTCATACAGTAGGTTGCATTTTTCATCGACAAGATGAACTTCTTCAGTGTTAGCCGTTTCCCCTTTTTACTATACTTATGGGGTATGAAAACTTTTCAAATGCACCGTTACATGTCATGTGAAAGAAGTAGAGGCTTAAAACAACTTTTGTCCTCACCTTGAATAAGACACATGGCAATTATTGGATTATTTGTTGGGTTCGTGGGGTAGACATGCGATTTCACCCAGGTTGTCCTTCCACTGACTTTCCTGCGTCTTGTTCCAGGGTTCTGATGGACCGAGCTCACACCGACCAGGGCATCCTCCAGAGCGCTGACTCCGACCCGGAGCCCGAACCGCTCGCCTCGCCGCTTCGCAGCTCCAACACCAGTACCTCAGAAACTAATACCTCGGACCCCACCGGGCCCCGGCCCTTGTCGGCGACGCCTGTGGACCTCAGCCGGATTCTTTTGAACATTAAGGCGTGCCGCTGGAGGCACTTCAGACCACGGACGCTATCCCAGCACCCCGCCGGGGGAGCGGATATTTCCCGTAGTGGATTTAGGGATTTTGGCCGAACTGTGTCGGGATTAACTCGGACTCTATCAGGAGGCTCCGGAGCCCAGAACCGCACTGCACCCGCCACCACTCCTGTTAATGGTGAGTCTGTTTGTTCCTCTTTTTCTGTTTAATACATTTTGTTACTTTATTTTGGTAAAGAAAGTTTTGTTGGCCTCACAAGAAGCTCGTTTAATCTCACTTAGAACACAGGAATGTTGCTGATTGTGTGCAAAAGCTTCGTTCTTACTGGGATAATTAAAAACCGATTTTAGTTTGAGGATCATTAAGAAATAATTGACTGTTAATTTGGATTAATTTGGACATCCTTTGTTTCTCCAGCCTTCACACTTCAGACTGATCTTTTGTTTGTTAATGCTTTAAATATTTCATATTTCTGCTGCCATAGCCGGGTTTAATAATTGCTGTTTCTTCTGTTTCTGGCTTTTAAGATGCTTTTTATTTTTTTGGATATTTTCTGAGTTCATACTTTAATGTAAATATGAGGGAGGCTTTGTGTAGATGGAGAGGATTGCAGTTTCGGTTTTTAAGGTGTAGTAATTTAGTCAGAAACTGTTTGTGTGGAGTTTGGGTAAATTTATTTGTTTTTTATAGAGTTGCTGAAATGTGTAGAAAAATGGTGGCATTATTGTAAGCTGTAGATTTCTTCTATTTTCACTCTTGTATCATTCTGATATCAAAGAGACAAACATATACAGTACAGACCAAAAGTTTGTACACACCTTTCTAATTCAATGGGTTTTCTTTATTTTCATGACTATTTATAAGGCAAGAAATCCCACTTATTAACCTGACAGGGCAGGTTGACCTATGAAGTGAAAACCATTTCAGGTGACAACCTGTTGAAGCTCATCAAGAAAATGCAGAGTGTGTGCAAAGCAGTAATCACAGCAAAAGGTTGCTACTTTGAAGAAACTAGAATATAAGGGGTATTTTCAGTTGTTTTACACTTTTTGTTTAGTGCATAGTTTTGATGCCTTCAGTGTGAATCTATAATGTCAATAGTCATGAAAATAAAGGTAACTCATTGAATTAAAAGGTGTGTCCAAACTTTTGGTGTGTAATGTACATATTCGTGCATTTCCTAATGAGCCTCATTGGTGGGTTTTCTAGCACTAACGGCCTACTTAAGGCCACAGGATCTGAATTGGTATCTTGTTTTCGAAGCGGTGACTCAGAAACGCATCCATTTGTAATGGTTTGTTTATTCTTTTGAGCCAATCAGAGGTGGACTTTGCAGATTTGCTTCGTATTATCGTCCTGACATCAGTTCACAAAGTACCTTAAAAGTCTTGGATCATATAATTCAGCTCCTAACTGGATTGGTTTTGCTGCTTAGAAGGGAAAAGATATTTTAAAAAAAAGTTTGGATGTTTAATTTACGCTTCATATACACTAAGAAAAGGGAAATTAATTAAACTATAGCAGCACATTCCTGGTAAAACTGAAGGATGTGTAATAAGTGTCTTGTTTCTGCAGCAGAGTGAAGGGCAGAAGAACTAAAATCAGTTCTTTTTGTCACAGAGGTGAAGAAAATCACGTCTTGTTTTTCTCAGCCTCATGTTGTCCGACCCTCCATACAACAACGGCCTTAGTGAACTTTTTCCCTCCACCTGCAATCGAAACTTTTGTGTGATTGGTCAGAATTTGGTGTTTGTTTATGTAGTGAACAGTCCCAACTACGAAACGTCCAGAAGCCAGTTTTTCAGCCACAGAGCAAGATGGATAGTTTTGATATATATATATATATATATATATTGACATATGACAAAACACTGTGACATTATCACTACACTCTAAACCCAATAAGCTTAAGAGTCCAGCGATGCATTCAGCTCCGCTATGTTGCGTTTGTAAATACGAGATTTAACCAGTATTTCTGTTAGAACCAGAGCTAATGTGTCTTAAGATCCCGGTCTGTGTTTGTCTGCCAGTGTAGAATAATTCAGTTTTCTACTGCAGATTCTCAGCATCGATCTATCTCAGTTTTCACAAATAGATTCAGGGTTTCCACAGAATCACTAACTTGTTTATCATGTTCCGTCCTGTTTAGTATTTTAATATTTGGAATCAATGGCTAGCCAATCAGAAGTTGTGCTCTTATTTAATAATTTGGAATAACTTCATTATCAGATTAGTCAGGAAGGGATCTTTATTGGTAGCTTGATGGTCTGATGGTCTGATTGATGTCTTTGTGTTATTATATCTCTTGTTTCGTGCATTTTAAAAGATTTCCTTCTACTTTCACACGTCCTGCATGACACAGATCTTATGTGAGTGTTTCTTCTCTTCACATGTGATATTTGCTATTAACTGCATGTGTAAATGTTATGACCCAGGTCACTGATTACTTTTATGCTGTTAAGATAATTGAGGTTAATGGTCAGAATCGTCCTCATCTGCGTCTCGATCCATCGTAAAAATATTTATTCTTTTGCTAGTACATATTCAGTCTTTATCTTTTATATACCCTTAGAAAGGATTTTGCTCTTGTAATGTTTGTGTTTTATCACGTAGTGCAGACATCTGCAGGTTTCTACAGAAGAGCTGAATGCCAGCCTAACCTGAAGCTCTTTGACCTCCGAAACATTTTTCTGTGATAACCTGAACGTCTTTCCAAGTCAAATAGAAAATAGACAAACTTCTCCTCTGAGCTGAGCTAACTTCTACTTTCAGGGTTAGAAATGTATCAAGAAACTTTGAATTTCTGGATTAAAATGTAGCAGTGTCACTAACATGCAAATCCAAATTTACTCCAAAGATATGTCTTTGGATCCAGTTGATTGTCTGGTTTATTTCAGCATAAACCTGGTCATTTAGTTATTTGATGATTTAAAGGTGTTGAAAAGTGTTTCACCTAGATAAAAAGATTTTATCCACTTTCTGCCAATCAAAAACAAAGGCTTAAAAATAAAAATTGTTGCAGTTTGTATACTAATTGTGTAGCAGTAGTTGTCCTGAACTTTAACATTTTTTTTTTCCCTCCTGTTTTCTCCACTTTATCTTCCACCGTCCTTCATAACAAACATGTAAGCAGAAACATGAATTCATGAGCTGAATTCCAGATTTTCCTTTTGGGAGTTTCTGTTTGAAAGCGCTGAGCCTGAACTGCTGGAGGTGGACAGATGGAGCTCACAGGCTTGTTTTACACCTTATGATTGAATCACATAAAAGAGCTTCATACTTGTTAAGAAAGTTTCATTCATTTCAGTCTCATTTCATTCATAATTTCAGCTCTAAACTAAAATATAACGCTTAAAGCAGTTCAATCAAATATTTAAACAACTTTATTTTATCTGAGAATTGTAACTGTAGAGAAATTAAAGTTTTTCTAAATGATTTTCTCAAATGTACAAAGCTACAGTGATGTAATGCGACTATTTAAGTGGATCTTGTGTTAAAATGGCTTTGATTCTTCCTGAATTACAGAGCAGTGTGGCATTTAAAGAAACTTTGACTAGACCAACTTATTGACATACCACAGATTAAAGCAACAAGGAATATTACTGATGTATGTGACAAAAAACACAAAGGCTTTGCAGCTGTTGGAACAGTTTAAAAAGCCGAGAACATATTGATGTTGCCAAAAGCTACCAGCTTTACCTCCATATGTCCAAACCCTTTAAAGAGCGTCAACTCTGTTTATTTTTTTTTTTTTTTTTTTTGTGGAAATGAATTAGGGGTTTTGTTTCCAACTTGTTTTTGGAGGAGAATGATGAGCATCCAGTAAATATTCTGGTGTGTTTTATAAACCAGCTGGTTTCCTAATCTGAGATGGTATGTTATAATAATATGCAAAATTACTTGCGTTTCCAGTATGGATTTTCAATATAGAAGTCACACATCAGTTTTCAACAGTTTTGTTGGTATATTGTGACCTGAAATCATAGAAATATTGAGCTTCAGAAGCTTTTATATATATTTTTCCATAAACAAATAAACTTTTAATGCCATCTTGTTACAATTCTTTTATTCGGCTGAAAGTAGGGATGTTCTGATAAATCTGCTCTGATTCCCTTAATTTTGTGAGTTCAGTGATCATTCTATATTTGCATGTGAAGCCGGTCTTATCAAACTCTGCAAATGTCTAAGAATCACTCTGTCCCCTTTTTCTGACAAGAGCTGACTGACTGACCTCCTGTCCAGGTAATGTCTGCATGTGCGCTGTTGGCAATAGTCAACTTAGCCACTTTGTTGGTATATTTAGTGACTTTCCAGACAAAATAGGCATCAAGAAAAATCTGAATCAGCTTTTTAAAGATCTGTAATCGGCCATAAAACTGCAATCAGTGCACTCCTAACCAAAAGGTCACATTAATTACTGAAGCTTTACTTTATCACCATTGAAAACAGCAGAACAGAATGATATATTAGGTGTTTTGTTTACATTATTTTTACACAGTAAAAATTATTATAGTTTAATATTCAAAATATGGAAGAATATCAATTGCGATGGAAGCTTCACATGTATCTTGAAGTACAAGTTATAAACATCAAACTTTTATTTAAAGTTTGAAACCACAACTAAAAACATGACGGCGTTTTGAGTGGAATTATTTAAAAAATATGTTTTTGCTATTGTTGAATGGGACAGGTATGCTTTTGTCTTGTTTAAATGTTTCAATGTAGATTTTTCTGTTGAACTTTGACCTGTTGAATTAGCTTTGAGTATAGAGTTTAATGTCTAAGTTGAGAGTTTTGTTTCAGAAATCTTGTTCTGAGTTTCATTGATTCCTGCCTGGGGCTTTCTCACCTATTTTGATTTAAATAATCGATACCAAAAATGAATACTCTGTTCCCGTTGCTCTTTGTTGTGCCTTCTGTTTTGCTTTTTTATGCAGTTAGAGAGAGAAAGCTGAGACCTTTTTCTGGAGTCGTATTGAATTCAGCTTTTCCAGTTTGAAAGTTTCTTGTTGAATAGTAAAACCAGCTGATTAATTTCCTCTCTGCTAAAGGAGACTGCTGGAAAATATTCAGGATTGTTTTTTTTATCTGCATAACAGATTCTTAAGCAGTCAAATCTCTTATTCCAGACAGATCCTCCAAAGCTTGGTTCCCTCTGCAGGAATCAGTACTTTTTCTTACCTCTGCATATTTAGAATTAAAGCTGGAGTTTTCTGGAAGATGCTAAACATTTCTCTCTGGTTCTGGATTTTTGTTTGCAAACACATTTCGACCCAGCTACCCTTCATAAATAAAGATGTTTTCACAGAGTTTGAATCAAATGCATTATAAAATCTACCAATCTTCAGCAGACAGTTTTAATTAAAGGAAGCACAAATTTCCATTTGCAGCATCACCTCAGATGCCTCTTCATTCCATTTTTAACCTGCAAAGTTTGAATATTTTTCAGCATTTATTCTCCAAGATGCAGATGAAAGTGACCACATCTTCTGAGATGGATTGTTGATCGCTCACTGATTTTTAAGTTGCTAAACCAGCTCTCTCTGAATCAGTGGCATTGATTTTAGAATCCGTTGTACCGACATGTTCCCGTAAAGCCATTGTCTTGCCATCATCTGGTTCTGATCTCCGCTTCTGTGTGTCTGCAGCGTTCACCGCTGAGCAGTACCAGAAGCACCAGGAGCAGCTGGCTCTGATGCAGAAGCAGCAGCTGGAGCAGAGCCAGCAGCAGAAGCAGCAGCAGCAGCAGCAGCAACAACCGGTCAACAATCCGACAACCACCACCACCACCACAAACACACAGGTCAGTAGGAAGCCTCCACCTGATCTCATCTCCTCTGAGCAGATAAAGTTGTACTGTGGGGTGGTGAGGGAATTGCCTGTTTGGTATCAGAGATTCTGAGTGCAGCTGTTTCAGTTCTTTCTGATCACACGTTTTCTCTCTGTGTGTCGCTGGTTTCAGACCCTTGTGTCGAAAACGCTGGACCAGGCCAGCGCCCAGTTTGCTGCCTCGGCCCTGATCACCACAGATCAGCTGCTCGGCTTCAAATCCAAAGAGGAGTTGGTGCTGGCAACTGGAGTCAACGGGGTTCTGACCGGTTCTGGTGGGTGTCAGGCTTTCTGCAGGATGCCATCTATCCATCCCTCATCCAACTGCAAAACCATTTGTTAATCCAACCACCCATCCAACTAAACCATTCATCCATCAAACGTGGGGGAAAAAATTCACCAAATCATTCATTCACCCACCAAACTGATCATCCATCCATTAGTTTATCCATCAAATCAGTAATTTATTCATCAAACCAACCGGACTATCAGTTTCTCCAGCCAAACAACTGTTCATTTGTCAATCCGCCCATGCATCCATTTATCATCTCTACACCTATTCCATTAAAGCCATCTTTTTCTAGATTTCAATATTTAAACTAATCTTCTTTTGCTGTTTATAATTAGTTTTATATTTTAAAAGTTGGCAAAAAGGATGGAGCGCTCTGGGAATATAATGTTGGATTTTTGACATGATATAAATGTGGATTTCAGTGGGTTACACCACAGATGTAAGATGATGTCTCCTAGCTCTACCCATCCTCCTTCACCTCCAGCACTGCTGGCAGCTCATCATTTAGTCGTTACATCAGCGTTTAGTGTCAACCAGACTGAATAATAAGCGAGATAAACACTGGATGTGTTGCAGCACTGCTGGAGGTGGATTGCATTAGATTATTTAGGTGTTTCTCTTCTTCTGCTAATGACTCAGTGAGGTAGTTTGCAGATAAACAGGAAGTGTGTGTTTCTCTTGTGGATCTTTAACCGTTTCTTCTGTTTTTCCTCACCAGGCGTTTATAAAAACTTGCACCTCAGCAGCGCCGCCTCCACTCTCCACACCACCAACCAGTCGACACACACTACCACGGTCGCTGCCCCGACCTTCCTGCAGCCCTCCATCAACGCCGCCGTCCCTGCGCCTGCCACCGTCGTCCCCGCCTCCATCAACGCCACCCCCAGCACCCACACGGCTGCCACCGCTGCGGCTCTGGGCCTGCTGGGATGCGGTGCCGCTGGGGCCACCCCCACAACCACTCAGGTCCTCATTGGGAACAACATCTGCCTGAGCGTGCAGTCGGCCGCCAGCCTGGCGGGACGCCACATCCCCCGGGGCAACGTGCCAGCCTCTGCCTTAAAGCTGTCCACCTCCACCAACCTGCAGATACCCAAAGTCTCCGGAGCGTCGTCCATGGACATGAGCTCCAGGTGAGGACACTTCTCAAGAGTAAGTTGGGTATTTTGGAGAAATCATATTTTATGAACAGATTAAATTCCTCTCATCAGTTCTAGTCAGAAGAAGCCACATAACCAGGCGAATAAACCTGCAAGAGTAGCTCTCATTGTTTATTATTATTATTATTATTATTAAACGTTTATTGAACCAGATAAAACCCACTGAGATCAAAACCTTTTTTTATAACAGACCAGGAAAGCCAGCACCACACAACAGTGGAAAAAACAAATGGATAAGAACTAAATAAACATCAAAAATACGCAAAGTACAGGAGTTATTATAAAACATTGGCATTGTTCGATTGAATCCCATTTTTGGTTTCTTAACGGGGCAGTATTATGTATTTTTCAGTGCAGGTTTATATATTGATCAAGTAACTGTTAACTTCAGTTGTTTAAAACTGCTTACTTAAAATAAATTTTACTTTATATTTTAACACCTTAAAATTGCACCTCTGTCTCTTTAAAAACTCCCGCTCTTTCTGAAACTCCGTCTTCAGGATGCCATCACAACGTAGCTCCACTGTTAACCCTCTAACAATTTCACCAGCATTTCACTGAGAAGTGGCTCCTATAATGAGCTCAGCAGATGTGCAGTTCCATCAGGTGTTTGCTAATTGCTGCTGGCTAGTCTGAAGGAACTGAGCTCCAAGGAGGAGTGTTAGGCCCACCCAGGCGTTTTACACAGCTGAATGGTTGCCGTGGAGATTTAAAGGATTTCTCAAAAATGCATGAAAGAATCAAAGCAGCATCCAGGAAGGTTTATGATTAGGAATAACACAATATGATGTAAAGCTCAAAAAAGTCAATTTTACATAACACTGTCCCTTTAAGATGGAGCTGAAAGCTTTTAGTGAAACAAGTTGTGACACTTTGAGCTCCTATTGGAAGGCTCTCCAAGAGCAGAGGAACTGAAACCTTTCTTTCCCATTCCCACATGTGGAACAAGGAGACAAAGAATGTTGTTTGATCGTAAACAGGAACGGCTGCATTTTGCTGAAGAAAGTTAATTTATAAGTAGGAACCGAGCCAAGAAGAGCCTTGTAAACCGGTCATCCAGAGTTTAATGATGTTCAGAGAAGAGACGCCATCTTTTAATCAACTTTAATTATACCATTAGGTAGATTTGGTTACAGTGAGGTGAGGCATCTTTTGTGCCAAACAGGAAATTTGACACAAACACAATAAATATAATTAAAATGTTAAATTCTTTAACATTAAAAACAATAAAATGCAAACACACTGACTTAAATATGGCATATTCATTAGGACAAGATTTAAAAAAAATAAAAACATTAAGAAAAATGTTAAAGCTATTCCAGATTAAATTTTAAGAACTTATAACACGAACAAAACGGGTTTTATAGAACCAAGTTTGACATTTTGGCAACCAGATATCTGCATCCAGGTGGGAGCAGGTAGAAAAATGATTAAATCAGTTTTTTGCAAGTTGAAAATCCAAAATATTATTCAGCTATTCTGAGTCAATATATTTATGGCTGTCATCCTTCTGGAAGGTGAAGCTGTCTGTTTCAACTTGTATAAATCTGTCCCTTAATAATTGCAAAATAAATCTGTATGCCAGTATACGTTAACAATATAAGTTGCAGTCAATAAATCATTCTTCTCACTGACTCAGAAGTGTGTAAGATGTTTCTAAACTTTTTTTTTTTTGTAAAATGTTTGAAATTAATTTATAGTGGGCTGTTTTTTCATCTCATTTCTGCCAATTGAAAAGCACTCTGATGTAGTAATGTAGTTTTTCAACACACATCCCACTTTCTTTGTATTTTTGCTGTGTTCACATATACTTGGAAATATGTCAAAATAATGAATTTTACTACTTGGTCACCCACAACAAATCCCAAACAGATCTGTTGAGCTTTGTACTGAGAAGATGAAATGATTGAACATTTAAAAAGTTAAAAATAAAAAAAGCTAAATTTTCATATCCAGTTTGAAAAGAAGTAGGAAGAAGCCAGATCTCATTAAATTAGAATGTCTCACATAAGAAATATTTGCACATCTAAATTTTACAAATTTTATGTCACAATTTCAACTCTTTGTCCACGCCATGCTTATTATCTACAAAAGATTCCTATACAGTTACATTCATTAACATTAGCAAAACAACCAAAAGCGTTCAGAAGGATAAGGGCCCCTGGTTTAGAGCCAGTTTTGGTGCCGAAAATGAAAATAAACATGTACATAAATAAATAAAAGTAAACACTGTAGTCATGCAACTTCCAAAACATTAATAGATAGGTCTACACATCAGCAGGTGTTAAAACGTCCCATGTGAAATGGCTCCATGTTGGCCCCAAAAATGTCAATTATTTGACAATTGTATATCTTAGTAAAATGTAACTATAGTAAAATACAATTTATATGAGCCTGAGTTTTCTATAAAGTAAAATGTTTATAAAACTCACATTTATTACAAAGAAATCCAAAATCTTTGGGCATCCCCAAAAACTTGTCGCCCTGGGCTACTGCCCATCCCAAGCCCGACCAGGGGGTAACGTCTCTGTTTTTCTCTCTCAGGGACAACCACGACGAGGACAAGCCGGCGCTGAACAGTATAGCAGACAACACAGTGGCCATGGAGGTGACGTAGTGTCGGCGTGTCGACGCAGCGCGGCGTTGGCATGACGACGGCGGCGGCTCCACTCTGTAGGTGCTGTGCATCGTAGCATCGGGGGGCGCTAAAGGGACGGCAGGACTGGAAGCGGGCGGAGCGGAGAATCATCTCTTTTTACACCCTTTTTCTTTTTTTGGTTTTGTTACCGTCAAGAAAATATTGACTCATGTAAAATATAAATGACATAAATTAGTATCTGTACAGCAACTACATATTTGTAATAACCCCCCTCCCTCTTCACATGTATATATATTACTTGAATACAGAACTGTCCATTTGTGATGTTTTGCACTTGGGAGTCAAACTTTAAAGGAAAAAAAAAAGAATAAGCCAAGTTGACTTGTGGCGAGTGTGAGAGGAGATGTACAGAGAAGAGTTTTATCACGTGCATGGTGCGGAGCCTGCTGGTTTTATCTATTTATTGTGCTGTGTTTACAATTTGTTTTGTTTTTGTTTGTTGCTTTCAGTTTTTTTTTTTTATTTGTACACTGTACCTTTGTTGGTTCCTGTGCTGTTGTGTATGTTTGATAGCTACGGACTCCTGGGTATTTTTGTATTTTGTGAACACAAAGCAGGTCCCCCCCACCACCACCACCACCCTCATATCATTTATGTTTTGCTTCGTTGTTTTCCCCCCTGGATCACATTAAAGTGAGCTGTGATACAGATCAGAGGAGGAGGAGCAACTCTTCCTCTTCCTATAATGTCCCAAACACAAGTAACAAAACAGGGATGAAGTCTCTTCCCAGAAGCTTCTGCTTCTAATTTAAGCACTATTGTTTTGTGACTTTTTGTTGTTTTATATAAATATCAATGCTGCTTTTGTATTTTTTTAAAGGAGTCGTCTGTCATTTTCATGCAAGTGGAGTCTCCTTTAATTGTTTTATCTGACTTTTTTTTTTTCTTTTTTTTTTTTTTTTACAAAACAAACAAAAAAAGCTATTTTTGTATTTTGTTTTTCTCCTTGTGGTTAAATTGATTGTAAAATTTTTTTAAGACTTCATTCTTTTGTTCATTTGTTACTTGTTCTTGCATAGGTGATAAGGGAGGTGAACGGGCAGTAATCGCTGTTTCATCATTCCAGTTTTTAATATCGGAAAGAGGAAAAAAAAACCCAGTGAGGGGTGTTTGTGAGAATTTCTTTTCTCACTTCCTATTTACTTTCTATTTTTTTCTTCTTTTTATTTCTTCTTGGTAAAACGAATCTCCAGATGGCTGCGAGGCCAAAAACCACAAGTATTTGGTGCCTTCCTTTTGGGGAAAATGTATGTTGTCTCTTCCGTGAAGAGTTAGAGGCACAAAGGCAGCATTACTTAGTAGTGCTTCTTGTCTTTGTCAGAACCTGAATGCCCAGTCCAATGGCAAAATATATCTTTGAGGTTTACTTGTCCCACCTGGAGGCTGAAAAGACTTAAAAAAATGTGACGGAACTCTCACTAAAATAAGAAAATAAAGCCCAGGGCATTAAATGTGAACTGCTTGGACTCATGTTTTATGTGCCTGGTTCTCTGCTTGTGTTGAGATTGTCGTTTTTCTGGTCAAATTTACTTCAGTTGGCCTCCTGTATTTTACACAAGATCTCCTGTAGTGGTCAGTGTTACAGCGGTTTTGAAGAAGCCTCTGACTGAAGATGGCTTGTTTTTGTGTTCTAGTTTAAAAATGATGCTCAGAGTTGTCCGATTGTCTCCAGGCGACTTAAGATCAAAAACAAAACATTAATATCAAAGAAAACCCATGTGAACACAAAACAAGGTTTGAGATTTTATTGATGTAGGAGGGGAATTTAATTTGGAATATCTCTGACAGATTAAAATATGAGTAGCATCGTCTGTGCTGCCTGGGTATTGAGATGTTGGCATGTAATGATCTTCAGTCAGAGGCGTCTTCAGATATGTTGCGAGACTGACTGCTACTGGAAATCCTTCCTGCCCACAGCAACTTTGAAGATACTTGGATGATTTGAGTTGCATTTGTTTTCCCTTTAAGATTTGATATGTTTGAAGTACCCCAAACTATAACAATATTGTTGAACAAAATGAAAAATTAAGAGCCTTATGACATTTACCTGAACACATTTCTGTATTTGTTACCTTTGCCTGCTTCAGTTTTGGTTCAAATCAAAACCTAACTTCCATACTCGTTCTAGGATTGTTTACGGATGCATAAAACGCATCAAGCTCCTTGCTGATGCCCAACACCATTGTTCTCTCAACAGTAATTGCTTCAACTTCTCTTTTTGTGTTTTCCGGAGCACTCCCAGGTTGTTTCAGTCTCATTATTCATGCTGCAGAAGAGCAATCAGTCGTCGGTGAGACAGCTGGCCCACCTAGCAGTCTGCAGGGTGGGCGTTAACCCGGGCTCCTCACCCTCGTTACGGAGCCATTTTTCACTGCAGATCCGACAGAATCTCGTTTTTCCTCATCAGCTCTTCTTGGTGGCAACAGAAGCTCTGAGGAGGAAATAAAACATTCCTAATTTAATTTCAGAGCTTGTAATTAATCACATTTTCTAAAACTATATCGGCAAAATAAATGTTTTTTAATCTTAAAACTTTTTACTGCTAAATTGAATAACGTATTTATTGTTTTTAGTCTTATTCAGGTCATTTAACCATCAAAATTGGTGCAAAGTGCTATTGTACTCATACAGCTTACAAACTATTGATCAGTCATTAAACCTTTTTGATTAAATACATAATGTGGACGTTAGCATTGAGACGGTATTTTAGGCTTCAGTAATATCCCAACTCCTTTTAGCATGACTTGAACACAACAATAGTCCTATTCAGTGTCCCTTAAGATCGTTTTTTGAAGCAAAAAATAAACCCAGGTGGACAAAGAAAGCAGCTTTCTTATAAACCGTCGTCGTTTGCGTTTGCCGCTTGTGTATCAGATTTATAGGCGTACCAGAAACGTGCAAATACAAAAGTTCCGACCAAAACAATAACATTGTTGATAAAGAAAAACTAACTTTTTTTACAGTTTTTTCATAGAACGATAACTTTTGTAAAGATTGTTCTTTAATTAAACAGACTAAGGCAAAAAAAATCCTTTTATCAGGATCTATTAACAATAAAGTCCTAAATAATTGGTTCTGCCATCCTTGCCTGCGACAACTGACATAAAGCATTTGTTATAACTACCAGTAAAATCTAAACCTTCCTTTTCTTTTGTTTTTGAGGAGTTCAGAGGTTGTTTTGCCGATGTGCTGAAATTAGCTTTTGCTTATTGATTTCCAGCAACAAAAGCCTGGTAAGCTACCATGAATAAGCTAACCAAGCTCTTTGTTTTGCTTGAATTAAAGAAAGGAAGCTAACAATGAAACACACACAGGCTGTGATGTTATCTGTGTTTAGTGCCAGTTGCTTCACCATAACTGCGCCACTGACGCAGCAGCAGAGTCAATAAAGCCTGAATAGCTTTCTGGATCAAACCACAGGGGTAGTTTATGCTAATACCCCTCAAGCAAAGTTCTGGTTCCTGTGTTTGCTCGGGTTTAGTGTTTCTCTGAGCCAGAAATGAGCTGCCACTTTGATTACACATTCAAAAAAAATATTCTGACATGAGAACAGAGGAAGTCCGTCTCCCCACTGACTGCTGCCACTCGCAGCAGAGCAAATGTAACTGTTGGGGAATGCTAATGAGGTGCACGCTTATTAGTTCTCCTCTATTATGCATCAGGAGGTGTTGGCTATGGAGGCTGTTTTTGTTCTTCACAGAGAGAGGATCTGAGGATGGGGGGTGGCAGATAACTGTGATTAAAGTATCATCAAATAACCTTTTACCAACAAAAAGACAAACTTTGTATTCAAAGTTTATCTTCATGCGGATGTTCACCCTTAAAGTCCCACTGTGCCTTGCAGTGAGGCAGAAACAGCACAAAGGGTGAGCTGGTCAAATTAAAACTGGTCATCAAAGAGAGTTTGGAGGGTTCTTGATATTTAGACAGCAGAAGAAGTCCCTAGAATAAATGATTCACTGTAACGCTCTAAAAATATCCCAGAATGAGTCAAAGTAAATGCAAATATATGATATTGGAAAGTATTTCAAGTATTAAAAGTAGAAGAAAAAAGGAAAATGACGTTAACGATCAGCTTACCTTGGCTTTTCTTTTTGATCTCTCAGCTGAGGAAGTTACTTTGTATAGTTTCTAGGAATCTCAGTTCAATCATGGAAAAAACTAAATATGTTGCAAAATGTAACTAATAATAATAATAATAAGTTCATCTACAGCAGCAATAACAGTATCAGTGTCTCACCATAAAGTATTTGGATGGAAATAGATTTATTCTTGCACTACTCCCTTTGTGTTTAACCAAAAATGGCAATTATGTTGAGGTGCAAACTTTAACTAGGCCACATGAACACATTAATTAATTCTCTTTGTGTGAAATTCTGCCATGTTCACAACTATGTGTGCCAAACTTTAACTGTCAAAAAGATTTGCACATTTGTACGACACTGTATTAGGGCCATTGTAGATAGAAAAAAAAAGTACATTTCTGCCAAAAAAAAATCAGAAATTTTGAGATTAATCACTGAAATATTCTAGAAAAAAACCTGGGAATTGCTGAAAATGTTCAAAAGTTGAACATTTTCAACTTTTGAAACTCAAAAATGTCAATGTTTTTCAAAGAAATTCTGAGATCAATCTGAAAATCTTAGGTATTTCTAGCAAATAAAAAAATCCGCAAATACTTGAGACTAAAACGCTAATAATTGCCCACTTTAATAAGTCAATCATCAAATATATCTTAATAATATACCGCAGAGGGTAATATGTACAGTTCTCCTTGTCTCTTTTCTTGGAGGTTCAGCCAATCAGCACCAAGGAAATTAAATAGTGCTCCTGGATTGGCTGTCACGTAGCATGACTCCTGTATATTTTATCTTCCAAAGCTGGATTTTCTTTAAAATATTTTAGATATGCTCTTTGAATCACAAATAGCTCGTTTTTTCATGAATAATTAGAAGTCTGGGATCCACAACATACATCAAAATCTTATTTATGATGGTTATAAAGACCTTTAACAGAAAACAAACATCAGCAGACATTCATTTCTGGTATAAAACAGTCAATGTTCATCATTTCTGACGAGGCAATTAGCGCCTCGGACAGCAGAAAGCCAGCCTCCGATCTTTGAAAATTCAGTCACGTCACATCCTCCCTCCCAGGGCTGTGACACGGTAAATGTATTCAGCTCCATCAGCTAAATAAACATGTGATGCTCCACCCATTATCCTCAT
Organism: Xiphophorus maculatus; assembly: GCF_002775205.1. Taxonomy (NCBI): domain Eukaryota; kingdom Metazoa; phylum Chordata; class Actinopteri; order Cyprinodontiformes; family Poeciliidae; genus Xiphophorus; species Xiphophorus maculatus. The sequence continues at coordinate 3,760,575 of NC_036463.1, forward strand.
TCTCATTTTATTATGGACGTCACGGTGCAGCTGACAGCATCTCTCAGTCTAAACCAGCACGGCAGAGTCAACATTGCATATCATTTCATTTCAATTTCCATCACATTATTTTTTATAATACTTTTCTGTTGAAATTAAAAAAAACAGTTAAAAATACTCATTATGTGGTGTGAAAAATCTGTAATACGTTCTTACAGCAGCCTGTAATTTAATCACACAGGTTGGAAACAGATTAAAGGTTGGGGGTGTTTTTGTTGTTGTTGCTTATTTTTGCACTGAAGTCTGAATATGATGTAAAATTATGTACTTTATGAATATTTTATAGTGAAAATATGGGTCAGAACTCTTGTGTTTTGTTATAGGAGATATAGAACCAGTCAGAAATGCGTCTCTAAAACAGAAGTAAAGTTCTCAGATTTGCTGTCGTGCAACTTTTAGACACGTTCTTCTTCCTACACACCTGAATCCAATGAATGACTGTTTAGCAGGCCTCTGCAGAGCTGAATGAATGCAGAGGAGGAAAAACATGAGGACAACATTCAAAATACAAGGTAGGCTTGAAAAAAAACCTCTGAAACTTTTCTTATATTGTAGCTTAAGCAAATGTCCAGTCCATTTAACTGGACCAGTTAAATGTTTGCTTGAAGACTTTTGTTAGGTTTAGACCATCTGATTTACATTTGATTAGGTTTTGCTTGTTTATTTTTGCACCAGTACTTTGTTGTGTAATATAATTTAATTGCTGGTGGTTTTTCCCCTTTACATTTTTCCGATCAATTTTCATGCACTGATAATTAAAGCTTCCTAGCATTTCTGCACACTCACTGCCAAAGAACTCAGAGAGATTGAATATTTTGATAACACTAGTTATAGTTTACTCATATTTTTCCTTATAGTATACATTTTTGTTATCCTACTACATTTACTTCTCAAACATTTCTTTCTGTTTCTACTCTTTTGTTAGCAAGGAGTTTTTGATTGGGTCTGACCTGATTCAATCAAATTATTTTGCAAAGTTTTATTGCCTCAATCTGCTCTCTTTTTGCTGGAAACTGTGCATATTGGTTAGCTATAGCATCAGAAGATTTGCTTACAAACTTCTTGCTTAACCGTTGCATGTCAATGTAATATGGTTAACATTTACTTAACATTTCTAATGATGGTTTGCTTCAAAACTGGTTACAAAATGTATTAAATTGGAAAGGACTGTCACATTAGTGCCTCATTTTCACTGAGGCACAGGTTGGTGATGCTTGGTTTGCTATTTTAGGGGATTTACAGGGAGATGTTTTCACTGCCAGTTGGACTCTTACTGGGTCAAACCCAAACATGGTGCCTTGCGGTTGTATGTCTCATGCTTGTTGCAAGCAGTAATGTTTTTCTGTCCCCAAATTAATGGACTGTGTGTGGACCCCCAGTCTGCGTGTAGACTAGACTGTGTGATGCTAGTAGATCCACCCTAACTGAACCGTATCATTGTCCTATGGACATACAACTGAAGGAGGCCCAGGAATGGTGTGTTACAGGTTGGTTGTATTAGCAGCTTTTACCATCAAAAACATACAAAATGGCGTACTGATCCCTACCGCATTCTTCATCAGAAACAAAGTATTAGTTTATTACTGTAATTTAGTGGTTTGTTGCCCCCTAGTGGTAAAAAATACAGACATACCTGTTCCAGGGGTAGTTCATGGTAGGCCAACTTATTAATGACTAAAGCCCAGGACTGACATTAATAAACAAAGTGGTTGTATTATTGTTCTGCTGTTCACAATTAAAGATACGTATCCAGGTTTTACCTGCTTGATCATTTCTGCTACTCTAACCAAGAATATCACAATAGACCCTTTTCACATGACGTCACACAACTTCCGTTTTGGCTCGAAGCTGTGTATCCTTAGTTCCGGTGTACATAGTAAGTAATGATAAAGTTGTCTATTTCATATATATATATATATATATATATATATATATATATATATATAGAGAGAGAGAGAGAGAGAGAGAGAGAGAGAGAGAGAGAGAGAGAGAGAGAGAGAGAGAGAGAGAGAGAGAGAGAGAGAGAGAGAGAGAGAGAGAGAGAGAGAGAGAGAGAGAGAGAGAGAGAGAGAGAGATGTATAAATCTGACAGCATATGTTGATCAGACAGATCACCGGAGCATCGAGTTTACACAGTCTCTAAAACATTTGCCTAAAATAAGATTTGAAGATATATCACGATTTGCAAACCAGTTCTCTCTGACAAAAAATCTAAATTAGACAAAGGCTACAAATTCTTCACCGAACAATACCTGTTTGACTATGAAGGTAGGTATTTTTGTTTTGCGTAACCGTTAGCTTAGCATTAGTGAATTTTGTTAGCTAGCTAACTACGTGACATAACTGTTCCTTAACCAGAACTTTTTACTGTTTTTGAACTCTAACGTTTTAGGCTCTAATCTTGATCAGATTATTAAATTATAGACTGGAGTTGCCACTCATCCCATAAAATAGGGATTTGTTTGTTATAAGCAGAGATGTCCGGTGCCGCCGCTGCTTTGTAATGCCTTTAATCGGACCACTTTTTCGGTAACGAATAATCTAACGAGTTCGTATTTCAAATCCAGTAATCAGATTAAAGTTATTTATCCAAATCATTGCACATTAATATTTTCTTGTGTATTTATTTTTATTCCTTCTTTGCGTCTTTGGGAGAGACTCTGTGACAGTTAGCAGTGACAGAAACATGAACAGTGCATGGAGATGCGCATTTTGTTGCTGGAAAAACAGAAATATCGTCAAGCCCAACTGTTATTTGTGGCTTTTGTCTTGTTTTCTCTAAACTTATAAAAAATAATGATTCAAGCTGCCCTTTATTTTCCATTAATACAGAAAATGAACCTCTAAACGTTACATCACTGACAGGCGGCGGTGTATATGTTTCCTAACTGTGGCTAAAGCTGCTGCTAGCTGGTTTACTCATGATCAGAGGCTGGTTCCTTTGAATACAGTTGGAGAATGGTAAATTGACAATGACTGATAACGGTTATCTAACACGTAAACACCGTTTTATAAAATACAGAAAGTGAACCTCTAAACGTTACAGCGCTGACAGAGAGTATATTTTTCCTAAATGTGGCTAAAGCTGCTGCTAGGTGGTTTACTCTCCGATCGGAGGCTGTTTATTTTATACACAGATAGAGAATGGTGAATTTACAATGATTAGTAACAGCTATCTAACACTTAAATGCTGTTATTATTAAACTTACCTTTTATTATATCCTTAAGATTATGAGAATGCGGGAAGTTTTCAGCTTGGTTCCCAAGGCAAAATCACACCGGAAGTAAAGATACCCAGTTTTGAGTTATGGCGGCCATTGTCTGACGTCACTGTGAAAAGGGTCTATTAGTACAGTTGACTCACTGAAAATTCACCTATGATGAATGTTACTGACATGCTATTGACTGGCGTTTTCAAAACAGCCAATCCAAGAGTGCCATTTATTTACTGTAGCACCGATTGGCTGTACGCCCAGTAGCAGAAATAAGGAAGACAGAGTATATTAGCTGCTGGTGTAGTGCTGAAACTGTTTCCACTGTGCATATTAATGCATATGAATATATATTTGGTGTTTGAACTATTAAAATAGTTCTAAGTGTTTTAAGAGGAGGTTTCCAATATTCCAGTGTCACTCTGGTCTCTAATCCCACTGTATTAACTCATTACAGTATTAATTATTTATTTGTTTCAAATCCTTAGAATATTTAACCCAGCCAAGATCTTTTTTGTTGCCCGTTTTTACATTTTTATTTGCTGCACTTGCTTTAACCATTTCTGCAACAGTTACACACACAAATCACATTTACTTGGTTTATCTTGTTTCATTCATGCTTGTGTTTTCAATCTGTTTTTAAACTGTTACTCTTGATTTTTCTTTAAAGCACAATGGATTGTTTTGTACATAAATTTATGCAATACAAATAAAACACATTTTCATTGGTCAGAAAGCTTCACATTAAAGGGAAAGTTGAGAACCGGAGCTGAAGAAGAAATCCTTTCCACCAAATTGAAAATGAATGCAGGAAACATTTCACTGGTTGAAGAAGAGCAGAGCTGAAAAGCAGCAATTTCAGATCAGAGCGGAAAGCCTCGCTTGCTGCTGTTTGTGCTATATTTGCTCGTGTGGCTTCGAGTGGATTCCCATGTGGGCTCCATTGTGGAGCTTTTCAGGAGTTGTCCGCCTGAAGTGGGTGAGTAATATGTTTTCATATATAGAAGATGGGCAAAAATATGAGCCCATGACCCAGTTGGGAACAAAAAAGGAAGCGCTGAATAGTAGTAGCACTTCATAGGACCCTCCTGACTATTCAGAAAACAATATAGAAATGCAATCGGCAGCATATTCAGCCTGAATTAAAGCGAGTGGATTATTATTGATCAGCGGCCGTACCTCCAATTAAAGCGTGCCGAAAGCAATATGCAGAAAATTCCAGCTCAGACGCACAAACGCAGAATTTTAATGATGTTCAGAAAACACAATCTTTTCTCTATCAGACTAGATGAAGAGGAAAGTGACCTTTCACTCATCTCTTCAGGGACGCAAGTGGGCGGAGCTTCTCCCTCACAGAAGATTGGGGGGGGACCTTGCTCAGGTTTTGTTGCTAGGCAGCGAGACCCTGCAATGACAGTGTGTCAACAATGAGATGAGAATGAGAAAGAGATTGCGGCTGGTCGCTTCAGATGAGGAAGAGGAGGGGGGGGGCGTGGCGGGATGGCCTTCGCTTTAGGGCAGATCTGTGTGTGAGTGTGTGCTCAAGGTGAGGCCTGTCAGGAAAACTATTCATGAATATGCTCTTTAAATTCGCCTCGGCATCACTTATAATTTTCTTCTCCTCCATAATGCGACCTTTATGTTGTATGTATGAGTCATTTCAAGTGTTGGGGTGTTGAAAAGCCAATCCAATCCACTTCATGTTTGGTTAATGAGAATGGGCGGGGCCTAATTTCCCCGGTCTTGACTAAGGAAACGTTATTTACATCTGAATTTTAAAAATTTGAAGTGATTTTTGATGAATTTCTGTTCATTTGTCTTCCAGCAAAGATTAAGTCCTTGAGATAAACCTGAGACCAATTCCTTCCTCTCCATTCTTCTGTCTCCATTGTTGCTTTCATCCAAGGCTCAGTCTGTACATCCATTTGTCCATTCTTCTCTGCTCATCCATCCATCCATCCATCCATCCATCCATCCATCCATCCATCCATCCATCCATCCATCCATCCATCCATCCATCCATCATTTGGTCGGTCCATCCCTCCATCCACTCGTCTTTCCAGAGTCAGTTTTTATGTAAACATTAATTTAAACAAACAGGTTATCTAGACTTTAATAAACATCTCTAAAACCACCTTGAACTGATTAAAATGAAATTTTAATTAGCAATAATATTTAGTCAACAATACTTAGTCATTTCAGTTTCTTTTTCTGGTCTTCTTGATGTGCTCTATGCAGGCATGTTGACCTCATTCTGACCTCCTGTCCTTTATGTGAATAATGGTGTACAACACTGGCTTTAAATCATGAAATGGAAATGAGAGGATTTTGATTTTGGTGCTTCTTCAACTATTGTCATTTGGGTCACATTTTAGTTCCCTTAGTACAGCAAGCTTTGTTTTGGGGTACCAAATGCTGCAAACTGCCACAGGATATTTATATTGACCTTAATTCATACGCACCAAATGGATGTTTAACCCACTTGACAAAATGTGACTTAAAGTAAAATCTACCTACCTAGGTTTGCCATTTAAAAGACCACTCTTTATATAAAAAATTTATGGTGTGACCTAAAGAGAAAAGACTTAAAATGGTTGCATAGTGTCCATATCTTCAGATTGATTTAAAGAAAGCAGAGGTGATAGGTGATAGGCTCTTGTTTGTGCCTAGTGGTGGTAGGACTGATTGGGACCAATAATTGACTGGCTCTTCCAGAGCCCATTACTGGAATCTATCAGAAGCATAACAATGGATTTAACAGACTTATTGGCAACACAGCTGATGTCCATAATGATGGATGGGAACCTCTTGTTAGATGGAGAACAATAAAGAAAGCATCTTGTTTGACAGGGTTTTTTTTTCCATCCTGGCTTTCATAGTGTTTCCATGTCAAGGGCTAAAACCTATAATCATTAAACCTGTTGCACAAATGGCTTTGGGTGGATAAATTTTCTAATCAAAGATTAAATGGAGCTGCACGTTTTGTGGGGGTTGTATGACATTTCCCTGCATCTAAATTCAAATTTACATCGAAATTAAACTGGCAATCTTTTTTTCATTTATCCCAACAGGAGAAATTGACGAGAGACGGGGGATCACACATGCTTATTTGTGATGAATTTTGAGGTGGGAGGGAGGGATACAAATGAGTGTGGAGAGACTCTCAGCAGGGATCACAAGTGGTCCACTGTTCCCGACAGCACCTGCCTCACCGCCTCCCTCCTCTTCATATCCCTGCAACAGAAAGCCTCTCAAAGCCACAGCACGGGGGGACTCAAAGAAAGGGGGACGGTTGTTTGGGTGTCTGTGCATGTACGCATGCAAAAGCAAATACAAGGGTGTTACATCACAAAGAGAGTCTTTGACTGTCCAAGTAGGTAGGTTCCCACCAGAAAAAGCAAAAATACTGTTAATTAAACTAGCACTTTTAATCTTTAGAAAGTAAATATACCTTACTTACCTTACTTTTTCACCCATGCTCTTTGTCAAGAGTTGATGAACTTCACGAAATTTCTTTATATCTTCAGGTATTTAAGGATTTAGCACATCCTAAATGCTAACCTATGGTCAAGCATGCCGTTTGTTGTAGTTTCTAGGCAAGTTTCCAAAATGTGTTGGTAAGTCTGCCTTTCAGATGGCAGCCGTGGTTCTCTGTGTATGAGTGTGATCTCCTTCTGAATCAATGCTGTGACAAATTCGACCTTGTGAGATTCAAGTGGTTTTCTTTGTTAAATCAAGCGCTTCTTCACTTCACGCCCTGCTTTAAATGAGAACTGGTAAAACCTAAATTTGTTATTGACTGTCCTATTGTTACAAGAAAATCAATGCAAGGAAACAAAGAGGGGTTTCTGAAAGGCAGTTTTTCTGCAGGGATTAATTCCCCCTCATCACTCAGTGGCAAGCTATGTTTTTACAAGTGGCCTTTGTGGTTTAATTGGCTTGTTGATTGGACAGCATTAGTAAAAGTCACTGCTGTCCAGGGACGCATGATTCATAAGGATCCCTGTATTTGAGCTGTGAGTGCGGTTAAAGCAGATGTGTACTGCTGGTTTATTTTATGAAAATAGGACTGAGTTTAATGGTACTTTCAGTAATTGTGAAATCCCAGCCTGAACAGTAGGGATTTCACAGAAGAAAAGCAAAGTCAAAGATGTAAATCTGTAACTGAAAGAAGACGGCACATCCATTGGTTTCCCAAGGCTTCAATGATTAAGCCACACACAACTACAATTAGCTTTAAAAGCAACAACTCGATGCATAAGTTTGGATTTATTACAAACTTCGTCCAATCCATAAAGGGGGTGGATCAAACACTATCCTCACTAATGTCTGATTTAATTTCTGTTAGGAAGTCACATCTCAATACAGGGTACTTGTCGCCATCAACAAGCTTCAGGTGTAACTCTGTCTGGTTTTATTTGAGGCTGCTGGTTGTTTTAGGGAGTTACTGACCCAACATTGAAGCACACTCCACAAATTATATGTAAAGGTTGGGATTTTTCTAAGGGTATTTCTAAAGATAGTCTGCTTTGTCTACTCTAGAACCAGTTGGGATGTTTATTTGGGATTATTTTTCTGTTGGAACACAATTTTGAGGCAATCTTCCTTCATTACTTGGTTCACTTTCTGCCACCACCAAGTCTGATAGTTGTTAGTGTTTTATGATAAATCTTCACTTTAATAAACGTTCTTGTGCCAGACACCACAAGCTTCGTCTCTTTTGACCAACAAACTTTTTTCCAGAGGGGATTTGGCTTCTCCCTTTGGGCAGCTCCATCTTTCTGGGTCTTCCAGTCTTTGACTGTTCCAGCAATGTCCAGTACAGTTTTGATTGAGCCTTGGTGATTCCAGGGTTCTTTCTGGACATCTGAAGCTCTTTCTCTGATTGTAACAGATTGTAACAAAACTTGGACGATAAGTCAATGATCTCCAACACAAAGAAAAACTGGTTTGTGGAGTGACTACAGCTTATAAAATCGACTTGATATCCAAGCTTGTTTTGGTCTTTTACCAAACCTTAGCAAAGTGGTTCAGTGTTAATGACTGATAATCTTAGAATCTGCAGCTGTTTAGACTTTCTTTCAAAAGACTTTAAAACCTGTGTAAATCTCATTCTGTCTCTTTGGATCCTGACTTCCTTGGACTCTTGACTTCTGAGAATTTCATGAATACAAAGAAATCATGTTATGATGGCAAAAGGGAAACTACTAGCTCAATCACAACTCCTTGGTTTTGTCAACTTTAAACAAACTACAACCTTCATTAGCACCTGAATGCATTTAGATAACTTCATATTTTAACCTATATGTATTATTTTGAGCTTGTGTGGATTAAACACTAAAATCTTGTTTTTATAAACATCAGAATCCATTGGTGGTCTTAGAAATTCCTACCAGCTCTGAAGGGGTTTGAGCAATTAGACCCCATCAATCCTGGACTCACTCACTTTGAAGAGGCAGTTGCTAATGCCAAGTGTTTACCTTATCTAAAGAAAATGTTCAACAGGTTTTTGTCTCTTAAACATTTCAGCTTTGTTTTGTAGACCTAGAAAATACAAGCCAGGCTAATAATAGGAAGTATTTTAAATCCTATTGAGGATGTGAAAGTTCTGCACACACATTTAAAAAAAAAAATCAAAGAATCAAAAACTTTTTTTTTATTGCCAGATATTGGTTTTGAGCTCATGGAGCAGAGAAGTTGTAAACATGTCAGCTCTTGCTTGAAAAGGGTTGATTAAAAAAGGAGACAATCAAAAAGACTAAAACATTTATTTTGAGAATGAAATGTGGACTGTCAAGAAGATGACAAGCACAGATGGAACTAATGACATTAATTACAGGCCAGTTCCATTAAAAAGTCTAATTAGGCCACATGAGTAAGATGGAATAAATGGTTTGGAAGCAGATTTGACCAAAAAACATCCATTTTACACCATGGAGACTGGCAGATGGATACAGAGACGTAGCAACATTTTCTTCATTATTATCTGATGGAAATTGAATATCAACAGTAAGAAATGAGGTGACATTAAATGGATAAATAGATATAGATAAACTAACTGAATTTATTTCTGGTGCACTGTGGGAGATCATGTATTGTTTGCAACATTAAAACATTGACAGTGAAACTGTTTGTACCTTTTGGCATCCTGTTGGTAAGTATATATATCTCAGCTCTAGATATGTACATATGCTTTGAGGGGGGATCATCTGAAGAGGATTTATAATCATAACAGATGAAGTGTGTACCTCACACACACACACAAGCTTTCCTTGTTAATGGGAAGGACTCTGCCAGCTGGTGTAGCTCACTCACACACACCTAATCCCCTGTTCAATTTGTCACCCCTCCAAATCCTATTCATCCAACTTCCTACCCACTTCGTTAAAGCCTCTTGGTGACGTCTCCATTAGCCCTTCATCTTTGTTTTTTTTTTTTTGTTTTGTTTTTTTGACCGTTCAACAGCCAGAACTTGCTTGCTGTGTCGCAAAAATTTCAGTAGCAGTTGAATCATAATTTCCACAAATAAACACGGTTTTATCCGTTGATCAAGCCTTATTTTATTCCCTGCTTAACGTAGGGTAATTTAAAAGTGGAACAACAGTTGCTCATTTTCTTTGGCCTCTAAATATAGCTAATGCAAAGAGGCTAAGCTAGCTTAGCTTGTCTTGTTTTAGCATAAAAAAAGTAAACTAGCTTCTCAGCTCAAATTAAAAAGCTTCCTTATTCTCTGCATTAGAAAATGCAAAACTTAACAGAAGCTCTTGGTCCTTTCTGACCAGCATTCTAATTACCTCATAGTACTTTTCTTAAACTTTTCATGGCAGTGCAATGGATTAATCTGTAGCAACTGTGTAATATTGTCGATTTGGACCAAATTAATTTAAGCATTTCTGAAAGCAAGAGTTCTGACTGCAAAAGGCCATGCAGCCTCAAGTTTGATATCCAAAATGGCTGCCATGTCTAAGCATTACAAGCATAAACAATTTATTTGCACTTCTCTCAGTTTGTGTCCCATTAAACAAGAGGCACACAAAGCTGCAATAAATGTATTTGGGACCATGTTGCATTAGTCGTTGAATACATAAAAGTAGAGGAAATGCACAACCTAGCTTGTAATGCTTGTTAACACAACAAATAGAAAATCCCTCTGTTTTTCTGACTTTAAACTAGAAAAGTGCTTACAACTTTGGTCTAACATTATTACCAGATTTGAGCTCTGACTTCCAACACAAATGAAATACAGAATTATTACTAAAAAGAACTTTAACTAAGAGGATGCTAGCATAGCTTAGCTTTAACTTCTTGATTTTTGGATTCTTATGAATAAAAGCTGATTCTTTGCTTAAGCTATTTTAATAATTATTTAAAGTTACAAAGCAAAAAGTCTAGAAGCAAGAAATAGTGGTTCTGCCTTCTTAAAGGTAAACTCCAATCAATTCTCAAGTGAACAAACCAATTAACTGTAATCTTGAGCCACCTTATGTCTGCTGCACTAAGACAATCTCAGTCTAATGGCTAATCTGCCGCAAACTATCAGCGATGGACCAATGGCAGAGCTGGAAAGACTAAGGATGAACTCATAATGCTCCATAATATAATGCCTGCAGGGTATCCAATAAAACCATCTTGATGCCGTCCAATGATTCTATCCAAAACAAGGGCGGTAAAGAAAGCACCGAGGTGTGTTAAAATCCATTTATTAAATATAAGCTCTTCCTTAACAAACATGATACATACTTCTGGAATCATTAAAGTAAACATAACGACAAAAACATTTTTTTTTCTTTTGACTGATTCATTTATGTGTATGCAGAAAGAAATGTTTTGAAAAGTCTGTCAGTATAAGATTCCAGTTGCTTAACAATGACCAACAGCTCTGAAGTTGCACCAGTTATTCTTAGTGGGACTAGACTGGTTTGCTACCTTTTATGGTTAGCTAAACAAAGATCCTAAAGAATACAATTCAAATCTGTCCTTATGGTTTTTAATATCTATATTCTTATTTAGGAAAATGTTTCACATTCATAGATTAATTTTCAATTTGTAAATAGCACTGGCTTTTAACACTGTTTACATTAGCTTCTTGAGTTTCTCTCTAAAGTACCTGAAGCTTTTTATTTATTGTTGTCGTCCATTTATAGTCATCAGATTTAGACTTTTACTAAATGCTTTAAAAGTTAATCGAATGTTTCAAGATATGTCATGGTGTTTAAAGTCGGGATTTTGCAAAACTCTTGATTTCCATAAAAATGTGAAATAACCAAATAGATTTTATGTTTTTTTCCCTCTACATTTCCAAATCTTGGTTCTGACTTTTAATGTAGAGCATCACCAGATGAAATCTCAGATTTGGGGCTCCACCACATGGAGTTGATTGGAACTGCACCTAAAAGTTCTAATAAAATAAATAACTAAATACATGAAATCCTTGCTGATGCGTAGCTCTAATTTTCCAATAAAGATTAATTGATTTCTCGCTCTTCAACAACAACAACAAAAAAGTAGATTATGGTCTTTATTGTATGATTTTTTTTTTCACTCCACTTGAGTTTACTGGAGTTGCTTTCTAAGGATTGTAACACAGGCTTTTTTATGAATGCCAATATTATTAGTCTTCACCGTACACAGCAAATATTTTATACATATTCAAAATTATAATTTACTTACTGCAAGTTGTAGTTCTAAAAGTATCCTTTGTTCATCCTCTATATTTTTTTTCTTTATTTTTTTTTTAGGGTTTTGAGGAACTTAAGGGCTTCTCAATTTGTTTCAAAACCAGGAAATGTGGAGAAAGTGTAGTTACGGTAGTTTATTTAAAAATACATTTTAAATTGTAGTCAAAATTTTAGTGGACTAATTCCTTTTAAAAACAACTTGAATTTAAAAATATTTATATAATTCACAGAAAATTAACAAATCTGGCCAAATTTAAGGTATGAAAGGTCTCAAAACTTGTCTTTTCTGATTGCATCTGTATTATTCCATCTGTGATGCTTCATCATCTGGCAATATTATTATTATTATTTTATTTTATTTTGTCAGGCCTTTACTGTGGTGTGGCTGAGCTTATTACTACAGAGGTACAAATACAGTATAAGGGTCAGCTTAATGATGTGCTCTAAATCAAAGTTTAATACATTACCTTTCTATAGACTCAGACACTCAGTTTATAACCCATATTACAAGTTATGCATTAGCTAGTTCAGTAGTTTGTCAAAGGAGCAAAAAGGGTATTTTTTTTTTACCCTTTTTAGGTTCTATAACAGTTGGAGATTACTGGTTCTGTGGTACATGGTCTGCTGCTATCATATTTTCTTTACCCCAGTTGATATTTTTACCCATATTTACTTCCATGTCATTTCTGAAAAATGTTTTTTTGCTTCTTTGTGGCATTTCTTGATCGTTGTTTAGCTTTGGTTTCCTTTTTATCTTGAGTTATTATTACTTTTCTCTCTTTGTCACTTTTGGTATTAGGCTGGTGGTCATTTAAGGTAGAGTACATGTCTTCATCGGGTGAAAAACATGTGGCTCAGCTTGGGTAATTGTCAATCCACCTTCTGCACCTGCTGCACATTCCTGATGTGAGTAAAGGCGCATTTGTTTGCACTGCCACTAGAGGGAGTCGGAGCTTCACCGCTGTAAACAACCCTCAACCACGTAGTTCTCCAGAAACAGAAATGTACATTCAAATTCAGCATCTTCTTGTGACCCAGTAGATTAAATTGGGTTTTTAAAAAATATTTATTTGGCAAACGTAGATGTATTCAGATCCTGGCAATGAGGGCTTCTGAAACAAAGTACCTGTTACATCCAAAAGCAGCTGGTTTTCTGTGTGTTGTTGCTATTAAGCAACTATTTATGTAAACTAATTAGTGCGTTAGTCTACTGAGGCTCTGAGCTACTCATTATGTCTTTGTTTCATCTTCCACTTCTCCATTAAAGATCTTCTCTGTTATCAATTATTTTTCTTTTCCTCTTCTAGGTATCCTTGGATCCTCTGACTAGCTGTCATTATTGTCTACTCTCATTTCATTTGTCTGTGTGCTTCCTCTCCAGTGTTTATAACTCCCACTCATGGCCTTTTCTTTTCATCCATTGCTTTTCTCTCACTCTCTGACTCATCGTCCTCATTTCTTCTGCCTCCACTCTTGGACGCGTCTTCACCCGGCCCCCCACCTTCTATTTTTCATCTGATAATGAATTGGACTCATCAATGGGAGTGCACTTTATCCATCTCACTCCATCGTCCTTTTTTTGGAGTTCACCGTCCTCCTCAACCCCCCGAGGCTGTGACTCATGCTAAACACTCAAGTTTTGTTTATTTTCTCCCCTCCTACTCATTGTGGATTGGGAAGAAATGCTTCAGTAAATGTGGGGAACGCTGATTCGATTGGGTATTATCCATCTGTTTCATCGTGTGAACAGATGCTGTGCAGGAATCAGAAAAATCCCAATATGTACCAATGGTCCCACTTTTCTGCTCATCACTGGGGAAAAGATAATTGACTTTCTCATATCTTGAAGAACAGACCATTGTTCTCCAGAGGCCAATAAACCCCCAAAAAACATTCCAAACATCTAGTACAAGGACAGACATTTTAATAATACCAAAGAAACTAAATCTCCTTTTGTGGCTTTCACTCTTTCCAGTCAAACCAAGAAGATTAATGCAAAGTTTTGACCAGTCGAAACATTCTCAGAACAAAATATCTAATTGACCATTTATATAGTTCCCTCTAGTGGTAAAGGCAGGGACTGTTAGCAATTTAAAAGCCAGTGTCTTTAAAGTTAAGAAGCAGAGGTCCCATCCCAGTCCTCAAATTCATCCTCCTGGTTAAGATTTAAATATTCAAACGTCATATTTCTCAATTTTCATGCATCATTTGCCAGTTATATGGATGGTAAAGTAAAAGTCTGGGTTAGTACAATGGAAAAATATAATTAGTTCAAATCTAAGATGATTAGCTTTTTTCTGCCCTTTGTGGTGTTTAAAAGACTTTTTTATTTATTTGTGAAATACACATGTACCAGACATCGTAGACCAACCATGCCAAAGCAAGATGCCCTGCCATGGTGGGCATCTTTCTGGTCCAGAAAGTGAGGCAAAAACCACAACTGGATCCAAAGTCTTGGACTCAGGCCAGTTGAGGTTTAGCATCCATTGACACTAAACTTCTGGTGTCTAGGTTGTACAACAATGCCATAGACACTCACTTTGACCAGGTCTGGTATCGTTTTCTTTTCTGAAAACAAAACAGCGGTAGAAAGGAAAAGAACACTCAAAACTTTCCATTATAGCGTAGCTGGAGGCTTATTTTTCTGCCCAAAAACTCAGTATGCATGAGGAAGAGAGATCCAAATGGAGCAGAAAATAAATTTGATGCTTTGGACTAAATCAGCATCTGATTCAATCTAGCTTAAAGTTTTGTATCTGTCAGATGGTAATTTGAATATCTTCTCTGGCCTCAGGAATAGTTAGAAAAAAAAGCTGAAACAATTCTGCATATAATTATTTTTTTCATCAATATTTGCAAATTGTCTCAAGCTCTGTCTTTGTTCACCAAGCAAATCTTTGCTTGCAGTAGCATGTTGTAACATAATAATATGTTGTACTGCCACTGCATTCTTACGCCTGCTACTGAAAAATGTTGCAAATTAAAACCATGATGAGTTTAAATGTCTACAATTTACAAAATGGGGTTTTTGGGCTTTAGTTAAAGGAACTCTGTGTTTCAGCACCTGTGCAGTTTTCTAGAAGTTTGTTCTAGAAAACTGCACAGTTTTCTAGAACAAACAATCTAGTCAGCAAGATTTATACCCAAGTAAAACAAATTTTTTAGATTAGAAATGAAGTGACAACAAGTTAAGGCTCATTTTATATTTGTGGGATTTCAGACGATCTAATTAAATTATATTAAAAAATTTAAGTATTGTATCGTTTTTATATAGTGATAATGTTTTAGTTTTCCCTCTAGAACGGATTGAAACTTTACTTTGTGTGACACCATAAAATAGATACGTGAAAATATTATCCTCGCTTTCCCATTTTATTTTTATATGTGAGGTCACTTCCTGTTGATAAGCTAGGTTTATTTTATTATTTAAAAGTGTGATGCGACTTTCGCCAGCAGAGGGCGCTCGGTGCCATATTCTACAGTTGCTGACGCTCTGGCCGACAGAAGAAGTTGGCCATTCACCGAGTAGCTCCTGTCACCAGCTGTTTACTCTGTTATACAGGTAAGCTGGGTGATTAATAATGATACATGATCGATAACAGCAGTAAAGTCTCATAAATCCCTTGTGGCATAACAGTCAAAAAAAAAGCTAAGGAGGGAAATCATACGTTTAAGCCTTTGTGAAGTTGTTTTGCAGCAGCGTGGTGAAAATGGCGGACTGGTGGTCCGAGGCGGTCGCGGTGATTGGCCGCAGACCATTTTCATGTCTTTCTGAGCTAATGGATAGAAGCTAACTACCGAGATATGCAAGTAGCACCAGTTAAAACATGAGTTTATGAGTGTAACCTACTCTAAATGGAATAAATGTTATGAGGTGCTTGTCTAAAACCGAACTACTGAGTTAAATGTGGAGTCAAATTGAGCATCGGGCTAGGACGTGGAGCACACATGTTCAGTTGTTTGGCTGTAATTAAAGCCTGTATTATCCATATAGGTATTTTTGGTCTAAAGCTGCACTATATATTTTTTCATTAGAGGAAATGCAAACTTCTTTCTGTTCATTTCTTTAAGTTGTTTACGTTTTTACAGTACACATGTATTGTTACTGTTATTGTAAAGCAGAATAATAATTCCTTTATAAACCCCGTTGAGATCTAGATCTCATTTTCAAGAGGGACCTGAAACAAACTTCTCTCCCCGTCGCGTGACAGGCGGGGATACTCACCACTGTACTAACGAGGCCTAACGAGGAAGTATAATAAGTTGGCCAGTGCTTCATGGAGCAGTGGAGAGATGATGCACTGAGTAGCTCCTATCCTATGATCTGCTGTTTTTTCTGTTTTGCAGTTTATGTTTAACAAAATTTAATTTTCAGCAGTGTAACATTTGCATCCACTTGAGGAGGGGAAGTGCTGACTCAGCAGGGTGTGGAAGCAGGGTTTTGGACAAAGCACACCCCAATTTGCAACAAGTCAGTGCACAGCAACCCAAAGAACACAAACTGGCTTCAAATTCTTATCTGACCCATAACAGGATTGGTGATGTTTCATAAATGATGGTTTTTCTCCACTCTTCTTGTGAGTCAGACATTATTTGTGGCCATAATTGTCATAGCAACACTGGAAAGCCCCCTGATCCAAAGGTTATGGATTTCCTGTTGAAGACTCGGCTTCATTACTTTCCTGCAGACTACAAGAGAAACTCAGGACGGAGCTGAGCACGGTCTTCCACTGACCCTGTCTGACACATTTATCCCTGGAATAGGGTCTATATTTTCCCTTTAGACTTCCATAGTCCACCTTAACAGGAAATTGGAGTCAAGAGTTTGTAAATGAATGCTGGTCAATCTGTGTTGAACTGTTTGGAAAGCCTCTGGTACTGAGCAGACTGTGGAGAGGCAGTCGGTGTTCAACTGTATGCTTAATAGAAAAGAAACAATTGTTAAAAATAAAAGCCCATCTGAGGGCTGAGCATAAAAGGGAAAACAGGTTCCCCATTAAAGCTTTTTGTTCATTATTCATGCTTTATATTTACACAGAGACTACAGCAGCAGAAGTGTGGTCCTGTTGCCAATTAAAACTTCTGGTTTAAATCCAGCCTGCCACATTATTATGCTTACATGTAATTTGATAATATGCAACTTTAGTCTGTTTTCATTAGGATTTAAGGCTGGGAACTAATGTGGCTATGGAGGCAGGTTGATTTTTGTGCTAACCCGTTTTTGTGCTCATTCAGACATAGTTTTTGGATTATCCGAATGATAAATTCTCAGTTTACATGATTTGAAATGAGTTGTATTCTAGTAGGGTTCTCATGAGCTACAGGCTAACAGAATCACATATCCTCAGTTGTACTTTATAATGGATACGATTGGCTTCATCATATCCATTGTAAACCTGCAGAGGGTTTTGTTGCTCAAAAACACAATGTATATTTGGTGAAGTGAAACTTTTTGAATTCTTACAAAACTGGAGATAGCCAGCTCCACTAAAAGGTTTAGTGTAGACCCATTTTAAAAGCATAAGTTCAATGGATTTGCTTATTAATTTACACTTTTTTCTCCCCTGTTGTGTTCTAGTCAGCAATTAACCTTTGAACCTGAAAGCTGAAAAGTTTTTTCTCCAAACCCCTGGGAAACCCACCCTTCCCCCAACAAATAAACCACAGCAATAAACTTTAACCACTGTGGAGATTAAAGTTAAGAAAGTGACTGATGTAGTTTCTTTATGTTTATTGTAATTGTTGACGATAAAGATAAGGAACACATAGCCTTGACTGCTGGGAAGCAAATTGTGCAACAATAAGAGAAATTGGTTAAACCTGGAATTTCGCCTTAAGAGGTAAACATTGAATCCAAATGCAGTCATGGTTTCGTTATGAAGCAGTTTTCACATCATGGGGGGTCTACAGAGCTGAATGTTTTCCTTGTTTTTAGAGCAACGCTGGTGGTATTCACCGGTTCCCTTTAACAATGATGTTTTCTCCATTTACTGTACATCGCTCAGCTGTTTCATGACTATTCCAAGAAAAGCCTGGGTTCAATTCAAGTTTACAGTAAGCCTCTTGCACAATGTCACAAGAGCTGTGAAATGAATGTTAAGAACGGGATACATCCCCTGCCAACAGCAGCAGTCCTTAACACAAATTACAGCTGTTTTTGTGTGTTTGTGTGGAAAACTGGAGCCCTGTTGGAGGTGTATCCCATTCTCTTGGTTGTTGAGTGTTAAAACAGCCTTCAGACCTCCAGTTTGTTCCCATTTTGTTCCTTCCTGCTTCCATTTTGTACACATAAACAAATCACCGTGTATCAGAACATTTAAAAAAATTATGCATACAGTTAGGGCTGGACAATAAAAGAAACAATATTTATTGTGATAGCCACCTGATCAGTACCAATAGATAATACATCTGATCAAATATTCAGTCATTTCTCTGAACTCTGATCAAAGGAAAGGCTTTAGCTACTCAACCTCTCACAGCCCACTAAGGAAATTTGGTGGATTCAACTAACTCACTCAGTCTTTGGTTACCTAGCAACGACCTGTTGAGCAACTTGCGCAACAGCAGTTTCAGGTTTCGCCACTGTGCCTCGTAACTGCTTAAAAATAAAAAAAACAATGGTCTGGAGTGAGAACTGTGGGTTAAACAGGAAAGGTCACCCCATCAGTTTGGAATATTGCAGATATTTAAAACAAAAAACTAAATAATTATCAATATTGGTTGATATGAAAACACTTGCATTGTGATATTTTTCAGCCATATCATCCAGTCCTAGATACAGCCATGAAAATAATTAAATCTTATGTAAAATTGTATATTTTCTGAACTTGTATTACACCCTGTTTCCTGTGGTTTTCATTCAAATGATATTCATGAAATGTAACCCCTTGTGACTCTGATCAAATCCAAATACCTGCAAGTGACTTCCTGTTGATAGGAAATAATTATCAAAGTTGCAAAACCACATTTCCTTACAGTAGATCATAGAATTCATGTTTTGTCAAAAAAACATCAAACTTGGGGTATGAATAAAGGTTATGAAATATGTTGTGACAGATGGCAGCATTTAGTACCCCAAAACAAAGCCTGGGCTACTAGCTAAACCAAAGTGAAGGTACAAACTGAAAAAGGGGCAAAATAATCAAAATCCTCCCTCTTTTCCATTATTGCATATAAACCCAGTTTCTTACACAATCATTCAAATAATGGATGTCTGATTAATAGAACCTTGAATCCACAAATTAAGTGACAAATGAACATGTTTTTTGGCATTAAGTAGGATTCCTAATTATACTACCAGGTAATCAGAATTCACTTTACACAACAGAATGAGGAATCTAAAATGACTAGACATTGTTGACAAATTTCATTTCAGTCAGATAAAGTTGCTTTTGAAGCTATTAGACAATCTGTTCATTCAAATCAATGTTCTACTAAGAACTGGCTCTCTAACTGGAATACTTTCTGGATTAGTTGTGTTTGACTTTTTACCTGCTCCACAAAGCATAAGGTTGAAAAAAGTTACTTTTTTTTTTTTTCTTTGTTTGTTGCTATAAAAATCCATCCAGTCTCCCTGCCTGCTGGTATGAGTGTATTGTTCTCATTGTCGCCATAGCAGCACTCCACGGGAAAAAGCTCTCTCATTGTGCCAGCTGTGGGGAGACTGTGTCACCTAATCTATATGCCATTGTTCTTACACTACTCCTACAGCGGCGCCCATGATTCCTGGTTGCTTAAGGACATAAAAAAGGAAAACATTTAAACAGAAGAATGAATCATATGTGAAAAATGCGACCAGTAGAAGCTCCCTGTGGGGTATTTATGTCAGAACTGACTCACACTGCAATATTTAGTCATAAAACCGTAGCATTTAGTGTAGGGTGCTTAAGTCTTTTTATGTATTTGTTTTTTTGTGTTTCTGTATATTAGGCTATGTACATTTAGTATAAATATTAAGGGGAAAGTATTATTCAAAATAGACTTTATTGAGGTATATTTCACACGTTTGAGGAATCTTCGACTCGTTTGGCATGGTGCCTAAACTCGTCCTCTCACAAAGCCCCGCCTATTTACACAAAGCTCCGCCCCTTTTAATCAATACATAAATGCTCATGTATTTGACATTACTTCAATTATTAACAAATTACATTTTAATGTTCTCTAAAGTTACAAGAAACTTGTTCACACTTTATTTACTTTCTAAAGAAAGTTTGTTTCAAGTTGAATGTGTGGATCATCCATGTAAAGCAGGGGTCTCAAACTCCAGTCCTCAAGGGCCGCAGTCCTGCAGTTTTTACATGTGTAACAGGTACAAAACACTGAAATGAAATGGCTTAATTACCTCCTGCTTGTGTAGATTAGTTCTCCCAGCCTTGCTAATGACCTAATTATTCTATTCAGGTGTGGTGAAGCAGAGGCACAACTAAAAGTTGCAGGACTGCGGCCCTCAAGGACTGGAGTTTGAGACCCCTGATGTAAAGTTTTTTGTTTTTTTCAAAAATTAATAGGGACCCAATAAAGTCTCACATAACTACTTCAAAATAAGTTGTTGACGTTGGCATGCAAGCATCAAATGAATCTGGATGAACTCTGAGAAGAAAGTACTGCGGTGCTGACATTTTGGTCTCTAGTTGCCCTCTAAAGTGGAGTAGTTGTTGGTTTTACTTTTAGCCTTTGGTTTATTTTCCCATCTGAACTATCTTACTCATGCTTGTGCCTCTCTTGCTGCTCATTAGGCTGCTATGGATGAAATGACACAGCAGTAGTCAGGGCAAGCCATTGATCAAAAGAGATCAGTCCACTTGTTTTTCATGAAACTTGTGAAACGTGTGTTGTTTGCATTCAACAACATGGAAATTTAGTTTGTGTTGGATACTAATGTAGAATCCAGAAGTCCAGCTGGAAGTACTCTTAAGAAGCTTCTTGACATGAATTATTTGACCCTGACAATAAAAGTCTCACAGGATCCCGCCTAAAAATAAAGCTCCTTGTAACTGTCAGGAACATTAATATTTGAATATGTTAGCAAATATAACATGCCATTATCGAACATATGAAACCATATTACTCATGCAGCAATTAGCATTTATTTATACAATTAAAACGGACTACGCAGAATTTGCCAATTAATTTGGGTTTTTATCCCGATTTGGTCCTCTTGCTGAGTCATGTCCCTGTGGACTCATGAATGACTCTTCTTTCCTACAGACTGGCTTCTCCATATCCTGGCAGAAACCTGTGCCTTTCAGGGAAAACTCAAACCACTGCCATAAGCTCGGTTCATTATTGTTCATAAAATTAAAAGAAAGGGCAGCTATATTTTAAGCTGTGTCCCTTTTTTTCCCTACTGCTTCCAAAACCAGCCCAGCCACTTAAAAAAAACATGCAGCTGGTTTTTGGCAATAAGTTGATGCTTTTTTTTTGCGTGGAAAATGACTTGTTTCAAAAACCTCATCACAAATCGGAAGGCACTGCCCCGTTACCTAGCAACCCAGTCCTTTAGCTAGCAACCCTTAGTACATTTCAAGTGTACTAAGGCGCTTGCACTAGAAACTAGACCAAAAAAACTTTTTGTGTTTCTGCAATGAGCATGCTTGGTCTGCTGTATATGCTGCACAAAGGCTGCTGGAAAAGTGAACAACGAAAGTATTTTGTTGTTCACTTACCATCCAGAAACCACTTGCTGCATTCTTGTTGGCTTTGCAGGAGGTTCCACTGCTGCTTTTCAAAGATGTATGGTTGTATAATTGCGCATCTGTTGCAGCCATTTTCATATGCGAGTGTAAATGTTGTGTTGGAGGCGCTGCCAGCAGAAGCTTATTTGGATTTAAAGTGACAAGACCTCCTAAAGCAGCTCATTCTGAATGGAAATCAAAACAGGCAGAACTAAAATCTCATTATCTAATGATTTTGTACAAAAAAATGACATCTTTTGTATAGGTCATAGTCCTAATCTGTTCAAAAAAGCAGAATGTGTCACCTTTAACATATTTATTGAAATTCAGAAACCAGTATCCCACTGGCTGAGGGGATACCATGAGGAATAGGTTGAGAGATGAGTGATAGTTACTAATATGATGCATGTTGCAAGGTGAAATTCAAAGGATGATTTTACTACCTCCAGAGGATAGTCAGAAGGCAGGGAGGAGTGAGTAAAGAGTCTTGGGGCGTTGGTGTATTTGGAGGAGGTTTCAATTGTTCAGAAACCAGAAACAAATGTAGTGTGCTGCGTATTTTCCACTCCACTTCCACTTGGGATCACAATGTTGCTTCGACCTTGCATAACCTGAGGATTATGTCATTTAATTTAAGGGAAAACACTAATTAGCTGCCTATTTCAGCTTCCTCTTTATGTGTCCAGTTATGTAGCCAAACATCTTCAGCTGTCACTAATTAGCACTCAGCCTGCAATGACTCTAATTTGTGTACTTGCACTTTAATTTGAACATTTCCTGTGGCAAATAGAACATAATCATCAGCAATGCGTCACATTCATAGAAATTCACTTCTCACCCTCTTATTAATGTCTTGCTGATTCACTGGTTTTGTTCTTTCTTACTTTTTATTTCCGCAGAAACGTGAAGTCAAGGACACAACTCGTTCACCTCAAGTTGATGGTTTTCCAGAAGTACTTTGCTGTTACCTTGGAGATAATCCAGCTCTGCGGTTTGCTTTAGCCTGCAGACACACATGGATCCAATCACAAATACACAAAGTTGTGGACAAAAACACACTCGGTAATCCCTGTGGGAAAGGTATTACAGGGTTGGCAAGTATTTTTTGTTTTGTTTTGTTTGTTTTTTTTAAGAAGATGGGGGTAGGGGTAGTTATTACCTGTAAGCAATATTCTTAAAGTCTATTTCAAAAATCAATCTTTTTACTTTTTATGTTTGTTTTAATAGTTGGGAATTGTCAGAGAGATGAATCTAATGTGTGTAAACAACCAAAAACTGATTATTTTATTATTTGTTTAATACTCTTCCTGTATATGGAAAACCAATAGTGTTTTCTTTTTGTGTAATGGTCTAAAAATATTCCAAACAAAGAGAACAAATGTTTACAGCCCATTAAAGAGGAATATCCTTTCCTTGGGCATCAAACAGATTAAAGACGGATAAGTAACGATCTTGACCAACTTACACCCAAATTCCTATAAAGTGTCTGGATTACAGCCAGACGCCTCATTAACCTCCTCTCCAAAGGCTTCCAGATTTATAAACAGCTTTTTTTTTTCTCACTTTGCTGGCTTCTTCTCCTCTACACACACTTTGATTAATTTGAAGCTTACGTTTTTAAGCACGGATCTTGGGAGACAAAGGTGGATGCTGCGCACCAGAAGTGATACATTTCTGGGGATTTGTCCTTGTTTTTCTTTTACTCTTTAAGCAAAATTAGCTAAATTTATTTAGTTTAATTTAAAACCCTTATTTATGCAGGCTAACTATGCAGAAGGGGAAAATATTTAAAGGTTGAATTGCCACTATAGCACTAACTGTTGGTTAATGACAAACCATAATGCATACAGACTTTTCCTCAGTGTAAAGATTATACATACAGTGGATAAAATAGTTCCTTGGTGTTGGTTCTTTGACCCAAGGCAGAGAAAACATTTTGAGAGCTACTATGGTAGATTACACAAATAAATACTCTCCCTTCTTATTAACTTCTTTAAAATCTGAGTATCATCTTAGAGTGGGTCCTTCTTTTGTCCAAAACAAACATTCCTGTTATGATTGCATGGTCCTGCTGTTATTACTATATTGGTTTGTTCATTAGTTCATTTTGCCTGGGGTTTCTATAGAAAAGCAATGTGTGTGGTGCATTGCTTTATATGAAAGGTGCTTATAGTAAAACTTAGTAATAAATAAAACCTGAATCCTAAGTTTTATTTTAAGTTGCAGACTGGAAACTGAATGCATTTACAACTTAATTCTTTGAAAAAAATGTATTTATTGCAAAAATATAGACCAGCGTCAACTGACAATTCCTCACAACTTGGATATCAACAAAAGTTAACTTAATCTGTTTCAGAAAGGGGTCAAGATATCATTTAAAAAATTTCCTATTATCCCACGCAATATTTGGCAAACATTTCCATCTCAGCTTCCCAGCGTGATCTAAATCTACTAATCCAGATCATATTAATTAGTGTCATGATCCTCACCTCTTTTTGTTTCTGTTGACTGCACTCACCTGTTGTGAGACAGATAATCTGTGAAAAAATTCAGCTTCTCTGCCTTCTCCCAGAGCTAACTAGAAACAACCAATCAGAGACAGGAGGCGGGTCCTAGAGATGTCAATCACAATCTGATATGGTGCTGCTCATCCCACCTCCATCGTCCCCCCTTTCTCTCTGCTATACTGCAGCTAGCATAGCCTGTTATGAATGCTCATGCTAGTTAGCATAGCCACCAATGACTGAATAAACGGTTTTCCTGTATTAGTAAGTTGTTTCTCTGCCAGTAGCACATTTATCAGCATGTACATGAGGATGATTGACAGCACTAAGACCCTCTTGGCTCTGATTGGTTGCTTTTAGTCGGGAGCGGAGCATTTCTTTAGACAGCAATAGCAGCTCAGGACAGGGATTGATTTTGTCAGATTATCTATCTCATAGCAAATTGGTACGACATGGTGACAGTTTTAATAAATATGTAAAAAATAAATTTTTTAAATAAAAGTTTGGTAGTCTTGATATTCTGTTCACTTGTGGTCAGGTTGGACTTTTCCCAGTTGCATCCGTTACCTCAACTCTGATCTCTCTGGATAAAATCTAGCATTTCTCACTCACTGAACTTGGATATCTTCCGAATTTTCCGTGTAGTAGTGGCAGTTTTTTGCAGCCAAGTTTAGCTTTGTTTTAAGACGGTTTTAATGGACTGTAAGCTCTCGGGTTGACCCCTCTAATGGAAGTGAATGTCAACACTGAGATCGCTCCCCACTCTGTAACAGACAGGGTTGTATCTGCAGACAGTATTTGTTATTCCTTTAAAAGGACGAGAAGGTAAATGTTATAGGAGTATAACACGAATTTGATCAATTTCAGCGGGGGGAATCTAAGTCTCGCCTGTTTTCCATGCGTTTAGTTATGTTGACGTTCCACCCACACTTAAATGGAAGGGACAGCTGTCCCTTCCCATTCTGTCCTTATCGACTGCAGAGCCGGCTTTTCCTGCCGCTCACTTCCCCTCAGAGGTGGGCTGGAAAGATTCTGCAGGAAAAACAGGGAACCATAATGTACAGGCTGATAACGAGACAGCGCTCATTAATCATCTTTTATTTATTAAAGCAAGTCTTAATGTCAAGTGAAACCAGCTGCCACGGATTTCTTTGAAGCTCACATCTGAATGTAAAACAAGTGATAAGGCTTTTTTTTTCTGTGCTCATTTATGGATAAACATCTGCTTATCTGCAACAAAACATTGAGGCGTTTGATAATCTGCTTAGAAATGTTGTCCTCTTATGGTTTCAGGGATTCTCACAATATTATCAGCTCACAATAGCATTTCTATCAAAGTACTGAAATTTGCTTTAAAAGAAGGATAAGAAAACAAAAACAGTGGTCTGTCTGTAGCACAAAGTCCAAATAATTTACTGTTAGTAAAACTTGCAGCTAAAATGGAAACATATTGAAAAATGTAAGTGGTCAAGGAGCGTTTGGTGATCAATGTCTTCATATGTAAACAATATTGTCCATAAATATAGTTTGGAAAGGAATTTCTGGGGTTGTTATTGGCCTTTATAAAATTTCCACATGTTTTTAACAATTAACTGAAAAGTTTAAAATAGACGGATCAAGCCGTACAGCTGATGTTTGGCTTTGACATGGGGATTCCCTTCACATCCTGCTGAGTCACACACATTTAGAGGATGGGGATTATTTTTGTTCATCTAACTCCACTATGACGAAGCAGTCTGCCACAGCCAGATGGTGAGAAAACAATGGCTGGGTTGGAGGTGAAGCCAAAGATTTCCTCCCGTGAGGCAGTCACCTCTGTTGTCGCATGCCATTGAAGTTTATTATGTCCAAGTTGGGCTGTCTTTCCTGAATTTTAAACTTTGTTCTCCTTTTTTTTTAGCTCTTTGTAATCTCAAGACTCCTTTTGACAGTTTGTAGCTTCAAAGTTGATTCTAAGATATTCAGTTCTTTTCTTGGCCTTTCTTGTTTCCTTTAAAAATGTGCGCACAACTTTCTTGATACCCACAATTCTTTGACTGCGGTGTTTTGATCGAAAAAAGTAATTACAATCACACGTGAATAATTTTGTTCTGGTGAAAAGTCATTTAAAAAACGGGCCGCGCCATCATCCTCATACCACTTTCTGTCTTCTTTGTCATTTCAACCAGTAGTAACGTTCGGTTGTTGATCTCATAACTCGTGTGATGCAGTTTTTGAGAAAGTTTCAATACGGCCAAAAAATAGCCTATTCCTACTTGCAAAATTTTACATAAAAATACATTTTTTTGTAAATTGCTGTGTTTCCATTAGGCAAATCTATTTTTGAAATGTCAAATTGCACAATTTTAAGATTAATGGAAATCAAATGCTGTCCTGTGCATCTCCATATGGATGGATAACCATCTGAAACAAACGAATTAATATTTTTGTAGTTCAAATTTATTACAATTTTTCAAGCTTGTCATAAAACCAACGGGACTGGGGATAAAGTCTGGAAACGGTTAATAGTTTTTAATGTTAAATATCTACAACTGTAAGCTCTGTCCTCCAAAATAAATTAGATTCATGCCTCTAAGATTGCAAGGATGGAGATTTTTGTACAGTTCAAAGGAATGCTTTTCATCTGGAGAAGCTCAAGGCTTTTGTGAGACAGTTGGCACCAGCAGCACCCCGCTTATCTCTATCTGCACAGATTTATTTGGTCTGCGAGGATTACATTCTTGTGTCACTAAAAGTAGGTCCTACGAAGCTTTTTTGTCTGTAACGGCAAAAGAGAGGGATGGAGGATGTAAATTGGAGATTAATCATGGCTGCTTTGATGAATTAAAACCTCTATTATCTTTGCTTTTGGAAAGAGTAACATTGTTTTTCTGATATTTATGGTCACTTTTTGACCTAATTTAGTTACATTTTCCTTTATTTTTATGTTTAACCCAATACTTTTTGTAGTTGGTCTTTATTTCCCTCCTGTGTGATTCATAACTTCTGGCTCCATTGCTCTGATTGTAGAGTTTTAAACTTTACAGTTTTTAACATTCACTGGAGACTTATTGGGTCAATGTGTCAACTAGTGGTTTAATAAACCATAAATGAAATTCTCAATTTGCTGCTAAGATATTAGGATTTCAACTTTAACATCTTGAGAGAGATGTGAAGGGACTGGCATCTACAAATGAATCTTTTAGTGAACGTTGCATACTTTATGAACCAGGCAATGAAATTTTAAGCTCAGTAGAGTGGATAAAAGTCTCAAAGGAGTGGATTTAGTCTTTTCTTGAAATATTAATAACAGTAGTAGCTGCTGAGTAGTCCTGAAGGGCAATGGATCATTCACTGGGGAGGCAGCGCATCATCTTGAGTAATCCTATCAACAAATAAGCAAAATGCGTCCAAAGTGGGAGACAAACTCATAATAAGGAATGTCTGAGGCTATGAGAGTAAACATTGATGCAAATCTGCCTGCTGCCAGCTTTAGAGTCATTCACATACAGTTTTGAAGATCATTTTCTTTGCTTTGAAAGAACATCAGTTTCTCCTTCAAAATTTCTTGTTTTCTGCTTGGCCTTTAATTATTTTTCTCTTTTCCCCCCCTAACGTTGTAACACAGTTTTGCATTGGCTACTGCTCTGCAAAAGCACCTTTTGATATAGATTTAACTTACAAGGAGCCAATCTTTGGCAGTGGTATTGATCAATAATTCTCCAGTCTAAAGGTCTTGAAGTTTTTACTTGGACTTGTGCTGCTTCTTTTCTAATTTCTAGTCCAGAGCTTACACCGCCTAACCATGAATGAAGAAGCCTTTAGTTTGCCGAGCTATGGACTTGAGCTGTTCATCTCAATGGCTGTTGACCTAAATAGTAAATTAACTAACCTTTGACATGAGCACCTATTAATCAAATTAGCAGGTAACTTGAGTACCCGTTAGCAAGGGTTACCTTTAGATAGAGTATCATTTGGGTTGAGTAGTCGTTAGCTTAAGTAGCTGATGGCCCCACTAGCCTTCAGAGTAGCTTTTAGAAGTGTTGTTGTGAATAACTATTGTCCAAAGTAGACTTGAAATTGAATAACCCTTAGAACAAAATATCCTGTGGCTTTACTAGCCTGTAGCCTTTCATTGAATAGTTGCTAGCTTGGGTAGCTGATGACTTTAGAACATAGTTACTCATAGAACAGTGTAAACCAATAGGTTTCTTAATCAAACTGGACAGTTTAATTTCACAGTCTAGGTACAGGAAGAGCCCAACACAAAAAGGATGCTATTGATTACAGAAACCAGGTTTAAAGGGAGAAAACAATTGAATTCAAATCAGGAGCAAAACAAATAAGCATAAAACAATTTTTTATGCAAACAAATCTGCAAAAGATCGACCAATGCTCCACCTTCTACCAATCAAAGGCAACTCTAAACAACTTGATTTAAAGGACGGACGGACGGACCTTGAAATGTAAAAGCAAATTTGGGTGTAAACTCCATACCAAGTAAAAATCTAATAAACTATTTCAAAAGTATTGTTTTCATGAGATAAAAACAAATTTTTTTAAGTGGAGCCATTAAAATATTGATGCAGCTGATGGAGAGAATTAGTCGTGTCACAGATACAGATGGCTATAGAGTACAGTAAAGTTATAGCTTCTGCTGTGACCCAGACTTTCCACCACTCTAACAATAACAGAGTCATTAATCTCCTATATCCCATCTTATCTCTCCCAACAGAGGCTAGATGCTCATGGCACAGTGACCACATCCTGCTGTATGTGTGTGTGTGTGTGTGTGAGAAGCGGGGGAAAATGGCGGCATTCTGTCCTACTTCGCACTATTCATCTTCATTAGGCTGGAATTATATCATCAGTCTGTGTTATCTTTAAATTGAGACCGAGATTTAATCCATCTTTTTCTCATAACTACTGTGTGTTTATGCTGATGGTGGATATACTGCTCCTTAGATGAGTAAAAATCCACATCTATTTTATAGAAAGTCGTCAGATGATTTGTTAGCACAGCTTAAACCATTTAACCAAATATCTCCTGGGATTGGAAAACGACCAGAAATTTTGCTTTGAAGCAACATCTCGATTACATACTTAAGTTGCTGCAATAAGTTTCCAAAATGACTTGTTAAAAATTGAGCCAGGAGACATAAGTATCAATTACAGATTGGCCACATTTTTCAATGAACAGAACAAATGTATCAAAGTTACAGTGATAAATGCTTACAAATGACAAAAAGAATAAAGAATATAGAAAACGGAAAATTGTTAGAAGTTTATCTTTTGTGACTTGTAAGACAGGTTTTTCTTTGATTCAGAGATTGGTTTCCTGATTGCAGGATTAATTAGCCCTCTATGGCATGGCGTTGCCCTCAGGCAACAAACCACATAGCTGTACCTCACATTGCTCCTTTATTTTATTTTTTGGGGGGCATGATTTTTGACATATTTTTGTCCAAAAAATAGTTCTTTTATGAATATAGTTTTTGTTTGATTTGTATTTCATTTCTCATAATCAGTGTAGACAATCTTGGTGTTCTAGACCAATGTTACCCTGAGGCAACAAACCCAAATCTGGTTCCAGGAGGTGTCAGAGTCCGATTTTATGATTGACATGTAATTAGGGACCACCAAGCTCCCAAAGAATGCAGGAAAATATTTCTTCCCCACAAAAATAAAAAGTCATGCCATAGAGGGTTAGGAGCATGATGGGACTCTTCATGATGTCAGAAAATAAGAAACTGTTGTGCAGTTTGTCAGGTATTTTAGAAAAGTTCTTTAAGAATCCATCATATCTTTGGATTTTACTTTTCAGGTCTCATAACTTTTAATACAAGTGCTTACATTTTCATTTTGAAATCAGGATTTTGTGTCTTTCTTCTCAAAACTTGTAATGTTTGTACTCAAAACTTCTGCTCTCTTTCAAATATTCACTGTGTTTTCTCAAACCTCTCTGCTCGCTCAAATCATTTTCTGCTCACAAATAGTATCGTCGACAGGCAACCTCTCAGCCAATAGAATGACAGTATTATACTGGGTGCGCTTGTTTCCTTCTAGTGGGTGTGCCTGTGTGGCTTTGAAAACAAAAGACATGAAATCCTGCTTTCAGACTAAAATTGTGCGCTCTAGAATTATGGCAGAAAAATTGGCTATTCACCCCAAAGATATCAAAGGTGTCTCTGTTGTACTCTGATTATAGGAATATTTTGTGTTTGAACTATTAAAATAGACAGTTAAAGGCATTTTTACAAGAAATCTCAAGTATTTATGTGGTTTTGAATACCAGGAGCTCACCAGAATCTCCCTAGGCTCAAAATTATTCCTTTTTACTTTTTTAAAACCAGCTTTATTTTTAGGAAGTTGATTTATATATATAAATAATTTGAAAACTGTCACACGAAGAGTCTGAAAACGAATGTTTTTATTTAAATATCCAAATTTATCCTAAGAGCAAATTCCATGATCTCCCATTTCTCTGAAGGATGTATAGGAATCCTGTCGGCAGTCGTTCAGGAGTATAATCAGAAATTTACATGAGCAGTTGCTCTAGTTAAGGGCCACAGACTTTCAGGTCTGCAGGTGGAAACAAATAAATTCAAGCAGAGCCGTGAATTCAACCTTTGCACCAGTTAACATCTGGTGCAAAAGTTCCTGTCCTTACTGGGAGCAGGACAGGAAGAAATAATAAAACAAGACGCAGAACTCATTGATTGTTCTTTTTTATGAGTCTGTGTGGAAATGCTGTACAGTAAGTGGGCCCATGTGTGTTTGATGGTAAAACACCAGCAACCACAGGCATGCCGTTTGATTACAGGAGACAAAAAGCAATGTGGCTTCCTGTGGGGAGTGGGAGGTGCGTGGTGTCTAGGTCCAGATTTATTGCAGGAGTCTCCTCTTGTCACAGCCTCACAGATAATCTCCCAAAACAAAGAATGTAAGGTGTGATGGAAGTGAAGTGGCCAGACGCTGAGCCCTCTGCCAGCATGAAGGCGTACGTCCTCTCATCTTCTGACGAAACGCCCACTGAACCCCAATCCTTAAACTCTGAGCTGTAATGGAAACAGATTTACATAATGCCTGGCAGAACTGCAATGTCTGGCAAAACATAGCGTGTGTTGATTCTGGTTTACTGGAAAAAGTCTACCCAGTTGAAGACAGAAACTTTGACAAAAATGAGCCCAGTTGAAGACAAAATAGTCTCAGAGAAATGGCTCGAACAAAAAAGGTAGTGAAAGAGTGATGTTTGTTTTCCACTGAGGTAAAACGTTTAGCAATCCTGACATTAGATGCACGAGGAAATCACAAACCATACAGGATTATAAAGCCATGGGAAACAGAAAATACATGGAGATGTACTGTAGATGGTGTATGATTGGTGCATGATTGCTATTTTTTATTTATTTTTTAATAAGCTGCTGCCAATTTAACATGAGTTTCCTTCTGTTTAAAATCAGGAGAAAGTTTTTTTCTGGCACTCTGCTTCTAATTTATATTTTATGCATTTCAGGCAAAATACTGTAAAACTATCCAATACTGTTCTCTCTTTTTGTTGTTGAATGACTTTGTTCTTTGTTTTCATGGCATGCTTTTTATTTCCTCACTTTCACTTGGATCCAGACTGCATTCCTTCAAACTAACAAAAAAATAATTCAACCTGTAGAACAGTTCACATTTCACCTCAAATGCCACGAGAACATTAAGCTTTTGATTTCTGTAATGATCCTCTTTTGGGACAGAATAGACGTAGAAAATTCACTTTCACAAGTGGAAAAAAAATACTGAACCCATTTATAGAGAAAACATATATCCAAACCAATTTGGCCCTAAATGGAAAAAATAGCCTTCCCCCCTGTAGGTTAATAATTAACTACTTTTTCTGGAAAGATTGGTTCAATTCATCAGCCACACTTGGGTTTGATTTGTCTGGAAAAGGTTACAAAAGTAATTTTGACACAGGTTGTGTATTGAGTAGCAGTGAATATCAGCAAAAAAATGGCCTGGAAAACACTTAGTTTGAAAAGCAGTTTAAATTTTACACCCTTCATCCCAATATACAGGCAAAAACACAAAATATCACCAAGTAGTTTTGGTTTGGTTTCTAGTGCAAATGTCTTGGTACACTTGAAATAAAACAAAACTAACTTAAAAGTGACTTTTCAGAAACAAAACAGTGAAATAACCTGCCAGTGGAACTAGTGCTTTTCATCAATATAAAGGAATTGTTTACTTCAAACAACTTCTTATATCTTACTGAGAAGTTACTTGTAAGTCAGTTTTCTTATTTCAAGGGTACTAAAACATTTGCACTAGAAACTAGACAAAATGCTTGGTAAGATTTTGTTTTTGCAGTGTACAAACCCAGGTGCATCATAAATTATAAGCATGTTTTTTTATGACTAAAATTGAAATTTTTTTCACAAGATGTGTCAAATTCTTATATTTGAATTTGCATAAAACGCTTTATTGGTTTTGATTGTGTATGAAGTGGATCCAAAATGGAAGCTGGATCCACTTCATACATCATCATTTACCTCCAGAAGTGGATGATAAACAATTTTAATAAAGAAGAGAAAAGCAACTTGCAAACTGCTGAGGTGATGAGGATGGAAATAAAGGCAAGAGAATGAAAATAAATGGAAATAAATATTAATCTAATAAATCCAAGCCAAAACAAAAACAGTAGGAATAAAAATGTCAAGATTTGAGAAAACAGATAGTAAAATGGAGAACCAACAAAGGATCATAACTATTAGGTTTTCCACCTTATATAGCTACATAAACAAAATTGTTCAGCTGAAACTGCGTTGTGCTGCATGTTAAAGAAATCCCACAGTTTAAATTGTTGCTTTGTTCTCTTAAATGGCCCCATGTCTGAATCTTGCTACATGTGTTGTGGTTATTCCCTATCCCTCC
Source organism: Xiphophorus maculatus (assembly GCF_002775205.1). NCBI lineage: Eukaryota > Metazoa > Chordata > Actinopteri > Cyprinodontiformes > Poeciliidae > Xiphophorus > Xiphophorus maculatus. The sequence continues at coordinate 3,793,583 of NC_036463.1, forward strand.
TGATGCTGTCATTTTAACACCCTGTCTGTTTATTTTTTTAAATTGTGGATTAATTAGCAAAAACCCTGAACAAGAATCTAACATGGAGAACCAACATTTAGCTTTATACTGTACAAATCTAGAACAAACTTAGAAAGTATTATCTACTTAGCAACCCAGAACAACTGGAAGCAACATTTAGATTTGTAATCAAACATGGAGAACCAACCAACATTTAGCTTTATACTGTACAAATCTAGAACAAACTTAAGATCCAGAGAAACTCCTGTTGGTTTATAAATTATGGACTACTTATTCTTATTCGTATAAAACACGGGGAACCAAAATGTAACTCTATACTTTTGCCTTTTTGTCTTTCTTTTGGTTTGTTGCTGTGTTTGTTTTTCCTTCTAATTTATGTGAAGCACTTTGAACTTCCTTGTTGCTGAAAATATGCTATATAAATAAAATTACCTTACCTTACATTACCTTAAATCTTTATAAAGGTCGAGACTCTATCATTTAGACAGTCCAAATCTGATTTTCTGAAGTGCTGAAAAGCTTGAAGCAGACTTTTGTTTTGGAAAAAAACGTTTGTGTAATCTTTGTCGCGTCTTTTCTCCATCAGAGCCCCACACCCCACTTCACCTGGTTGTAAAAGAAGAACTGGAAAAGCCATCACCTGCCCATTTAAGGAAGCGGTGGCTGTGTGGACTCCAGCAGGGCGGTGGCCCCTCGCTGAACGCTGAGTGACTTTCAATATGCTTTCTCTTCACAGATGTTTGTGGAGCGACATCACCCACCGTTTGTCCTCAGGCGTGTCCTTGAAGAGGATCTAGGATAATGGGTTGCAATGCTCTATTGGCAGTGAGCTGATTGAGGTATTTGCTCAACACAAAGAACAAAGAAGGCATCAGTCAGTAAGACTAAGACCTGAGTTTGGATGGTTAGACACTTTTAGGGGACAAATCCAGCCTATAATTCTCTTTCTGAAAAAAAGGATCTCTGTACCCAAACTAGGACTGTGGTTCATTGTTCCTGCCGACTTTCTTTCTTTCTTGTTTTTAAGTGCTATGAACAGAAACAGAGCACTATAACATTTACGGCCTTGGCTAATTTGCAACACACGATTTAGTGTCTTAGTCATATTTGAAAGTGCAAATGCTTTCTAATTGCACACCAATTAAAGTTTTATATTGTCATTCCTCAAAAACAAAATCCCTATTTTGTCAGAAGCTGGTAATAATTTAAAGAAGGATGCCACATGGAGGTCAGCAACCTGACCTCCATGTGGTCAGGTTGCTGGTTTCCTGTAAACTGTAAACACCATCCCAGCTGAAAGGCAGTTGTGGACATCTTGAGACAGTCGCTTGTATAATTTCAAATTGGATTCTTGATGATAATCCACTTTATTTACCACATTTATTTTACTTTTTGACCAATTTTTGACAGCAGCGTTTAAAATCTGTAATTCTTCCTCCTTTATGATTAGGTTCATTTGACAAAATCTGTTTTTGAAGTGTTTAATTTTCCAGTTGTTGGTCAAGCCAGTCAAACAAAACCAGTAATCTGTAATTGACCAATTGACCAACATATCTCTAATTCTAAAGATTTTAGATGTTATTAATTTTTGTAATGTAATAACGGTAGCAAAATGGCAATTACCAGAGAATCTCAAATTATCCAAGAAAATACATACTTCTTTGGAGAAATGTCTATCTGTGTGTCTTGTTTCTTGTTTTCAAATAAAAAAAAAACAAAAAAACAATTATACTAGAAGGCTAACAATACACAGCTTTGGAAAAAAAATTAAGAGATCCTGCAAAGTTACCAGTATCTCTGATTTTACTCTTTACAGGTATATGTTTGAATAAAATGAACATTGTTCTTGTATTCTATGAACTACTGACAACATGTCTCTGAAATTCCAAGCAAAAATGTTGTATTTATTTGCAGAAAATAACAAAAAGATGCAGTGCTTTCAAACATCAAACAATGCAAAGAAAACAAGTTCAAATTCATTTAGAAACAACAATATTAAGGTTTTAACTCGGGAAGAGTTCAGAAATTAATATTTGGTGGAATAACCTGGAGGTTTTCAGTGATGGTGTTATTTAGGACATGTTGCTGTGAAATATAATCTCCTCTGCATGGATATTTAGCTCTTGGCATGTCATGTTACAACAATACGTAATTTCCATTCAGGATAAATAAATCAGTTTTGAATTAGATTGAGTTGACTGCCATGTCTGAATCCGGCCTGAATGTAATCACAGTTCTCCGTGAGGTAAAGGGTGTTGGTTGGTGCAGGACTGAGCTAATGCCGGCCCATTGCGTCACAGAATCCAGAAATATGCCAAAGCAGTCTGAGCCAAGACATGAAGTAATGATCTTCTGCAGATCCTTGACCTTTATTCTTTCACTTCCACATTTTTTTCTAGGCAACACCTGGGGCTGTTTAGTCAGAGAAGAGTTTTCTATTTCACATCTTCCTCAATGTAGGTTTGGTACAGTTTGACGAAATAAAAGATGCTCACGTTAGTTCATGATTGCCTGTCTGTCTGGAAAGATGTGAAGCAAACATTAATCTTAAAAAAAATCTCCTTTACATGAGTTATGTGCATTCTCAGTTAACTAATTGTCAGACTGGGAAACAAAAGTCTTTAGCAGACTCAGACCAACCACAGTTTAAGGCTCGGCTGTGTGTCGAGCAGAGCAGCGAACGTTGCAGATGTTTTGCATCATTTCACTCGCTTTATGGTCACTTAGTGTAATTTTGCACTGATTACATCCTTGTGGTCATTTAAAAAGCCAATTTGTGGTTGGCGTTCTCATTTTTCTCATTTTTAAGGTCAGGATGCACCTCTTCTTGGTTGTCAGATGTAATTTGTACATCTCTCTGTGGTTATTTACATCTGATGCTAGTTGTGCTTTTGGCTGCATCATGGTCCCTGTAGAATCGCTCCTCATTTAGGTTTATTCTGCATTTAATTGCGCCTCTGTGGTCTTCATGACATTGGAACACGTTGCTGAGTTTTATATCATCACAAAAGTGAATCGGGTTATCTTGAGAAAATTTTAACTGATCATAAAAAAACAAATTAAAAATAATTGTTTTAATGGAAAGCGTAGTAAAAAACTGTCTTTAAATTTGTTTTTCAGGAATGGTTTGTAAATATTGGCAGATATCAGCTTTGATATCTTTGTGGGTGTGGATTACTTGCTTTTTTGCTGACATCTGAGAATTCAGTTAATTTTAAGGGAATCCCTAATCTTCCTCGTTACACCTTTGTTTTCTAGAATATTGATGTCATATTTCTCACTGTAATCTTCAGTTGGACATTAAAGTCTTTAAAGAACTTGATGGTTGTTATATTCCCATGCAATTAAGATGAAAATCTAATCTAACAGTTTACCGTAAAGTTGAATCCATACATTTTTTTTTAAACATGCATCCTGTCATTTTGCGGCTCATTTGTCACCGCCACTCCCAACATAGTAATTTTTTTTTTTTGGGGCCTGCCATGCAAAGCAATGGCAGGAACCTATTACTCTACACCCAACAAGCGTCTCTTTATTATTGGGGCCTGCCATGCAAAGCAATGGCAGGAACCTATTGCTATTGTCGGAGAAAGTGTTTCTTTATTGGGGCCTGCCATGCAAAGCAATGGCAGGAACCTATTACTCTACACCCAACAAGCGTCTCTTTATTATTGGGGCCTGCCATGCAAAGCAATGGCAGGAACCTATTGCTATTGTCGGAGAAAGTGTTTCTTTATTCTTTATTTTTCTTCCGTAACCGTTAATGCGGCTCATACCGCTTGGTGCACACCTACAAATGAGGTATCAAAACCTGCAGAAAATTCACGCCATTCCAGCTATTACTTCTGGTGGGATTTGGGCTTAACGTGGCGACATAATTCGCAAAAAACTACGAAAAAAAACCCATTATAACTCAATGGGAAAAATCCTAGAAATACCCTATTTTTGAGGATTTGCTGTGTCGTCACAAATTCACCTAGAAATGCCATTCAAATTTCATTTTGTAGATACGTCTGTGATCTCTTCGAAAGTGAAGACGGCTCGTCGATACCAGTTACGGTTTGTCCACAATTTGCCTCTAAGCGACCCAAAGTTTCTCATTTTTCTTCACATTAGAGTGACAGCCCATCTCGGTTCATATCTGGGCACAACATTTCTTTCTCTCATCACTGTAAATGCTCTGAGTGAGGTACAGATATGAATCTCGGGACTATCGCAGAAGACACATTGAACTGTCATACGCTTAAAACGCTTTTCGAATATGTATTACGGTTCCCGAACAAGAAGGATTTGTTTCCAATGCTTTTTTTCAGTAAAGTGTGTTTGCTCAAACACACTTGTGTGTTTGACAGCTCAGAGCTCAGAGCTCACACCTGCTGAGACCATTATTTGCCATAGCAACGGAACTCAAGAGGCTATTGGCTGCTGGTTAGGACTACGAATACGCATCACTGTAGTTCTATCTATAGTGGAATACTCAGTTGAAACAGATCAGGACTGAACTGGCCTTTACAACTAATTGCTGCTTTGGGCTGTATATAACTGATTTAACTCAGTAACTGTTACACATGGGATTAGTTTTACACTTTAAAATTAAGCATATTGAAAATTTCACAATAAAAGCCCTGAATATTTTTACATGACGTAATTGCTCTTTTTTGGCTTTATTTGACTTTTTCATCCAAAGCACTGTTACACATGGTATTAGTTTGGCCCTTTAAAATGAAGCTTAACAAAAATTTCAAAATAAAAGCCTTGAATATTTTTACATGACATAATTGCTCTTTTTGGCTTTATTTGACTTTTTCATCCAAAGCACTGTTACACATGGTATTAGTTCAGAACTTTAAAATGAAGCATACTGAAAATTTCAAAATAAAAGCCTTGAATATTTTTACATCATGTAATTGCTCTTTTTGGCTTTATATGACTTTTTCATCCAAAGCACTGTTACACATGGGATTAGTTTGGAACTTTAAAATGAAGCATACTGAAAATTTCAAAATAAAAGCCTTGAATATTTTTACATCATGTAATTGCTCTTTTTGGCTTTATTTGACTTTTTCATCCAAAGCACTGTTACACATGGTATTAGTTTGGAACTTTAAAATGGAGCATAATAATAATTTCAAAATAAAAGCCTTGAATATTTTTACATCATGTAATTGCTGTTTTTGGCTTTGTATGACTTTTTCATCCAAAGCACTGTTACACATGGGATTAGTTCGGAACTTTAAAATGAAACATACTGAAAATTTCAAAATAAAAGCCTTGAATATTTTTACATCATGTAATTGCTCTTTTTGGCTTTATTTGACTTTTTCATCCAAAGCACTGTTACACATGGGATTAGTTTGGCCCTTTGAAATGAAGCATACTGAAAATTTTAAAATAAAAGCCTTGAATATTTTTACATGACGTAATTGCTGTTTGTGGCTTTATGTGACTTTTTCATCCAAAGCACTGTTACACATGGGATTAGTTTGGCCCTTTGAAATGAAGCATACTGAAAATTTTAAAATAAAAGCCTTGAATATTTTTACATGACGTAATTGCTCTTTTTGGCTTTATTTTACTTTTCCATCCAAAGCACTGTTACACATGGGATTAGTTTGGAACTTTAAAATTAAGCATACTGAAAATTTCAAAATAAAAGCCTTGAATATTTTACATGACGTAATTGCTTTTTTTGGCCGTATATGACTTTTTCATCCAAAGCACTGTTACACATGGGATTAGTTCGGAACTTTAAAATGGAGCATACTGAAAATTTCAAAATAAAAGCCTTGAATATTTTTACGTCAGCTACTTGTGTTTTGAGCATTATATAACTATTTTAACCCAAGGACTATTACGCATGGGATTAGTTTGGCCCTTTGAAATGAAGTTTAACAAAACTTCCAAAATAAAAGCCTTGACAACATTTTAAATCGTACCGAATGGTGCACGTCCGCCTCGCTTAACGTTCTTGCGGTTCTCCGCGTGCCACTGGTTACGTTGCGGCGTTCTTTGGCGTCGACGCCGATTTGTGGCGTGACGACGCCGGGCCCAAGCCCGACGGGCGCGCCTTGGCAGGCCCCGGCTAAATTTCTTCAGAAATTTTGTTATAGTTCTTTATTTTTCTTCCGTAACCGTTAATGCGGCTCATACCGCTGGGTGCACACCTACAAATGAGGTATCAAAACGTGCAGAAAATTCACGCCATTGTTGCTATTACTTCTGGTGGGATTTGGGCTTAACGTGGCGACATAATTCGCAAAAAACTACGAAAAAAACCCCATTATAACTCAATGGGAAAAATCCTGGAAATACCCTATTTTTGAGGATTTTCTGTGTCGTCACTAATTCACGTAGAAATGCCATTCAAATTTCATTTTGTAGATACGTCTGTGATCTCTTCGAAAGTGAAGACGGCTCGTCGATACCAGTTACGGTTTGTCCACAATTTGCCTCTAAGCGACCCAAAGTTTCTCATTTTTCTTCAAATTAGAGTGACAGCCCATCTCGGTTCATATCTGGGCACAACATTTCTTTCTCTCATCGCTGTAAATGCTCTGAGTGAGGTACAGATATGAATCTCGGGACTATCGCAGAAGACACATTGAACTGTCATACGCTCGAAACGCTTTTCGAATATGTATTACGGTTCCCGAACAAGAAGGATTTGTTTCCAATGCTTTTTTTCAGTAAAGTGTGTTTGCTCAAACACACTTGTGTGTTTGAGAGCTCAGAGCTCACAGCTCACACCTGCTGAGACCATTATTTGCCATAGCAACGGAACTCAAGAGGCTATTGGCTGCTGATTTGGACTACAAATACGCATCGCTGTAGTTCTATCTATCCTCAGTTGAAACAGATCAGGACTGAGAACTGGCCTTTAGAACTACTGCTGCTATGGGCTGTATATAACTGATTTAACTCAGTAACTGTTACACATGGGATTAGTTTGGAACTTTAAAATGGAGCATAATAATAATTTCAAAATAAAAGCCTTGAATATTTTTACATCATGTAATTGCTGTTTTTGGCTTTATGTGACTTTTTTATCCAAAGCACTGTTACACATGGGATTAGTTCGGAACTTTAAAATGGAGCATAATAATAATTTCAAAATAAAAGCCTTGAATATTTTTACATCAGGTAATTGCTGTTTTTGGCTTTATGTGACTTTTTCATCCAAAGCAATGTTACACATGGGATTAGTTTGGAACTTTGAAATTAAGCATACTGAAAATTTCAAAATAAAAGCCTTGAATATTTTTACATCATGTAATTGCTCTTTTTGGCCGTATATGACTTTTTCATCCAAAGCAATGTTACACATGGGATTAGTTCGGAACTTTGAAATGGAGCATAATAATAATTTCAAAATAAAAGCCTTGAATATTTTTACATCAGGTAATTGCTCTTTTTGGCTTTATTTGACTTTTTCATCCAAAGCACTGTTACACATGGGATTAGTTTGGAACTTTAAAATTAAGCATACTGAAAATTTCAAAATAAAAGCCTTGAATATTTTACATGACGTAATTGCTTTTTTTGGCCGTATATGACTTTTTCATCCAAAGCACTGTTACACATGGGATTAGTTCGGAAATTTAAAATGGAGCATACTGAAAATTTCAAAATAAAAGCCTTGAATATTTTTACATCAGCTACTTGTGTTTTGAGCATTATATAACTATTTTAACCCAAGGACTATTACGCATGGGATTAGTTTGGCCCTTTGAAATGAAGTTTAACAAAACTTCCAAAATAAAAGCCTTGACAACATTTTAAATCGTACCGAATGGTGCACGTCCGCCTCGCTTAACGTTCTTGCGGTTCTCCGCGTGCCACTGATTACGTCGCGGCGTTCTTTAGCGTCGACGCCAATTTGTGGCGTGACGACGCCGGGCCCAAGCCCGACGGGCGCGCCTTGGCAGGCCCCGGCTAAATTTCTTCAGAAATTTTGTTTTTCTAGTTCTTTATTTTTCTTCCGTAACCGTTAATGCGGCTCATACCGCTGGGTGCACACCTACAAATGAGGTATCAAAACGTGCAGAAAATTCACGCCATTCCAGCTATTACTTCTGGTGGGATTTGGGCTTAACGTGGCGACATAATTCGCAAAAAACTACGAAAAAAACCCCATTATAAGTCAATGGGAAAAATCCTAGAAATACCCTATTTTTGAGGATTTTCTGTGTCGTCACAAATTCACCTAGAAATGCCATTCAAATTTCATTTTGTAGATACGTCTGTGATCTCTTCGAAAGTGAAGACGGCTCGTCGATACCAGTTACGGTTTGTCCACAATTTGCCTCTAAGCGACCCAAAGTTTCTCATTTTTTCTAAAATTAGAGTGACAGCCCATCTCGGCTAGAGTGAGAAATGAAGAGGTTTTTTGAGCCCAAAATAATTTTGAAATCGCCATCACGGCCACAAATATCGCACGATTTGTATCAAAATCGGTCCTGACATTGATACGCCTGTCTGCTCCGGTAAAATGTTTTCGAAATTTATCTAGACCGTACGGTTTTCTGTCACGGTGCTTCAGAGCAAAGTCATGCGACAGGATTTTCTGAGGCTCTCAGGCTGTTTCACTAACACTTCACACCTTGGTGTGAAACTTATTTAACATAGCAACGGATCTCAAGAGGCTATTGGCTGCTGATTTGGACTACAAATACGCATCATTGTAGTTCTATCTATCCTCAGTTGAAACAGATCAGGACTGAGAACTGGCCTTTAGAACTACCCGCTGCTATGGGCTGTATATAACTGATTTAACTCAGTAACTGTTACACATGGGATTATTTTGGAACTTTAAAATTAAGCATACTGAAAATTTCAAAATAAAAGCCTTGAATATTTTACATGACGTAATTGCTCTTTTTGGCCGTATATGACTTTTTCATCCAAAGCAATGTTACACATGGGATTAGTTCGGAACTTTAAAATGGAGCATAATAATAATTTCAAAATAAAAGCCTTGAATATTTTTACATCAGGTAATTGCTGTTTTTGGCTTTATGTGACTTTTTCATCCAAAGCACTGTTACACATGGGATTAGTTTGGAACTTTAAAATTAAGCATACTGAAAATTTCAAAATAAAAGCCTTGAATATTTTACATGACGTAATTGCTTTTTTTGGCCGTATATGACTTTTTCATCCAAAGCACTGTTACACATGGGATTACTTCGGAACTTTAAAATGGAGCATAATAATAATTTCAAAATAAAAACCTTGAATATTTTTACATCAGGTAATTGCTCTTTTTGGCCGTATATGACTTTTTCATCCAAAGCACTGTTACACATGGGATTACTTCGGAACTTTAACATGGAGCATAATAATAATTTCAAAATAAAAGCCTTGAATATTTTTACATCAGGTAATTGCGCTTTTTGGCTTTATGTGACTTTTTTATCCAAAGCACTGTTACACAATGGAATAGTTTGGCCCTCTGAAATGAAGCATACTGAAAATTTCAAAATAAAAGCCTTGAATATTTTTACATCATGTAATTGCTCTTTTTGGCTTTGTATGACTTTTTCATCCAAAGCACTGTTACACATGGGATTCGTTCGGAACTTTAAAATGGAGCATAATAATAATTTCAAAATAAAAGCCTTGAATATTTTTACATCATGTAATTGCTCTTTTTGGCTTTATATGACTTTTTCATCCAAAGCACTGTTACACATGGGATTAGTTCGGAACTTTAAAATGGAGCATAATAATAATTTCAAAATAAAAGCCTTGAATATTTTTACATCAGGTAATTGCTGTTTTTGGCTTTATGTGACTTTTTCATCCAAAGCACTGTTACACATGGGATTAGTTTGGAACTTTAAAATTAAGCATACTGAAAATTTCAAAATAAAAGCCTTGAATATTTTACATGACGTAATTGCTTTTTTTGGCCGTATATGACTTTTTCATCCAAAGCACTGTTACACATGGGATTAGTTCGGAACTTTAAAATGGAGCATAACAATAATTTCAAAATAAAAGCCTTGAATATTTTTACATCAGGTAATTGCTGTTTTTGGCCGTATATGACTTTTTCATCCAAAGCACTGTTACACATGGGATTAGTTCGGAACTTTAAAATGGAGCATAATAATAATTTCAAAATAAAAGCCTTGAATATTTTTACATCATGTAATTGCTGTTTTTGGCTTTGTATGACTTTTTCATCCAAAGCACTGTTACACATGGGATTAGTTCGGAACTTTCAAATGGAGCATAATAATAATTTCAAAATAAAAGCCTTGAATATTTTTACATCAGGTAATTGCGCTTTTTGGCTTTATGTGACTTTTTTATCCAAAGCACTGTTACACAATGGAATAGTTTGGCCCTCTGAAATGAAGCATACTGCAAATTTCAAAATAAAAGCCTTGAATATTTTTAAATCAGATAATTGCTCTGTTGAGCATTATATAACTGATTTAACCCAATGACTATTACGCATGGGATTAGTTTGGCCCTTTGAAATGAAGTTTAACAAAACTTCCAAAATAAAAGCCTTGACAAAAATTTTAAATCATACTGAATGGTGCACGTCCGCCTTACTTTATGTTCTTGCGATTCTCCGCGTGCCACTGATTACGTTGCGGCGTTCTTTAGCGTCGATGCCAATTTGTAGCGTGACGACGCCGGGCCCATACCCCACGGGCGCGCCTTGGCAGGCCCCGGCTAAATTTCTTCAGAAATTTTTTATAGTTCTTTATTTTTCTTCCGTAACCGTTAATGCGGCTCATACCGCTGGGTGCACACCTACAAATGAGGTATCAAAACGTGCAGAAAATTCACGCCATTGTTGCTATTACTTTTGGTGGGATTTGGGCTTAACGTGGCGACATAATTCGCAAAAAACTACGAAAAAAACCCCATTATAAGTCAATGGGAAAAATCCTGGAAATACCCTATTTTTGAGGATTTTCTGTGTCGTCACTAATTCACGTAGAAATGCCATTCAAATTTCATTTTGTAGATACGTCTGTGATCTCTTCGAAAGTGAAGACGGCTCGTCGATAACAGTTACGGTTTGTCCACAATTTGCCTCTAAGCGACCCAAAGTTTCTCATTTTTCCTAAAGTTAGAGTGCTTCTCTCGCTGATTAGAGTGAGAGATCAAGACAACTTTTTCAACCCAAATCATTTTTGAAATCGCCATCACGCCCACAAATATCGCACGATTAGTATCAAAATCGGTCCTGACATTGATACGCCTGTCTGCTCCGGTAAAATCTTTTCGAAATTTATCTAGATCGTACGGTTTTCTGTCACGGTGCTTCAGAGCAAAGTCATGCGACAGGATTTTCTGAGGCTGTCTGAGGCTCTCTCCCATGTATTTGAATAGAATTTCAGATCTGGGCACAACATTTCTTTCTCTCATCGCTGTAAATGTTCTGAGTGAGGTACAGATATGAATCTCGGGACTATCGCAGAAGACACATTGACCTGTCATACGCTTCAAACGCTTTTCGAATATGTATTACGGTTCCCGACCAGGAAGGATTTGTTTCCAATGCTTTTTGTCAGTAAAACGTGTTTGCTCAAACACACAATTGTGTGTTTGACAGCTCAGAGCTCAGAGCTCACACCCTGCTGAGACCATTATTTGCCATAGCAACGGATCTCAAGAGGCTATTGGCTGCTGGTTTGGACTACAGATACGCATCATTGTAGTTCTATCTATAGTGGAACCCTCAGTTGAAACAGATCAGGACTGAACTGGCCTTTAGAACTATTTGCTGCTATGGGCTGTATATAACTGATTTAACTCAGGAACTGTTACACATGGTATTAGTTTGGAACTTTAAAATTAAGCATAATAATAATTTCAAAATAAAAGCCTTGAATATTTTTACATCAGGTAATTGCTGTTTTTGGCTTTATTTGACTTTTTCATCCAAAGCACTGTTACACATGGTATTAGTTTGGCCCTTTGAAATGAAGCTTAACAAAAATTTCAAAATAAAAGCTTTGAATATTTTTACATCATGTAATTGCTCTTTTTGGCTTTATATGACTTTTTCATCCAAAGCACTGTTACACATGGGATTAGTTCGGAACTTTAAAATGGAGCATAATAATAATTTCAAAATAAAAGCCTTGAATATTTTTACATCAGGTAATTGCGCTTTTTGGCTTTATGTGACTTTTTTATCCAAAGCACTGTTACACAATGGAATAGTTTGGCCCTCTGAAATGAAGCATACTGAAAATTTCAAAATAAAAGCCTTGAATATTTTTACGTCATGTAATTGCTCTTTTTGGCCGTATATGACTTTTTCATCCAAAGCACTGTTACACATGGGATTTGTTAGGAACTTTAAAATGGAGCATAATAATAATTTCAAAATAAAAGCCTTGCATATTTTTACGTCATGTAATTGCTCTTTTTGGCCGTATATGACTTTTTCATCCAAAGCACTGTTACACATGGGATTTGTTAGGAACTTTAAAATGGAGCATAATAATAATTTCAAAATAAAAGCCTTGAATATTTTACATCAGGTAATTGCGCTTTTTGGCTTTATGTGACTTTTTCATCCAAAGCACTGTTACACATGGGATTAGTTCGGAACTTTAAAATGGAGCATAATAATAATTTCAAAATAAAAGCCTTGCATATTTTTACATCAGGTAATTGCGCTTTTTGGCTTTATGTGACTTTTTTATCCAAAGCACTGTTACACATGGGATTCGTTCAGAACTTTAAAATGGAGCATACTGAAAATTTCAAAATAAAAGCCTTGAGAATTCTTACATGAGATTATTGCTGTTTTGAGCACTATATAACTGATTTTATCCAATGACTGTTATTCATGGTATTAGTTTGGCCCTTTGAAATGAAGCATAGTGAAAATTTCAAAATAAAAGCCTTGAATATTTTTTAAATGAAGTAATTGCTCATTTTGGCTTTATTTGACTTTTTCATCCAAAGCACTGTTACACATGGTATTAGTTTGGCCCTTTTGAAATGAAGCATAATGAAAATTCCAAAATAAAAGCCTTGAATATTTTTACATCAGCTACTTGTGTTTTGAGCATTATATAACTATTTTAACCCAAGGACTATTACGCATGGGATTAGTTTGGCCCTTTGAAATGAAGCATACTGAAACTTCCAAAATAAAAGCCTTGACAACATTTTAAATCGTACCGAATGGTGAACGTCCACCTTACTAACGTTCTTGTGGTTCTCTGCGTGCCATTGATCACGTTGCGCCGTCCTTTAGCGTCGATGCCAATTTGTAGCGTGACGACGCCGGGCCCAAACCCGACGGGCGCGCCTTGGCAGGCCCCGGCTAAATTTCTTCAGAAATTTTGGTTTTCTAGTTAAACACTATTATGTTGTTAGAGTTGAGATTTGAATCTGGTCCAAACAAATCAATGCTTCATGCATGCTCTGAACTAACAGGCCATGAAAAACCGAGTGAAAATCTTAACGTTGCTTTCCATAAAGCTAAGTGGTCCATCTGGAAAAGTTTTGTCATTCAGTCCGAAGAATCGGATTCACCACCAGCTAAGGCGTCAGCTGTCGGCGGTCCGACTGGAAGAACTGGAGTGAGTGATGAAAGTTGAGTTTTTATGATCCAGTGGGTTTTGTCAGGGCAGGAAACAAATTGTCCAGAGTCGGATGTTAATACCAGACGGTTGAACAAAACTGATACCAGAACTCCCACTCTCATGAAATAGAAGTTCCCTAATGGCAATTCCTCACCTAGACAGAGAATCGCTTTATGATTCATATTTATTTTTCTGCAGCTCGTGACAAACGATGGATTCAGGATGTTTTTCAACAAAGATAGAAGTTTGAGCCGTCAAATGCAACTGTTATTTCAATCCCAAGTTTTCATATGTAGATTATATTGAACGTGTGAGAACAGGCTTCGTTATTTACTGAAAACTTTTGAATGGATTGTAGTTGAGTTGCAGAAGCCCTGCCCTTTTAATGAGCCTGTTGACATGTGCTGGTAGACATTAACAGAGGAAGCGCTAAAATAAAGCAAAGCATGCAGAGATTTAAACCTGTGAAGGAGATGATTTATAAAAACATCCAAACTCTCTTTGCTTCATGTAGTCATTGGCACACAGACGGGCATGTTCTCACCTGACTGCAGTGTGAAATATATCAGATGTTTATGACTGAACTCTGATTTTATTTTGTGAATGAGCAGCAGGTACAAGAAGGTCGACACCTGTGCACACACTCCGATATCCAAATACAATCCAAACGGAAAAATACATTATAAGTATATAATGTATTTTTCCGTTTTTGTTGGTGGAAAAATGTGTACTGCTGCTGATTTGTGAGCTTTCAAACTTTATGTCTCCCTTGTCCTAAGGTGTAGTCCATACTTTTTCAAATTGCCAGAATTTCAGTCGAGATTCAAACATAGAAACTCGTCACAGACTGGACTTGATTTCTGTTGTTAAAAACTGAGCTGGAAGTCAAATGAGGTAGGTTAGATTAACAGTTTATTCACCCTGAGGGTAACCCCTTAATTATTCCTCAAGTATTCTTGTAAATAACACATAGGTCCACCTTAAATACCACATGAATAACTCCATTATTACTTTGCTACTATCACTGTTGCTGCTGTAGTTACCTTATAAATGCCCCTTAAATACTGTAATCTGTAGTTACCCTCCTAGCTGTCCATATAACTGCCCCCTGGCTGCCTTTACACTGTGAAATGTAAATGTATTTAATTGAAAAAGACAGCTGTAACTTGACCGGTCAAGGTTTTGCTAACACTCAAACTAAGTCCAGTGAATTCTTGGGTGCATAGTGAATTACAAAGTTGATTTTAATCAAATAAATGAAGTTGATTTAACTTATTTCTTTGATGTAGTTATGATATTATAAGCTATTATTAGCTGTTTCTTGAAACTGCACAAAGAGTGAGTTGTGTTCATTTTCATAACGCCCTGCCTTAGAGTGTAGCCTTGCATGTGATTGGGATTGTTTTACTGAAAAAAGTGAGCAAAATATCACTGCTTTTTATATTTTCTGTTTGAATAGAGAAACAAATAAAAAGCAGTCGTCGGGAACATTCTCAGACTTACTAAGTTAAGCTCAGTAAAACTGGCACAAGTTTAATGAAAACTAAATAAATTTGAGATAACTAGTTTGCATATTTTTAAAGTAAGGAGAAGTAATTGGGTGTATACTGGTGAAGTGATGTATACTTATTAAATGGGCTGTCATGTTTTGGACTGCCTTACTTTCCTCTGCAAGCTGCAGCATTGCGCTGGATGAATGAACAATACCTGGCTATTGCAGAAACCTTGACTGACTGTTCCATTACAGCCTACACATCCTCTTTCACTTTACAGTTCTTGGGAAAATCTTAACACTTTAAAACAAAAAAGCTCAATCCCTTGCAAACATCATGCTGTCGGGAGGCGTTGGGTGTCAGTTCAGAGGACAAACAGTTTGCAGTCAGACTGCCAGGAACAAAAGCGGTAATGTTTATCTCTTAGCTCGACTGTCAGGAAATTCATGACAAATTTGTACCAACAGTGTTTTTAATTATTCAAGATGAGTGTCACTAACCACAATTTTGTTTCATGTATCCCATTCTGAAAAAAAGCTTTTCATTCAAAGAACTTAACATTATATTTGATCTTAATTCCCAGTCTGTTATTGTTTATGCAGGGATTTGCATTCACTTTGAGCCTGAAAAGGAAAAGAAAAACCTCCTCTTTGTTCCACGTTTTAAATTTGGGTTTAGATGACTCAGGCATGACTTGTTTGTTTGTCTCTTAAGACACACACATTGATGTTCTACCATTATCCCGACCGCTCAGATAATGTGTGACCCCTGAACCCAGAAAACCATAATATCATCATACTAGCTCGTCTGAACTGTACTGTAATCTCTGTACATATACAGTTATGGATTAAAATGTTTTATTAAAAATTATCTGGAAATAATCCACTAATTTAGAAATGTAAATAAATTTGGTTATTATCACTAAGCCAGATTTAATATCAGACAGTTTGGGGGAAAACTTGTGTTTTTATTTGGTGCATGTCTTGTTTTGGTGGAGTTTTTCAAAATTAAGTATTAAAATCGCTGTTTGAGTAAAGCTGCTTAATTTGTTAAAACATAACTCATTCTGGTTTTTAGCACAAATTTTATGGTGACTCCTGGCATTTATGGAGGAAATTCATGTGATTTCAATAAGCTAGACCTAATGAATGACAGAGATCTATGATAAAAATGGTCGTGAGCTTTGAGCAGCTTGAAAATGTGATAATCAACTGTTCAAACAGATCCAGAAGGGAGAAACAAATGGATAGCAAAACGAGCTTAAATCAAACCAAAAAAGGGATTTTTTTTACGGTGAAGGAAGCCAGTAAAACGAGTCTAGACAATTAAACAACTTGTCTGTTTTTGATTGAAACTGCTTGACATGAAATGTGATATAGAAAAATTCCAAGAAGTTCTTTGAAAAAGCTGCTGGGTTACGATAATCACCACCTTAAAAGTGCTGCTTGAATTCCTGCACCGCCAGCAGATGATTTTGCTTTTGCTCCTCTGTTTTGATGTCAGCCGGGGCGGCTCGGTCTGCTTTCTCACGGCCGTCAGCTGAAAAGCAAGGACGATCTGGTATCTGTGACTCACACTGCCGAGCCCCGAGACGGGACCCCTTTTAATCTGTTGCCACCCACAGGCTCAAATCCTTTGCACTTTCTCGTTTGCATTGGTGTTTTCTTTGCAGAGAAACTCCAACCTGTTTCTGTTGTGTCTTGTTCTCACTACAAAGACTTGTTCCCCCGTTTTAATTCTTAAAAGTTGAGGTTTTGCAATTCTTGGTTCCATCCAAGGTATGCAACTTTTATATAAAAAGAAATTAGACACATAATATGTAGAAAGATCAATCTCCTCTCCCTCCTCCTGCTGCTATTATTGACATCCAAAGAAATGCACATCTCTCGGTCGAAAACAACCAATCAGAGCCAAGAGGAGAGTCTTGGATCTGTCAATGATGCTCGGGTATGCGCTACTTGGAGGAGAAACAACGTACTCTTCCAGGAAAACAGTTTGATTTGGTGATCAGTGCAAACAGAAAAAATATTTTCTGGGTTTCATAGGTTGAAAAGCTTCAACTTCTGAAATGCCCTTGTTTTTTTTTAAATGTCTGTTTTGTATTTTGTTTGTTTTAGGAAATTTGAGATTAATCCCAAAATTTCAGGGGTTTTTTCTGGCAAATTTATGATTAGAAACTCAGAAATTTCTGTTTTTCTAGAAGACTTCTGAGATTAATTCCAAAAATAATTTTTTTTCTAGCAAATTTACGACTTTAGAAAGTCAAAAATTAAAAAGTTTTTTTCTAGAAAATTTCTGAGATTAATCTCAATGATTTTTTATTAATTCCTCTGGGTTGTTTTTTTTTAGTAAATTTGCAACCTTAGAAACTCAAGAAATTTCAAAAAAAATAATTCTGGAAACAATTTTGAGATTAATCTAAAATTTAATTTAATTAAAAAAAATTTGCTGAAATTTTCCCCACCTTTTTTATTTATTTTTTATATATACAACTATGACCTAACATGCCTAAGCCAGACACAGAGCCAGCTTGGATTTGAAAAACTGCTTTATTTAAAATCAACTACCTTTTTGCAAAGAATTTGCACAACACAAAACTGATTTTAACCACTGTGTGACGAAGACACCAAAAGCTTTCAGAATGAAGCTGAGAATTATAGATGCTGTAAGCATCATTTCCCATTCAGCTTTGCCTTTAGAGAGCCATTTGTCGGAGGCAGTGAGGTACCAGCAGTCACTGGAATGTCAGTAGATAGCAGTAGTGGTCAGGCTGCAGGATGGCAGGGGAGACCGATGCCGTCTCTTGAACAGCGTCGCTCATGAACCGTGGTGACTCTTATCCGCCTGAGCTGTCAGATACGAGGTTCGAACACATCCGTATCTGTCCTCCACTCTGCCACTCTGCCTGCTGCTGAGGTTGTTCCTACATTTCCTGGCAGATCCCATTTGGCACCAGTGAAATGCAAACTTTAGCTGCTGAGTTTCAAACACCAAAATGTCATTTGTCAAATTGAATGTCTCCAATTTAAAACAAAACTATAAGCAATTTATAAGATGTCGCTCTTTTGTTGGTCTAGTTTGTTCTCAATATGAGGCAATTTGAGAGTTTTTGTTGATTGCAGTTTGTTGTAGTGATTTCAGATTTAAAATTAGGGGAATCACTTTAAATGGCTGGTTGTTCACCTCCAAACTAGCTGCTGTGAACAAATCTGTGAAGGCAGGAAAAGAGACATCAGTCCTGTTCTGTTTGCCTGAAGTTCAGTCATGGGGACGAAAATGTTTCCATGAGAAGCCCTGCAGTCATGGGAAAAGCTAAACAGACACCATGACTCAGCACCTTGTAGAAGAACCTTCAGTTTGAAGTAGTTCTTTTATGCAAGACCTCATCAGTTTTCACATCATGGCGGAAGAATTTTTGCCGTCTTGTCTTGACCGCATTGTTCCAGTACATTGAGGTTTGTTGGTGTTCGCTTTCTTAGGTCCCACCAGGCTGAGCTCTGGTCTGGATCATTAAAACACTTATTTTCCCTCACTTTTAACCATTATGTTGTAGATTTACTGCTTTATTTAGGACGTTTGTCTCGTTGGTCATCCAATTTGGGTCGGACTTCAGTCATCTGACAGATGACTCCATTTTCCTCTAAGATGCTTTCATATACAAAAGAGTGTATTATTTATACAGCTATGTGAAAAATTAAGAGCCCACTGCACTGAACCCACTGAAAACCTCCTGGTTATTCCACCAAATATTAATTTCTGAACTCTTCCTGAGGTAAAACATTAGTATTGTTGTTTCTAAATGAATATAAACTTGTTTTCTTTGCATTATTTGAGGTCTGAAAGCTCTGCATCTTTTTCATTATTTTGACCATTTCTCATTTCCTGCAAATACTAAAGTTTTTCTTGGAATCTTTGGAGACATGTTGTCAGCACCTCAAAGAACAAAAGAACAATGTTCATTTTACTCAAGCATATTCCTATAAAGAGTACCCCAAAAAGTATGTTTTCTATAATTTTTTTCAAATGCTACAAAGTCTAGCATTTGGTCAATCAACATATAAGATTTCTATAATAAGAAGTTAGCAGATCTAAGCTAAATCTGTTTTAGTTTTCATTTTTAAGTCCATATTCTTTATTTGGGAAACTTCTGCATATGTTTCAGCTAAATGAACTGCAGTTCCCATGCTTATTCAGTGTAGGAGTTTGGACTGACTACACCCCTCATTAAAAATGCTTCTGATGTTGCAAACATCAAGTGTTCTTCCCACAACAAGCCAAGGCCACACAAGGAAAAAACAAAAAAGGTTTACAAGCTCCGGTGAAGTGAGAGAAACCGCACCGGTGAAAGGAGGAGCAGGAAGACCGTGGGAGGAGGGCCGGCTCAGCCGGAGTGTGTAAATTTGTATCTGGTGCTGTGAAGTCTGAGGGGAGGGCTGCATTAGAAAGCGGCGGTCCGTGGAGAAATGGGGAGGGGGGAGTCGGGTTTCAGACCCAGTCCTGATGCACTGAAGCTGCCTTTGTTTGACTAGGAACCAGAGGGAGAGCAAGAGTGAGGAGGAGGAGGAGAAGATTTTAGCTTGGAGGGAGTGAAAGAGCGACAGAGTGGGCTCCATCTCTCTCTCTGTCACCATCAAATAAATGAAAAGGGAAACTTTAGTGTGGATTTAAGCTCCCCATCAGTGAAGATGGCTTCCTGGTAAATTAAACACGGCATATTTTCTGGGAATAAGTTGATTTGAAATAGTTGGTTTCAGTTGGTTTTCTCACTCTCTGGATGTGCTTTTGTGCAGCATTCCTCCCTGGTTCTTTGGATTATCTCTCCTCGCTCTCCTGTGCTGCCATCACTCCTCTGCCTATCAGCTGCTGGACGGTATGTGCTCTCTGCTACTGGAAAAAGTTCTCATTTTACCCCGCTGGTGGAAAAACTACAGATTCAGAAGTTTGCTTTTGTAAAAATGTGCAACTTGACTTTACTTTTTGAGGAGAACTGTTTTGTTTGTGCTTTGGAACTGGAATTGGCACCATGAACATTTATATTACAGAAGAATTACAGAAAAGCATGCAAAGGTGTCAGTTTACACAAATTCTGATTTTTCTTGCATAATCCCACCAAAAGCTCAGTTTTACTTCTCTGAAACCACCTCATGTATTTTTAATCAAAGGTGTTAAAGCTTTCTGCAAGTCTTGGGTGGTTTGAAGGTACAGATCATTTAGAGAGATTTAGAGATCTCTGAGGATCCAAATTTGGACTGGTTTTAGACTCACTGCACAAAGCAAAGATTTGCAATGGAAAATAAGTGTGTGGATGGTAAAACAAAGCCTTCATCAAGCTCTGGAAAGTTTGCACTTCATAGGTTGGAGCTTCAGCCCTGGCAACAGGGTGAATGATGAAGCACCTTTCAGTGCGGCTGTTTTACGAGGGTTTTAATTATTTATGAGCTGATGTGTTTCTCCATACTCCTGAGAATTTGAACTTCACTGCTTTAAACCCAACACCCTGACAACGGAGTGCGTGACGACATTCCTGGCAGTTGATGTTTTGATAATGTGCTTATGGACTTTTTGAGCCAAGTGTTGAAAAATCTGTAATCCATTGCTTTTAATGAGACGTTTAAAGGAGCAGTTTTAAGTAAAATCTGCTTTTTTTAGCTTCACATCATGTTATTCCCTTATCAAAAACAAATCTGGAGAGTTGCCTTGATTCTTTCATGCATGTTTGAGAAATCCTTTAATCTCCATGGCAACCATTCAGCTGTGCAAACATCTGTGTGGACATAGCCCCACCTTCAAGGACGCATCTCCTCCTTTGAGCTGCAGTTTCCGAGCTTCCACCTTACACAGCAATCCCTCCCTCACTCAGCTCCTACAGACTAGCCAGCAGCAATTAGCAAACATCTTCTGAGCTCATTATAGGAGCCACTTCTCAGTAAAACACTGATAAAAACATTTTAAAGGTTTAATAGAGAAGCCATGAAGGTTCAAAAAGAACAGGAGTTTTTAAAGAGACAGAGGCCCAATTTCAAGGCGTTAAATTATGAAGTTAAGTTATATTTGATATGTGTAGCGTTTTTATAACAACTATAGTCAACATAGTTTCTTGATTATGCCATAAAGCAGCACTATGTGCCTGGAAAAGATAATACTGCCACTTCAAGAGTTCTTCTGCAGGATGCTGGAACTCTGGCTTCAGAAAGTTTTCTTGAAATCCCTGTTGACTCTGTTGGTTTAATCTGGTTTTAATTATTTTCCCAGCTCCTGCTTTCGGAGTGTTTTCACAGCTTAAGACACATTTTCGAACCTCGAGCGATGGATCACTTCAACATGTTCCCAATTAAGCTTGAAAGACGCACACATTTGCTTTCCCACTGCAATAGCGAAACCCTACAATGAGCTTCATTGTGTGATGAAGGCTGGAGAAGATGATGCTGAGTCCATGATGGCTAATACTCCGTCATCACTTTCATCACCATTCTGGAATCCACATCGACATTTTGTGGTTTTTGTTTTTTGTTCGGCTATTTTGACCTCAGACCTCTGATGTCACAGAAGCCCTATTGTCCAGAACTAGTCAGATGATTGTAGGGTCTCATTAGTCGATGGAGATTAACCGTTCATCTGATATTTTGTACTAAGCACCACTCAGGCTGGAGCTTTCCACAACTGGTGGCACTTTAAAGAAAACTTTGGCTTAAATTATGAGATGATTGGAATATGATCTCTAGACAGAGATTTTGTTCTGTTAAAGCTACAAAAATCAATGCATTTCATAATGTATACAGTGGGGAAGTACTCAAACACAGTACTTAAGTAAAAGTACAAATAAAAACAAAAATGTCCTCTAGTAAAACTAAGTACTTGCTCTTAAATATGCTTAGATTATTGAAGTTAAAAGTTGCTAATGCGATGGTGTAGAAAATAATTAAGTTTGTGTACTGTATGTGTTTTTCCTTTAATGCATCAATAATGTTGTGCCATTTTAATGAACAATCCTGCAGATTGTTTTTATTGTGTTTACCATATGCAACACTTGGACTTGTTCTGTGCATCATAATGTCAAGGATAACCTGCAGAGCTAAATGCAATTAAGCCAAACCAAAGGGTCATTTTAACAGCAGTAAGCACATTCTAATAAATAAAATTTTAATTTACTGGCTGCATTTTAAAAAAAAAAAGTATCTTTTTGAACCAGTTTACTCAAATAGGTCACAGATTACTTTTAAACTAGTAAGCAGATAAAAAAAAAACCCATAATGTGATGTAAATGTAACATGCAACTCAACACATTATCAAAATGTAAAAGTTGAAAGTACCCATGATTAAATCTAATTAAGTGGCAAAGTAACGAGTACAGTAACAAAGTTGTGCTTCACTACATCCCACCACTGGATATGTACCAGCACAGCTTATTAGCACATTATTCTGAAAACTAGGAGATTATTAGTCAAAGAATAAGTCAAAAGGATCAAAGTAACTCTGGAGGAGCTGCAGAGAGCCACAGCTCAGGTTGAATGCCAAGTTTGGCGTCCCACAAATCAGAAATATAAAACAATTTTTTTTAAACTGCTTGAAATAAATTTTCCCACAAACAAAGAAGGAAACTTAGTCGCTCTGGTCATATGACCCCGAAACCGACTTTGCTACATTCTAGCATTAAGAATTCACTGCCCATAACCCTAACGGTGAAACACGGTGGTGATAGCATCATGCTGTGGGCACATGGCTGTAAAAACGTTTTCCAGGCTCTGTGTAGCTGTATGTAAAGTTGCAGTGTAAGACCTCAGGGTCCAGTTTCCGTCTCTACAGATGTTGGTTTGGAGCGGTGGCTCCACTGTCAGGCTGTTTGTCTGTTTGCCATATTTACAATCCACTGCCATGATTCCAATGTTTCTTCAAGACGGAGAGGGAGGGAAAAAACGAAGTGTGTGTGTGTGTGTGCTGGAGTATGCAGGCTGGCTTGCCAGCGAAGGCACCAGGGACAAATATTTCCAGACTGCATGCTGTAAATACTCCTAAAAACAGAGCTGTCACCACAGCAACATTCCCATTTGTGGGCTTGATTTTTGAGAAGAAGGTGGTATAATGATTTCCCTTTGTTGGGATAATAGTTTCCTACAGGTTTGTCTGTTAGCAGTTTATCCTGCAGGACAGTTTCCCTGAAAGCTCTGGCTTTAATTTTGACCCAAATGTACAACAACTCCATTCAGACAGGACTGCTACATATTTTAATTCATTATTGGCCTGATTTTACTGAGTTTATTAGGAAATCAAATGATTAATTACGCATAAAGTTTGGAAAAAACAGCAACGAATAGTGTAAGAGAACTATGAAGAATAAACATATGGAAATAATATATTAACAAGAGAATAAAGCTTTTTATTGGTATGCACAATCCAAAAATGTATATGTGGGATGTTTTTGCAGTTTGGTGTCAACATGAGCCCATATAAAATCACATAAAAGCATCCCATTAATGTCTCTGTTAATGCAGACAAACACGCTCTTTAGCAGACATACACACCTACACTGGCCAAACGCATAAGCAACAAAGGTGATGCTCTCCATCTGCTCCACACATGACAATTATTTCCAAATGATGATGATGAGGACAATTATCTGGGACACTGAGGGCGCTGTTGGTTTGTGGGGAAAATGAAAAAGATGTTGCGGTTGTTGGTGTTGAGGTGGCTACCCTCAGCTGATGAGTGGAGGCTGATGATTATGATGTGGATAATGAGGAAACTATTTGTGTGTGCGCGGTGGAGGGCCTTCGTGCCATTTAGATGTGTCGTACCTCATCCAATGCCCAAATGTCTTGTAAAAGAATGACTCAGGGTATTTGTTTTAAAGTGGAGCTGCTATCAACAGTTGACTGCAGTCTGATTTAGCTCAGTCAGAAGAAATGCAGAGAATTTGTCACCATGAGAAGTCATAGTATTTCCCAAATTAAGCAAACCCAGGTAACTTGTTATATATGGAAAGATTATCCCACTGATTCCAATTTGGTTGAAGGAATGATGCACAACAGCCACAATGTGTGGCCACATATTGTGGCCACACTATTTATCCATACATAAAAAATTAGCACTGTGCCTGTCCTTCCCCTTGTGCCTGTTGTCTGTCTCACGCAGTGGAGCAGGAACGGATTTTGACCCCAATAACACAAACACCTTCAAATGTACAAAGAAAACGGTTCTTTTCATTTTAAAACAAAGTCTTTCATCTAAAGTCAAGTCAAAAAGAAATAAATGGGGTCATTGGTGCTGGTAAAATTCTGTTTTTGCCACTGCAATGCTTATGGTATAAATCTGATCTTAAGGTTTAAAACTAATGTCTATAAATTGATAGTGACAAATAATTTTGACAGTACCAATGTTGCTCAGTTAAGATGCTCTAATTCTGTCTGATTTGAACTCTGAATAATAAGTCAGGATCTACTAGCTAAACTGATAAACTTAAGTGCAAATGAAATGCTGATGCGCACATCTTTCAGATTCTTAGGCCCATTTTTTTGGACCGATTCTTCCATTCCAACAATTTTCAGACTACTCCAATTATTGTGATGGTTCTAAAGATAATGTTATGAGATACTGTGTGGTGTGAAGAGTGATCTGGTCAACCTGGAAGGACGTTGAGACCACTCTGATCTAAAATCAAGGATAGTCAGCATGTTGGATTGTAGCATGTGGGTTGACAAATCAGAACGCAGTCTGCTGAATGTCACATGTAACCAATAAGAAAGCAAAATGATGGACACGTGGACCGGAATCCAAAAGACAAAACAAAGTCACCAGATGTCTTTTGTATTGTTTTTCTCACTAGTCTACAAACTATTTCTTCTTCCTTGTCGGCCATGTTTGTTTACACTGAACCCACGTCGGATCTTGAGAGGTTTTAAGAGAGTTCCTGTCTGATATGAGTGAAATCTGTCAGTGTGTGGTGTGTTGGAGTTGCTGTAAATCACTCATGATTGAGGAGTAATGGAGCAAACATAATCATGTTTAAGACGAGCAGGTCAAAGTACCATGAAGACTAGAGCTGGGAAACATGTCTGTGGTTATTTACGCTAAAAATCATGCATATCCAACGTTGGTTGTCAATAATGGACCACAAATCATTTCTTACTACGTATGTTTTGTTTGAATTAAGACAAAACTACCTGACAAGTAACTTTTCAGCAAATGTAGGAGCTTATTTTAAGTTAATAGTTTCTCAATTGGTAGATTATTATATTGCAAGACATTTTCCCCATGTTGTAAGTGAAGTAATCTGACAGTGGAACTAGTACTTTTTAAAATGAATATTAAGGAACTTTTGACTTAAAACAAGCTCCTTTATCTTGCTAAAAAGTTACTTGCAAGTTGGTTTGTCTTATCCCAGGTGTAATAAGATATTTGAACCAGAAACTAGACCAAAAATAGTTGCTAAGATTTTATTTTTGCAATGTGAGAACCACATAATGGGTGTTTTTAAAATCTTTCCCTGTGAACTGAGCATTAATGTGTTTCATAAAAATTAAGGGTATCAATAAATATGATGCTGGGTGATTTTGTAGATTCAAAATAATCTAAACATTTTTCTTTTCTCCTCTGTATGTACTTCCTTAAATGAAGAGTTTGATTTTTATAGTTTGTGTCTGTGTAAGATTTATGCTGCAGCAGTAAAAGCTGAGTTTATTTCCAGGCTTTTTGCACATCTTTATAGGGACACCAATCACCATGGAGGGCAATTTAATGCTAAGAGTTTAACTACTTCTAAGGCTTGTTATCAATTCTTTAGTAGCCTGTAAATCACACATGATTCAGGAGTAATGGAGCAAAAATAATCATGTTTAAGATGAGCAGGTCAAAGCACCTTGAAGAGTAGAGCTGGGAAGCATGTCTGTGGTCATTTACATTAAAATCATGTTATCAATAATGGGCCACATATAATGTTTATTTTAAAATGGATCTTTCTGCAGTGTAAACGGAGGTTTGTGAGACAGAATTTGGATGCACCACTGAGACATTGTTGAGACTGTAGTCGTTTTAAAATGAGAGCAATCTGCTGCCGTTAGGTTTGCTGTCAAGTTGAGATGCCGATCTGGCATAAAGTAGCAGATTTGGGATTTTGGTGTTTTTGGCCGTTAATGTCAGAGTTGAATCCAGAAGTTTGCATACGTTGAATAGAAAGATACATCTTTGTTTTCTCACACTTTGCAGTTAAACCAGACACAATAATGAGAGAATATATCAGATTTATTTATTAATGTCTTCAAAACCAGAATTTTCTGTAAATGTTCTCACTTTTTGTTGACGTTGCTTTGAACCGAATGACCTTGGACAAACGTTCTGGGTTTCCTTCCACAAGTTTCTCGCAGTTCTGACCCATTCCTCGTGACAGAAATGGTGCAACCGGGTCAGGTTTGGAGTTTGCCTCCCCTCACTTCTCTATCAGATTGAAGTCAGGACACCAAAACATGGACTTTGTTGCCCTTAAGGCACTTTGTAACCACTTTCAGGGTTATTGTCTATTTGGAAAAGCTTTACTTTCTGGCTATTGTCTTCAATAGCTTCAATATTTCTACATAATGTTCTTTCCTTTTGATACCATCTGGTTTGAGAAGTACACCAGTTCCTCCTGCAGCAAAATAGCCCCACCACATGATGCTGCCACCACCATACTACACAGTTGGGATGGTGCCCCAAAAGGTTTTTGTTTTTCCTCCAAATGTATTGATGTGATTATGGCCAAACCCTTCCACTGTAGTATCATTAGACCACAGAAATGAAGTTCTTGTATGCATTGGAAAACTGCAATCTTTCGAATAATGGCTTCATTTCAGCAACATTTCACCCCATGTCAATACTGGCCACATAGCATTGCAGATAATGATGATGTGCTGCCAGCTTCAGCAGCGTCTTCACAAGATTTTTGGCTTTTATTCAGGAGTCAATATGTACGTTTTGGACCAAAATACATCCTTCTTGAGTGGTACCATGGTTAGACATTCCCACCATGTCAACACTTGCATATAATTGATTGAACAGATGAACTGGGAACCTTCTAGCATCGGTAACTTGTTCCCAACGATGAACCAGACTTATGCAGCTCCTGACAATTTATTTTGACCAGAAATTAGTGCGTTTCAGGTGTGGCATTAGAATACATCCACAGATGAGCCTCTAGTTTAATCATATGAATCAGTTAATCTATCCGAAGTAGCCAAAGCCATCTAATTGTTTCAAGAGACGGTAATCATCCTGTGTGTAAACTTCTGATTTTAGCAAAATGCTAACAACTACCGAAACCTTCATCTAAAACAAAATCCACATTCTCCCATTAATAGTTAAGTTTCTTGACTTAAAACCTTTTCTACATCTTAGTCACAAGCCTGTTCTTTGATATTCAGGTTTGAATCATTTTGCTGTTTATCTGTTTGCTTGAGGAAGGTTTGCAGATGTTGGTTACTCCTCCCATGTTTCTTTGCTTTTGTTCTGACAACTTGCATCTGGATTTCAGTCTTCTTGTTATAAAACAGACCAACACTGCCAACTTTTTTGAACTGCGGTAATAAGTCCATAATGTGATTTACATAACCTGGTCTGGGGCAGTGGAAACCACAAAGCAAAAAGTAATAAGTTATAGAAAGTTTAGTTGCTGATTATCTGATTTAGACTAGCTTGTTATTGTTAGCAAAAGTTCTTCCCATTAAACAGCTGAAAACACTGCATTAATTGCAGTGATCAATAGAGTTCTTGGTAAAAGATTCAGCAGTTTAGTGCTGACGAGATTTAGGAGAAAAGGTTTTTCCATTCTCGTCCATGTGGTCATGATTGTTTCTTGGCAGCAGTTTTGATGTAGGTCATCTGGAAAGCTGGCCTGCAGAGTCGAATCCAGAGAAAAGTCCAACTATGATTTCATGAATAAGCAACAATTTAAAAAAAAAAGAAAAAAGAGAGAAAGCCACTCGAGGCTTTTATAAGCTGGATTTCCCCCTGTGTGCTTGTTTCCATCCTCAGTTCATGACATAATACACAACCGAGTCAGAATCCATCCAGTTTCTACACGAAACGGTGCAGGTTTTAGAGGAAAACATTGAACTGAACTCTGAGCACTGAAGCTGAAACAAAATATGAGCGATTACCATGACAACCAATAAATGTTTGCTAACGCTAAGGAAGTCGAATCAGATGTTTCCTAATGTCTCTTTGTTTTATAAACTTAAATTTTTATGTCAAACATGAAATTCATAACACATCAGTCACATCCTTTCATATATGATCTCTTACAGTTTGTTTATAATAAAACATCTTTCAAGTAAAAATGTCCATAAAACGCAAATCAGCTCTTTTAAATATTTCTTTAATGCAGAGTTCAGTCATGTTTTCTGCTCAAATGATTCCCTTTTAGAGCTTATCAAATTCATATTTAATAATATTCCCTTGACAATGTTTTCTTTTTGTCTTTAAGAGACTGAGACAGACAATTGTGGTTATTGACTTTCTTGAGTCTACAAGCTCAAACTAGATCAATATGTTTTGTATTTGTGTATTTTAGGCACAACATTTAGAGCTGTTATTTTTCCCCACCACAAAACAAACAGATTTATTAGCATAAAAGTCAACATGTGTTTTCTCTCTAAAGTTTGGCAATTCACTTTTCTAAATGCTAAATTTCTTGTTAGACTATTTTGTTGTTTAAATTGCTGTAAAGTTACTTGTAAGTTAGTTTTGTCTTATTTAAAATATAGTAAGATATTTGTAGTAGAAACTAGACCAAAATACTTGTGTTTTTGCAGAGAAACCTGTAAGAAAATAGACTTTTTTTAATACTTTTCAGTGGGAATATACCAATTAAACCCCACACAGATGTGAAATCCGATCAATTAAGTTGATTTTCACAAGAAAACCAACATGACTAAAAATGCAGATACCTGCTTCTTAGTGACAAAATGATCTAAAATGTATAAACCAATCACATAGGAGCCATCAAACACAAATAGCCAAACTTGTCCTGGACAGGAAGAAGTCAATATTTTAGGACATGGAGCCAGTTTGACAGATGTCTACTCAAAAGCATGAAACACAGGATGTGGTAATTATAGGAAGGTTGGCGCATAGAGGGCAAAGGTTTGACGCCACATGTCGCCCTGACCTCCATTTCGTTTGACCTAAAACTCTTGAAGGTGGTCGTAAAGGGATCAGAGGAAACCCTGCGACTCGTAAAAGCTTCATCCGTTAAATGGTTGTTGTGTTGAATCTGTAAATTCCAAATATGGCTTATCTGTGCTTAATTTCTTCTCTTTTTATCAGAACATCCATTAACAAGTCAAAACTTGGACCATCAAAGAGTTTTCCTACTAAAAGCAGCTTTTTTACAGGATGCTGCTTTCATCTCCTGAGCTTTTGAAATTAAGTAAACGCACTGCAAAAACAGAAAGTCTAGTTTCTAGTGAAAATATCTTAGTACATTTGAAATAAGACAAAACTAACTTAGAGGTAATTTTTCAGCAAGATACACAAACTTGTTTTCAGTAAATAATTCTTTAAAGTTGGGAAAGAAGTACTTGTTCCATTTTCATTAATATTAAGAATTCACTTACTTAAAACAAGCTCCAGTATCTTGTTGAAAGGTTATGGGTAAGTTAGTTTTGTCTTGTTTTGTACTAAGATGTTTGCACTACAAATTAGACCAAAGGTACTTGGTAAGATTTTGTGGTTTTGCAGTGACAGACTATGGCTTTAAATCATGTGTTTTTGTATAAAAACAACAAAATTGCTGATTAAAAAGATTCTTTACAGACATAAAAAGATACCAGTAGCTTAAACGTGGCGCTGGTATTCCTTACACTGAGATGAGTAATCCAACCAACGTTCCCAATCTTTTGAGGGTTTCCTTTCCACAATAAGCATTCTGTTTCCAAGCTGTGAATTTGCTGCACATGTACATTCCTCCTTAAAGAAAAACTGGTTATAGATTTGATCTTGTGACATTCTTTTGCTTTGCCGCCATTCATCCAGTGTTTTCGTTCGTGATCAAATGCCTGCTGAGAGAGAAATAAGTCCCAGGCCAGCTGGAACAATGCATCTGGGGGGAAATGTGTCAAAAGGCAAAGTACTGCTGAGTGAAGACTGAAGTGGAGGGAATGAGAGCAAACAATTTTAAAGATAATCTAGAAATCAAAAGTATGTTTAAAATCATGATTTCGACACATCTCTGTGGCCATATAATAACCCTTTCGTTAAATCATAAATTGATGATTAACCAGGAGCTGCAAAAGCCAAGAAAAGTCAAGAAATCAGTTGTGCAACAAAATGAAGCACTGCAAAAACAAAACCTTACCAAGTGTTTTTGGTCTAGTTTTTTCTGAAATAAGTGTCGGGTGTTTTCGGATTTCATCTATTCACAAACGGTTGTAGTTGCTGTATCAGTTAACTATTTTATTGTCCTACCAAATCCTTTCTTGTCTGAACTGATTAATCCCTCAGGAATCAGCTTGTTTTCTGAAACAGTCCCATGGCGATGAGCAATATATTTGTCAAAATGCGAGCATTTATGGGATGAAAAATCACCTGATGGTTTCAAACCTTAAGATATGGAACTTGTTTTTTATTTTTTTTAAATCAGTTCTTTGCAGCTTCAAATGGAGCCAAGTGTTCAAGAGGTGAAAGTTTAGTATTGCAGCCGCATTACTTGTATAAAAAAGTGCTCAGTTTCAGGTCCATTTTTTGCAGAGTGGGCTGTGATCTGAGTGTCTACTAAAGAGTCATAAAGTTCTGCTTCAGTAAATGCTGTGAAGTGTTTATGTTTATATTAGTTTCCATTCAGCAGCACATCCAAATCTTCTTATTCACACCAGTTGGAGTTAATTTCCATTACGGTTGGAAAGAAGATCTTTTGTTCTTGTCCAGATTATTTATTGATCACTCTTTCTTTCCTTTGTCTTTATTTTGTGCCTTTTGTTTCCACAGAAAGCCTTAACTTTAGTTTCACACCTGACTACCTTGAGTTTCCCGACTGAGCTGGGTCATAAGGCCGTTGCCCACACAACAGAACCTTTAACCTTTGACCTTTGAGCTCCTCACAGTTTGCTGCGATGCAGTTTGGAGCTGCGTCTCCCGTCTCTGTGATGGACGACTTCTGGAAGTCAGCAGAACAAACAAAATCTCAAGTTTAAATTTTTCACCACAGAAACTCAGTGTCTTAATTGAAGATTTTTTGTTTGTCATATTTTTCCTGATATTAGATCGATATTTGACTGCGACAGAAAGCTGTGGATGCTTATTAGAGGAATCGGCGCTGATATGTGGATGACAGGAATCATCTGTGGGGGAATCAGGGTTTTTCTTTTCAAACTGGCAGGTGGGATTACTAATGCAGGCTGTCTTATGTGTACCGTCAGCTGGCCTGCAGCTGTGGTTCGTGAGCATGCTGCCGATGCATTTCCCCAACGTCTCAGCAATAAGTTAATTTACAGCCTGGTCTTAATTTGCCTCATTGTTTCACCACAGCTGGCAGGTAAACGTCAACAAACGTCGGTCTGATTTCCCTCTTCACCTCCTTTACAGCCAACATTCACTGCTTAGTCTCGTTTGTAGCTTTACCAGAGAGTTGAACCTCAGTCAAAATCTTTAAATACAAGTTTTAAAACAGTGATTGAAGGGATAAAATTGTCAAACTTGTTGTGGAGATCATTTTTACACTGCAAAAAACACAAAATCTTACCACATATTTTTGTCTAGTCTCTAGCACAAATATCTTAGTACATTTGAAATACAGCAAAACTAATTTTCAACATGGGAAAAATTATTTAAGTGAAATAATCTGCCAGTAAAACTAATGGTTTTTCAACAATATTAAGGAATTGTTGGCTTAAAAGGAGCTCTTATGTCTTGCTGAACAGTTACATAAAGATTGGTTTTGTTTTAATTCAAGTACGGTATACTAAGATGTTTGGACAAGAAACTAGACAAAAATACTTGGTAAAATTTTGTCGATTTGAAGTGTAACTTTAAATATATTTTTGAAAATTATTTCCATTTAAAAATCTAAATGGATTTTAATGGTCCAATCTAAATGGACCATTTAGATTTTAGTTAAATACTGTAACTCACACTATTGACGTATTTTCAAAGAGTCGTTGAAGAAATCTGAAGACTGTTAATTTATGACAATATTATGACTATTATTACATGCTAACAACTCAAAATGTCCTGGATGACACGGTCGGCTGTTGGCAGGCACTGCTAATCCACTTCCTTTGCTTTTGCCGCTCCTGTCTGTTGTTTTGGCTGGAAAAACAGACGTAGACGTTGGAGTCGGGAATGTAAAACGTACTTATTACTATCTATGGATTTGTTGTTCAGGTACGATTAGCTTTTGAGATACTAAACGGCTGCACTAGTTTGTAAAAACTATACCTTGTTCAAAAGGTGTTTTGACAAACTATAAGTGCAAATTGAATTTTTGTTGAATTCAAAAGCAGAAAAATGTTTTGAAATTATTTATTTTTTGCCACACAAGTCATGCATTTTAACAGGGTTGTGTTAAACTACTTTGGTGAAACATGTTTACACCATAATATGCCTTTTACAGTCAGTATAGAACTGTTGTTATGCAAGCTGATTAGTTTGTCTTCTGCACAACATCAGAGACCCAAATGGATCCCATTTGGAGTTTCTGTGGAAGAGAATTAAAATGTAAATATGCAGCAAACTGCAGCCTTGAACTGTAACTCTCAGCCAAATAGAGAATAAAACCAGAAAAGGACTTGGAGACATTTTGTCTATCAGAGGAATAATGATGTGTGATTGGATGCTCTGCTGAAGCTCACTGGCTTTAGTTGAAAAACATCAATGACTGATTGCATTGTTCTAGAAATACTCTACGGTTTCCATCCCACATTAAAGTATTTCAAGAACTACAGTAGACAGAAAGAAATATGACACACGCACTCTCTCTCTTCACAATCAGGCTGTAATTCATTGGTTTCTCTGTGTATCCGTCACACACCTGAATCCTTGCCGTCTCCTTCTGACCCAGAAGTGGTCAGAGGTTCAACTAGTCCCCCCCACCATTTCAAATCAAATGAAATTGGTGTCCATCAATTTCATTTGAAATTGATGGACACCAATTTTTACATTTTTGTGCAGCAAAAATGTAAAAATTGTGCTGCTGTCATTTAAAAATATTAATAAAAAAAGTTTCAAGAATTCAACCAGCCCCCATATTTACAAAATCAAACCAAATTGGCGTTAATGTGCTACGTTTGTGAAATAAAAGGTTTTGTTTATTGCCACTAGCATTTTCAAGATATTTTAAAAAAAAAGTTTCCAGAGGTCATCAGAGGTCAACCAGTCACCTCACATGTACAAAATCATCAATCATTTCTGCTGGGTTTGTGCAGCAAAAATTTCTAATTGTGCTGCTTATTGTTTGTTTGTTATTTTACTTCAAGCTATTTAGTTTGTTGGGGTTTTTTTATGTTGAGTGACAGGTTGGCTTTTTGACTTTAAAACTTTCATTAATATCTTCCAAGCAAAAGCAGCATAAACACAGCACAGTTGATTGACACCAATTTTGTTGGATTTGTACGTGTTGGGGTTCTTGTGCTTCCGTGACCTCTGGAAACATCGACATCTTTAAAATGATAGCGGCACAAACGGTTGACACCGAAATGTCTGGGGGATCAGCTTCACTCAGACGGGAGACGTGCTCCATTGTTTATGTCAGAATAATGATCAATAAACCAGCAAGAGACAAATAACTTTGCACATTTTTTCCATGTTGAATAATACTGGTGTTTGCTAGATGATGACCACTTAATCCAGGCCATTGTATTATGTTCTAAAACACCATTCACGTCATAGATGAGGTGTTTACGCATATAACGGCATGAAGCCTGGCAATAAGCGAAGGTCTTTTATGGAAAAACGTGGTGGGCAGCAGGACGGCTGTATCAGGCGCATAGGGTCTTAAATTAAACGCAAGATTGAAATGTTTGTGTAATTGTGTGTTTTCTCTGGCAAGCTGAGCAGTGCCTCTGCTAGAGGGCATTTTTAAACCATACACAGCTGCAGACAGTTTGTTTTCTGATTAGATATTTGTAAAAATGCCAACAGATTTCGGTTGCCACCAGGTTTTTGTGCAGTCGTCCCAAAATTTTCTTTGGAATTTTTTTTTTTTTTTTTGCATCAGTTGTTTCAGACTAAATTAAGCCAAATCTACACATCGGGAGTTTGGCCCTGTTTTTGTTTAAGCAATGTCTCTTTATCGTCTAGTTTTTGACCTGGTGGGAGAAGTGAACCGATACTTTGAGAGAATGTGCTTGTCTGAGGAAACTTTTACTTATTCAGCAAGCAGCGCTGCCTCTTAAAACTCTCACACTGGCAGCAAATTGAGAACTTTGCTCCAACTTTCTCCTCAGCAATTTAAAACAAACTGGGAAACCACTTTGGTTTTCATTTGTTGTTTAACATGAGCTAAATGTTAGATAAAAAGCTTATCTTAGCACAGAGAAACCAGATTTATACTGCAGATTCAGTGAATCTGAAACTTTTAAGACTTGTAACCAGTTATGGTCACTTATTGCTTGCTTGAGGTTTTTGTGCAGAAGTGCTTATCTTGTGCTTAGTGAGCAAACAGAGAAACCTCAGATGGTTTTGGTTGGGTGTCATGAGTAATTGTTTCCTATGAAGTTTCCCATGCTAAAGACATGGCCCACTCGTAGATTTAAGAACATCTACTTTAATCACTTTGTGCTCTTTTGTACCTCAACATCTGTAATAAGCAAATTAGTTCAAATTTAGTTGAAGTTTAACCAGAAAAGTGGAGTGAGGGCAGTCCGTAACACAGCAAAAAGTTTCTAAAGACTGTTGACACAACGATGAACTCAAGTCTTGCTATATAACACAATGCTCACCCAAGATTAAAGAAGTATCAACTAAAATTTCAGTTCATAAGTTGAAGATTTCTGTTTTCATTGAGCTGGTTGAAAGGAGTAACTTGGAGCCCTCACAAACCAGAACCCCAGGGAGGGATTTAAAAGCTCTTTACATACAGCCTGTAATACACCACAGCCGATAATTTACTGGTAGTGACACAAATTGTAATTGAAAACATCAAAATTCTGACAGAATTTGAGTTAGCATTGCAATTCTGCTTCAGTTCTGACTCACATTTTTATTCTGAAGCCATTTTTCCATAAAATTTATGCTCGAAGAGATGTGGTAATTAAAATATCTGGCTGTTGACTCTGCTCAAGCTACTATTAGCTGTGTTGTGTCCTTTCCCTTCAGTTTGGGGCACACAAGACGGCACCCTAGACAGTTGCACGTGTTGCCCATATCAAAATCTGTGCTGCCTCATATCTTTTGACATACTACTTTTAAAATAGGTGGTTTCTATGCAATATTGAGGAATAAAATACTATTTGTTTACAGCTATAAAGAGTGAGAATCATCAAGACCTTGTGCTAGCTGCTAATGCTAACACATACATGTTAGCATATAAACAATAGAATAGTTATGATTATTTTTTCATACTTTGTAGATATTTAGCATTTCTAGTTATGGAATATGACCATGTGGTAGCTGCTAATGCTAACATATATGTTAGCATTAGCCTGTGTTAGCTTTTAGGATGAGCATTTTTGACTACAGTAATGTGAGCAAAGCTAGTGTTCTATGCACTTTCTGGATGAAAAATGAACCGCAAAAATATGAACCGCTCTACAAAACGCATCACTCACTCTATAGTGGGCTTCTGTGTATAGTGAAGGACCCATGCTCTCATTATTTCGGTCTGGCAGAAAGAATCTCTGGAAAACCCGAACATCCTTTGATGTTTATGATCGCATACAAACTGTCTTGATTTTTACCGTCAGCCCAATCCGTTTATGCCTTCACCGGTACTTCCCAAGCAGGTGGTTTTGTCTTCCAAACATGTGTTACCAATTTGTAAGGATTATCATGACAAAGTATTGGCGTTCACACTTATTTATTTAAAAAGGTTACATACTGAGCACATAAAAGGCTGGAAGCAATTTGAGTTGGAACAGATTTGGAGATCATTTATATAAATGGCACTGCCGCACAAAGTTGACAAAGGTTTCTTTTAGCATATTAAAAATAAATATAAAATAAACATTTCAACAGACTTAGAGTCTGTCAAAGCACCAGTAGAGGAGTTTCACGGACAGCTACCTGCATAATCCTCTTCTCTTTTTTTTTAAGAGCTTCTGTAGCCAACTTCCAAATCTGGAAGCCTTTAACCCCCATGCAGAAACTCACACTGATAGTTACACCAGCTGAATGAATCACTGAGCTGTAAAATTTTTCTTTTGGTTCAAATTACTTCAGCATTAGCTCCGTAAATCACACAACTCCTTCTGTACACGACTGGATGTTTTTATTAATCAGCTCATGTGATGGGAAACATTCATGTGTGGGATTTAAGTGTTTTCACGCTCTCATATTGCAAGGAATCTAATGTGGCAATTGGTAAAATATTAAAGTTTTACTTCAAAATGCATCTTAAATCGAAGTTTAGAGCAAAGTTTAGACAGGAAGCAGTTATATTGTCGGTCAAAGTGATGAATTATTTTGAAAATTTAATTTAATCTTGAATCTTTTTCCATTTATTTACATTGCAGAGGTTTGTGAGACAGGTGAACACCCAAAAGTGGGTGTTCTCTACACTTTTGCCAGTTTTATGTAACTACTATTTTCTATTAAAATTGTTGGGTTTTCTTTACACAAAAACTAAAAAGCAGATGGATATTTGTAAAACCACTCATCTGCTGCAGATACAGCTAGAGGTCTTACAAGCAATTTTTAGCTAAGCTCTTTTTTTGCCATTTTGAATATAATGAATGGATCTTTAAAGTGACAATGAAGCACTTTTCAGTCTTTGTCACAATCCAAAGGTTACCATCCTGGCTGAACGGAGCTAGCCTGGAGCATCTAGTGGGCGTTATCTGTGCAGGATAAACAACATGGCTACATCCAGATGGCATTTGATATAAATTTCTAAAAACTAATCAGCTTTTACAACTGAAATATTTCTCAAATAAAGTCTATTGTTAGATTGTGGATCCCTTTAAGACAAGGGCATCAAACTTGTTTTCATTTTGTGCCACATTAAGATCACGGCTGTTCTTAAATGGCCGGTTATGCCATAATGTGTCAATAAACCCGATAAAAAAACGGTTAGAACTATTTCTGCATCTGATAAGTTCTTCTTAAAATTAAATAATATTGAACATCTTTTCACGGCAATCAGTCCCTCCATAATTTCTCAATTTTATTTTGGATTTTTTGCCATGAAAATCTAAACGTTTTTGGTGCTAATTTAGAAATATCTGCAAGAAATGTTGCAATATTTGCACTTAGGTATGATAATATATGTGACTTTCTATTACTTGCAAATATGTTTAGAAGTAAAATATACTGCCACCTGCAGGTGGGAGTTGGCATCACTTAAAACCAATGCTTTTGACCATTTTTCTGGAAAATTAGCAATTAACTCTGTTGTGCACAAGCAAAAAAATGATGAATTTTGTTGATTTTGCATTAATTTTTGTGACCGCAGTAAAACTAATTATTGACTAATGTAATTTGGCAGTAAACAGATAAAACCCACTTTGATTTGATTAATCTAACAATATTTAAGCACACAACTGTTATCTTGAAGGTTATATTCATGCAATACCTCTGGAGTCTTGAGGGCCACATTAAAAGCTATGGAGGACCAGATTTGGCCCCCGGGCCTTGTGCACACATGTGCTTTAAGAAGTACATTTTTGAAAGTTGAACTCCAGTCAGTTCTGGGTCTTCATGCTGTCATGAAGGGAAAACCCCTCCAAAGAGAGACATCCTGAATGACTCCAGTGGCTTCGCAGCTTATTTCTGAAGCAGAGGCCAAACCACCTGGAGGAGGAAACTCATCAGAGGCCTGTGTGTCCACCATTCCTCCCATCTCTGGACCACAGGTGAGAGTCTGAACAGAGATGGACCAGTAATTTGAGATATTCGCCTTTTAGTTGAACTCCCTTTTTTGTTTTTTCCCCAACACAGACTTCTTAGAGTTCCACTTCTCCATATGTCTGTTGCTTCATCCTGTCACCCTGTCTGAACAAGACACTTTAACGCCTCCACTTTGATCCAGATGAAAGCATTCTTACTTTTATTTTCCACTACAAACTGAATCTGTAACAAGCCCAAGGCTGATGGGCAACTTTGGGATGCTTAAAGGTTTTTGTTGGTCTTTTATCCTTGCGTGAATAGATAACACAAAATTCTCTGTCCATTAGTCCTCTTTAGAGGCTCTAAAAAAACAATCACTTTGGTTGTACAATTCACCCTCACCTGGGTCGTCCAGGCTGGTTAAGTCTCTTTAAACACTGACAATCAAGTGGCGTCCCATTTGAGTTGGTGAATGGACCGAGCAGCCAGTGTTTTGGCCCCGATCCCGGTCTTCAACTGAGGCAAACCTCTCAGAGTGTGTAGCCAAACAGATGGTATTACTCAGATCCTCCCCTGTCTCTGCAGAAACACTTGGGATAAGTTTCAGGAGCTTTCGTCGCTGTGATGAAAGCAAATATGGCAAACTTTCTGCTGCCCAAGAAAAATTATTTAAAAGGGATTTTTTTTGCGTGTGACTTGATAAGCTGTGTTCATCTGTCAGTTACACCTGAGTTTATTTTTCTTTTTCCATTACTTTTTAAAAATCACAGCACACCATGGTGGTCTTTCAGTTCTTGGCTCAGGTTTTTATCCACACTTTAAAATACAAACCCTTAGCTTTGGTTCCAAGGTCGAACTTGAAAGCTTTTTAAACTTCATTGGATTGTAATGTACCCTGAACAATGGACCGGTTCTGCTGAACTGTAGGCCATGATCCTTTTGACACTTTGGGCCCTACAGCTGGTTAAACATGGCTTGGTGTGAGCAAAAACAAGATTGTTTGCACAGCCTCGTGACATCTGACCTTTGCGGACGGCCTCTTTCAACTTTGGTTCTGTTAATTTACTTAAAGGTGACACAAGAAACAGCTTTAGAAAAGATGCAAAAACCATTTGTGTTTTTTATTTTTTTCATCATCCCATCGCAGTATTTAATATGCTTCTGAAGAAGAATAATGACTTACTAAGGGGGCAGATTATTTAGAGTAAAATCAGTGTGTTTGAACCTCTTGTGGTATTTTTTTAGCAATAATTAAAGTTCTACTTGTTTTATTATCCATCTGGTAGATTAAATGGAGTATCTGAAGCCAGTAAATGAGAAGGTAATGTCTTACTTGGCGATCTGTTAAAGGAAATATGAGACTTTATGAACAGGTCTGGCACCTTAAGATGAGGTAATTTATTCATTGTGTCCAGAAAAAGGTCATGGAGTCCACGCCATTTGTTTGGAAAGTTTCAAAAGGCGAAAATGTTTTGACTTTTCAAACTTAAAAATTTCAAGTTTTTTTTTTCCCCCCGTTTTTTTTTTTTCAGAAAAATGTCTGAGATCCTTGGTGGAAATTTACTCCTCCTTTGTTTTGTTTTCTACCTACAATCACCCTAATGCGCTGTTGTACCGAGACACTGACAGAGGCAGAATATCTCTATAATGCTCATCTCCATTTATCCAAAAGCTCAAATTAACACCTCCCAGTCAAGGCTCAGTGGTGTTAATTTGACTTGTAGGTGTTAATTTTAACTTCTGGGGCACTTCTGTATGGCCCAGAAGTGCCACACATTTCAAATTAAGAGCGCGTGAATGCAGCTTAGCTCCTCCAGAAAACGAGATGAAAACTTTGCCGATGCAGGTGACACAGATTTTGTCAAGGATAACGTCGGTATCAGGGTCTCTTAATGACGTCTTCAGAGTTAAAAAAGGAGGAAAAAATTGAAATATTTTGTCTTACAAAGGTGATATTGTCCTGTTGCTGCCGTGGCCTGCTGAGAGGCACGCTTTAGGAAGGCAAATGCGAATCCTGGAGAGGCTTTGAACAGTGTTTTAGTTAAGGTGGGCAGGAGGAACCACTTGGCACCACTAACCTGACCGCCTGAACTATTTGGCTTTTCGCCTTCAGTCTCAGATCTGCCAGGAAAAAACATAGCAGTGAACTTTCTCTTCTGGAGCCTCTTCAGGGCAGATTAAAACTTCTCTGTAGGTTATTAGACCATCTGTTTTTACATAAAGTTGACTTTTATTTTATTATGGCAAATGGATAACACTTGAAGGTTATTCTGCATGACTTTACAGCAGCCCTTCCCTCCTTGACGCAACACTTAGAATGTTTTCATTAGAAAGTCCTCATAAGCCCTTCTGTTTCACGGTCAACCGAGACACCTGGAGCCATTTAACCCTCATAAATCTACAAGAGCACTCCCGTAAACCCCAGCTTAGAGCCGGAGGATGTGCACAAGAGTCGAGCTGCTCTGGAAGATGTCAAAATGTGACTGTGAATGATATTCAAGTTAGGTTTTGACATGCAGGGGAAGATCGTTCCACAATTTCATAGCAGATACAGCAAAAGCGAGGTCATCTATCAGTTTACGGTTTGTTTTTGGTGCTGCTGGTCAGTGTATTAAATATTTTTTCGCAACGATCCTAAATATGCAGGCAACTTGTGAAATTTAAACAGGAGTCATGACCTCAGACTTTCGTCTAATATTCAAAATCTGTGGTATCTGTAAGCACCTGAACACATTACTAACCCTCAAATAACAAGCACTTTTTAGTAATAAGTTGATCTTTTCTGTGTCTGTAAAATAACCTGTTTCAAAAACCTCCGGAATGTATCTTAGCAAATCAGCAGGCACTTCCCGTTACCTAGCAACACCAGTGAAGCCCAGCCTATCGCCTAGCAACCCCAGCTGAGCTGCGGCATGTTTAGTCAGCTGGTTTTACCACTGTACGTACTGTCCAATGGCTGCTGGAAAAGACAAATGTTTTGTTGTTGATTTAGATTCCAGAAACCGCTTGCTGCATTCTTGTTGGTTGTGCAGGAGGCTCCACTTCTGCTTTTCAAAGATGTACAATTGTATAATTGCGGCACCATTTTCATGTGCGAGTGTAAGGGTTGAGTTGGGGGATGTGGCAAGCAGCAGCTTAGGATTTAAAGTGACAGAGGCCTTGAAGCAGCTTATTCTGACATAGAACTGAGCAGGCTGAAATCACGTTATCTACGAATGATTTTGTGCATAAAATGTAATAAAAATGTTTGGTATAGCCCGCAGACCTAACCTGACCTCTTCAGGAAAGCATAATAAATCACCTTTAAAATATTTTGTTTTTCTAAAGAGGCAATTCCATAAAATCCACTTGGGAGACAACCTGTAATTTGCGAGAACAAGTTTCTTCATCAGCAGTCAAATTACATCACATTTAAGATTTTCAGTGTTCTAGTGTTGTACCTGAAAGATAAGCTTGATTATTTTCACATAATAAATTAATCAAAGTTCACATTTACACAAACATGTTCCCACTGTCTACATCATCATTTATTAAAGGTAATGTCTAAGGCCACCAACACAGAAGAAGCAGATCGGTCTCACTGAGAAACTGTAGACTCTGCCTCTGAAGTGAAAGTTGGATGAAATACAAGAATACCCTGAACTCACCACCCAGCCCCCTTCACCCTATTTCAGACATCACTTTACCTATAACACATAAAGCTCTCATTGTGTGTGCAGGCCAGTCTTAGAGGATCTCAAGGAGATGCCTGTTAAAGATGGCTTCATTTTTATGAAGTGTTGCTCTAGAGGTTACCATAGTGGTGGAATTCAACAAAGATCTACAAGCAGGATTGTTCTGACAAAGCAAATGAAAGTTAGCATAAATTGTGTTTAGTGAAAGGTGTGATTAGTCATGTGGCAGCCGTTCGACCAAACTGCATAAGATACTGTCTCAGCTGGTGATTAGCAAGCTTTGATTATGAACTTCTTGTACTTTTCCCAATTTTAAATTCCAGAGTTCTGAGTCCAGATATTTCACATTTGTAGGCAGAAAAGTATCTATAAATTTTAAGACAAAAACATATCATGTGTTCAGGGTTTAAAAAATATTTTCCCCTCCACAATTCTTCCACCACAGATATCAAATCTACAATTGGATGTTTAGAATCTGCTGAACTTTTTCTATGTGTAGGGGTAGTTTATGCACCTCCACTATCAGTTTCAGTCTTAATTCACAGAAATATAACGTCATTTTCTCCAAAGATCGCTCTGCACCACTATATTGTAACCTGTCGCATCTTTCATATACCTCTTTGATGACTATTGGAAAGGAACTCAACACAAAATAAAAACCTATAATTGACTTAAATCATAGGTTTCACTTATAACTTGTAGCAAGAGGAAATAATCTGCCAAGTGGAACTGGATGGTTTGGTGGGAACATTTTGTACTTTCACACCAAATCTTACAACTCGGCTCTGCAGTCCACTCCTATGTCGCAGTCATTTCTTGATGCATAAAGAAGAAGCAAAAACATATATATGGCTCAATTGTGCAATTATGAAGTCACTAATTTGGCAACTATTCTGCCTGTTGTTGTAGAAGTGGTGGAAAGTTCTTATCACGGCCAAACAGAATTACAACCACGGCACGAAACCTCTGCAGTAATGAGTACCATCTCTTCACATCGGCTGTTGGGAGGTTTTGACACTGTGGCTGGCATGAAGAGTAATTAGATGTTATGCATTACATCATTTTGCTGGGAGTAGAACATTACATTTTGATCAGAAATGGATCCACTGGGGGTTCGGATGTTTCAGCTGTTTGCATTTAGACTCTTAACTGTTTTATGTTTCTTTATGCTACAATATTTTTGTGATTTATCTGGATTGCTTGGCAATTAAGAAACACAAAATAGTGTATAATTGTGACTAAAGGAATAGGATTCCTGTTGTTTTAGTTTTTTATGCAAAAATGTGTCACAATAAAGAGAGAAAAACTAGGAATACTTTTTATATGTTCATGAAAAACAAGTTAATTGCAGGAGAGGGACAATGTTTGGTTGTTGAAGGATTCTCAGCTGTAAACATTCCCAGAGCATGATGCTGTCACTTCCATGTTTCACCAGAGCAGTGGTTTGTTCAAAATGTTGGTTTTCATCCCTACATAGCATTTTGTATACAGACCATAAAGTTTGAAATTTGTCTCATTTAACCAAAGTATCTCCTTCCACATTTTCTTTCTCTTCTTCATGATTTGTATTAAACTCCAAACTGGACTTTCTTTTTGTTACAAGGCCAGGCTGATAGCTAATAGCTAACAGGTCTGCAAGTTCCTGTGTTACCATTAGACTGTTGCCATGTAGGTCTAGTTGGGTTGGGTTTAATTTCAGGGTAAAAACAAAAAGTAGTATTTTCATTCCTCTGGAATTTCCCTGAAAACATTCAACTCTTGGGATTCATTTCCCTTCATGCTAAGCGTAATTGCTTCAAGTTTTATTTATTTACTTTCCAGTATTGAGCATTAACAACACATTCCAGAACAATCTTTCAATGCTGGAGGGTTTTTTTAGTTTTTGCTGTTTGTGACCAAAGCCATTAGCAGGGGTTAACAGAGGATGTGAAGTCCACTTTTACTTTGTCAGTGCTGCAGAAAGGCCAGGAATGTAATTTATCACAGAGTAGAGATGTAAGAAATCCCTCATGCCAAGTTTGGATGTGATTGGTGGAGATGTCGCGCTTTGAGGCACTTTAATGCAGACAGGATTTTCTGTCGTTCTGGAGTTGGTTATTATTTAACTTTGTTATGACTCATGATTTGCAGCTGCATTGAGTGCCTTTGTGAAACCATTCTGTCAATAAATACAACAATTGTGTGGTGACCAAAATTTTCAAAGGAAAGGGACAAAATAAAGGTTTCTAATCGCCTACTGTTTTTGTAGTAAATGCCGTTCGAGCAAAAATTCTGGCTTTGTCAAAGAAGTGGAGACGTTTATTTCACATTTCAACATAATTAATGGTGCATTACCTGATTTATTTATGTTTGCGTAAAAGATCTTACAACTTGTTGACAACCAAATGCTGAAAAAGCTGCTTCTACTTTGTGGTTTTGTCAGTATTTCAGCTGATTTCCTGACACTCACAAATCAAGCTGAGATTTGGCAGATTTAAAGCTCTGTTGGAACTTCAAGGAATAAAAGACATTTCTTTCTAGAACATACAGCAGCATCACTCTGGTCAAATAAAAATAAATAGCATAAAAAAACTTCCACTACATTTATTCAGTGAGCAGAAAAATATGCTAAGAAATAAATTTTACTTTCAATTGTGTGCTCCACCAATATTTGTACCCCTGTAATAACTATATAAATTTTCTCTTGGCAATTTAAATAGCTTTCTCTATCTTATACTTCAGTGAAACTAAATGAAACTCTGAACAACTTAAAGCAAAGTAGAAATAAAATATGATTATTTTAAATTACCTAGACATGGTGGAAGTAAAACGTTTTGATTTGGAAGGAGTAGTTAGGGGGTTATTGACTTTGAAATTTGCTGATTTTATTTTAAAAATGTACAAAAATTAAAAGGTTTTCTAATTTTTTTCAGTGTGAGGTTGTACTGCTGCCAATAAAGATGGAGGACGACGTGTTTAAGAGGCTCACAGTTAACTCGCTTCTAAGAATCCCGCCACCTTTTTACATTGAGCCAACTTCCTAACCATGATAACATTTTCATGCCTTACGCAGGTGGAGAACAGACTCCTCTTATGCAGCTTCTGAATTTTAAAGCTGCATGGAGCAACTACCCCATGCAGCTCCTCACCTCTGTTTGCATCTTCTAGCATATGAAGGA
This sequence comes from Xiphophorus maculatus, assembly GCF_002775205.1. Classification (NCBI taxonomy): domain Eukaryota; kingdom Metazoa; phylum Chordata; class Actinopteri; order Cyprinodontiformes; family Poeciliidae; genus Xiphophorus; species Xiphophorus maculatus. Next base: position 3,838,444 of record NC_036463.1, read on the forward strand.
CTCCTTTGTAACTCTTCCTCTTATGGCCTATGCAGGAATATTTTGAAAGAACATTACCATGATGGTTCAACAGATAGACTGTAATGCAGAGGAGTAGACGGATGAGCTGACAGATGATGATGTGAATCCTTGGTTTTTGTTTTTTACTGTATTTATGGCAACCAAGATTGGAAACAGTAGGAGACATTTTCCCACAGCAAACCTCGTCCTCATGTGTGGCTCATGTGGTTCGCTTGCAGCAGCAAGGTGCTTGCAACACCATGTAATCTTCTTCCCCTCTGGGATCAGTAAATAGAGGCAATATAGACCACAAGCTATCTGTTTTAGATAAAAAACCTTTCCAAAAAGCTGCATTGAATTCAGCAAATCTGGTAGCAGGCTGGCTTGAACCCAATTTCTGCATGTGTTTCTGTTTCTGTGTACACAAGAGTGTTGCCCTGACAAGTGCTTGACTGGCAAATCGTTTGAGACGAACCTGAATTTAGCTTATCCCTAATGTTAGTGTGTCAGTTTTTATGGTGAAAATTTGCATTGAGTCTAGATTAATTGAACAGAAATGCAGTTCATTGCATGATTCTGAAAATTAAGAGAATTTGTCATGTAGCATACTTTTTGTAATTTTTTTTAGAATATGAAGGCAGTGTATAAAAAGCTTCAGGTTTCTTCTGAGTGCTCACAAAAAGCATTGAAGTATTTTAGTTGATGGCACCAGCCAGATCCAGATGACTTCATCATGTCTGATGGGTTTTTTCCTGTCCTTTCCTTTGGACTCTTCCAGGCTTGGCACCTAAGCTCAGTTCAAACACAGCAGCTTTGTGCTGAATGAGGTCCCACTCATGCAAATATACATTTACAATTTAAATACCCTCGCTGTGTGGTCTTAGCAGTTTGTCTACAACTTCCCCCATTCGTTACTGTCAGCATATTCTGTCCTCTACCAGTCAAACGGTGATCCGTTTCATTGATATACCGAGCTGAAAGACACTTGAGAAAAATGTTTGAGAAAATTTCGTCCTTCGGTATTCATGTGCACAAACAAAAATACTTTTTTTTTGTAAAAATGTTGATGTTTTAGCCCAACCTCTAATCTGATGTATAACCTCAAAAGGACACATTAGTCACAGTAACAACAATTCACTGCAAAAACACCAATTTTTACCAAGTGTTTTTGGTCTAGTTTAAACATCTTAGTGCACTTGAAATAAGACAAAACTAACTTCCAACTTTTCAGCAAGACATGGGAGTCAATAATTCCTTAATATTAATGGAAATGGCATATTATTTAATTTATAACAAGACATTTTCCCCATGTTGTAAGTGAAATAAGCTTCCAATTATTGACCCAAAATCAGCTCCTTTTTCTTGCTGAAGTTACTTGAAAGTTGGTGTTAACTTATAACACCAACTTGGTCACTTACTTGCTCTCTCAAGTAAGTGAGACCAAAAAATATTAGTAAGATTTAATGTTTTTGTGGTGGATCACATATTCTTTAAGCTACAGCAGTGAAACAAAGAAACTCAACTTTGTCATCACTCCAGTCATGTTTTGTTGTTCTCTATTATTGTTTTCCTATTTGCTTTCAACCTTATACACATGTCCCATACTTTGATGCATCAAACACTTCATGAAACTTCATTGGCACTCTTCAGTTACAGTTAATTTAAAAAGGTTTTAGTTTGAGTATCGGTTTGTTTAATTAATAGAAAAATTCCCGCAACAAAATCATCAAACTCCTCAAATGTAGCCTGAGCGATGCAGCAGCTACAGATGCTTAAACGCTTAAGCTAATATAAGTCATCTTGTTGGTAGGGCTTCCACTAAATCAGATAAAATACTCATTTCTGTCTGTCAAACTGTTTTAATTTAGAAATTTATTGAATTTACCTGAACAAATTGTCTTTGTGACAGATATTTTGCCCCTTGCTCAGGATGGATTGCTCAAGATTTATTCACAATGCTGTAGAGGCAATATGGCTGAAAAACGTATCGCAACGTGAGCATTTCATGTCTGTTGAAATCAATAATAATTGATTAGTTTTTTATTTTAGATGTCTCGAATACTGCCAAACTAGCGATGTGACCCTTCCTGTTTGATTTTCTCATTTTCTCCTTTTTTCTCCCCGCTGTTTATTTTTAAGCAGTTACAAAACATAGTGGTCAAACCTGAAACTGCTGCTGCGCAAGATGTTGCTAGGTAACCAAAGAGTGAGTGAGGGAGTCATTGCTAGGTAACCAAAGAGTGAGTAAGTTAGTTGATTCTACCGACTTTGCTTAGCTGGCTGTGAGAGTTTGACTTTGGCTTTTTTTCTGGATCAGAGATCTATGGGACGTTGATATTGATATATGTTTCTACCGCAGTATATGTTGTTTTTGATTTATTGCTAAACCCTGTATGATAGACATATTTAGTAGTCAAATGATTAGAAAATGAGTGGTGGTCAAACAAGTAGCCTTTTTTCCCAGGAAAAGGGAGTTCACCTTATCATTCTAGTTTAGTCATTCAGTGATTTTTCAGCCTTAATCCCATGAAAGCAAACTCTTTCATGAGAGCTTTTTACTGTAACCCTCTTTTGTTGTGTTCCAGTGCAGGTGGTGCACAAATTCATCCAAGCCTGATTATTTTTCAGCGACAACGCCCTGAGTTTGATGAGGATAAAATCCCAGAACACCAAATTCCTTGATTACAACTTGCTGACATGTCATTAGTTAAACATAAAACGGGACGGACCCTTGCTGCGTCGTGAGAACTTCGCCGAACGCAGAGGTAGCGGCCCCCGTTTCCAAGGCGACGTGTCCGACCCAGAGGAGCAACATCTGCGGTGAAGTCACACCGAGGAGCCGGAGCTCGAAGTGACGAGCCGAGCAGTGGGAATTCTAGCTGACACACTTTGGCTGCGAAGAATATTGAGCAAAGTTCGTGTCCAAGAAGCAAAGCTGCCAGGAAGCCAGTCACCAGTTTCTGATTCCAGGATTTTGTGTTTGGAATCCGATGTGGGTCAAAGAGGACCTGGAAAATATTTCCTACTTCAGCTTGAGCTTAAATAAATTTTACCGTATCAGCAGAATAATCTTCTTAATGCCATTCAGCTTCCAAGGGCTTTTAAGATGCTTATATTTGCAAAAAATAAATATTTAATAGTTCTTGGGATAACATCTTACCCTTAATTTTTAAGTGTCTAAAATTAGAGGGGGGAAAGGTTAAAAAAAATAATATTTTGAGGGACAATACAAGAACATTTTGAAAAAGTCAGATTTCTTTCTATCCCCTCCCCCCATGACCTGAATCCTCTGGTGTTGTAACGAAAAATTCAGATCGAATACCGTTAATTTTTTTAATTAGCCCAGACAAAATTCATTTGAGAATCTGTGACGAGACTTAACTGTTTCTCAGAGACACTTATATTTTACTCTGAGACTGAAACTTCAGAACAGCAAATGTTAAATTGATATCTCAAAATACTTGCTGCTATAATTGCAACAAAAGTTGCCTCTTGCAGTTTGTTTTCTAAAAACTGTTCAATAAATTCCCCCCCAAAAAGCTGCGTTTTTAAAGCAGAACAGTTTAAATTACAGTCCGATTAAACTCTACAGACACTTATCCGTTTAGAGTTCAAGTTAAAGTCTTGGTGATGTTACCTTCTGCCTCTTTACCACTTTTTCAATGTTTTTCTCCTCATAACGCACTTTACACACAGACAGGCACACGCCATGCGGTGAGTCTCATTTGCAGGAGCTGCCACTGCACAGCATGTGTGCAGTGATGCAGGCTAATGCTTTCCAGGTGCCCAGAATGCATAACATGCAGAAGAACAGGCCATTGTTTCAGATGGGCTTCCTTATAAGGAGAACCAGGTGATTGAAGATTCCTGTCTGCTTGTTTAAAAGTAAAACGGCAGCTCCTGTTTAAACACTCATGAGGAGAAAAAATAATATGTAGCAGTTAATTTCGGAGAAGGTGATGAAATGGCATTGAACAGACGGAAACCTCTTCTTGGTCTACTGGTTGGAGTTTATAGGGTGATGTTGATGATGTCAAATGTCAGAAGTGCTGAAGATGGAAGTGGAAAAGTTTGGATCAGACTGAGAGATTAGAGAGCATGTTCTGGTGTGATCCAGTAACTGTGGGAGGGAAATGTACTTAAATATGTCGTGTTTGAGTCAAATATCCAGCTGCAGTACTTATGCCAAACAAGGATTAAATCAGTGATGAGTGAAAAATGAGCTGTAAGCTATGATTGGCTCCTGCTTTCTCTGTTACCTTCATAGTTGACAGAATTCAGTTTTTTTTTTTTTTTGCTTTCTCGTTTGCCAAACTTTGCTTTTTACGTTTTTGTAGCTCAACCAAAAGTTGTATTGTTATCGAATCTTTCAGCCAGGTTACCAACAAGCAAAGCGACGTAGTAATCATCTAGGTTAGCGCTCTGGTAAAATGTTTATTCATCATTCATAGAATAACTGGAACAATTATTTAGCACCCATAGAAAGAAAGGAGAACTTGGAGTAACACATTCATTGTCAAACTCTAAAAAAACTCTAAAAGGTTTTTTTCCTATATTTGACAACAAAAGCACAAAAGTTAGTTAGTAGAACTTCTTTTTTTCTTTTTACCTGTTGTAGTGACCTACAACTTAGACATAAAAGTACCGAAAACTCACAAAATAATATTTAGCATCACAAGTACCGACTTAATTTATTGTTCCTTTACGTCACACTTTATTTTTCAAGAGTTTTCAACTGAAAATAGTTTTTCATCCCAAAAAATATTGTTTTCTTATAGTGCAGGATCCTACATATTCAGATGAGCTAAAGCTATTTTCAATATATATTTTAAAGGGTCTTTTAAGTTCCTATGAAGCTATATGAAAGATATGTCACATATAATATAACATCTATCTTTACAATTCAACTAAAAAACAACTTAGTTGTTTTTTAGGATAGGGGAAAACTCTCCACTGACCATCGATCCTGGACTTGTTTTCTTTCAAAACCCTGTAGATTTTATGCAGAAATTGACTATTATTCCGCTGTTAGTGATGTGCTGCGTTGTTTTTGAATTTGTGACTAAAAGTAAAAAAAAATGTTCTGGGTGTTGTTATAAGGCCTCTATCTCCCAGACATGTGGAGAGCAACAGATTCTTGACTCATGTCGAAGAAAAAAAGCAGTTTCAGTGCTGCTGGCGATCTCTTGGCTGCTTCGCTTCCCGCCATTTTGACAACTTTATTCTTGTATTATTTCGACCTTATGCTCGTACATCTTTTATTTTAAACTTTTTTTTTTTGCGTACAGTAATTCTAATACTCCGTCGCAGTAAATTAACCAAATTAAATATTTAATTAGAAAACTAAATATTTTGTTCCAAATTAAATGTTTAAATGGGAAGCTTAATATTTAGTGTCATATTTAGCTTGCTAATTAGATAGTAGGCTAAATATTTAGCATAACTGTTTAGTTATAAGCTAAATATTTAGCATAACTATTTAGTTTAGTAATTAAATGTTTAGTTTGAGACTGACATTTATGAATGACTGGATATCATTGTGAAAATACGACTTGATAAATAAAACCTGATTTTTTTCTCTTATGACAGACAAAGTAACCCAAATAATTGCTTATAATTTTTGGCTGTGTGGCTTTACAGATGGAACCATCGACCCAAAAACATCTGTCCTCTTTTATAATCACATTTTGTTCTTTTAAATTTTGAATGACCCGCTGAAAACTGTGTCGTTTTCTGCTACACTTCTACGTTGAAGCATGCATGAATGCATGTTTCCCAGTCTGGAGTGAATGGTATCACTGGGTGAATCCCAGTAATGAGAAACTGCTAATACAAACTCCACTTCCTGCTGTCTGGAGTCTCTTTCATTCTCAGCATTTTCCCAGGTAGCAGCTGCCAGTTTCCATGTAGCTTTCTGGTCGACCAGTTTGTTTCCTTCTGGGTTGAAGGTGATGACCTCTGAACTCTAGTGGAGTACAAATGCTTTCTTTTTCTCCTCCGCTTACACACTTTCCACCTCTTCTGTTTGTTTTGTGGCAGACCGGGGTTCTCAAAGCTCGTTGGATCTGACGGAGCTGATCGGCGTTCCCCTGCCCCCCTCTGTCTCCTTTGTCACCGGATTCGAGGGCTACCCGGCCTACAGCTTCGGCCCGGGTGCAAACGTGGGCCGCCTCACAAAGTCGTTCATCCCTGATCCGTTCCATCACGACTTCGCCATCACGGTGACGGCGAAACCAACCACGCGTCGCGGCGGTGTGCTTTTCGCCATCACAGACGCATATCAAAAAGTGAGACGTTATCTGTCGCTGCTTTTCTATTACAAATGTGCAGAAAACCTTGTTGATCTTCTGCTAATGTTGAAAAAAATTCAAATCAACAGAAGTGGTGTTTCCATTAAATACAAGATTCAATTAAATTCACCTGATAGGTCAATAGAAACCATGCTGAGACATTCTCCTACCACTTCCTGTCATCTTCTCCATCATTTCCAACATTAACAAGATCTGGTTGGGATGCAAAAAAATGTTTCCGTCGCAATTTTGTGAAATTAATGTTTTAGGGTCGTAGATATAAAGGAGTACATTTCCACCAAAAAACTGAATTTTGAGATAAACCTGAGACATTTTCTAGAAAAAACAAGAAATTTCTGACCCTGAAAAGTAAAAAAACAATGCTAGAAAACACTCAGAATTTTAAGATTAATCTCTGAAATTTTCTAGAAAAAAGCTTTAGCAGATTTTCACAATTTTCTAAAAGTCAAAACTTTTCTACTTCTGAGACTCAGAAATTTGCAAAGTTTCTTTATTAATATCAACATTTTAGAGTTTTTTGGCAGAAATGTACTCCTCCTTTTCTGCAAATGTTTCTACAACATTCCTAATATGGCATCGCAGGAAATACAACTCATCTTAGTGAAAAAAAACTTTTTTTTAATAAATTGCCATGTTTCCATTAAGTAGATTTATTTTTGTAATTCCGACTTGCACAATTATATAGTTTGTGGAAACGCAGTTGTTATTTTTCAAGGATTCCTGTTTGCAATAATTGATCCATCAGTACCATCTGGTTGATGCCTTTTTTTGTTTTGGTTGCATTGATAAGACCGTGCAGCTAGGTGTCGCCCTGTCAGAGGTGGAAGACGGCGCCCAGAACGTCATATTGTACTACACTGACCCAGAAACCAGAGGTGGAACCAGGGAGGCCGCCTCTTTCAAAATGGGGGAGCTGACAGGACGGTGGGCGAGGTTTACCCTGACTGTGCAAGGAGCAGAGGTGAGCGGGACGGATTTGTGTCCTTTTTAACAACACTGAGGATAAAAACTCACATGTTCAAAGTTTGTCCTGTTTTCTGTATATCAAGTAGTATTTAGTTCTTATGCCTGGACTGAATATCAATATTTTTAGCATAAAATTTCCACATTGTTGTCTTCAGACTTAAAACAAACTGAAAGGAAATTAGAGAAGAACCAGAGTGAGTAATAGAACGCGTTTCATTTTAGTTGAATAATCCGACTAATCCAACGTCATATCTGAACTGTGCTTCGCTTTAGCTCTGAGGAATAATGAGACTTTGAGATTTTTCATAAATAAATTACTTTATCAGAGATGAAAGTTCTGCTTTTTTTATTGTTATGACACAAGAAATATAATGTATTCTTACTGAAACAGTCATTGTTCTGTTGAGCTGTGAAACTCTGGGTAATGGCTTTGAGGGTTTTTTCTTAGAAACCAACAAAAAAACACAAGCTGGTTTAATTTTTAATAACACAGTGAGAATAATAGTCATTGAATCTTATGTTTCTCATGAATAAATATCAGAGAAAAAGAAACTCTTTTTCTAGTACACTTGTTCAGACTAATGTTCAGCTGTGCTTTTATTTACAATGCCTACAAAAAGTATTCACCCTTTTTACTGCTTTTAATAATCGATTATAAACAATAAAATGACAACAAATTAACAAAGTAAACTTTAGAGATTTTTTGTATCCATGCACTTTTCAATAATAATTTCTCTGATTTGTGCGGAGTGTTTTTTTCCGCTTATTTTGAAACTATTTTCACTGACTGGTAGGACCTCAGTTGAATTAGGTCAGTTATGTTAAAGATGGTGAATCTAACAGTCGCTTATCTTATTTTAAATGTTTTTATTTAATTATTATTTTGTATAAATAAGTTGAAATTAAAGTTTTTTTGTAAAACAAAAAAAAACATTTTGTTGATCATGATTGACTTATAAAAGCAATAAAAAGTGTAAACTTTAGCGGGATGAATATATTTTTTAGGCATTGTGGCTCTTCAGATTCCTAGTACACACTTTCTATGTTCACATCTTACACACGCAATTTTAAAAGTTAAACAATTTTTAAAATTACTGTAGAAGCTGATGTGCCTAATTTACAAATTATGACTTCCATAAGATATTTTCTTTTATAGAAAGTATTCCTGTCTCAGTACTTCTGTGATTGTTTCTGTCTTCTTGTGCAAAAACACAAAATCTTACCAAGTATTTTTGTTTAATTTCTAGAGCAAATATATTATTACATTTGAAACAAGACCAAACTAACTCATAAGCAACTTTTCAGCAAGATGTAGGAGCTCGTTTTAAACAAATAACTCCTTAATATTGAAGAAAACATTTTATACATTATATCCATGTATCCATCCATCCTTACATCCATTTTCTTCTGCTTATCCGGGGTAGGGTCGCTGGGGTAGCAGCTTAACAAGCAGCTTATACATTATAGTGAAATAATAACCTGCTAATGGATCTGGTGTGGTAAAGTCAAAATTCATTTCAGTCTGATGGCTGTTTTGTGTCATATTTTGACTGAATGTATGTAAGCATTTAGTTTGTCTTTCAATGCTTCTAGTTTTCCTTGTCGTTTCTGTTGTCCTGTCCCTTTAGATCCGTCTCTACATGGACTGTGAGGAATACCACAAAGTGGCCTTCACGAGGAGCGCCCAACCTCTGACCTTCGAGTCCAGTTCTGGGATCTTCGTGGGGAATGCCGGTGGAACGGGTCTTCCTCGGTTTGTGGTGAGTCTTTTATTTACCATGCAAATGTGCACACGAGTGCAAAGTAAAGCTGCTTCCCATCCATCATTTTAAGTAACGGAGAGCCCCGTACGAAGCTCCTGCTCTGTTTGTTCTTAGACGTGTTTGACAGCTGCAACTCCGGCTAGCTTCGCCCCTCATTCCTGATGTCAGTGCGTTTGGATCAGTGAGTTCACGGCGGTGACTGAATCCAGACCCAGAATGCAGACAGATGTGATGTTTGGGCGGTTGTCTCCGTTGCATTTTCTGATGTGAACACAGTCATCTTTGTTGGCAGCTTTACGGCCACCACAAGAGACCCCAGAATGAAAGACCACATGTGTCTGAGTGCTGTCTTCTCCGATGAGAGCTCATAAATGGCAAGCTGTTTGTGATTTACAGGTTTGAAATATGGCTGAGCGTCTCTCTGAGACATTGAATTGAACCAAATCACTGATAAATATGCTAGGATAGAAAGCCCAATCCCCCACAGTAGCTGTTAAAAATACTCTGGAGTTTAGCTGATTAGAAGTGCAGGAGGTGCAATCAGCCCTCAGTGTTGTTGTAACGGACAATAAAACAGTAAAAGTTCCAGGGATTTCCTGACAAAATGCATTATTTGTCTAATAATAGTGGGGAGAAATCATTTGAGGTGAACTGAATATCAGTTGTTTGTTTATAGTTGGCGGTTTTTCTAGAACTGATTTGATCTTTTATCAGGATCCTCATCAAAATCTCAGGTTTATATTATGAACACCAATAAAACTTCTGAAGATTAGATCATTTTTACACATTTTAAAACATTTTTTTTTCCCCAACTGTCCATCCATTCTTACGTCCTTCTTTCTTTTAATCCACATGTGTCAAACTCCAGGTCCGCGGGCCAAATGTGGCCCGCCGTAGCTTTTTATGTGGCCCTTTAAACTCCAAATTACATCAATCAGTCCTTCCAGTTTTTCACAGATCTGCAAAATTCACACAAAATCAACAGATCCCTATATTTTTTCTGATTTTGATCAAATTTTCTCAGAATTGGTTAAAATCTTTGGGTTTAAGTGACTGTTGCCTCAGCCTTACCTGATGTCAAGTTATAGTCTGTAATTGATACCATAGATAATAAAAAGTCACATTAGCGCAAATATTGTAAAGATTTCTTGCAAACATTTCACCACAAAATCTGTCATTTTGATTGCAAAAAAAATATAAAAACAATCACAAATTTTTTTATCAACAGCTATTTATTGATATTTTGACAATTTAATTGGTTTTATCAATATATTCTGTCATAACCGGCCCTTTAAGAACAGTCAGACTTTCGATATGGCCCAAAGTCATGCTCCACCATCTTCATTCTGTGACTCGAATGTTGAGGCTATCGCTAATTAGCCGCTATTGTACCCTTTCTAGCTAGCTAGCTAGCTTTTTGTGTCTGTGATTGATTGGTGTTTGACTCAACATACAGAGAGCGACAGCTTACAGTTGAAACACAACAAAAGGGACGCGACAGTCTAAATATGTTCAATAAAGTTGAACATTTTTTAACGTTCTTGTGTCGCATTACAAGCTCACGTTTGCACATTTACTAGCGGAAAATTTCACTTTTATGAATGTCGCCGGTTGCTTTACTGGAGGAGAGCTAGCGATTGTCAAGCACTTTTAGCATAAATTTATCTCCAGTTGATTGGATAAAGTTGGTTTTTGCCACTAGCTCATTATGTGAAGCTAGCTGCATTCTCTGCTAAAAAATATTTAAGGTTAGTGTTTAAGGTTAATATTTAAGACGCTGCTAAGAGCCACAAACAAACCCCAGAAATTTTGTAATTTTGCTAGTTATGATTGACCCCCCATATATACTGTAGCTTTCCTGTCTTAAATTTCATTCAAGTTGGCATTAAAACTTGGTGAAACCTGCAGATCCTCTTTTGTCCATCCATCCATATTGTGCATACAGCTGTCAGCTTGTTTCCTTCCTGTCTCTGGTTTATTATTTAAAATATCAGCCCTGTATAAACATCGACCATAATTTCATAGTGAATTTGGAACATTTGTAATTTATAAACAGGAGAAAATGGACTGACATGAAAGATGGGAAACCTTCCCTGGCAGTTCACTAAAGCAAGTTCATATGATGGGAAAACTATAAGTTGTTAGTGGAAAGAGGAGGAAAAAGCTTCCTATCGTAAATGTTTTACGTGGTTAATATGTTATTGGAGAAATCTGAGAAGCTTTCAAAGAACCAAGGAAGGAGTTTGTTTTTATTGAAGGCTCCTTGTTTGGCTTCAGACAGGAGTCCATTTAGGTTTGGAACAATCCATCTAACAGTTGTTTTTCATTTCCAGTTGAGGAATTTAAACTGACTTATGTGGATTTTTAAAATCTAAACCAGCACCATCTTTCTCTAAACGCTTTAAATCCTTAAAAAATACAACTCTGCTTTTATTTTCTGGGGACATCAGGCAATAAATTAGAATCATTTCAATCTATACTATTGATTATTTCAAATAAACTTTGTATTGTTTGATCTGTTTCAATCAAACTCCAGTCCATTTGTCTGGAAAGTCCGGTTCGTTTGGGGAGGTAAGAATGATCGAACTCTGATGCGGACCACAAGAGTGAACTTTGGTCTGCCTACAAACTTAAGTCTTGGCTTGGTTGAAGTGAAGTTCAAATTGAGTTCAATATGAGTGCCAAACAATGGCATTCTGGGTAAACACAACTAAAACAAATGTGTGGCTAGCGCTAGCGAGAGGAATGGCTTGTGGTCTTTTACCAAAGAAAAAAAGAGGAATCCTACAGCTGCTAAAATCTGACGCTACTCCATTTTTGTTTATATTTTGTGAAGAAGGAAGTTGAGCTCAGTGTCTTCTTTAGAGGTTTTTATGTCATTTCCTGCAAAAGTGCCTGGTGCAGCGCCCTCACAGGCGAGGAGGAGAATTGGTGTTTGAATTAGTTTGGATTGTTTGACACAGTCCAGTGTGGAAGAAAACCGCAGCAAGAGAAAATTTAATAAATGTTGCAGTTTTGGTCCTGATAGTCTACCGCACCATCAAGTATGAAAAGACCCAAAGTTTATCGAATGCAGGGTTTCATTTCCTACTTTCAAAACTTAAAATATTTTTTAAAAGTATTTTTTAACCCAGGGTCTAACTTTTTATAAGTAGGATGCTGTGACTTTTCTCTGTATCGTCGTCATTCTTTGTCATCCATCATTGTGCTATTTTTATCTTTTTTTTTCTCCAACCTTGAGGGAAAGAATGTAAAGTATTCAGACCGCTGTACAACCAAAGCATCTTCATAATTTTGTACATCTAACTGTAAAATACTGTTTGCAATTAACTTTGCTTTTATGAAAACTATAAATTACATTGCATTTGGTGAATGAACTGCTGGATTCCCTCCATTCAGGGGTGATTTGCATGTCATACCTTTGCTATTTTACCGTTTCGGTTCCCTAACTATACAATGAGAGGCAGATGCTCAGTTATGAAGATTAAATATGGTTGCTATAAGACAAGAGAACTGATTCATTGGTTCTACTACCTCTTCAGAGTAAGCCCCATGTATTTCATCACTCCTCTTCCCTGCTACATTCAGACGAGGAGGAGCAGTAGTGTCTGTTCAGCTGCTCAGTGTTTGAGTTGGCAGCTCAGTCAGAGATCATCTCTCAGAAAGCAATAACAGGCCTGATTCAGCAGTGGCTCTCTGCAGCCGTATCCTCACTTGTGGCTTTGAATGAACACACAGGAAGAAGAAAGAACAATAAAAGTTTAACTTGGTCTTACACATGGTCTCATTCCAGCTTTCCAGTTTGATTACATCTGTGTCCATCAATTTATGAACCCATCGCTACTGTTGAAAGCTTCCTTCCTAAAAGTAAAACGTTTTTTCGTTTTGATAATAAGGTAAAGATCTTACGGACACATTAGGTCTAGAGATAAAGACACAGCCTGAACACATACACAGTATTATTTAAGGGTTTTCCAGGTATTAAAATGTCAGTAAAGGAAATGAAAAATGTCCATCCATCGGTCCACCCGCCTGTTTCTTCATCCAACCATCTGTTAGTCTTTGCCTACGTTTTGAAGTAATTGCGAATGGCCGTTTAAACTACAAAAACCTGCACAGTGCTTACTGCTCCTCTAACTTCCTCCTCCTCTAAGGAATACATGTTTTGTAAACAAAACATAAGTCTATACCTCACTTTTAATGTAACTGCCAGTGGGAACTTCTAAATTTCTGCTTTTCTAGATTCCTGTGGCAGACAGCTGTGCTGCAGTGTTGATGCTAAATGTAATTGTTGTCCACCTCTAAGGGAAAAAATGCATTATTACCAATCCGATGAGCCTTTTAGGCAGTGGATATTAATCTACTGCTTTTTTACCTTCCTGCTTCTGCTAGCTGTGCCGCAGTTCTGATGTTAACTTTCAATTTGAAGATTCGGTTTCAGCTTACAGGAGAAAAAAAATCAGCCAACAAAAGAATACCTTCCTAATTCCTGAACTAATGCCACTGCAGTACTTTTATCTCAGTTACAAAATCATCTAATTATGGAAATTATGGGAAAAAAATCATAATTTATGAAATGGGAATTCTGCATATTCAGAAGGAAATTGATATTGTATCTTTTGGAAACTATTGCGGATGAAGTTTGCTTGTTTTTCAGAAAGAAAATATTTTCACCCACACAGATTATTATTTAATGTAAGATTTATAAATCAACCTCATGCCCCATTTGGATCCTTGGACCCAAACTGTGTATAATTGTTTAGATTAATTTAATTAATTAGCTGAACATGCAAACCAATGGAGTGAATGAGTGAATTCTCATTTTAAAGCTGCAGAATGGATTACGTGGCACATTCTTTGTTTCAGATGTGTTGTTTACTGCACAAACAGATGTCTGTGATTTGGCTCGCTCCATCGGCTCTTATCCGCCCATTCCTCTTCTTTCTCTCTATTTGTTCCATCCGTTTCTGTTTATCACTTCTCTACCACATCGAGATTTCACAGGCAGCGCCTTGTTGCATTAAAAACAGGTGTTTTTTTATCTTTACGTCAACAAAATTGGCTGAATCTCCTTTGGGAAGACTTTTTAGACTTCATTCCCACCTGTGTGATCCCAGCAGCTTTGACCACCTTTGAGGCAGTAATCTGTAAATAAACAGGAAAATAAAAAATAATGTCGCTATAACCTAAGATTTAGAGCTACATGTCAAGCATTTGACTCATCTGGATATCTTTAGGGCTCACAAATTGAAGTCTAAAATTTCCCCCAAAGCTTTATCTATGAATGAAATCAATGTACAAAAATAAAAGTTGGTTAATTTTATTGCTGACCAAAGCAAGAACCACATTTACAGCTGCCAGTATTTTTCGGTCTCTCTCTTCTGGCTTTACACATCATAAAACCTTTTATTTTGTCCTATTTTTCTTTGCAAAATAGCCGAAGCTCGGTCAGGCTGCCTAGAGAACATCTGTGTGCACAAGCAGAGAGATTTAAGTCTGGACTTTGACTTGGCCCATCCTGCAATGCGTTTCCATTATAAATGTGCGCAAAACTTTTCCGATATTCCGCTAATGTCAAAAAATCTAATTTTCGTAATTAAATAAGAAACATAATTAAAATAAAAAATAAAAAAGTTTGGATATTAATGAAAAAGTACAATTTTCACTGGGAGATTCATCAATAATAAGCAGCTATTGACTTAAAACAAGCTCCAATTTCTTGCTGAAAATTTAGTTTTGTCTTATTTCAAGCAAACTAAGATATTTCCAATAGAAACTAGACAAAAACAGCTGGTAAGAGTTTGTGTTTTTGTAATGTTATGAAAGGTTTACCTCCACCTGCACAGTGAGAATCCAGCTGGTGGTGGAAACCTCAAACCATAAATAGTGTCAATCAAAACGAGGCAACGTGACAATGTGTTGCATTTGATTTAAATTTCCTTGAGCTGCACTTATTGTGGTCTATTACCTTGAAGTTTGTGGTTTAATGTGACTTTATGTAAAAAGTTTGAGAAAGGTTTGGGTCTCCAAGTATAAATATTAGAGCGACATTACAGTTAAGCATCCATAAAAAGCATATATGAAGCACTGATGTTCATCGCTCTTCACCGTCTGCAGGGCTCCATCCAGCAGCTGGTGCTGAAGTCGGATCCCACAGCTCCAGATGACCAGTGTGAGGAGGACGATCCTTACGTGAGTCTGCAATTAAAAACTCTGCTTCCCTCTGTAGGAGCGGAAAACTGCTCAAAACCCATGGTTAGTCCGCCCTCTGCTGGTGGGAGTAGAGTATTACCGTATACTCTATGAATATGAAAGAATGAAAACAAGAAGCAAAGAAATATTTTCATTGATTTAAAAAAATTAAGACTTTGCAGAACTAACTGGACCTGTAGCAGAAAAAGTTTATTTCTTTTGGTTTCTCATAAAAAAACATCTAGATTCCAGTTGGATTTTTCTTTCAGTTGGTTTATCAGAATGGCCATAACATAAAATCATTTATTCAGTACATATGTGTTATTTAAATTATGTCACATTTTAATTTTCAGAATTATTCAGAATTTCGGATTTTAATTACTTTCTGTGAGCAATAAACTTACAATAAAGAAAAGCTTGAAATATTTTCCTACTTATGTGATGAATCTATCTAATATATGAGGTAGGCCTGTCACAATAAATCAATTAATCACTTGATAAATTAACAAAAACTCAATAATTGTCATTTGCTTGATTTATTTTTTTTTCTCTTTTCTCTCTCTCTCTCTTTTTGTTTTTTTTTTTGTTTTTTTACCAAAAACCAAATGATGCATATGGTGCTTTGGTCTCACCTAAACCTTTTTTTGAAAGATATTTCTGTTTACAAAGATTTCATCATTTATTTTATTTGTTGTCTCTGTTTTCTTAATTTATTTTGGATATTTCAAGTGTTTCCCAGGTCAAGTGTTTAAATGTTCTAATATCAGGTTCATTTTCTGAAATGTGACAAAAATGCAGAACTTTTTCACAGCTGTGACATGGCCAGTAAGATGATCAGCTTTCTCTTTACACAGGTAGTCTAACCTTATATGGTCGTTCCTCTCTCTCCTACAAAGGCTTGGCTCTTTTGAAGCATTTTGTGACAAAAAATCTATATTTTGATTGATGTTTCTGCCTCTAAAATGTGTTTTCTCCTAAATATAATCGTTTAATCTTGGAATTATGCTTTAAAAAAATCTTTTTTTTAGAGACTGATTTTCTTTTCTCGTCCTCCCACCTGAACTCTGATTATTTTCCGTCCATCTTCTCTGTTCTCCTAAATGTTTATCTTGTGACTCCAATGCTCTCATGTTTGCTTCAGGCGTCTGGTTTTGGGAGCGGAGATGAAGATTATGATGACTCAAAGGAAGGAGATGAAGTTAAGAAGATTGTGGAGGAGAGAGAATACCCCATGGTGCGTTCGCTGTTCTCCTGGCTTTTTGCCATTTCACTGTGCTGGACCCAAACCAAAGAAAACAGCTCTTATCCTTGCAGGCCTGTTGGAGACTGGAACGCCCTGATATATGCTGGTGTCTGCCAATTCAGTGCTCTCAAACACACACCGCAGGGTGCCGGGTTGGCAGACAAGGGGGGAAAGTCAGCTACATTATTACACGTCCAGAAATAGCTCCACAGGGAAACCTGTCGGATTTATTTTACCGGCCGGATGAAAGGATCAGTATCTGCAGCTGAAAGTGTGTCTTGTTAAATTAAATCTCTTTGTCACCCAGTTCTGACGGTGGCCACCAGGAAAAACGTAGCTGTAAAATATCAAATTATATTCCAAGTCACTGTGAAAAAGAAAGCTTCTCCCAAATGTTTATGATATAAAAAGACAGTTAATTTGTTAAATACAAAATGTAGTTTTATGTGTTGCACAACATTTATTGCTTTTTTCAATATAGTTCTGTAAATGCCACGTAAAGCACGAATGGTAAACATTTTGGCATAAAAAGAAATAGAAATTGTTTTTCTCTTAATAAGGTTCAAAACCCTTTTTATGCTTTGGATTTCTGACTTTGTTTTTAAATAAATAAATTTTAAAAGGAGCTTATTGTTGAGCAGATAAAGCTAAAAATAATCACAACTTTAGATTCTAACTAAACACTAAGTGTGCTTAAATATTTTATCAATCAAATCAATGCAGTTTTTATCTGTTTACTGCCAAATTATATCAGTTAATCCCTCCAGTTTCTTGAGAATTATCGTGGAAATTCACACAAATCAACAAATCCCCGCCCTTTTTGCTCTAATAATTGGGAGTTTATTGCAGATTTTTCTCAAAAATTATATAAAACTTTCTTACTTGTACTAAACAGCTGCTTTAGCTTTAATTCATGTCAGATTATCAGCAAGTAATAAAAAAATCACATTTACCGTCATACATAAGCGCAAATGTTTCCAAATTTATACCACAAACACTTTGATTTTTATTGCAAAAACTCACGATAAGTATCACACTGAAACAATGCTCAATAATATTTCATTTTAAGAATTCATTCATACTTTAACAGTTTGTGAAAAGGTTTTATCGATACATTCTGCCCTTCAAGAGCTTTTATGATCTTTATTTGGCCCAAAACAAAAAGGAGTTTGACACTCCTGATTTAGCATCATTTAAACCATATTATATTCACATCAAACTAAAATCCAACATCTGAAACATGGATGTTCTTCAGGTTTAGGTGTCATTTGCCTCATCAAAGCTTAAAAAGTGGTTTCCGTTTTGTAAAGACATCTTGAATGATGTGTTTTTAATCTTTTTAACTGCCTGCTAATTCACAAGCAGCCATATTGTCGATGTTTGGACTGATGTTTGCCAAGTAACTGCATCTTTGCTCAAAGCTGTAATTTGCTCTTTGGCTTTCCTGTCAACATTTTGATGGGAAAATTATGCAGCAGATCAGGTTTGCTTTGTAAACATTCAGTTGCAGCCAGTAAACAATTAAACTGTAAAATCTGGAGCGGATGTATAATATAGGCATGACCTCAATGGAGTTTGATGTAGGAAGGAAGTGGCAGTCCTCCATAATTTCTATTTTATTTTTATTTTTTACACATTTTAATGTTGTATTTTTTAATATGTGAGCTTGTATTTCTGGTTTGTAGCTTTTCCCAGCACCGGATCCCACATATGGCGCCCCAGTCCAAGCTCCGCCCACTGAACCGTCACTAATCGATGATGAAGATGGAGATGATTCGGAGTCATCTGGCCATGAGTTGGAAATGACCACCGTAAAAGGTAAAACATTATTATTATTATTATTATTGCAATTTGATTATTAACCAGCACTTAATTTTATAGTTTTTTAAAATATGTTAAAATGTATTTAAGTTATATTTCCTATTCTTATACAGTACTAGTACATTTGATTGTAATTACTAATCTTTAGCATTATTTTATTTTTATGTATTATTATTGGACATTCATTATTAAGTTAGTTAAAATACATGTTTAAAACTAAATTAGCAAATATGCATTCATTTCTAAGTTTCCATGGTTTCTATGCAGAACTAATATTTGATTATAATTACAATTGTTTTCATTATAATAAGTTTCAACTTTTCATCTATATTTGAATGAAAACATTTATTATTGTATGTTTATTATAATAAATATTTATGTTTATTATCAGAATTGTTAATATTATTAATTTAGTTCCCAATTTATGCATGTATGTTATCAAATAATTTTTTTGTTGTAGAAATGAATTAATTTGTATGTTTCTAATATTGTTGTAGCATATGTAATAACATTTGATTACAAGTATTAATATTTATTAATATATTTAAATGTTTAATTTATATTTATGCATTTATATTTTGATATTATTATTGATCAATATAATTTCATTGATCATTTACATGGATATGTTATTAATAGTAATAATAGTATTATTTGTATTTATTATTGAGTATTATAATTTTAAATATTTTCTGATATTCTCTTGAGCACCTGTTGTATTTCAGAAGATGGCCACCAGATGGTGCTAAAGAGGC
This sequence comes from Xiphophorus maculatus, assembly GCF_002775205.1. Taxonomy (NCBI): domain Eukaryota; kingdom Metazoa; phylum Chordata; class Actinopteri; order Cyprinodontiformes; family Poeciliidae; genus Xiphophorus; species Xiphophorus maculatus. The sequence goes on from NC_036463.1 coordinate 3,857,495, forward strand.
GCTTTACCTCTCTCGTCACTGTATTCTTTTCTCTTGACCTGCAGCAAACCAGCATGTCTTTCTGGTCTGTTGTTTTATAGCTGAAACTGAACTGATCAAATATTCTCCACGTGTTTTTCTGACAGCAACAACATCTCATGCGGTTGCCTCTGAGAGACAAGCCGACGCTGTAAGTTGGCTTCTTCTCCTGGACACGTTTTGCACTTTAAGCACGTTAAAGTGTAGCTCTGTGAAGCAGTCTGTCCCAGATCCACGGAGCTGAATCTGTCCTAAAGTTACTGCAGCAGAAACCTTCCTTTGATTACATCATAACATAAAAATGACAGATTGACCTGACTGTATTTATTTATTTATTAGATTTATCATTGATGAAGGTATTTACCTGAATTCTCTTCAACATTCAGTCCCTTCAGGTGTCTACAGCGCAGAAGGGTGAACCAGGTGAACCAGGTCCTCCAGGACCTCCTGGCCCTCCAGGACAAGCAGTAGGTGGGGGTGGGGATGGGGATCCTGGACCAAGAGGTCCTCAAGGGCCAAAGGGACCTGCAGGCCCAACTGGGCTTCCTGGGAAAGATGGCGAGCCTGTGAGTTTTTTAATTTAATCTTCTTGTTTGTTTGATTTACAGCAATCAGCAGCTTTCAGTTTTTTTTCCAGAGCAGCAGTGATGTGTTGTTACACACTGATGGATGTGTTTCTATTTTTATCTGTTCTCCAGGGGATGAAAGGTGAACGCGGGCTGCCCGTGAGTAAAAACTCTTTCACTGATGTCTTATGTTTTACTGTTAAAGGTAAAATCAAATGAGATTATGTAGGAATTATCCAACATGGAGGACAAAACTTAGGAAACACAGCAGTAATTTTACATATAATGGATGTGGCTCTCTGCCCAGGGCATCATCACATTGGGGGAAAATAGTTAAAACATTTTTTGTTTGTTTTTATGCCCACACTCTTCTCTCTATGACACAATACTAAGAACATTTTAGATGGAAAAATAGAAAAGTAAATTTCTGCCAAAATAGTCCAAATTCCAAATATTCTGAGATTAGTCTCAGAAACTTTCTAGAAAAAAATGAAAATTTCTGAGTTTGAAAAGTCAAAACTTTGCTAGAAAAAGCAGGGACATTTTGAGATTCATCTCAGACAATTTGTATGAAAAACAACAGAAAATTTTTGAGTTTGAAAAATAACAAAATTGCAATCTATAACTCAGAAATTTTGAGATTAATCTCCGAAAGCTTCAGAAAAAAGTTAAAATGTCTGAGCTTTTAAATTAAAAAAATGTGCTGAAGATAAAGACATTTTGAAATCAATTTCAGAAATGTTCTGGAAAAAACAAAAGCATTTCTTAGCTTCAAAAGTTTAAAATTTGCTAGAAAAACTGACATTTTGAAATATTCTGTTTGAAAAGTCAAACATTTGCTAGAAAAAACTTTTTAGCTTGAAAATTTTTTAAAGTGCTAGAGAAACTCAGAGATTTTTAGATTAATCTCAGAAATATTTTTCAAAAAAGTTTTAAATTTTCAACATCTGAAACTCAGACATTTCCAAGTTTGTTTTCCCAAAATATTAGGTGGAAATTCACTCCTCCTTTTTATTCCATCTTTTGTGGCCTTAATACTCTCTTGTATCTTCCTGATCTCCATTTTTGTGCTTATTGCATTTGACATTTTTAGTTGTTTTTCTTAATCCTTAATTTTCTCATGTGGGTTGTTAGCTTGGTTGAAATGTTGGTTTTCGTTTTGTTTTTTTCCAGGGAGCAGCAGGATTCCCTGGACTGCCAGGAGATTCTGGTCCAAAAGGAGAGAAAGTAACGAATAAAGTCTAAATAATGAAAGAAAAACATCCTGATGGGACTTTGTGTTCAAACACTTTCCAACAGTTAATGTTGTTGCTGTCTTCCTCAGGGTGATCCTGGCCTGGGGGTTCCTGGTCCTCCCGGGCTTCCTGGACCTCCTGGTCCACCCAGCAAAGCTTCCATGGTTTGTTCCTCATAAATTTCTTCTCTTTTTAAGATGTCGATGCCATAAATTCACGTTAAGGTCCTGGATTTTACACAGGAGGGCTCTGGATTCAAAGACTTCGACAGCGATACAGAGGTTGTCAGGGTAAGGAACCAAAACAGTTTTTATCACGTTGCAACCACAAAATGTAATGTAATTTATTTAGATTTGATAAATTAGACCAACACAAAGTAAGAAATGTATAAATAATTTTCCTTTATTTTTAAGAAAAATCTGTTATCCAATTAGTAGATAGAGATCACCTTTTCTTTAAAGGGGATCTATTATGCAAAATTCACATTATGCCCTTTTTTGTTATTCCATTAGGGTCTCAACTGCTTCTAAAAACCAATCAGATGGTGTTTGGTGTCTGGAGCCATTTCAGAAACTCCCCAATTATTGAGTCACACTGATCCGTTACCTAGCAACCCAAACAGAGCTGATTTTACCGCTGTATGCGCTGTACAATGGCTACTGGAACAGACAAGGATTTTGTTGATCACTTGTTGCATTCTTGTAGGTTGTGCAGGAGGCTCTACTAATGCTTTTCAAACATGTATGGCTGTATAATTGCTCATCTGTTTGCAGCCATTTTCTCGTGCGAGTATAAACTTTGAGTTGGGGGGCGTGGCCAGCTTCAACCCTACTGAAGCTCAGTAGGATTTAAAGTGACAGAGACCCTAAAACAACCTCTTTTCAGCTCACTTGAAATTTTTTGTCTATTTTGCAAACAGTTTACAGTAGATGGAAACTTTATGGTCTAAGAATGAAATTTGTGCAAAAAATGTACTGAACATGTTTTGTATAGACCGTAAACATAACCTAACCTGGTCAAGGAAGCACTATAGGTTAAAATATTAATTGTCAACATTATTTTGTGTGTCCTCAGGGCCCCCCAGGGCCTCCGGGCCCCCCAGGGCTGCCTGGCCTCCCAGGATCCTCAGCTGGTGGTGTCGTTCCGGGGCCTCCTGGGGCTCCTGGGAAAGATGGAGAGAATGGAGAACCGGGACTCGCCGTGAGTTTTTCACCCCATCTCATTTTAATCTGAAATGGGATTATTTAATCTCAGCACTAAAATTCAGTGAGATCTGATCTGAGCAGCTCTATAAAGTTCTGCCCATCTGCTAAAAATAAAATAAATTGTTGCCTTTATTGCAGGGAGTTGATGGAAAAGACGGCGACCCGGGCCCTGCAGGAGAGAAAGGAGACAAGGTGAGTCTAAAACTCATCACTGAGAAATAAAATGCACCACTTTAAGAGAACCTATTAACTTTGTAAATCCTCCTTTTTCACATGTTTACATTGTAAATATCTACGATTCCTGTCCTGACTTGAAAACCTGCCTTAGCGTAATTTCTGCCATGGCAACCTCTGCACAGGGCAACCCTAATTTACCTTCTGCAAACACTCTGGTTAAAAAAAAAACAATTACCATCCATCCAGCATAAAAAGCCTGGCTCTTAATGAGGTGACCCCACGGAGTAATAAAGCAAGGGAGCTCGAGTGTAAACAAGTCTGTGCTGCTTTAAAAGCCGCTCCGCTTTTTAACGCCAGCCAGAGCCGTCTGCAGTCGGCAACACCGCTAATTTAATTTCATTATTTTTCATTTGTTTGTTAAAAGGGAGAGCCTGGAGCGAGCGGGCCACCAGGACCAAAGGTACCATCTATTTACTGCTCGTCTGAAAGGATAATGAACCATTAGCAGCAATAATTAGGATGTTTTTTTTCTGTTGGCTGGAGAGCCAATGAGGGGATTCGGAGGTGATGATTCAATACTCAGTTTGTCTCTCAGGGAGATCAGGGTCCAGCAGGGTTTCCAGGGTTACCGGGGTCAACTGGCACCGAGGGGCAGCCCGGTCCGAGGGGTCCGCCTGGACCTCCTGGACCACCCGGACCCTCAGGAAGACGCTTTGCCATGGCGCTAGAGGTACAGTGTTTCTTTGATCAACGCGTGTCTTATGGTGAACAAATTCATCAAGTTTGACTTTTTCTACATTTTTTTCCCTTTTAACCTCAAACTTAATGCATTTTATTCTATTGTGATTTTCAAATGATTTTACAAATTCAATCTGAAAAGTGTGGCATGCATTTGTTTTTAATGCTCTCAGATTTCTGTCTTCACAAGTTTCTGTCCATTACAGAAATGCAAATCAAGCATTTCAAAAGGTATTACTGATTAAACTTTAAAAATGATGTAGCTTTATGTTATTAAAGCTAAAGTTTAATCAGTAATACTTTTATAACAAATTTATGTCAGATCATGATTTCTTGGTTAATGTCAAGTAACAAAGACATTTTGAATAATGTCAACTTTGTATTAAAAGTGTGATGATTTACCAAATGACACTTTATGACAACAGTCATAAATAATCATGAAGACTTACTCATGTTTATGATGGTGTCATAAAAGTCTTATTCACAACCCGTCAAATAAAGTGTTACCAGAACTATTCTTAAAAATTGTTCCCTTTTTTTTAAATTTGGAAATTGGTTTATATCTCATCTCATTATATTGAGAGAGTTTCTCATTTTATATGTTGGTTAATGAGATATAAAATCTCGTTTCAGTATGATCAGAATTTTTCACATGTTCTGCATTTTTTTTAAATTTTGTTTTAATGAAAATTTTGAACAAATTCCTGAATTTCTTAAGTTGCAGTTGCAGAAGTAGCTCGTCTAATAAAAAAAATCCACTCTTTTCTTTACGAAGAATCAATTATTAGGTCTGAAAATCTTTCATTTACTCCATAAGTTTGTAGTTGAGGTTACAAATATTGATGTATTTTTAGCCAAGTTTCAGCAGAAATATATTTTAAATACCTCCAGACTATTTTTTTAACAGTTTCATCAGTTTATGTTGTGTTTAAGTTATGTTTTGTGCCTCTCTTAGGACCTGGAAGGATCTGGCCTGCTGGAGGATTTCGGAGGCTCCCCTGGTCCTCAGGTACAGAATAAATGTGATCCATTTCCTCATGTAGCATAATCACGCCACAAGGGCCGACTGCTCACCTTATTTATGTTTATAGGGCCCGCCAGGAGTCCCCGGACCCCCAGGCCCCAAGGTGAAATATTTTTGTGTGTGTTCATGTTGACACTTATTTGATTCTGGGAGCGATCTAACCGTCTCATTCCCCCCTGAAGGGTTTGTTTAATGTTAGGCAGGCGCTCAGTGAAACAAATATTTTTTGCAGACGGACATTTTTATTCACACATAGCTCAACTTTCTTGTTTGTCCCGTCTTTATTTTCCCCTTCATGCCTGTTACAGGGAGACGATGGTTTGGAGGGGAACCCGGGAAAGCCAGGTCAAAAGGTGAGCCTGATATCTGCTGCACCAAATCAGACAAGCTTCTTAAAAGTGTCAGTAAAACGCTGTGAGATGAGCCCTCGTTGTGACACGGCTCGCCAGATTCCAGCCACATGCTGCTAAAGATGCTGTTCGGATTCTGGCTCCTTGCTGTCTGACCTGAACTCCGTGGTGAAGAAATGAAACCAAATCACAGAGGCACAGGGAAACGTTGCCGTTTTGCGTTAATCTCTGAGTGATGGCGTTAAATTCTGGAGATTTGTTCATTATGCAGGTGTTGTTTTGTGTCTGCAGGGGGAGCTAGGCGTTAGAGGACCACCGGGACTTCCTGGTCTGGATGGAATGAAAGGAGAAAAGGTGAGTTTTTATTTTTATAACAAATTATTGCATACATAGCAAGAATATTGAAACTTTATTCTATTTATCTGTATACTTATGTGTGCTTGTTATCCCTTTATTTTTACATGCATTTTTTAAATTATTATTATTATAATTAATACAATTTTTTTTTAATTGAATCTTGATTTGATTTATTTTTACACTAAGCGTTGATTGTGGGTGAGAAATGTTCAATGTTTGTTTGAATGTACAGCTTTAGAAAAAAGACCAATTAAAATGATCATTTTCTCTGACTTTACTTTTTATAGGTTTATGTTTGAGTAAAATGAACATTGTTCTTTTATTCTATGAACTACTCATATTCCAAGTAAAAATTTAGTATTTATTTACAGAAAATGAGAAATGGGCCAAATAACAAAAAAGATCTAGTGATTTCAGACCTTTTTTTCAGAAGTTTATGTTCATTTAGAAACAACAATACTGATGTTTTAACTCAGGAAGAGTTCAGAAATCAATATTGGGTGGAATAACCAGCAGGTTTTTCCGTTGTTGTTCAGTGCAGTGGGCTCCTCGTTTTTTCCAGAGCTGTATGTTTTCTATGTTTCATACTTGCAAAAACTCAATAAATATATTGTTAAAATAAATAGATAAATAATAATAATAATAATAATTGCATACATGCTATGTCGGATTTGTTCAAAGTGTGGCCCGGGGGCCATTTGTGGTCCTCAGACTAATTTTGTGCAGCCCCCAACTGCAATTCAAAAATTATATAAATAAAGGGTCCTATAGTAAACCTGTTGCTAAGCTCTTAAGCCACACCCCTATTTTGGTGTGTGACAAGCCCCAAAAAGGGGCGTGGCTTAAAGACTTCTGAGGAAATTATTGATTGGTTTATAAAGCACTTAAAAACAAGAAGCAGTTAACAATTAAATCACAAAGGTTACAGTAAGAATCACATCAAAATAAAAGAAAACAATCAAATTTAGCAGAACAATGGCAATGCCATCCTGCAATACATGAAAATACATTTATTTTTGCTTTAACTTGCTGTGTGCGGGTGTGTGTGGGCGTGTGTGTGTGTGTGTTCACAGGGAGCAAACGGGAACAAAGGAGATCCAGGAATAAAGGTGAACCAATTACCAATAGCTACGTAACGCCCAGTGGTTATAACCGAGAAAAAACTAAACTCTCATTGGTCTATTTCAGGGAGAACGTGGTCGGGATGGAGTCGGTGTGCCTGGTCCTCCAGGACCGCCTGGACCTCAAGGACCGGTTATTAACCTCCAGGATGTAAGCGGCATCAGGCTCTCAGATTGTAACACAGATTCTGGTGCGCCTAACCTTTGGCCATTTTCTTGTTTTCTCAGCTTCTGCTTAATGCTACAGATGGTGCCTTCAATTTCTCAGGAATATTTGAAACTCAGGTTCCTGCTGTGAGTATCATAAGATCAGTTAGTTCTGAATAAAGTAGCATATAAAGAGGTTTTGATTGTGTGCTTTTTTAATACTTAGTTTCCTATATTCTTATAGGGTCCAAAGGGTCCAAAAGGTGACATTGGATTGCAAGGTTTACAGGGACCTCAAGGGATAAAGGTGGATTTTCATACATAATCATTTTTTTTTTTAAATTAGAATAAATAAAACTTGGTTTGTTGCTGTTCTCCTGTCACTTATTGTTGTCTGGTGAGTTTGTCTGCAGGGTGAAAAGGGTGAACCCGGGTTCCTCACTGGGCCAGATGGATCCCTAATGTCGGATCTGGCTGCAGCGTTGGGAACCAAAGGAATCAAGGTAATAGGTCCTGTCAGCACTTATAAACATTTCACTTGGTTCCCATTCTAACACGTTAGACTCACAAGTAATGGATGTGAGTGAGATGTTTGGATGTAACTACGTTAGAAAAACCTTTTAAGTCACAGCGCAGTGTGTGTATCCATATTGGCAGGGAGACAACGGCGTTCCCGGAGCCCCTGGAGTTTCTGTAAGTTTCCCCAGAGAGCAAGATACATTTGGTCTGCATCTGTAAGTAAAGCTGGATTCTGTGGGTCTTTCACCAACAGGGTCCAGTTGGACCACCAGGACCAAAAGGAGAAATCGGTTTCCCTGGTCGACAGGTGAGCACCAGGAGTGAAATGTAAAAACGTACAGCTATTAAATTTAATTAAAAGTTCTCCCAGCGATTGATTTGGTTTCAGTCTGAGACGAAACTTGAACTGTTTGTAGAAAATGTTTCTGTTTTTGTTGGCAGGGTCGTCCGGGGTTACTGGGTCCGAAAGGAGTGAAAGGAGACCCTCATGGCCTACCAGTGAGTTTGGCTCATTTTAACAATGATTCATCCACTAAAAATATGATCCTGCCATAATTTCTTGCATGATTACAATTCTAAATTACAGTGCAACCAGAAAGTATTCACACCTTTACATCCTAAAACACATTTAAGTATAGTTTTATCTCAGAAATTGCAGTATTAAAAAGATAAAGAAGTTTTTCCTAAACCAGGTACTGTCAGCCCCAATCCGATTGCCCGTAATATCTGGTTCAGATTGCTAATCCCAAATCAGCTGCTTTACAGTGAGTATAAAATGTTTCTACAGAGGGAGAAATCCCTGCAGTGCAAAAAACTTCTCGTTCATTTACATTGATAATGATAAATGATGTCTTTATTTCAAACATGTAAAATATCAAAGAAACAAAATAAGAAAACATAATAATCAAACATTACAACACAAAGCTTAAAGAATAAGAAAAAGCCAAAACTTATTAAATCTCGTCTTGTCACAATTTCCACTCTTTGCAAATTATATCAGATGTCAAAGTACAAATTAGGAGAAGAAACCAGAACATTTCAACATGGCTGAATATCCCAGAAAGCACCTTGGTTTCAATTGTTTGAAACAAAAACCACAATAATCGCTTGATAAACTCCAGTGGTCCTTTATGTAGAAGAAAACCACTCAGACAATAAAATGCTTATCATTTAGTGCCCAAATCAAAGCAACATTTTGCCAAGATGCACCTTATTGTCTCAGATTCTCAAACTAGAACAAACAATGATTTCTGGACTTATAAAACAAAAGTACATCATGTTAAAACCACTGCTGTGGAGCATGTTGTCATTAATCCTTTGGGAAAGTTTTCTTGCTGCAGGACTTTGGCAACAGATTACATAGTCACCGATTCAAGGATAGAACATTTTCGCGGCTTGCGAACCGTCACATGTAGCTGCATTTCCATTACAAATGTGCAGAAAACTTTGTTGATATTCCATTAATGGGAAAAGACCCACAATTTTGTAATTGCAGTGTTTCCATTCAATAAGAAATGCAATTCAAATTACAGGTGAAAAGGTTTGTTCACGTGATAAGACATTCTGCGTCATGATCCTCCTACCACTTCCTGTCGTCTTCTTTGTCGTTTCTGCCAGTAGTAACATCCTGTTGTTGATCACATGAGAAAAAAAGGGTTTAATGAAATATACCTCATCCTACTGCAAAAAACATAAATTGGCGTTTTTCCATTCAACAAATTTATTTTCATAATTCCAATTTGCAAATATATGGCTAATGGAAATGCAGAAAGTGATAAGATGACTCGTGAGATGTAGTTGTTCACTTTGAGGTGGAGCAACAACTGAAAATATTGTTCAGCATATTCTCAGCTTTAGAAAAAATAATAAAAAAGAAGTTCCCACTTTCACTTTCTGTTCTGACCTTTTCCTTCTGCTCCCTTTCAGGGACCTCCTGGACCTCCAGGACCCCCAGGCAAGCCAGGAATGTTCAACTGCCCCAAAGGAGTAAATATCCATCTATTTGATTTTTCTCAGCTGTTTGTCTTTTTTTTTTTTAAGTTCACCATCATGTTTCTCCTTATTTTTGAAGACAGTGTTCCCCATCCCTCCCAGACCTCACTGCAAAATGCCTGTAGGTTACAGTCCTCTGAACGAAGCATGGCTCCACTAACCGTTTTGTTTTTCACGTTTTAATCGTTCACCTTTTAGAGTTTGGGTTTTTCCTGCCTGTCTGGTTTTCATCATTAATCTTCCCATTTTCTACCAGTAACGTGCATGTTCTTCTCACACTAACCAACCTTTCATCCCTTAGAAATTCTTCAGGATCCATCTGAAATATCGCTGCATGCTGCATGGGAGCAGCGGGAAGGTGAAGGTTCAGTGCCACAAGTTGTCAGATGTAGAAATGAAACCACATCCAGTTTGTCGTTGCATGGACTGTAACTCACCATGGAAAGAAAGCATAATCGCATTTTCTCATTATTATATTTATTACTTGATTTTTATACATTTTAAATCATTGTTTGCAGCTTCATCCCAATGGAACAGTTGCATCAGGTCTGTCTGACTTTCTTTTCAGTAGCTGCGGTCAGAATTAAAGACGGGAACACAACAGAAGTCATGTTGAGTTTTTTCTATTTAAGGAAACTGCCATCAAGGAGCAAAAGGAGAGAAGGGGGAGAGAGGACTTCCAGGGTTTCCAGCTCCCCAAAGTAAGTAGAAAACAGTTTTTTCTTAAAGATTCAACCAAATAATAAGATTTGAATGTTTGAGATTTTGTTTGTGCAGCCTAGGCTTATCACTGTAACAAATTTGGCAGTAATTATTGCGATAAATGTTAATGTTGCTGTTTTGAAACCATGTTCAATGACATAATAATGCAAGTTCACCCTTTCAGAGACCAAGAACGTTTAATTTTGTAAAGATAACGGGAAGATATTTTAATTATCCAAAATAAAACCCAACCACAAAAATCGAACAATAAAAAGAAAATATAAATCATTACAACTGAAACCATAAAATAAAACGGATTATAACGTCTCTGTCAACAGAACTGACCACTATACAGTACTAATCATCAGAAGGGAAATTATTGAGCTTATTTTTTTAGTTCATTATTGCAACAGGCTCAGATAAAACAATTAAACTGGGTTCTGAAATATTCTGGGACTCTTAATGACTAAAAATATGAAGAATCAGCTTTCAGTTTTTATGCACCACAAATCTGAAACAAACTTCCAGAAAACTGGAAAACACTGAGTTCCTTTAAATTGGAGCTAAAAATCCACCTGCTTAAAGTTGGATTTGACTGATAACTGAATATTATCAGTTGTTATCTGAAACAACTGATAACAACTTTATCAGTTGTTGGTTTATTAATTCATAATAAACCAACAAAATGCTGGGTGATTTTGATGATGGTTATTGCTTGTTTTATAATTGGTTGCAGTATTATGTTTTTATTGTGTGAAGCACTTTGACAAATAAACTTAACTTGACTTAAAAGCCATTTTCAGCTTTTTTCTTTTCCTTTTAAAGGTTCATTTCTCCCCACAGGTGGATGGGTAAGTTTCTCTCTTCCACTTGTTTTCTTCAGCTGATGTTCTCGAGTTGTGAATTTCTCCTATGTGTCTTTACAGCTGATTAAGGGTGACCAAGGCATGAAGGGAGAGAAGGGAGGAAAGGGGGAGGCCGGGTTCCCGGGCCAGCCAGGCATACCTGGGAGGTCCGGATTGGTGGTGAGTCGTCGTTTGTTGGGTTTGTAAAGAAATATAATCAGTAGCTTCTTTTCCAGGATTAAAGGACTAATTACTCAGCAAGATCTAGAGAAACTCATCCATGTGTTTATCTTCAATTTCATTGGTTACTGCAAAATGTCTGTCTAAAAAAATCCTCCAGCTGCAGCTGATCCAGAACGCTGCTGCTGGTGTTCTGACTAAAACCAGGAAGCTAGAGCACATCGGTTCTAAAGTCCCTCCACTGGCTCCCTGTAGCTCAGAGAACAGACTTTAAAATACTGTTGTTAGTTTATAAATCACTGAACGGCTTAAAGATCTGCTGTTGTCATAGCAACCTTCCAGACCTCTCATGTCTTTTGGTTCTGGTTCTGCTCTGCATCCCAGACCCAGAATCAAACCTGGAGAAGCAGCATTCAGCTTCCATGCACCACAAACCTGGAACAGACATTAAGAAAACTGTAAAACAGCTGAAACACTGAGTTCCTTTAAATCTAGACTAAAGCCCACCTGTTTAAAGTTGATTTAATTCATAATAAACCAACATTTTGATGTTAAATGATGACTTTTGGAGAAATGTAATGTTTCAGTTGCTGATTTTTGTCTTTTTATGACGGAAAGCACCTTCAGATTTGCCATACAAATAAAATTGTATAGATTTTTTTCTTGATATCATTTAGGGACCTAAAGGGGAGTCGGTGCTTGGACCACCTGGGCCCCCGGGGATGCCTGGCCTACCTGGGGCTCCAGGCTACGGCAGACCCGGTGCCGTCGGTCCTCCTGGTCCTCCAGGACCGCCTGGACTACCACAAAGATACGGCTCAGGTAAAAACCTTCTAGGATTGTATACAGAAGACACTGTGGATGTATGATGTCCTTGGTTTGTGAAATATTACACAGAATAAAGTTTTAAAGTATTATCAGAGCTGGTGATTTTTAAATAACGAGGTAATAGTTTATTCTGGAAACAAATTTATTTATCTCATTAAAACACTTATCTGGACCAATGAAGGATAAGAAATTAACTCAAATGTAGCCAAGTCTATCTATTAGTGTAGCTGATTATATGAAGAAAACCTTCCTTCATAATCAATGCTAACTGTTGTGATTCACCAGCTGTGGCCGTTGCTGGCCCTCCTGGACCCCCGGGACCGCCTGGAGCCCCTGGGACTTCAAGTAACTCTGCGTTTGTAAGTTTATCTATCAATTCAAATTTTTTTATTAATTTTTAACGTCAATCAGATGCGAAATTAAGTATTAAATTGACATGCAATAGAATCCACTAATAGCAGAGCTAATTTTTTTGTTTAGCGCTTTTACTAACTTACTTAGCTTCCCCCAAGTCAAATTTTCCAGATAAATTGTAAGGCACTAATGAATTATTTAAGTTTTATCTATAAACTTGATTAAAGTTGTTACTGACGGCTAGGAATTCTTCAGATAGTTGCACGTTTATGTTCATGCTCTTATTTTGAAGTGGTTGAGGAATGTTTAGTTCTCTTGTTCTCCACCTATGATGCGATGCTACAAATGTTTATTTTATACCCAGAATGCATTGCTGTAGCAAGAACCACTTAAAATCTACTGATTTCCTGCCAAGTCCTACTGTGTTAAATCAGCAACAGAGTTAGCGATACTCCACAACTATAAAACTGAAAACATAAGTGAAAAGTCTGTTCCAAAGAATCACTTCCTGAACCGCAAACATTAACACAATTTAACCCACTGAGGGTAATATACTTTATTCAAACAGCATTGACACATGCTGGTGGTTAAATTTAGCATGTTAGCTTCCGTGAAATGCTATGTTGGTATATCGCTTTAGCATTACCAGGACTAATATAAGGGTTAGCGCTTTAGTTAGCGATGCTTACTAGCTTGCCAAATTGTAAAATTTGGCATATTTGGACATAATTCTGTAGATCAGATCAAAACTCTTCTGATATTAAAATGATAAAAGTTCATACTGTTATATGTATTTCATAACCATTTATGTAAATGTATGGACATTACTGTAGGCTGCTGAGACTATGAATGAGCTCTAGTCTATTCCTTTTTTCGTAAGTTACGGGTTTGTAAATCGTAAAGTAGTATTTTGTTGTCTTTTTCTCGAAATGCTGTCAATTTACCAAAATAAAATGAATCTGTATCATTCACCGACTTGTCCAACTGTTTTTAGCTGAAAACCTTTTCAACTCGAGAGAGCATGATGCAGCAGACGTCGAGGGACGAAGAGGGAACGCTGGCTTACGTCAAAGCAACAGGAAACCTCTTCCTAAAGGTTCCCCAAGGCTGGAAGGAAATACAGGTACTAGCAAAGAGTAATGGCAAAAAGGTTTATGGGGATTATGTTTTAAACATTGCTATTAATCAAATAGCTTTCATCCTGAAAGGTTTCCTATGAAATTAAAGAAGCATTTTTGCCAAACACTTTTTTTTTCTTGCTGTGAATCATCAGAGAACATTTCTGAAGGTGAACCAGCCGATTTGAGGGAATGATTAATGTTGTGCTGCTGCTCCCGTTTATAAAAATCAATGACCTCATATGCTGTGTGTGATGAAGCATTGTGGCAGTTTGACTTTGGAAGCTTGTTGAATCGCACAATAAATGATGGTTTTATGTTGTTCAAACGACGTATGTATTGTCCTGAACGAACATGAGCCAACTGGGTCAAAATATGAACGTGATTTGCTTTTTCCTCTCAGCTGGGCAGCCTCATCTACCTCTCCAGTAACATCATCCCCCAAGATGAGGTACATACAGCACTTTTTTATTTCACTTTTAACTGCAAGCTGTGTGTACAATGGTGTATTAGCCATTGTAGACTGAAAAAGAAGGGAGAGTACATTTTTACCAAAAAGATTAATTTCAGAAAATCTCTAAGCATTTGCAAAGCCAAAAAAATATTCTAGAAAAAATTTCCAAAATTTTCAGATTAATTTTTGAAATTTTCTAGAAAAAAAATTATATTTATGAGTTTGAAAAGTTTAAAATTTCCTAGAAAAAACTTCTGAGATTAATCTGAGAAATTTTCTTTAAAAAAAAAAAGAAAACAAAACAACACGGAAATATTAGTTCCAAAAGTCGAATATTTTCGTTATTTTTTTTAGAAAATTTCTGAGACTAATCTCAATTTCTGAGTTTTTTTCTAGGAAATTTTCAACTTTTTAAACTCATAAATGTCTTCTTTGTCTTTTTTTGGAACATTTCTGCATTTTGGAGGAAGTGTTCTCCCTTTTCTTTTTCCTATGTACTGTCTTCTGTCTTACCAAGTGTTGTAATGTTCTTCTAAAGTCTCTTGTGAAATTTTCATTCAGCCTCGAGTTGCATATCAAGTAAGAGGAGAGACGATGCAGAGAGTCCGTTCAGTCAAAGAAAGGGTAAGTTCAGGATTCAGGTTGTTTTTTGGTCTGATTTTCTTTGCAGAACTTCTCAGAGCTGATCCTTTTGTTTGTTTGTTTTGAATCCTCATCCATTAGCTAAACTTGGTAGCGTTGAATCAGCCGCACTCAGGGAACATGATGGGGCTCGACATGGCTGACCGGATGTGTTATGAGCAGGCCAAGGCCATGGGTTTGGCTCCCAACTACCGCGCCTTCATGTCGTCCCACAAGCAGGACCTGGTCCATGTCGTCTATCCCGGTTTCCGGGACTCTCTGCCAGTAACCAACCTCAGGGTGAGTGGGCTCTCCAAGCTTAAAAGAAACAAACAAAAGCTGAATAAATCGCACTAAATGAATATTTCCCCTCAGGGAGACGTGATATTCAGGAACTGGCAATCCATCTTCATCGGCAACGGCGGACCAGTGAATCCCAGGATACCCATCTACTCCTTTGATGGCCGGGACGTTTTAGCTGATCCTTTCTGGTGCGTGAACCCACATGATGGGTGTATGTAAACTTCTGGCCAGCATATAAAGCCATGATATTCTCTGTGCTATAGGCCCAAGAAGAGCATCTGGCACGGTTCCAGCAGCAGGGGTCTCAGAGTGGTCGACAAACACTGCGAGACGTGGCATGCGGACGACTTCTCCGTCATGGGCCAGTCCTCCAGCCTGACCTCAAGGCTGCTGCTCGGCCAACAGACCAGAAGCTGCTCCACCGAGTTCATCGTCCTCTGCATCGAGACCTACAAAAACTCTTAACTCTCTCAGACAAAACCCAACTTGGACGTAGTAAACATTAAAGACTCTTTGAGGACATAATTTTAGCTGTTTGTGGTTTTAAACCAAAGTCATCTTTTAGTTTCCTGATTTCTGAGACCAGTTAGAGGACTGGGGGTCATGGTGTTCTCTCTCCGAACAAGAATCACAGAATGTCTTTATTTATTACAAAGCAAGTCAAAGATTTCCAACCTGGTGGCACATACAGCGATGCAGGATAAAACACAGAAGTTTGACACTATGAACAAACAAATGCAAACTCAGCGACAATGAATTTAAACATGCAACACCGCAGCTGCATGGATATAAAGTAGCACATATTCCTTCTGTTATACATTAGATCAAAAATATGAGATCAGTGACTGAACCTTGAGACCTTCTTCTCTATTTGTTTAGGAAAAGGTTGTTTCAGAAGGTTTCTTTAGTGTTTTTTCTACTTCATGGAAGACCAGACAACCAATGTTGCCACCAAAGACATTTGTGATGCACTGTACTTTTTTGTTTTTTTCTAGTTCTGTGTTTGTTTGATGACCATTCTTTTTAGGAGCTTTCTCTTTAAAGGACTTATTTAATTTAAATCTATTGATTTATTTATGCTGTCACAGCACATAAACATCAGACATTAGACAATAAAAATTGAGAATGTAATTTATCATTTGTTTATTGACTCTCTCTTCTAGATTTGGTCTGTTGTTGTACATTGTTCTTTAACAAAAAAAAAGTATTTGAGTGTCAATAGAAGGTGATAAATGTATCAAACCATGCAATACAAATAAATTAATGTTTGAAAGAACAAAACAAAGTGCAAATGTGAGAGCGCATGTTTTGTACAAAATGCAAATATTTGTGGTTTTGGGAATAAAGCTATTTCTTTTCATAAACTGTTGTTATAGATGTGTCTGAGGGACATTCAGTGAAAAATCAAGCAGGAAAAGTTTTACCTGCAGACTTTTTAGTAAAATTTTAAGTAGTACTAACGACTAAAAGTATGGGGCTAAAACAAAACAACTTAAAATTAAACTGAAAAGGAATATTGGCATTGAGAAATATCAATGTAACTGAAAATATTGAAAAGAAATTGGAACAAAAATTGATAGTGAAAAAAATTAATTGAAACTAAATCCAAGTTTTCATGCTTTTTTCAGTGCTGCTGCTTTCAAATTCAGTTTTGACTCTTTTGGCATTCCGTAATTTTAGACGTCAATGTTAAAATGTTCAGATCCAATAAAATGTTTATACTTTTTAATGCCAATAGTTCTTTTTAGTTTCATTTGAAGCTGTTATCATTTTTAGCCCAAATAAGAATAGTACATAAATGAAATCAACTCACTGTAAACTTTAGTTTTTGTTTTATTTTTATTTATTTCCAAAGTGGAGAAAGTTTTTGTTATAGTTTACACAAAATTACTTCTTTTTTTAAAGTAAAATTAGCTTAACTTTTCATAACGCCTAAAAACAGGGAAAAAAAGATGATTTAGATGGAAAATAGTATCCAATGTGAAATCTAAACAATGAATACATTTATTAGAGAACTGGCTTAAGGAAAACAAATTATTTGTTTACTTGTAGGCCAGGTGTTTTTGTTCACACGGTTTTATTTTTGTAAATCCAGAATCAAAACCTGTGCTTTTATTCTGAAAGCAAAAAGCGGAAGGGATGAGAATGGTTTTATCAACAACTAGTTCCTCGCTGGGCGCTGTGACATGTTTCCGTCTACAAAAATGCTTACTTTACTTCTTTTTATTTCGCTTATTAATCTCCCATTTTGTTCATTAACTGACAGAAATGACAAACCTATAATCGGTGAGCTTATTTACACAGTTTCCGGTTATTAAAACCACGCACCAGCGACCTGCGGAGTTTAAACCCCGGTTGTGTCGAGTCATGTTTCGTCTCTTGCTGTAGGTGTTCTGGCTCAGGAGGTCACATCCCCGAAACCGGACCAGACGGCCTACATCGCTGCCTCCTATGTGAAGTTTCTGGAGGCTGCAGGAGCCAGAGTTGTACCTGTCATGTGAGTTGTTGTCTGACGGTCAATGGATTCTTCTTTCGGCCATTTTAGCGATATTAAAACCGGTATGAACTTAAATATTCTCTGGTTACAGGATTAACAAGACACTGGAGGAATACAAGAGTCTGTTCAGCTCTATTAATGGGTAAAAAAATCATTATTTTAAGCATATTGGCTCTGATTTCAAGTATGATTAACTACTGTTTCTAATTTGTTGCTGACATATTTTACAGTTTAGATTATAATCTTATTTTTCCAGGCTTTTAATATACTTTCTTCACGATATTCACCGGTATGGCAAGTCAGTTTATCATATAATTAGAGCTAGTGGCTCTGCAAGGCAAAAATAAAAGACGCTGCTTTGGGAAACCAAACCATCAGAGGAAAAATATTTGTTTAATCAAAGTAAGATTTAAAGCAACTGGCAAATTTACTTCATAAAACTGTGATGAATCATCTTCATTGTTTTATTGTTGTTAACATTACTAGTAATTACTAGGCTTGTCACAACAATAAATTTTGCTGCACCACAAATTATTGCAATAAATTATATTATTGTTTTTAAACCTTTATCAAGTAATATAGTGAGAATGGAATAATGATGCAAGTTCACCCTCTCAAAGACCAATACATTTAATTTAGTAAGGAACACTGAACATGAGATCTTTAAGGCATTTAAATATCAAAAATAAAAATAACAAAAACCACTTACAGCTGAAATCATAAATAAAATGGATTACAATGTCTCTGTAAACAAAACTGACCAAGAAAAAATATTGTCAGCTCATTTTAATTTATCATGCGATTAATAGCAACAAACTTAATAATTACAATATCAAAAGAAATGCATCTTTTGTATCTGAGTTCAGTTTATTCACAAATAAATCTCAGGAAATATTTATCCTGATTACACCAAATCTGTATTTTAAGTCTTAGTGGCAGCGGTGGTTTTAACAGGAAGTGGGCCCCCAGGCAGCTTTGGGTCAGCCCTGGGCCCTTGAAATGTATCGAACACTTCTGTTTTTTCACATTTTAAAAGTCTTAACAATTTTATTCTATTTCATGTTTGTGTTTCAAAGCATTTATAATCCACCACATGTTCTTATACTTTACAATCTCCCATACAATAAAAATTATGTGAGATTAAGAGTATGGTTTGAGTATATGACACAACATTCTGCCTTATTTTATTGATAAATTTGTGAAAACTGATTTAAATTGACACAATACTGGGGAAATTAATAATGAGCCTATTTCTGTTTTTATTTTTACTGCTCTATTTTCAAGTTTTGATTGGGTTTGTGTGTTTTATGCGCGGCAGGATCTTGTATCCAGGCGGCGGAGTCAGCATCATCTCATCTGGCTACCAAAGAGCCGCCAAAATCTTCTACGATCTGGCCATTGAGGTGAAAGGTTAACCTGCTAGTAGCTGTGTTGCAGTGTGTAGATGGAACAGGTTTTTTTTTTTACAGTGTTTGGTGTTTCAGGCGAACAAGAGGGGCGACTATTTCCCGGTGTGGGGCACCTGTCTGGGTTTTGAACAGCTCATGTATTTGACGAGTGAAAAGAGTCAGCTGTTTCACACCAACACGAGCGGCGTCGCTTTGCCGCTGAACTTCACTCCAGGTGCGCCTATGTGTTAAATATCAGGGGAGTCTGTTTAATATTTGTTTAATTCTTTTGGATATTAGGTGGTCTCATTCATACCAGAACTAAATAACTGTTGTTAAGCTGTTGAAATTATACTCCAGTACCGATGGAATATGATGGTTAAAGTTTTTAAAGTTGCTATAAGAACGACTGATGACGGATTGTTTGCTCTCCAGAGGTGAAAGGCAGCAGGATGTTTGAGGATTTTCCTCCTGATCTCATGTCAGCTCTGTCCGCCGAGCCGCTAACAGAAAACTCCCACCAATGGAGCCTCGCCACGCTGGTACGCAGACCCTCACTGAAGAGACCTCAGGGTGTCAAGAAAATGTTTAAATAATCTGTGGCAGGAAAAGGAGGATGGAAACAACCATCCATCTGTCCGTCCAGTTACTTCACCATCCTTGAAACCTACAAAACTCTAGGTTTCAAGACCAGTTTTGAAACTGTAGACCTAAAGGAGATGTAAACACCCTTAAAATAAACCATGAGTCTTTAATAAACAAATCAAGTCACGCAGCAACAAATGCTCTTAGTTTCCTGTGACTAATCACTTTTGTTTCAGACTTACAACACAAACGAGGACCTGAAGAGTTTCTATAAAGTCCTCTCAACAAACACAGACGGAAACACTGAGTTTGTGTCAACAGTAGAAGGTGATTGAAGCAGTCTCAGTGATGCGGTACAACAGGACAGTTGTCATGACGACTGCTGTTTTCTTACCTCCGTGCAGCTTACAGTTACCCCATTTATGGAACGCAGTGGCATCCAGAGAAAAATGCCTTTGAGTGGTCCAGACCTTACATTCCTCACTCTCCATCGGCAGTCAGGACGACCTTCTACACGGCCCACTTCTTCGTGAGCGAAGGTATGAAAACACAACAGGTTTGGAGTCCTAATGCTGAGTATTTGCTCGTCACTTAAACTCTGATCTGTAAATCTCTCTGTAGCGAGGAAGAACTTCCACAGGTTTCAGTCTAAGGAGGAAGAGATCAAAGCACTGATATACAACCATAATCCTGTTTACACTGGAAACGCAAGTGCCTTTGAGCAAATTTATTTATTCTGAGATTCCTCTTCACAAAGCTGTTCTGCTTTAATATGGACTTGATGTTTTTAGTTTTCTAATTATCTGAAAATGTTGTTTTGCACTGGAAATTGAATGAAGCGTCTGTGTTAATGATCAGCATTGCTAGCTTCTTTTGTAAATTAGTTTTTCTGTTTGTTTTAAACACTTTTTGCTAATTTCTTGATTGTTTGAGACACTAAGTTGAATTTTTCTGGAGGCTTTGACTTTAAACACTCCAACTGGATCTGAGTATTGAATCAGAAACTGCTTATTTATACAAAAAATGTAAAAAATTGAATATAATAAAGAAGATGATGTTTATTTTTTTGACAATTTGCAGCAGTTGACTTTCAATTAGATACTTTTCATTTGCCAATTTTCTTTTTCTAATGCAAAGTATTTGTGGTATAAAGTTTCCTAAAGGATTCATCACATGTGGTTTTACTGGCACGCAGCTGTATGTTGACATTTCATGACACTAATCCTCAAAATTTAGTAAGACTAGCACTATTTCAGCATTATTTCTACTCGAGCAAAAAGTATAATGTATTTTGTATGCATAACATCTAATGTAACATTTTAAAATGATGTAAGCATACTAAAAAGTATAAAGTTATGTGCAAATTCTGGGAAATTTTGAAGATTTAAAAAATAGACTACAAATAAATACAAAATAACACATTTAGGCATAAGAAATGGTTCCAAATATTTATTTTCTATAAAAAGAACAGGATAAAGAACGACCAGTGTTGATAAATGTTGTCTACTGGATGCTACAGGCTCAGAAAACATTTGAACTAAGACTGAAACGATTAATTGTCATAAATCCACTATTAAAATAACAAACTAATCGATTAATCGTTAGGCCATTTGCTGAAAGACCAGCACAGCTCAGAGCAGAAAGTCAAAACGGCATAAAAATATTTTAATTTCGCACTTAAGCAAGAATTACAATATATAATGGAACCATTGTAGATGGAAAAAAAAAAAGTTAATTATGAAGTAAATTTGAAAAGTCAGTAACTTTTTTGAGAAGTGGAGAAGATTTTTTTTGTAAAAGTTTGGCATTTTTATAGCAAATTTTCAACTTTTCAGACTTAGAAAAGTTTTTTTGAAGAAAATTTCTGAGGTTTTTTTTTGGGGCAAAAATTTACACTTTTTTTTTTTCCAATAGACTGTCGTCTATTAATATGTTTCACTCAAAAGTTGTCAGGCGGAATCGTTTTAGCTTTACCCCATTCACATTCTGTCTAAAAAAATTATTTCCCCACCTTTTGTTATCCATTTCTAAACTGGTTAGTCTAGTATATTAACAATGTTTACAAGTGTTGGAATTTTTTTTTTATCAGATTAATTTATAGCAAATATAATCTATATTACTATATCAGTATTGTAATATGTTGTGTTATAATATGTATGTGTTGTTGTGGAAACTGTTGTGAAGAGGAAAGATCAAAAAACATTAATGACTGATAAAATATCTACTTTTTTTATTCTAACACTTACTTTCATGCCACAATCTGCCAATGACATCCCTGTATGCTTTGGATAACAAAGTTGAACATCTTGGAAAAAGTCCTCCATGTGTAGAAAGAAAGTTTGTTTCCATTGGCCATTTATAAAGTCCCCTTCCAGCTCAATTCAAAGACGGCAACAGGAGAACAAAAATGAGCAACCGAATGTAACGTCCAAAGTATGTTATGCACTAATAACACTCAGGTAACATTGTTTTTCTTCCTCTTCTTCTCAGAATAAAATGATATTAGAACATTTACACATCAAGCTAACGAGACCGTGATCTCAATCACAATACTACTGCAAATAGTTTATGCAGTTCTGTAAAAAAAACATTCAGGATGTCAAAATTTACGATGACGAACTGAGAAATGACAGATAACGTAGCAAAGCACGTCGGAACATGCACTGGAGTGCAACATAAGACAATATAAATAAACTTGTGCCTGGATATATTCATTTCAGTGATTACCTTTGCCTACTCTGCAGACATGAAATTTATGTGTAATCTGGTATTTACTGTTCAATGAAAATAATCCCAAACTTAATTCAATTCACTCAGTTTTCAAAATTATTAAATATAACAAAATTTCTCATTTTAAAAGCCATTTGGTATACCCCAAAATATTTTTCTGTCATATGCAAATAGTTGCATTGAAATTAACCTAATTTTGGATATCTTAGAGAATAATCATAGATTAGCATAAAGATGTCAGCCAAGTTGAACAGCTAATATGAAACTAGCAGAAAAAAAAATTACCCGCACTGCTAGAAAGTTAAAAATACTATTAAAAGAAATAATGTTACACTTAGCATTAGAAATGCTATTAAAGGATATTTAGTTTTTGTGCAAAGTAAAACAAGCACCACGCTAATCATTAGTGCAAAGTAATCTAAACGCTATAAGATTTTGCAGCTTCGCTTTGCTTTGCTTTTAGTTTTAAAACTAGTGTCAGTTTTTAAAAAGTAGTTGTTGGAAATCAAGCAAATAAGTGTTTTTAAAAGCTAAAAACAACCTAGATAAGATCAGGAGTATTTATCCTTAGCATGGCCATGTAAGAAGGAGGTAATATAAATATTTTCAGAAAGAAATAAGCTACTTTTTCTAAAAAAGCAAAAGTAACTAAGTGAACTCTAGATGAAAAAAGACCCTTTTATAATAATTTATATTTTTATCCCCTTGTTGGGAAGTTTCTATGTTTGTCTAAACTCCATTAATGCATGCTTTCCAGACTTAAAACGGTTAAATCACTTATTGCAGTAAGATACTGTGGCAATGTGTTGAAGGTCTGAACCACTATCTTGGCTTTTTTTGTAATAGATACATTTATCTTCATGTTTTCTGATAAAGTAAGGCACCGTGAATAAATCAAGAAAATGCTATTGTTGGAGGAAACCGAAACGGAACGATGTCAAATGTATAATCTAAACAAAATGGCTTATTTCTTTCCCCGTAAAACTCGTCCCAGCATAATTGAAACAGATACTGACCTAAAACATTGTTGACGCAAATAAAAGATGAGCATTTGTGCGCTATTTTACATACTGTTAACAACAGAGACAACCACAGTCCATGAAAAGTTCATCACGACTTTAAAAATAGTAACGTTCCCTGTATCCACGCAGCTCCAGACGCCCCTTACGAACACTGCCGATCAGCGCCAGGGTTCTGAATTTCATTTATATACAAACCCATGTAGGTTGTGTGCTATAACGTTTCTTCTCCTCACAACCTGAAAGTCAGTGTGCAGGGCTTAAGCTTTCTCTCCGCTGCTTTTAAAGACGTCCATCCTGCTGTAAAGGAGACTGTTACTGGACTTCCTGTAGGTCATTAGGCCTTTGGAAATCCATCGGATGAACAGGGGAGGACAGATCCGTCGTCTGCTGGACGGCGTTGTAGACACAGCGAGTTCAACCGAAACACACGGAGGATGAGGGTTGCATAATGGACAACTTGGTCGCTCTCGGGCACGGATACAACACGGAGGGAATGTCGGACCAAATGGAGTGAATGAGAAAAGAGGAACGGCAGCCTGTCGAAGAAAATCTAACCCTCGTCTTCGACCTCCTCTTCCAAATCCTCCTCAAACACGCTTTCTGGTAGCCTGAAGCACTCCTCGAAGAAATTCACCAGGGACTGACTCAGGTGCTGCCTTGTTGCGTCGCTGTGGATGAAGTGGCCCTCGTCTGGGTAGATCTGACAGGAACAGAGTAAAAAAAGGTTGGGTTTGAAACTTCAGCGTCAGCTGAATATTTATTTATTTCAAACAAATTTAAAAAAAAAAAACAAGAGGA
Source organism: Xiphophorus maculatus (assembly GCF_002775205.1). NCBI lineage: Eukaryota > Metazoa > Chordata > Actinopteri > Cyprinodontiformes > Poeciliidae > Xiphophorus > Xiphophorus maculatus. The sequence continues at coordinate 3,881,369 of NC_036463.1, forward strand.
CAAGCAATCAGAAGGACAGAGTAAAACCAAGAACAAAATGATTAGTTTACTACTTTTGTTTGAAAAGGAGCACAGCTCTGGAAAAAACTAAGAGACCACTTCAAATGATAGATTTCTCTGATCTGATAGGTAAATGTTTGAGTAAAATGAACATTGTTCTTTTATTCTGAGGTACTGACAACATGTCTCTGAAATTTCAAGCAACAATTTAGTATTTGCAGAAAATGAGAAACGAAAAAGATGCAGTGCTTTCAGACCTCAGAAAATGCAAAGAAAAGTTCATGTTCATTTAGAAACAATAATATATATATATATATATATATATATATATCTGGTGGAGCATCTTGATGAAAGCTGTAATTCTCTGCTTGTGAAAGTAAATCTGTTGAGTCTCAAAAAACAAAAGTTGTAGCATAAGTTGACCAAAAGAGAACCAATAATTGGTCCTTGTGGAACTCCTTCAGACATACAGATATTTGCCAATTAGACACTGAAAAAAATGTATATAAACAAGATACCGCTTTTAAGTGTACAAAATGTTTGAGGGGAACAAGAATAGAAAGTTTATGGTTCAGGCTGTTTTTAAAATTAATTATAACTTCTGCATTTTAATTTTTTCCATAATGAGTTTTCTCACTCAAAGGGAAAAGACAGGAATCCTCGGTTGTCATCCGTCTTTTGTGAGAGTTGAAAAGTGAAATCAAGAGTCAACTGGCATTTCTGAGTTTTTATTGCAACTGGAAATGAATCTGGTGTAAAAGCCGAGCCCAGATGTCTGTGAGCCCCGATAATTATTCCTCTACAGTTCTGTGATAGTTGAATAAAACACATGGGATGCATTTGCAGGGATCAGAAACCTCCCAAAGGCTGACAGATTTAACCAAATTAAAAATGAAATGACATACCTGCAAGGTGTAGTTGGCCTTTTCACTAATGAGCTGGGAAATGAATTTCGCTGTGTGTTGGAAGTGAACTTTTTCTGAGGACACAGAGACAAAAATGTCATTGATGTTTCTTTATAACATTAGAAATGAGAACTTTGACCTGCAGTTGTACCATCAGCTGTCGGGTGAACGATAAGGAACTTCTTATCCATGAACCGAGACGCTCGGTGGGCTAAATTTGCCATCTAAGACCAGAAACAGGATCGAGTTGATACTTGTAGTTTGAACCACAGGCAAACAGGAGAAGTCTTGAAATGAAGACCTACCGTGTACGCTCTGGGATCCGGTTTAGGCAGACCCAGATATCTTTCAGAAAAAGCAGAGGCTGGAAAAAAACATGAAAATAGAAATGTAAAATAAAAGCAAATCTGTCATGGATTGAAAACAATTTCGGGGCTCTAAAGGTGAGTTTGAAATGCAAAGAAAAGTGGTCTAGATTTGCACTAATTGCTTATTGGTGGCAACAAAAAATCTTGACCCTGGACTGTAAAAACACAAAGTCTGACCAAGTATTTTGGTCTAGTTTCTATTGCAAAAATCTTAGTACAGATAAAATAAGACAAAATAAGTTACGAGTAACTTTTCAGCTAGATATAAGAGTCAATAATTCTTGAATACTGTTAAAAAGTGCTGGTTCTATTTGCTTGTTTTGAGAAAACCAACAAGTAAGAAAACTGCCAGCCCGTTTTTTGTTTTTTAAATTAACTCCAGTCATCCATTGAACAGTTCAAATACGGAAAAGCATAAAATTGATGACTTGTGTTTGTGCAAACCTCCTTTTCCTTTGTTGTACCAATTCAAAGTGAGAAAAATGGCCCAGCTTCTCTCTAATTTTCAGTTTCTCGACTGTATTTCTATATTTCTGCAGCTGAAACAACCATCGCTCTCCTGATACACATCTCATTCTATGTCTCGCACCTTATATTCCTCAGATGGATGAGGTGAGGCGGTGTATGATTGGGTTCTGAGTGCAGCTGCTCCAACACACCCGCTCCAGATTCCCAGAAAGGGGGTAAAGGTGCTGAAGATGCTATCTGTCTTTATTTCACCTTCCAGAACATTCTGACGGCTCCTGCCGAGCTACTTCGACACGTGCAGCCGAGACTGAAGCATTTTGCATTTCAGAGCGCAGATAAAAACGAAAAGAACGATGGGCTTACCGTATAATTCAAAGTCGGTGATGGGTGAGAGGACAGCGCCGCATTTTATTGGAGACTCCTCGCCGCTGAGCAACAGGCTGGTCACGTAGCCGCCGAACACCTGAGGAACAACAACTGTTATCACACACAATGCAGCAACAGCAGCAAATACAAGAGGCGAGGCGACGCTGAAGTGAATTCTGGGTTTTAGACGCCGCAGTCTGTTTGGTTCTGAGCACCAATATGCGCTTAAGCAGCAAAGTCTACCACAGAGCAGGATTAGTTCGCTTGTGAAAGCATCACCCCAAAAGGGTTTTTCCAATCTACTTCAACAACACTTCTCTGAAGAATCAAATTATTTCTTCTTTTCTCTCAAGTTAGAACTTTACGAATGGAATCACATCAACCAAGAGGCGTCAAACATAAAGCCAAATCTGGCCTGCCGTAGCTTTTTATGTGGCCCCAGACTTATGCATAAATACAAACCTTCCAGATAACAGTTGTGTGCTTAAATATTATTTTACTAATAAAATTAAAGGGGTTTTATCTGCTTACTACCAAATCTAATTAGGCAACACTTCCAGTTTTGCTACGATTATGAAAATTCACACAAAAATCAACAAATTGCAGCATTTTATTAGCCAATGCGTAATTATGTTTACTGAAGATTTTCCAGAAAAATTATCAAAAACATTGGCAACTCCCACCTGCAGGTGGCAGTATGTTTTACTTCTCCACTTGTAGTCTGTGATCAATTATTTGCGAGGAATCAAGTCACATTTACCGTCATACATAAGAGCAAATATGATTGCTTGAAATTCCTTGCAAATACTTTTAAATTAGCAATTTATAGCAAAAAAATACAAAATAGGTCCTTCAAGATAACTGTTGTGAGCTTATTTTATTAATCAAATTAAAGTGGTTTTATATGTTTACTGCCAAATTACATCAGTCAATACTTCCAGCTGTATTATGATTGTGGAAATTCACACAAAAATCAACAAATTGAGCCTTTTTTAAAATGTGTCAATGAATGGTCTTAAACTTATTTCACCAATTAAATGCTTGAAATCCACATCTGATGGTAAAATATGTAAGGCAGCAAACAGACAAAGGCAACACGCTGCCTTTTTGAACAATTACCAGATATCATTGCTGCTTAGTTTGAACTTGTTTTTCCTATTCAACAATGTCAAACAAAAAAAGTTAACATCTGAACCAGATTACGTTAATAATCTAGGCACTATTGTTTTATTTTGGTCCAGTTCTGCTAAAATCAATCCAACAAAAGTTCAAGATGCGTTCAGGAGCAGAACGGAACGAGACTTGTCTTACCTGTCCGAAGGCGCCAACTCTGGATTGGTCCACATAAGGCTCTTTCAGAATGAAACTGAGGGAAAAAGTCACTATTAAGATTGTGTGCAATAAAAGTCTGTAAATAAAAGCTTAAATTGACGGTGAAAACAAATTATTTGCCACTTTCATACATTTTACATTTATACTTCAAATTTTGCTAGACTGATGTCTTTATTTGTCAAAGATTATAGGAAATGGTAAAATATGTTGTTTCATGGTGGAGATTTTTGTCCTATCAAGGTATGCAAAGAAACATCTCAGTTCAGTCCAATTAAACTGGATTTTTTTTTCTTTGCTCAGATAAAATGCAGCAGGTTCTGCAGTCCGGCCCAGTAACAGTGAGAAGAGACTCGTACTCAAGAGCGTCCTTCTGATCCTGCTCCTCAAACACGCCCAGCTTCTTATGGATCCGGTGCAGGACGTTGGTGCCCTGAAAGTCGCTGCCCCGCCCGTCGCAGCGCACCACGATGGCGCCGAAGCTGCTCACCAGAACCGTGGCCCAGTCCAACACAAACCGCTCCGACACCGTCTGGCCACCAGGTGTCCCGTCACTGCACCAAAGAGTAAATGTCATCAGCTGATGATAACGTGAGTATTTTATTTATTTCACAGATACGTACACAAGCAGGAGGAGCGGGTAGTGTGACGTATCCATGAAGCCGGCAGGTTTCAGGATCTTTAAAGACAAAACTGAAATCCAGAGGAACACGACTGTTTTATAAAGCTTAATCAAAATAAGTTACAAATATATACTGCACCAACAACACTTATTGGCACCCAGGTAAAGATGTGTAAAATAAATGTTTATAACTCTCCTTCCAACCCATTTAATTAAAGCCCCCATTTCAAACCACCTTCAAAACCACCTTCCAACCCTCCTCCCATACATGATTTTCCGGTTTATTTTACTTTTCACTCTTTATTCAAGGTGCCTATAACTGATGAACTGGAACGTATCTGTGACATACTGTAGTCGTCCATGTTGATCTCCCTGTACTCCACTGTGGGCATCTGCATGGAGTCCAGAGTCAGCCGGAGGTTTTCATTGCTCTCCAGTTTGGAAACCTCTGAAATACCTGCAGACAGCAAACGATCAGAGGGAAGAAACACAATCCAAACACAGAAGATACAACTCTTCTGGCTACAACATCTGTCCAAGGTCTCCCAACAAAAGCCAAGAAGGAAAAGAAGAGGTAAAACATCTGACGCCTGCTGAAAATGTGACCTTGATTTGCTTTTACAGCTAGCTTCATTTCTTTGAAACACACAGGGAAGCAGCTGCTTTTATTCATGGAGCACAGCTGCCACGGCAGGCGAGGTCAAACGGGCGAACATCGCATGTTGGAATTGGTTCGTCCTCGAATGTCCAGAAACAAGCGACTTCCAGGAGGGAAATCAACTCAGCGGCTGCCACAGCTGCTCCTGCTTATGGATTCAGATAAACATTCCTGAGCTGCTGGAAGGACAGGTCCAGTAAAGCGGGAGAGGGACAACACGTGCTTCAGCACCTACATGTAGATGAATTCATTTGACCTCGTTTCTGTGGGGACTGTCGTGAAGGCTTTAACTGACCATCTCCTCCTCAAAATGAAGTATTTTATCTCTCGGCTCTAGAATCAGGTCAGAGGAACACAAGGACAGTCGAGTTGAAGAGGAAAAATAAATTAAAGAAAACATTTTGTGAAAATATACAACTAACAATATAGACGCAGTTACATATATCACTATGACTGCAGGGTCTATGCACCTTTTCACAGCTTGAAGACAAACTGCATTTTTTTTTCACTTTGGGAAATCATTGTTAATCTCATCTGCTTTATCCCCTTAACTTGGAGCGATCAAAGTGTCAGATAATAGTAAATTAGATTTGCTTAAACCAGTCTTTCTCAAACTGGAGTCCCCGGACCATAGTTTGGTACAGCTAGCTTACCAAAGGACTGTGTTAAAAAATAATAATTGGGTTAAGACAATTTATACCACAGCAGATACAGAAAACTACAAATGAAACAATTCAATCATATAAAAATCTATTGTCAATCTCTTTATGTTAAATAAATTAAAAAAATATGACATTATTAAAATAATTAGTCATTATATCATCTATAGTTTGAGTCATGCAGAACTGATGTGATCGTTTCCATAGCAACGATCAGAAGCAAGACCTTGCACCAGAACTCGAGTGAGGTCATTCATGACGTCACAGATGACCTCATGAGGTCATCATAGAAGGTCTATGAGACTTTAAACCTCAGTTCATCTTCAGTCAGGATCCAAACAGTTCTGTGAAACGCAGCTTTGTGTCGGACAACGATTTTTAGGATTTCAGAGATGCCTTACCCCTTAATTTTTCCAATCGGTTTTGGACTTGGTTACCTGGTCACAACAGGTATGAAGAAACTGTTTGACCATTACCTTCCTGGAACGGACTTGGACCAGAGTGCCTCTCAGGATGAGAGCACTTCCTTTGGGAACAAACTTTCAACGGTTCCCCAAGCCAGCCAGAAAGTTGACTGTAAAGCCTTTGCTTTGGATTTGACTAAGACATCGTCTCTCGTCGCTACTCAGGATGCGAATTCAGTCTCTGGGAACAATTTGCCCGTGGTTCCCAAAGAAAAAACTGACCCGGCTGGGAAAGTTTGTTCTGTCAAGAAGAAAGTTGACTGTAAAGCCTCTGCTTTGGATTGGACTAAGACAACGTCTCTCGTCGCTACTCAGGATGTGAGTTCAGTCTTTGGGAACAATTTGCCAGTTGTTCCCAAAGAAAAAACTGACCCGGCTGGGAAAGTTTTTTCTGGGACTGAATTCACAGAGAAACCTTTGATTTCGTCGATTTCATCTCTGGCTTTGTCAGAGATGAAATCGCTAGATGGCAGATTTTCCAGCGCCTCTGACTTGAAAAGTTCCTCGGACGAGGAATTTATTTCAGAGGGACGAAGAGTTTACAGTGAAAACAGAGTCCTTGATCTGTCTATGAACTCATTGTTAAAACGTAGGGTTTCTGTTGATTCTGAATTGAGCTGCACTCCGGACGGGGAAGCTGGTTTGACGGACAGGAACAGCACTGAAACCCCAGCTAATGATGGTTCTTTCACGTTTCCCAAAGACAAAACTACCCCAGATGGGGTAGTTGTCTCTCAGGATGAGAGGAAAGTCTTCGGAAACCATTACTGCACCGTTCCTGAGGATCAAACTGACCCGGATGAGGAACAAAGCAGAATAAGACGGACAGAGGGCGACATCTGTAGATTTGCAAACCGATTCAACAACAGCTGGATGAGTGCCTGTTTTCAGAGCGTTCTCAACCTGAGCGTCACCAGACGGTGTCTGGCTCAGAGACACCCGTTTAAAGAGGCTTCTTCTACCCCGTACTCTGCCAGTCTGATCCACACTGCCATCCACCAACCAGGGAAATACTTTTCCCCAGCAGAAATCTCCCCAGTTTTGATGGAACTGAAGGAGAGAGAACCGTCACCGGAGTTAGGAAAACAATTTGAAATCTCGTGTTTACTGGAATCGGTACTAGTCTGGCTCGACTCGTACGGTGGCAGCACAGATCGGGAAATGTACTGTGAAAACACCTGCACCGGATGTGGGACGTCGTTCTCAGAGCTGCTGAATAACGGCCCCCTCGTTGTGCTTCCGTCCTCGACATCACTCAACGACACCGCTTCACTTTTTAATAACTGGATAAATTTGTGGGGCCAGCCTCACTGTTCAACCTGCAGGTCAGGCTTAAATCGGAAAAACGTCCTCAGCAACAACAATGTGATCGTCCTGTTTCTGTCACGGTGGTCCAAAAGAAGATACCCAGTGATTCCCAATCCAATCATCGAGGTTCCAGGAAAAAGTGGAACCGAGTTGTACAGTCTGTCGTCCGTCATTTGTGGTGATGCTGAGTCAGCTCACTTCTACAGCTATTTGATTCGGGGACAACAGACAGTGAAGGTGGTGGATGAAGATGTCCTCACTGCTGGTACACCCTGCAGAGAGGACATGTATGAAAGGGGATTTCTTTATGTTTACGAGAAGCAAACGAATGCAGAGGAACCCGACACTGACCACCTAAACACACCCAGTCCGACGGTTTCTCCTGCCCCTCCTCTCCAAAATCATGAAGACTGTTCTGGAGAGGAGCCAGAACTGCTAAATTTGAAAGAAGAGAATAGCGCAGAAGACAAAACAAGCGGCCATTTTGAGGGAGAAGAAATGAGAGTGAGTCAGATAAAAGATTGGGGTCCTGAAATATACAGCAGAATAGATGAAGAAACTTTTTGGGAGGATTTAATGCCAATGTTTTTGTTTTTGTTTAGTTTGTGCTGTGTGATATTTCCTGGTCTTGTTTTTTACTGGGCTGGTTATTCCACACTGTTCTGTCTTACCATTGCTTTTTTCTGTTTACGTGTTTCTATATTGGGATTTTAAATGGAAGCATTGGCAACTTTTGTACCACTGGTAAATAGATTTTACCAGTTTTTTGTCTGAAGTTTCTCTCCAGACGCTGCGGCTTCCTGCCATAGTCCTAAAAGATGACTGTCAGGTTAATTGGTCAAAATAAATTCTCTTTAGGTGCGAATAAAAAAAAAATGTTGTAATTAAACTTTATAAATAGTTTACAGGTTTCTCTCCGGGTGCTCCGGCTTCCTGCCACAGTCTAAAAAGATTTAGTGCACTTTATAGTGGATACAAATTGACACTTGTTTATAATATCAATACTATATGTATATAGATAGATATCTATATCTATCTATATACATATACAGTATATCTACCTATATATATGACATAGATCTATATCTATCTAGATAGATACAGATCTATCTCTATATAGATATCTATATCTAGAGATATAGATATCTAGATCTAGATATCTATATCTCTAGATATATATATATATATCTAGAGATATATATATATCTAGAGATATAGATCTATATATATATAGAGAGAGAGATATAGATATCTATATATATAGATAGATATATAGATATCTATATCTAGAGATATAGATCTATATATATATATATATATATATATATATATATATATATATATATATAGAGAGAGAGAGAGAGAGAGAGAGAGAGAGAGATATCTATATATCTATCTATATAGATCTCTAGATATATATATATATATATATAGAGAGAGAGAGAGATAGATATCTATATATCTATCTATATATAGATATCTATGTCTATCTAGATATAGATAGATATCTATCTAAATGGATATATCTATATAGATCTATATCTATAAATATAGATCTATAGAAGCATAAATAGGTGCCACACTATGAAATTTATGCAACTACTATATCTCTCTAGATAGATATAGTAGTAGTATCTATCCATCCAGATAGATATACATCCATCTATCCATCTATCTATCTAGATAGATATATAAATCTATATACATATATAGATATATATGTATATAGACAAAATTTACGCAACTACTGCTCAACTACTGCAGCAATAACCCTGTTGGTTAATCTCATGCTGTGTTGTGCAGGCAAAACACTTGAAGTTACATTCATTCATCAATTATTTGGCCACTTGGGGGCACTTAAATACTAAATAAAGATGATTGAACTGTGATTGGTAAGATAATCAGTGCTAATTAAAGAAGAAAAATATATTAAATAAGTTTATTTTCTTCATAGAGCATGTTTGTAGATGCATCATGTGAGCAGCTACAGTTTTTCCTCAGACTATAAAACCTATGCTCTGTTTGAGTGTTTGACATTCCTAATCAGGTTAATCATAAACATTAGATGCTGATGTGATTTACAGCAACCTATACACTTTTTAACGTAATACAGAAGAGCTTATGTTATTACTTAAAGAGAAAAATCACATTACAGTATGCTGATATTGCTGTTGTGGCTGGTCATAATGTAATGAGCGGGAATAATGTGATTACCAACATCATTTCTGGCTTGGCTTGCAGACAACCAGTGGCTCAGGTGGTGATTCTGGACTGAGGACCCCCTGCTGTCAAGGTGATTTTAACGCTCTCAGTGTTGGGAACATAATCCAATAGGTGCTTTAGTAATAGCACCTGCAGGGTGTACTCACTTTCTCTGTCTTGTGTCTCACTTTCTGCGTCTCTCTGGGTTTTGTACACGGCCACAAAGGGAATATCCGGACCTGGAAACACAAATTAAAAGAGTTACGGCTGCAGAATTTCTGAATTTTGCTTTACAGTGCTCTATAAAAACCATTAACAACCTCTGAATTTTTCTAATTTGAATCATGTTACAGCCACAGATGTCAATGTTATGACAAACTGGGGCTGCGATAAAGTTGGTGAAATTAACTCAAATAAACTGAGGTCATTTGTTACATGTAATCAAAATGATTTGTCAAACTTAATTTATTTACATTTATTTAATATGACAACTTAATAAACTTAATGCATTTAATTGGATAAACTTCATTTGATTACTTGTAAAAACTTCTTTTTTTTATAAGTTGGATCACCTGTTTTAATTTTTCAGTGTATGGAAAAAGAACCTCGACAAAATATTTTGAATTTCTTTCTGAGATGCATTAATTACAAACATAAACGCCAGTTTTGTTTTTTATTTAAATCAACAACAAAAAATTTATTTCCATCTCAAAACATAATTTCACACAAACAGTTTCAATCTGCTGATTTGACACGGAACAACTAAGCTGGAGTTTATGATTCATTAACACTTCTTGAAGCTATAGACCATTTTTTAAATATCCCAATAAAGATAGCCAAGGCATGGTAATTGCATAACTGCTCATTTTTATTCAAGTCCAAACTATTCTTTGGTAAATTGTGCAGCGATTTTACCAAACACAGCAAAAACTCAAAATCTTACTCAGTATTCTTTGTCTAGTTTCTCGTCCAAATATCTTAATCTACTTGAATTAAGACAAAACTAACTCACAAGTAACTTTTCAGCAAGTCATAGAAGCTTTTTTAAATAAATAATTCCCTAATATTGATGAAAAAGATCTAGTAAGTTAAATAATCTGCCAGTGGAACTAGTACTTTTAAAAAAATAAATTTTAGATATATAAAAGTAAGAAAAAGGGGAATGTATCATAAAACACTATAACATTTGTGATTGACAACATAAAAATGTGAAACATTTTAAGGGTTATATGCTTTTGCTGGCCCCTGTAGATAATGGAAACAATAAGAGAAGAATATATGCCAGGATTTCTGTGCTCCAGACAAATCTTTGCTTATTTGATTTATTTAGTGCAATAGCAGCTTTTCTGTATCTGGGCCACAAACAGAAACAAAGCCCTGAAACTGCAGACGCAGAGGGAGGAGCAGCGGCAAACCAAGTGATCGATGCACTTAGCAGATTGAGAACACAGAAACATTGCTGCAGCATCCGCTGTAAATCATCTTTCTATGCCTTCCTCTCATGATGATGATATCAAAACCTCACCAAATGTGATCACAGGCAGGCTGCGAGGCAGTGAAGTGGATTAAATATCCATGAGGTACAAGCTCAGACTGCAGAGCAGGTCAGCAGAGTGGGCTTTGATGTCATTATGGTCATTTTGTGTCTGCTCTTAAATTCAGATTCAGAGCTGATTGTCACTAAAGCGCTGCGTGGGTGATTAAATATTGAAGCTACTGTCTTCAAACCTTTTTCCCCACAACAAAGGCGCTTCGACATCCAGATATTTCTCTGATCTGGGGATGGTTTTTTATCCGTTCTTTGGGCATGTTCATGTTTGACACAGCAGAAGGAGATCAAAGATTTCCACATCATCCTCCTCCTCTGCTGCTGCTGCCTCGTCATGAACGGTTTAAAGAAGTTGGACAGCAACTTTTAAGTCACAGAACTTTCACCACTCTTTAGAAAACATGTCGATTTTTGAACTCACACGCAGATGGAAACCAAACTGTTGGAATTAAAGCTACAGTATGTAACTTTTATAAAAAATATATATTTTACATATTTGTTAAATTTATCATTATGTCGTGATGGTATAATATAAGATGGATAGTATGTGAATAAATCAAGATATTTGCCTTCTCCCAGTGCTCCTAGTACAAACTGCAGAAATACACAATCATAAATAACCAAGCAGAAACAGTAGGCGGGACTTAGCGCTGTCAATCACTCTCATGCTCACCCCCTTCTCCCTTCCTGTGTGACACAGGAAGCTTTAGCACTTCATGCTAAAGCTAGTTAGTGAATAAACCGTTTTCCAGTAACAGCAAGTCGTTTATCTGCCATTAGCACATTGAGCGTCACATACACAGAGTGAGTGACAGCGCTAAGACCCTCCTCTTGGCTCTGATTGGTTGTTTTTGACCGGGAGATGTGCATTTCTTCAGACAGCTGTAATAGCTCAAGGAGGGGGAGGAGATCGATGTTTTCATAAACTCACAAAATGTTGATCGTTTTAAAAAATATGGAGGAAAAAACATATTTCTGTATAAGTTACAGAAAAACTAATAAAGGAGATCAAAAGCCCTGAATTTGGACACACTCTGGATGTTTTGTACCTTGGCAGTTGAGCAGGAAGTAGCTCATATTGTGGCTGAAAGAGCCGCTGATGTAGCCGCAGCTGTCGGCCAAGGCGCACGACAGGCACCGCCGGTTGAACGATCCAAACGTGTCGGCGCTGCACAGACAAAACCCAAACCTTTCATGTTCAGCATTTTCAACAGATTTAAACAGTTTTTCTTCAGAGAGACCATTACCTGTACAGATGTCTTCGTTTTGGTCCGTCTTCAGTACTCAGGAAGTATCTGAGTTATCAGAGGGAAAGGACGTGGATATAAGAAGTAATACACTGCTGTTGCGTATGGCTCTAAACTTTTCAGCAGCGTTCACAGTTCACATGTGTGACTTGTGAAGAAAACCACCTGGAACCCAGCTGCTCACTGAAATAGATGCTTCATACATGAAAAATAGTGGAAATAAGAGGGGAGTGGCCGTCGTTTTTAGAAAAGAAGTGGGGCAGATCTTCACCCTCAAAAGGAAAAGCTGTTTTTTCTTTTTAGAAACATTTATTCTCATGTAGAGTCTTGAAGTTAGTTGTTTTTCTAATTTCGTTTATTGGCATATTTGCACGAGAAATCACAATTGCTTTATTTATTAACTTGAAAGAAAAGTCCTCATGTGGGAGTAAAATTAACAAAGAGGAATCAGAGTAAACTAGAGGAACCAGAGGAAGCTGCATATTTAGGACACTGTGTTGTCAGATTAATGATTTAAATGGACTGGCAGGAAATTTCAAACATTTTACTTGAAGCAAAAGTATTTATAGAGTTAAAACAACAGAAGTAGAAATTTGCATATTTTGCACAAAAAACAACCATACTGAGGTTCTAAACAAACTAGAGATTTGCATATGAGGTACAAAATAGCACTATTAATCTTGAAATGATTACTTTTTAAAACAGAAGCAAAAAAAGAGAAACTTACATGAGCTGGTTTTCCTCATTGTAGGCCAGAACCTGAGTGACATCCCAGTCTCCAGATGTGATGGACTGCAGCGTGTCGGTGCTGGTGTTGGGCTTCAGGAACACAGAAGGAAAAAAAAACGTTAAAAAGGAAATATTTTGATACCAGCACCTTTTGATAATAGTGTTATATACCTTTTATTGAGCCTACATTTCTGTATTAAACTGTGATCCTTATTGGCCTGATGTAATAATCTAATAAGTTTAATGAAAAATCAGCAGAAATTAAGGCTTGAAAACATCTGTCTCTGTAATTAATCTATAAAGTGTTTCACTTGCACAGCTGTAAGCCGCTGTAGTGCTAAGATGGTTTCCACTGTGTGTATTAATGCATATTAAGGTGTATTTAGTATTTAAACTATTAAAATAGTGAGGGAGGTATGAATGTTTTTTAGGGAGGATCTAAAAAATTTATGGATTTTAGCTTTTCATTTTACCACACAGTGATTGTCAAACCACATGAATACCATAATGTGAACAAAAAATACTTTAGGTTCTAATGAGATGATAATACAATATAATATAATATAATAAGTCCATTTAATTTGAAACATGTTGGCAAATTGATTAGAAAGTGTTTATAAATACCATCTTTCTGGAATATAATGTGGTAATTTTAAGAGCTGTGCTTTAATGTAGATAAATTATGGTGACATGAGAGTTTTGCCACTCAGTTATTTTAATTTTGATCTCATTTGTCTAGATCCCTTCATATTTGATTTGTTTACATGAAACCTCTAATATCTTTCTTTTAAAAACTTCTCCAACAAACTCTGCGGCCTTCACAGAGCAGCTGAGATGAAATTATATTTTTTGAAAAAACATTGATTGCAATGGATTTGTCAGATTTGATCTTTTTAGAAAGAAATAATGTTTTCACCTCAAAAATATGCATTACTTTGTGTTGGTCCTTCACATAAAAATCATATTAAAGTCAGTGATTTTAATACTTTTTAATATATATAAGAAGACATTAAGTATACCTACAATACTGCAAGATAAGATAGACATAAGAGTATATAATGGAGACAATCTTTATACCATCAGTAAAATCAGTTTTCAGTTGAAATGTGAGCAATAAATGGGAAGAGTAACTTTATATTTAGACTGATTCCTTCTACCAGCTGATTTTTCAGATTGCTGAGTGTGTTAGGTGGCCATATATTTGCGTTCCCTTCACAGATACAGCCCCGGGCGTAGCCACCGGCCAGACAGGCAGTCAGCATCTAAACTAGAGCAACTTTCACACTTTACTTTATTGCTCATTTAGGAGGTGCACAGCTGCTGTTTGTCTATTGCAGCTGAAAGCCTGAAGCACATTCATCTACCTGCTGGCAGCAGTTACTGCACGTTCTGCCGTGCTGCAGGGATAAATCTGAGCATCCTTAAAGTGTTCAACGGTTTAATGCGTTATATGTTGAAAAATGCAGCCGGTGATGGAGGGAGAAGGAAAGAGGGCTGGTTTACAGCCAGTTCAAGGTCTGATTCTAACTTTTTTCAATGTTATTAGGAAAGAAAGTGCACTATCCATCCTGTGGCTGTAGCAGCTTTTCCCTGCAGGGTCGCGGGGGCAAGTGCCCAACTCCAAAAGTCATTAAGTGAGAGGCGAGGTACACAGAGGCACACTGCAGAAACAAGCACAAAGCATGCACAAGCTACCTATTTTAACCTAAAAGCCTCTCTCATGCAGATCGCTACCTAATTCACAGCAGTGCGTGAATTAGCATCATGTTTGTAGCACATGTGCTGCAAAGAAGCTTGCAGCACATGCGCACATCTACATGCATAAGCTCAAAATTTCACACGCATAAGTTACGTCTGTCGCTCGGCTGGATGAGGACAAGTGACTGTCGCCTAATCGCACCAATTCCATGAAATGAGTGACTGGAGAGCTTCTAAAATGTTTAAAACAAAATGGCTTCCTCTAACCCAGTGGTTCCCAAAGGTTTTCTGGTTCCCCTATGGATTAGAATAAAACCCCCCAAAAAAGAAAAAAAGAATCAACTGGGCACACACATCATTCAACCAGACATAAACCTATACACATATACACACTTCAGCTTGCAACAAAACAAACTACAAACCATCTTTACAGTGAAGCAGTTTTGTGCAACCGTTTATTTTTTTCATTCATCCGTACTGCTCCCCGTGCCCCTTCCCCCCCCAATCCCCCCATGGCACTGCGGACTTAGGACTCAAAGGGGTAAACCTTCCTGAATATAAAATCTGAAAAACTTTTCAGACATGTTTGGTTTGAGACAATAGAATATTTTTTGAAAACTTGCAAACAGTGATGGTTTTTGGGCAGTTACCCAGGGCAGCATCAGAAACTAAAAAAGTAAATGAATCTGTCGTTTCTGTTTGTTGTTCCTGAACAGGCTTGCTACTATTTGTATGCGTGTGTAGTGGAGTAAGTTTCCATTAGTTGCAGAATACATCACCTGTTTTATGCTGCAAAAAAAAGAAAAGAAAATCTGATAATTGCATTTTAATTGGTTGGCGTTCAGCAGGAGGGGGGTTTTGCCCAGGGAACCATTCCTGTAAGAACCACGACTGCATGCATATTTATATTTGTAGCTTACATAGAGATTAATCGTGATTAATCAAAGTGCCAGACTGTGATTAATTTGATTAAATTTTTCAATTGACTGACAGAACTAATACATTTCTGGACTCCTTTTAGTTAATAAACTCTTGCAGACTGCAAAAACATAAAATCTTATGTTTAAAATATTTATCTAGTTTCTAGTGCAAATATCTTAGTTTACTTGAATTTAGACAAAACTTTTTTTTCTTTTTATATTTTATTGAAGGTGTCAAGTTACAATTACAATGACTGCAATGCAAACAAACGTTCAAAGGACTCAACACCCAGGATGCGACAAAACGTAAAAATAGCTCATCAGCAAGATATAGAAACTTGTTTCAAGTTGATATTGATTAAAAAACACTAGTTCCATTGGCAGATTATTTTACTTATAAAATGGGGAAATTGTCTTGTTAGGAGTGAATTTATCCGAGAATGGAACTAGAACATTTTCACAAATTTTAAGGAATTATTTACTTAAAACAAACTCCTATATCTTACAGAAAAGATACTTGTAAGTTAGTTTTGTCTTAATTCAAGTGTAATAAGACATTTGCACTAGAATTGAGAGTAAAATTACTTGGTAAGATTTGGTGTTTTTGCAGTGAATGATGGAGACATTATGTGAGTTTATTTAGTATTTTGATGTTCCAAGAACCCCAGTGCTTAATTTATGCCATCATCTATTATTATTTTAAAACTTAAAATAACAGACAACTTAACTGAACTATTTGGCTATTATTTTTCTAATGATCGGGTGGTGCCACAACTTTGGAATTTTACAAAAATGGAAGTATTAAGATGTTTGAATGAAACTGAAATGAAAAGCATTGCCAAATGATTCTTGTCTCATAAATGACCCCTGACCTGGGAGACGGACATGGAGATGTGGAAGAACTTCCCCCGGCCGCCTTGGGGAATGGCGCGCGTGAAGAAGAGCTTCAGGCCGTCTTTAGAAAACAGAGGCTCCTCGTTCTGAAGAGAAAGGAAAGATTTTCCACTTCTGTTAGTGAGAAAACTGCAATCAAACGACAGTTAAAACATAAAAAAGAACAATGACCCAATTAACAATGAAACAAAAAAACGATAATCAGTCTGTAATCAGGCAGAAAATGCGAGAAAACAAAGCAAGTAACTCTAATTTACCAAATTAAACCATCAGTTTGAGAAATGAATCCCTGAAGATGTTCATCAAAAGCCCCAAACACGAGTTAGAAATGTGTTGAACATCCTCACCTGCCTGTAGAGCCAGCCTTCGCTTTCATCTTCGTGTTTCTGGAAGAACAGATTGCCAGTTTTCAGTCGACGCACGGAAACCGCCTCAGGCACAAACAGCTCTTATAAGACGCACGCCGGACCGTACCTTTGTGCAGACTCCCGTCGTGGCCTCACACAGCGTCAGCATGGAAATGTTCTGGGCTCGGTTCAGCCAGTTAATGGCCAGTTTGGTTGTGGTGGCCCACTTCACCATTGTCACGTAGTACTCACTGAAAAACACAGTTAACAGCTTCACGCTGTGCGGTTTGAATAAACCATGAGTGGATAAAAGCACTGGAACCGTCCATTAGCTGACTGCAGATGATGGCAAAACTAAATTACATTACAAAAATCACACAGAACGATATAATAGAGAAGCACATGGAGAATGCATAACGAATATTACCTTTATTAAGATTTAGGTGCACATTAAAGTAAAAAAAGGACAGACTGTATCTCAAATTCAGCTTAACAGCAGCACAACATTGTTTTTTACACAAATGGGCTCAAATGAGGACATTCATGTGAAGCTTTTTGTGTTTTTTTTTTTTACCTGACAAGTTAATTTGAGGCAAAGAAACTTGTTTACAGTAATAACGTAAAAACTATTAGAAAAAAATTTACTTAAAAAAGTTGAAATATTTAAATTTTTTTATTTGAATGTTGTTGCTTTCTGTGTATTTATTCGGAGGTTAGTTTTTAATAAACTATAATTAGGCCTGTCAAAATAACAAAGGTCACTGGACGATAAATTGTCCCAAAAACTATTGAAATAAACAATATTATTGTTGTACTGAGATCATTTTAAGAGAAGTTTTAAGGCTAATTAAAAAAAAACCTAACTTCTTACACAAATGTAAGAAACAGACGTTCAATCAGGTGAGACAAACATTTGCTCTGTTTTATCCTGATGAAGTTGGAAAATCCCAGAGTAAAGAAAAGCATCTACTACATATGTGTGAAATACGAGGCCCGTGGGCCAAATCCGGCCCGCCACAGCATTTTATGTGGCCCCCTAGATTCTATACTAAATACTAAGTGTGCTTGAATATTATCTTATCAATCAAATCAATGTAGTTTTTATAGAATAGAATAGAAGGCAAAATTCTTGAGAATTATCGTGGGAATTCACACAAAGTCAACAAATCCCTGCACTTTTTTTGCGCTAACACATAATTGGGAATTGGGAGTATTGCAGATTTTTCTAAAAAATTGTCAAAACCTTTCTTATTTGTACTAAACAGCTGCCTCAGCTTTAATTGATGTCAGATTATTTTACAGCGAGTAATAAAAAGTCAAATTTACCTGTATAAATAAGAGCAAATATTTCTAAATTAGTCCCACAAACACTTTAGTTTTTATTTAAAAAAAAAAAACACAAAATCCTTGAGGAACTGAAAAGATGTTCAATAATATTACTTAATTTTAAGAATTCATTGATATTTTAGCAGTTTGTGAACAGGCCTTTCAACACATTCTGGCACAACCGGCCCTTTAAGAGCTTTTATGATCTTGATTTGGTCCAAAACGAAAATGAGCTTGACACCCCTGACATAGTACATTCTCAGATCAAATATACTCTCTGCTTTTAGCAGCATTAACCACTAATACAAGATGCTTTATGGCTGTTAAATAACTTTTTGGGCAATTATAGTTCTACCTTTATTAAAGTAAAATCTGTGTTTTACAGCAACTGCTCCCCGTATAAATTAATAATGACCCGTCATGGCAGAAAAGCTAAAAACATATTTTCAGGGCTGTTCTTATCTTTTTTTTTATGCTGTAATTGTTCAAGAGAAACAGGTTTAACTCTGTTTTTGTAGGTCAAACCATCACAGAAACCGCAGATCAATACAAATGGCCCAGACAGTACAAATGTGAACGTTAATGGATTTGGCCTGAAAAAATACCCTCCAACTGAAACTCTTATATTTGAGGCGTTTTACCGCTGGAGCTAAAAGAAACAATCAAATCAGTTGTCCAATAACTTTGTCAGATAAAGTTTTTTAACATGCTTTCTGACCACCTGTGAGGCCTGGTGCTGGAAATGCATTTGCAGCATTAGAAATCGAGCAGCTTTCTGTAACTGATTTAACCGTGAAGTCCACACCATGCAGCTGCCTAAAAAAACAAGTTAAGAACGTCCATTTTGAAGCTGAAGCAGTTCTCAGATGGCGCACATCTGATGCCAAATTATTCTGGATTCAAAAGCAAAATAAGAAAGGAGTACATTCGGTTCACCAAGTCAATTCCTGCTGGTTATGTTTTCCAAGTTTGAAATGATAATATTTACGAATGCAGCCAAAAAGCTGAATTTGTCTCACCCGATCCTGGGATCATCAGGTCGTTTCATCTCGATGGTGTGCAGAGGGCCGTTAAGGTTCACAACGTACAGCGTTATGACCGGGTTTTCCTCCCCAGCCTGAACAGGATGAAAACATCTCGTTCTGATTGAGTAAACTATATCGCAGCAGTGTTGTAGTAGGAGTCAGAAATCATACCTTTGGGTATGGATATTCCTTCCCCATAGGGTAGGGTGATCCGGTGAACATTGGCAGCTCCATCTTTGGCACTAGAGTGTCGTTGATGGTAGCGTAGGCTAACCTGGCTCCATCAGGAGACCACCAGTGGGCGATATGTGAGTGGAAGATATCCTCTGGAAGAAGAAGAAGAAGAAGGAAACCAATCAAAATGACATAGAGCGACATTTCAAACTGGGTATAATTATTATTAGCAGAAGTACCTTTTATTTATTGGGTTTAAATCTAGAGTTTTTTGAGAACAGAACTGGTGTCCGATCCAGGTATACAACCTTACAAGGTGTAGAAAATGGATTACATAAAGTAATCTCTGGCCCTTTAAGTTTTGGCATTAATGTCCAATCTCAGGGGTGTGGCCACACTTTAGCCTGGCTAAGTTTACATTTAAACAAACTCAAGATGGACTGAAGTTTGTCCAGGCTACTTCTGGTCTTCTAATTATTTACTTAAAACAAGCCTCTATATCTTGCTAAAAAGTTACTTTGTAAGACATACATTTTATTTCTAGTATTTTGGTGGTCTGGAAATTGTCTTTGAACTATTTTAAGAACTGACCACTGGTTTTTCCTGTTAATTTGGTACAATTCAACATGTATTTTAGAGAATATTATAAAGAAGAGCTGAAAATTAATAAAATAGATTAGGGAACTTTGTGAAACAAAACTAGAGAAGCTCTTGCTCAGAAAAAGTCAGTAGATTACCAGTTGTGTCACTATATTATTGACAGTGACATCATTTTTGAGGACAATAAATGTATTAGTGAGTGGTTAAATAAGTAAAATTAGAAACAAGAAAGATGTGAACAGTCATAATAGAAACTCTCTTGTTGTAACTAAATTATATTAAATAAATATTTAGAGTTCTGGGCAGAAAAATAAAAAAATTACAGAACTCCCTCTACCTGGTTTAACTGCTGCAATTTGACAACAAATACAAAGTTCTACCGCAAGTTTTTATGTTACCATTTTCCTGACTGACATCATCCATTTAATCTTAGTTTGTCTCTGTGAAACCTACACACTGCAGCACAAACAGCACCGATAGCTGAGATCATAAATCACAGCGGCTTTTAATCTCCACACACCCTGTTGACCGAAACGCAACTCGGCTGCGTTCCTCGAAATGAACCCAACAGTTATTTCTCTGCTGGCGCAACAACTGCACTGATAGTTGTTTTGGCTTGTTACTCGCTGCGTAAAGAAGCGTTCCTGTTCGCTGGACTGACCGGGAACAATGTGGGCTCAGAGCAGATTTGATGCTGCATCATCTGTGCTGTAAACAGGCACAGACGGTGACTTATTTTAACTAATTATGCAAAATAAAAGTAGGATGAGGAAACTTTTTTGACAACAATCCCACAGTTTTATTTTATAGCATCAATGCAGTTGGTGCTGAAGTAATTACAATCACAGGAAGATAGAGCACATCAATCCCATTTTTAAGTTTATATTGACATTAAATTAAACCAGGGGTGTCCAAACTTTTTGCCAAGTGGGCCAAGATTGTAGACTCACTGTAAAAAACCCCAAAAATCAAGCAAATAAAGTAGCTTGTTATTTATTGTAGATCCAAAACTTGACAGTGATTTCAGTGTATTAGGGCTACTGTAGATGGAAAGAAAGGAGTACATTTCATTAATCTCAGAAAACTTTTGAAAAAAAGAAAATAAATTCTACATTTGAAATTCAGACATTTAAATGTTTTTGGAGAACATTTCTGATATTAATCTAAAGAATTTTCTTTTTTTCCAGTAAAATTCCTTGTTTTTTCTTGAAAATTTCTGAGATTACTTTAAAAGTTTTTTGGCAATAATAATAATAACAACAAGATTTGGGTCACTTTGTTTCAAAACACTTGCTATATTTAGCCAAGTTTAATAAAGAAGAAAAGTCTCCATCTGCATTTATGGGCCAAATTTGTATCATTTTAGAATTGCGGTCGGGGAACGAATAAACCAGTCCAAAGGCCACAAATGGCCCCAGGTTGCACTTTGGACAGCCCTGATTTAAACAGACAAAGCTGCATTAACTGGATTTTATTACGGGTTGCAGAGTGAAACGGGGTGAATGCATGTTACACTTTTCTATATCTGTATTTCTGAAACATTTTCCGATCATTTTCCTTCCACTTCACAGTTATTCACCACTTTGTGTTGCTCTCGCAAATAAAATACATCTAAATGTGTTTTTTAATATAAATTGAGAAAAAGGTCAGGCGGTACAGAAATGTTTGAAGGACACTGTACACAAAGTATAAAAAAATCCTCCCAGTGGACGCTGTAAAGCTAATTAAAACACCTGCTGTCCTTGTGGAGGTGTGAAGTGAAGGAACAAGGCCGGTAGCCGGAGAGCAAAGCACCCTGCAGGCGTAGCGCAGCAGGATCTGAAACAGCCAGAGCAGCGAAGCACCAACCAAAGCTAAAGTACATTTGCAAATATATATCTATAAATTTCCCCGCCGCATGGCTGTCTCCACCGGCGGCAGCTTTAAAAGGTCCTTCATGCGGACTAGAAGCAGCAGGCTGACAAATTTACTCATCTGGCTGGCGCCCAGTCACCTTAGCTAGTCAAGGAGAACACAGCTACCTTTCTCAAAGCATCCTGATTTGTGTGAGGAGACGAAGGCAGCAGTGGGAGAAACACTTTTAATGAGCTAACTCTCATTTTCCCTCCTAAGTAATGGGGCTGTCTCCTTTTTTTTTTCCAGTCGCCTCATTGAGACGATCACCAAGGTGAGCTCATCTCCTTTTTACTCGCTCTCTGGCTCGCCGTGCAGACTACATTATGCAGCGAGTGGAGCGCATTATTAATGCATGAGATACAATGAGTCGAGTGGCCGGAGGGAAATAATGAGTGCAAGGTGACAGACTTGGTAGAATGAGCTGATGAGATCAGGAAAATCAAACGTTTCGGGTCGGGTTCGGATCATATTTTCAACAACTCGTGCAAAAGTTTGCCCTGAACATATCTAGTCACATGTTTAATGGGGAAAAAGTTAAAATGTTAACCACAGTCATGAATGTGACCAACAGAGGGCAGCAGTGCAGCACAGAAATATTAATACTATATTTTTCGAAATCTAACCACAGCTTCGTTTTGTTCTGGATTTTTATATTAAACCTGCCGTCAGACATCTGACAAATGATGTAGATTGATACTGAAACATAATTTAACTCGGAGGAATGACAGCAGAGCCGTAGCTTCAAGCTGCCTTAATGATGTGCAAATTAATTAGAGGGCATGTCAGAGAAAGATCACTGTCTGCGGATTCATCTCAACATAACAACGCATAATTGAAGTTCACACACTATGGGAATGTTGTGAGAAAGCCTTTACCGTCTTACAGATTTCATTTGTATTAAAATGTTTTAAATAAAAACAAAAGCTGTTTTTAAATGGTATGAAAAGTAACATTTAATTTTATTTTAAGATGTTTAAATGAGTTTTAGATGCCCAAGGCAACCGGGAGAGAAACAGAAGACTGAGACACCAGATTTATCAATACAGTTGTTTTATAAAGACAGGCCCACAGCATCACTGATGCACCACCGTACGTTACAGTGGACCTGAGGTGTTTTCCCACTTATTGAAACCCACCTACTGCAGTTGCTCTGTTGTCACAGAGTTACAATAAAATGTAATAAGTTACATCTCAGCATCATCTGAGGAAAGCATTTGGTTTTAGTTAAAGTCTCAACTGAACTGACCAAACTCTGCATGTTTAATTTGCCACGGTAGGAAAGAAATGTAAAAACACACCTGGCATGTAAAGCATCAGATGATTGCTATGGAAACGTAGCAACCAAGAGATGTTACTGTTTTCTACTGTTTTTACCTGTATTAGCAGTTCTGTTACTGTAGGTGAGAAAAATGGCAACAATTCCATTAGTTCAATGTTGTCATGTCTTTCCCAAGAAAGAAAGAAAGAATGAATGGATGGATGGGTGAGTGGGTGGATGATGGATGGATGGATATTATCTATATCTGTATCGTTCATGAATCTGTAGACCTTCTTCAGTTCTCCTTGCCAACGTTTCCAAACCAAAATATTTCAGATTTTGGTCCAAACTAAAACATTTCCCCCTGAATTCCTTTGATAAATACAAAAAACAAAACAGCCTGGCACCTATCCACTGAGACGTCCCCCTAAAACAGAAAGAAAAATCCACATTTCCATTCCCCCTTTGTTAATCTTTCCCTCCTCAGTGAACAAGTGTTGATTATGCAGTTACTTTATGCCCTGCAGGCTCCGACACAAACAGAGCGATAAACAGAAGCAGCCCAGAGAACGAGCCTCTTGACGCAAACAGCCATCTCGCCAAACATCTATGAAGCAAGAAGGAGCCGAATCAAAGCAAAGGTGGGTTTTTATCTGGGAACGACAGAGCCCAATAAACAGCTGTTTCCTGTGGCCGCGCTGCACTGCAGGATGTGTCAGGACGTCTGCCGCCTCAGTAATCAGACAGCCAACAGATGACAGGACACCTGAGGTGTTTTGGACTGTAACACAGCTGCTGCTGCTACTCCTCAATGTGTCCTCGCTCCTTTAATTTTGCTTTTAATTTTCGCTTCCCAACTCACTTCAAACACACGAATACGTGGATTAAAGCAGAACAGCAAAACCAAGAGGATATCGGAGCCTGGGAGATTATTTGGCAGCCTTTCGCCCCCTCTGCACCCAATCTGCCACCGAGCGACAGGCAGACCGAGCCTCAGCTTGACCTTGGCCAGAGGAGAGGCTGAGTCATTAGCATGGAAAATGTTGTGCCTTGCAGTCTCACTGGTCATTGTAAACATCACAGAGACTGGCTCAGCTTATAAGCTTCCCCCTGCAGACACTTGCATCACCACTGGGCCAAAGCCAAATCTTTTTACAGGCTTACAGATACAGTTTTTGAGAAGGGATTTTTCTCTAACAGGAATGAAAAAAGGGGCTTACACTTTATTTACAACAGTAAAGAAATAAACCCAGTTGTCAGCATCAGCCTCTGGTGAGGAATGTTTGGCTTTTACACGCATAATTTACCTCAACGTCTGTGAAAAAGTTCAATAGTTTTGGTCACTCATTTGAGAAAGCAAAAGTCATACACTGCAAAAACACAAAATCTTACCAAGTATTTTTGGTCTAGTTTTTACTGCAAACACCTTAGTATACTTGAAATAAGACAAAAATAGCTTACAAATAACTTTGATCAAGAAAAGTTGCTTGTTTTAATTAATAATTTCTTAATACTTCACTTATAGCGAATATGAAGGATTATCAATATGAAGAAATTATTTACTTAAAACAAGTTCCCATATCTTGCTGAGAAGCTACTTGTAAACCAGTTTTGTCTTATCTGAGTTTATTACAATATTTCCACTAGAAACTAGACCAAAATACTTGGTTAGATTTTGTGTTTTTGCAACGTATATCACATAGATTTATTAGTCAGAGTGAAATATTTCAAGCTTGCTTCTAGTAGTTCTAACCAAAACTCAAAATTCAGTGTCTCAGAAAGTTAGGATATTGTGAAAATCTTATTGAATGCTCATAGAAAGTTGAGTGAAATAAAGAAAATGTAGCAGGAAAATGTTAACGAGCAACAGGAAGGAAAGCAAGCATTTTTGGGTTTTAATTAACTCTAAAATTACAAAAAGTTAAAGATTTTAAATATTTCACTCTGTTTCACTTTCTTTCTAAAATGAGTGACAAAAAATGGGATCTTTTCAGATTACTCAAATTTTTTGAGTTGTATTCTTATTCCCTCGTAATGGGGGAACAAAACAGTGGCTATTATGGTCGACCAACTTTAGGATTTACTACAATTTAAAGGGATCCAAGATTAGTTGAAGATTAGTTGCCCTAAATATATTGTAATTTTCCTGTTAACTAAAAAATAGCTGTTTGTGATACGCCAAAACTCATAATTACTTCAAAAAGACGTATATCTTCATTATATTTTTCACCCTTGGAGGTTGCCATTTTTTTACCCTGTGGGTTGTTGACACATAATGGTCCTTTCTACAGTATACTGGAATCTACAAAGTAAACACCGGAAGACTAACTTTACCAGAGTAGTTGTTTAGCGTTTGACTGGTGTAATTTTTGATAATGCCACACTGTGAAACTATCGGCTGTAATTTAAAAACAAACAAACAAAAAAACTGTGAGGTGAATCTTGATCATTTCCCACATAAAAAGCGCAGTGGAGAGAGCCGGAGCTGAACACAACTTCCGAAGAACAAACATTCGTGCTCTCAACATTTCTCTCCAGAAGACTTTCAGTCATTTGTACGAGCAAAACTAATAAAGGCTCTAACAGATACCTTAACTAGCGAGAAAAGAAAGGTTTTATCCACAAAGCGCCTAAACCGTGCTGTCACTGAAGCGAAAAATGCTAGGAGAAATATCAGACTGACAGCACTGGAAGCTCTTTAAATGCTAACAGAGCTCTGCGGCAGTAGTACTGGTGGCACTACTGCGCGCTCCGTTTCAAATCAAAAAGGCTTAAAGACGCTGCTTATGACTGTTTTGGCTAGACAGAGCCAGGCAGTTGGACCATTAGACATCATTTATCCAGAATGTACTGCAGCCTGAACAGCATGGTGAGGTTCCTGTGACAATATTTTAATAAAATTTATAAAAACTAAATAGCCTACAGGATTATTACTGTATTGTTTCTACATCTAAAATAAATATTTCTCAAAGCCTATTGTTAAAACTAATCATGGATCCTTTCAAGGTCTAAATTTGGAACAAACTACAACTGAACCCAAATCATTGACAGTTAATTACTTAGTCTAAATCATCTGATCAATGTGTATAAATTATCATCAGCAGAAGTCCAAGAATGAGCTACGCATTAGACGTTAGGACATTTACTGTCTGCCTTTCTTCTCTCGCTGTCAGTTTTCTGTCTAGCTGCTGTAAATTAGGACCACAACTGTCACAACACACAAACTGCAAACACAGATTTAATGTCATGAAACATTTTCTTGGTGAAATCATGGTTCCAATCCTTAGAGCAAACTCTTATTTGTCAGATGAAGATTCCCGCTGTGGTTGTAATGCTTGAATTCAAACTAATTATTCTGTTATAATAAGTTTCTCCAGTTCGCAGTAATTTTTATGACACTTTCACAGCGTAACAGATCAGAAGATATATTCCTCAAACCAAACATTTTTAAATCTGAGCTGGAAGTATCATCCACTTTAAAGTTAAATTTGAGCCTGAAATGTGTCTAATTTATCCCTGCAAAATTCCATATTTAACATTTTATTCACATTTAGCTATATATTATTTCACAGACTTTTCTAATACCATTCACATTTACCAGAGTGTATTGAAGTTGAATATGTGTTTTATCTCAGAGTCAAAGCTTCATCCATCAATAAATGATGAGTGTAAATTACTGGGCTTTCAGCGGTCCATAAATAGGAGTCACAAGGTTAGATGTTGCCGTAACTCTTTGATAAATGTTTAAATGTCAAGGAAGGAAGAAAGAAAAAACAAAAACCTGAAGGATGGACCTGGATTATTACACTTCAGGTGGACAGCGTTACGAATAAACAAAGCTTTGCATGTCTTTTCTTGATGATGAGGTGGGATTTGATGCATTAAGCTTCATCTGAATCATCAGAGATTCCATTTACGTTAACGAGAAGCAGAAATGTGAATTATGGCATCATGTATTTCTATCACAACATCCATCGGTCTGCAGATCCACATTTCCCATGCTCCGTTGCTGCGGCAGTTCATGATCCGTTCATATCAGAAAGAAATCTATCAGCCGAGTGCCAACACAGTTCCAGTTTAAAAGTAGGAACAAGCAGAAGAGCTTCGATCAGTGAGAGTTACACCGACAACTGACACACACATCAGCTAAATTAATGCAAATGGCCCATGTACAACATTCCTTTATTTTCTAGTCTGTGTAAAGAAGAAGAAAATTAATAGAGTTTTTAATTTACCTGGAGGAAATTAAGAGCTACATGTCTTCAATGAAAGTGGAGCAACAGACATTTTTATTACTCATTGCTAATAAAACATGTCAGGGCATAAGGAGGGAAGAGTAGAGAAAGCCTTTTAGTGTACATGTTTACAGCATAATTTTTTACAGGAGATTAACTGCTTCCTTTTATAAGGAGAAGATGCAAATGTCAGTTTGTTAATATTTGTTACTGCCATTTCATAACTCTAAATTTCACCTTAATCAAGGGCAGTAGACCCTTTATTGCTAATGTTTTACATGTTTCACTTTCCAAGGAGTCGATAAAAAAGTCAGTCTCGAAAGTGTAAAGTAGAGCAAAATAAATTCTTTAGTGTACATATTGAGATATTTTTTTTATCCTTACATAGTTTTTATTACTATTGGTGTACATTATGCTAGTATTATTTTTACAAGGACATATACAGCCTTTTTCCAGTGGTGGAAAAAAAACATTTCAGTTCCTACACTGAAGGTGGCTAAAGGTGGTTAGCTTAGCTTGATTTAAATCCCAAAGTAAACCGAATATGCCTATTTCCATATCTGAATACTACAAATTAGAACATAAGGAAAAAGGAGGACAGAAATGTATATGTTTTACATAGTTTTTCAAGGTTTTTATTGCTTCATGTGTGAGAAGTAGGTGAATTCTGTCAATTTCTACATTAGCCTATATACAAAATCACAGCCAGCATCTGCTTGCCTTCCTTAGTTTAATCAGATTTAAGTCCCAGATGGATTATTTCAAATGTAAATATCTCTGTATTTGTTTTGTTTTTCAATAAATGAAATGATTGATATAAAATAGCCTATTAATTAATTGATCTAGTGAAAAAATGATCTAAATATCCATTTAATTCCCAGTGTGAAGAGAATGCAAAACAATAAAAAAGACTTAGTAGAAATGGATAAAATTACAGAATCTCTCATCTACCAAGATTCCACTGCAAGTTTTAACTAAAAGAAAGAAAATAAATAATTTACTAAATATAAAACTTTGTCATTACCTTCATACAGCCAGTCACTGAGTCCATTGAAGATGACGCTTTCCTTGCCTGTAGACACTAGACGAATCGAACGGCTCTCCACCTTAGACCGATAGTAGATGTTGTTCTCAAATATGAATATCTACAGGGGATAAAAACAGACAAAATATGATAAAATTGATGCCAACCAACAAGCAAAAAGCTTTTATAAAGCTGAATTGAAGTGTTACTAAGCAATTAACCAATTAATGTGATAAATTAAATCGTACTCTGTAATTTCCATTCTGATGATTCATATTTTTTGAAGGGCTATTTTGTTTACAGAGTCTTAATCTATGTTTTATGATTTTGGTTGTGTGTGTGGTTTATATTTCCTTTTTATTTATCATTTTTAGTCGCTGTGTTTTATTTTGCATATCTAAAAAGTTCTGTACAAAATTAAAGTTTGAGGCCATTGCGCCATTATCACTATATTACTTGAAAATGGTGTCAAAACAACATTATCATTATCGGAAAGATAAAAAGACAAAATGTTACTACACATTTTAAAAAATGTTAAATTATGCACCTATTAGTCCAGTTTGGACAATTCATTGTGTCATAACATTATGACACAATGTTAAAAATACATAGTTTGTTTCAGAACAGTTCTGTTACAATGCAAATAAAATGGAAGCCTTTTAAAGTCTTATGAAACTGCAAACCCTAGGGAATGAGATTTTGGCTTTGACTCCAACCCCAGATAGTCCTGCAGGGCTTTTAAGATAACTGAAGGTCAATTCAGTCATTACGGAGAATAATGGACCATCAGAGCCTTACAGTAAGCGAGGAAAGGCAAGGCTGCCCTTTGGGTGAGAATTTTAAGATGTTACTGCTTTAATATACCACATGGAAATCAATGCTGTTGCAGAAAAAAACTAATTTGGCACGTTAGGAAGTAAATGTCTTGGCCTCAAGGCAGTGTCTTGGTAGTGGTTTGAGAGAGATTCTCAAATAACTATTCACTCTGTGCAGCCTGAATGATAAAGCTTTGCACAGCAGGATGTCCACTTCTGTTTCAGCCCAAGATTTTTCCTTCTTCTAAAGCAGGGGCGTCCAACTTGTTTTTATTTTGAACCACATTAAGATCATGAATGTTCTTAAAGTTGTGCCTGAATGTATCGATAAACCCGATTAACGGTTAAAAGCGTCTCTGATTTGAGAACTTCTTCTAAAATTAGATAACATTTATCAGTCCCTCCATAATTTTGCTAATTTTTTGTCATTTTTTTGCAATAAGACTCAACATTTTTTCTGGTGCTAATTTAGAAATATTTGCAAGAAATATTCCAATATTTGCACTTAATTATGATAACAAATTTGACTTTTTATTACTAGCATCTAAGTGTATTAGTAATATACTGCCACCTGCAGGTGGGAGTTGGCATCACTTAAAATAGAGGTTTTTGATAACTGTTCTGGAAAATTTTTAATAAACTGTTCTGCAGAAGCGCAAAAAATCACTGATTTTGCATTCATTTCTGCGGCCTCCGTAAAACTGGAAGTATTGACTGATGTAGTTTGGTAGTGCAGATAAAAACCGCTTTGATTTGATTAATAAAACAATATTTAAGTTATCTTGAAGGTTCTATTTATGCAATTCCTCCGGAGTCTTGAGGGCCACATTAAAAGCTAGGGCGGGCCAGATTTGGCCCGTGGGCCTTGTGATTGACATGTTGTGTTTGAATAAAAAAAACAGCCAATATTTCAGCAATCTATCCACTTGCTACACTGTCTCAGCAGTTTGACATTTAGTATTTGAGGTGAAAAATTAGCCACTTAAGTTTCTTCAGCAAATGCTGCATCTTTAAAAGAAAAAAAAAATATAGCAGAATCTGTCACAATTAGTTTCTGTTGAGGAGGCGCAAGCTGTGGGCCTTATGTGCTTTGGTGACACTCCAATGCACACCAAGTCCCGGTATAGAAGCCAATCTAGGACACAACAAAGAGAGGAGACCTGGCCCCGTTCTCTGAGGGAAGGTGAAAATCTGCTCTGAGGATAACTGGAGCACAAAACAGTTTGAAGACAGAGGATAGTTTGTTTGGATTATGGAACTGAAACTAAAACAGCTGCAGCAGCATTACTCTGCTGTACTCAGACAAAATGAACTGCAACTCCAGTGTTCCTGGACATTTGTTTCTATACCTTGCTAATTGACTGTAGTTTGGCCTCTCGGTGTATTTCTGAGTTAACATGATTTCCACATTTTGCCAAATTTTTTTAACATGTTGATGCGCAAGTGTCAACATAAGTCAAATTTTAGTCTGTTCACTGTGTCTCCAAAACGACTAGTGACAGATTGCAATCGTTATTATTTAATTAGGGCTGGACGATATGTCTAGCATACAAATCACGATAAAATCACTTCATATCAATCAATAATGGATAATCATTGATGCGTTTTTGCTTTAAATATCCAAAATATTGCCAAACTGGTGGCATGACCTTTCATGTTTTATCCACAGTTTTCTCTCCACATCATTGTTTTTTTTAAGCAGTTATGAGACACGGTGGCAAAACCTTAAACTGCTGCTGCGCAAGTTACTCAACAGGTTGTTGATAGGTAATCATAGAACGAGTGAGTTACTAGGTAACCAAAGAATTAATGCCACCAACCTAGCTTAGCTGGCTGAGAGATTGAGCTAAAGCCTTTCCTCTGCCTACATCCCCCAGAATGCCATGCTGTTCTGGATCAAAGGTCAGTAAAATTATTGAACGTTCTCTCCGGTGTATTATCAATTGATATTGATCATGTGTCTATCATAATATATATTGTTAATGATTTATTTCCCGGCCCTAATTACTGACAACTTACTTTATTTTGGCCTATTACAAATAAATATAAGGAAAATATCTTGAATTTAGTGTTTGCAACCTGACAAAATTTGAAATAATTCAAATGGTGTTAACATTTTTGGTAAGCAAAGTAATTTAGTAGCAACCACTAAATTGATATTTTTTGTAAAATATGGATTTTCTTAAATAGACAGCTTAATTTCACGACCCGTGAAACAGATGATTTTACGCTACTTTCTGCACATCGACTTAGCAGAGCTGCCAATCAAAATCAGTGATTAAAAGCATTTTAAATTGGTTTTTGTATTTACACTCCACAGATTTACAGATAGAGAATAATCAGTGGACAGAAATTAAATAAAAAACGCTTTATATATCACATGCAAAGCCAACTGGAATGTATTTTTTTATGTGTTTTGACTGGCAGTCAGCTTTGTTAAACTCATATAAAAAGTGGGGCACTAATATGATTTGACGATGCAAATCAGGCATTTCTAGTCTGATTAATTAACAGGAACTGTGTTCAGAAATTAATTTGGGAAAATGCCTGTTTTGCAATTTCTGCCCTCTTGTTCATCTCTGAAAAGCAACAGAAGAATTAGGTCTCCTGAGGCCTCTGTAAGTATCTGTACTTCTGTGAAAGAGAATCGGCTCCATGTGGAAGATTAGCCGCCTACAAAGTGCAAGGAAAAAAATTACAGGGGGATTTACTTTTCATGGTAAAAGGACTGTAAGAAAATCTTTATGCTGCAAATTTTCCAGACTACATGATTTTCAGAGGCTAACAAATAGCTCGGTGTGAGTAGATGACAAAAAAGGAGGTTCAATCAAGAACATGAAGGATTTGAGTTGACTGATTTACAATGATTAGATGTAACATTTGACAACAATTTTCCCTCATGTTTGGCATTGTTTCTACTAAAGGCCACTTCCTGTTAACATCTCAGCTGCTAGAAGCGAAACCACAGCATGAACGATGAAGCAAAATTTGAGCCCACATCAATCTACCAGCGAGTTAATTAATCCTCCGATCAGATAACGGGTAATTAATAGCATTTTGCTTCAGGACGTAATCACTTACATTCTGACCGCCCTGTAAACCAGCCCGCTGAAGCTCATTAAGACTCCAGCTGATCTGATGGAGCGATGAGGGAGAAGATGGACAGCGACTCAGTAGGAATAAACCACGACTTCCTGTGCTTCTTTAGTTTAACCTGAATCAGTTTAAGTTAATTTTCTTAGACAATAAGTGCTAAACTACTATAGTATGTAGTCATTATGTCTCCAGAGGGTCATAAATGTCGTCACCAATCAATGATAAATCTGTCTCGTGAACCAGAGCAATGAAAACCACTTGAAGACATAAATTATGGATGTTAGGAATAAAACCTTGGTGCTTGTCCTTGATAGCCAGCTGGAAGGCCACGAGTATTTTATATAACTGGAGAACAACTTTGGGAAGGACAGGACTCAAACATTTAGCAGTAAAATATTTCAAGACGTACACGGCAGAATGTAAAACCAATACTTTCTTGTAATCTTTTAATGCTAAAAAATAAATAAATGCAAACAAGTAAGGAAGTCCATAAAAAACATAATTGATGTGTTAAACCTTCTTGTTCGAACTTGTCTGCGACAGTACAGTTTTACAATTTGCAGTACCGTGATTCCGCCACACTTTGCGCTTTCTGAAATATTCCAACGGTTTCTGAAAGGGGAGTCATTGCGCTTTCCAGCCAACATCGAGTTATTACGGTAATTTCACTCCTGCTGTTGCAGGGAGCATTTTTTACTTCAGTTTAATCTGATAAAACACTCTTAATAGAAGGTGAATTGCAAAAATAACTGCTAGATAACCCATAATAACCCTAAAAAAAGAAGCAATGAATATGTTTTTGTCATCATTTTTATTGTTATCACAATAGAGCTACAAGATATTGTGATAAAAAAATCTACCCACTCCTAACCATTTCTTTGATGAAAGAAAAGCATTTTGCAGCAAATGGAAAATATTTTCAACCTCTTTACTCTTCTTATGTGTTTATAAAGTTTCAGTTATTAAAAAAAACAAAAAACGCTGAACTTCTGATTTACTAATAAATCATATTTTTATGGCACAGAGATGCGAGAAAGAAATCCAAGCTCTTCAATAACATTTTATTTAACTTCCACATTCTTACAAAAACTGATTTTCCAGCAAGAAATACAGTATATCATAAAATACTTGGCATATCTTATCTTTTATGCATAAGGCATCTCCTTTATTTTATAGGCGACTGCAACATGGCCACTATTAAAACAATGGAAACCCTCATGCCACCCTGCTATAATTTTATATTGTTTAAAAACAAGGAACATTTTAATGCACCATTTAGTTTGTTCTCTTCCAGTCTCTGTCCTTAAGGGATGAGGAGCAGATGGCTCTCAGCTCTTTATAAGAAAAACAGCTTTTATGAGTTTCAGCCCTTAAAGCCTCAAGACATCTGCACATTTATGAATAAGTTTCAAGTTCAGAAATAAGAGGAGGAAAATGCACCGTCTAAATTGCTGTTACCTCCCTGTCGTTTGTCTACATTTCAAGGAGAGTTTAGAGTAGATTTCAGAAATATAAGTATTTGTTAAATATTTCAAATAGTCCCCTTGGTTCCTAGAAGTTAGCATCTTTTCATAGAGCATTTGATAAATCCTAATTTCTCACCTTTCAGCCATGTTTTATGCTGTTAAAAAAAACAACTAATATCAGGTTTGTAGCCCACAAACACTGAACTAAAACGCTGTAATTCTAAACCGAGTTCAGTTTGCAGACTTCTTTTTACAATACATCACCAAACTGGCAACTATAAAGGCACTAGCAGGAATAATGGTGCCCCCTGTTTGTTTCTGCTGAATTGCCTTTCTGCTTCTGGTTTTAAATCAAAGGGCTAAGTCAGTGCCGACGTGTTTCTCCACAGCTTTTTACTGCAAACTTCAACTACAAAGGAGAGAAATCCTAATCTTGCTTTTGTTGTTCTTTAAAGAAACAACAGCTTTATACAGTTAATCAGAAATGTCTATTAAAAAGTAACAGAAAATATGAATTTGCTTTTTGTCTGGGGAGTTGTTGCCTACATTAAGACATCTAGAGGCTTTTACAGTTGATCAAATGGGCTCACAAAACCTCACTTTTTTTGTTTAGGACAAGATATTTTCAATCATAAAGGTAAAAATATCACATTTGGACAAAAGATCTATCCCCATTCTGTAAAGTTTGGTTTTTTTTCCAAACCTGTTCTTGATTATTAAAATTTAGGATACGTTAACCAGTTATGAGATGTAGTTAAGAAGATAAACACAAACAAATGCAAAGCTTGTTTTAGACAGAGAGGATAAAAATTCATTTTTTTCAGATCTTAGTCAAATCCCTAGTCAAGTCTTTGATGAGCAACTTTACTTGTCCAATGGCTGAATTTAACATTTTTCCATCAAAAGAATGACCCTGAGGTTTTTTCCCATCACTCTGAGCTGGAGAATTTTTAAAAATATTGGAAAACCACATAAATCCACATTTGAAGCCTTTTATTTTCATTTCCAAATAGTACATATATTTTTTATATAAATTACAACATAATGAAGTAAGTACATCATCACTGTTAAACTTTTGAATAAATGGAACAGGAAGTGCTTTTATTTTGATATTTCTGACCAGCTTTTAATGATGCAGCCAGTTTAAGAGTGAGAGAACGGTGGAGGTAAGTTACATTTTTATTCTAAAATGAACCAGTTATTTATTATAAAGTGTAACCCTGACTTTAATAAGTCAGTCGATCATATTCAGTTAGAAGAAAAGTTGATTGGATCACACCAGTACTTTTTTTAAAATCGATTTTGTAGCCTTACTGATCTTTCTGAATTGATCTGCTCATAAATCCTAAACTGCTGCATTGAAAATTTATAATGGGTGTCCAAAATGCAGCCTGGGGGTCATTTGTGGCCCTCTGAGTGAATTTGATTACAGAATAAAAATGGCTCAAGTTTGGTTTGTCCACTCAGGAAGTTGATGCAGAAACATTTAAAATAATTAAGGGCAACTTTTCAATGTGGCAGCAGACAAAATGAAGTCTTCTAAAAATGAAAGATGCAACAAAAACGTTTTCTGTTATCAGCCATGTTTGATAGAAAAACAGGATCACCAACTGAAAGTTTTTCAAGATAAAAACCCAAACATTTAGGACACTGTTTGCATTGTTTTTGCTTGTTTTTAAGAAGAAATATCTGCAAGATTTGCAATAATTTTCAGTTTTTCTGCAGAAATCCGACATCTTTAATTTACTAAAATATTGTCTGTGAAATAATTAGAAAAAGATAGTTTTTGTATTTTTTTAATACAAATTTTGTGCCCATGTTGCAACTAGTTTGGACACTGATAACATCTGTATATAAGGCGCACATTGTATCACTTGACCAAGAACATGACTTTTAATCAATATTCTGACTAAATAAATGGCAAAAATTATTTTAGAAAATTTAGAGAATGGGAAACCAAATCCCTCAAAGCATGTTTGTGTGAAAGATGAAAAAACATCTGTAAAGAAAGATAAAGTTTAAATCTGAAATGACCTGAAACGTCATATTTTCCACTCTCTGTGCTCAATAAAAACTGACTCACTAAAATAATATTAAAGTTTATCTGTTGTGTGTGCAATGGGAAAAAATATTTTCCAGGAAAGTTAATTGGGTAAAAAGTATTTAAAATACACAAGCAGGCATAATGAGAATAACAAACAGAGACTCATAATTTAAAACCTCCATCAAAAATAATACCGGAGATTTTATACGGAAAAACTGTAACTTGAGTAGGCGTGTGTTTTTTAATTAATACATTCTTATTTCTTTGACTGAAAAGCCAATATAAAGTCCCAGAGGAAAAACCCTGGCTTCAGATGTAATTAGT
Organism: Xiphophorus maculatus; assembly: GCF_002775205.1. NCBI lineage: Eukaryota > Metazoa > Chordata > Actinopteri > Cyprinodontiformes > Poeciliidae > Xiphophorus > Xiphophorus maculatus. The sequence goes on from NC_036463.1 coordinate 3,917,385, forward strand.
TTTATCCTCTATTAAAAGTATAAACAGTCAGTGAAGGGCATCACTTTTCTCTTCGTGTACTGGAAAACTTTCATGTTCACTTTGTTAACTCTGAATAAATTTATCTTAGAAAATAATCAGTCAGAATCAGGGTTATAATAGTTTAATTTTATTTCGTTGTGACTTTTAGTTTGTCTAATTCCTTTAGTTTTAAGAAGATTTTAGAGTGTGTTTGCCGGTTTTTATTAGTTAAATATTGTTTAGTTTTACTTTAGTTTTATTTAATTATAGAAATAGTTTTACTCTTTTTATACTTTAGTTTTGGGTGGGAAATTCAAAAAAGTCAAAGTATTGATTATACATTAATTAGGTAATTTAACCAACTGTTGCTGTTTTCTCCCAAATTTTGCCGTCGCCATTTTGTTTACCAACGTAGCCGCCAGAATGATTATGGAGTGCCGTAATTTACCAACAGCCGACGTAAACTGCTTGTGAGGGTGGAAAAATTATAAATTGTCATAACATAAATAATAAACAGGTTAATAAACACAAAAATGAAGTATGTCACATCTATATTTTCAGTATATTTTAGTTCGTTTTGTAAACGCACAAGATAGTTCCTGTTAGTTATACTTTTTCCACATTAATTACTATTTTTCAATGAAAATGTTTTCTCAATTTCAGTTATTTTGCTAGTTTTAGATAATCTTGGTGGGAACAGGTAAAATATAAACTTTTTTTTACCAGTTGTTGATCCTGGGGACCCCAGCCTGCGAACTGCAGCTGAGCATTTCGCACCTCCGGAGGGTTCAGGTTCCAGGTTTCTCTGGGGGGGAAACAGACGTGGAGAAGTTAAGTGAAGACACCTGGACACAAACACAATGACTTTCAGCTCCCACCGCCGCAGCAGCATCAGCAGAACAAGTGTGGAACATCTTCGAACAAAGGTTTAAGTGTCTCCATAAATAGCCACAGTGTGTAAGGGTGTCACCTCTCCTTATTGGGAACAGTGCTATGCGGTGCAGGAGGCTGAATTAGAGGAGCTGCTGACGTTTTGTCTTTGTCTGGTGCTGACGATGAATGAGGTCAACCACAGAGATGTGAATGTGGCTTTAAAGAGGACGACACCACTGGGTGGCAGCACATTATATCACATATATTAACAGATACAATGCTACCATACTGGGACCTGCAGCTCAGATAAATCACCAAAGGGAAAAAAACATAAACTTTGGGATAAAAATTCAGATATGCGGGGAAAGACTTCAAAAAGCAACAACCTTTCTGGGTTAAAAATCCCATCATTGAGATCTGAAGGTGTTTCATCTGTCTGTAAGCTTTGAGCTTTTACTGCGGGATGCCAAAGCTGTAGCATGACAGTATTTTCATTTTCTTGTTACGTGCATCCATGAATGACAAAAACGACAAAATGAAAAAAAAATACAATACAAAATTATTTTAAATAAGGTCTCTTTCACTGCAAAATAATAATAAAATCTAAGTATTTTTGTCTAGTTTCTAGTGAAAATATCTTAGTACAAATGAAATAAGAGACAACAAACTTACAAGTACATTTTCAGCAAGATATAAGAACTTGTTTTGGTCAATAATTCATTAATATTATTGAAAAAGTATTAGTTCGACTGGCAAATTACTTCACTTATAATAACTTGGTATAATACTTGGTAATATTTTGTTTTTGCAGTGTTTTTACTCCGTACTCATATGCTTAAAGATGCAAAATACTATTTTGAAACTAATGTCATACATTTTGTTTATCACAAGCAAGAGCCATATTAAATAGAGTTGTAAATAGCTCCTCTTTTATTAAGATTTAATGGAAATAAATTACAGCTGCAGGAAGTGCAAACTTGCGTTGCTTCACTAATTTCTATTCCTCCCCTTCAGCCATTTAAGTGCTCAACATTTAGATTAAATCAACTTTTGTTGCAGAGTTTGTTTAGTGCATTTCCCCAAAGGCCCAGTTTACAACTAATTAAGACGATGGGGTTCCTGCGGAGCAGGAGCCTGCAACCACATCAGAGCCACATCAGGCTGGCGGCGCTCCAAGAAAGACACTTAGTGGCTGTTGGGGGCGCAGCTGCTAATCTGCGTGTGTCATTTGTGGCTCCTATCACTCAAATTGACAACCCACGCTTTCACACAAAGACATAGGCCTGAACTTTGCGCGAAATGTACGCACACCCCCAAATTGCACCTATTATCAGCAGTAACTGTTGCTAGGACACAAAGAAGCAAGCCGCAGTTTGAACTCATTTTTGTTTTGCGCCAAATCGAGATCATAAAAGCTCTTAAAGGGCCAGTTGTGCCAGAATGTACTGATCACAAACTGTTAAAATATCAATGAATTCTTAAAATTAAATAATATTATTGGACATCTTTTCAGTCCTTCCAGGATTTAATGATTTTTTGCAATGAAAATCAAAGTGGTACCGATTTAGAAATATTTGAGCTTATTTATGACAATAAATTCGACTTCTGATTACACACTGTATAGATTATGGACTATAATCTGAGATCAGTTAAGGCTGAGGCAGCTATTCAGTACAAGTAAGAATGTTTTTGATCATTTTTGAGAAAAATGTGCAATAAACAACCAATTATGTATTAGTGCAAAAAAAGTGCAGCGTATTTGTTGATTTTGTGTGAATTTCCACGATAATTCTCAAAAAACTGGAAGGACTGACTGCTTAGAGTTTGAATCATAAGGCAACAATCACCATCAACATATTTGATGTGTACTGATGATGGTACTTGACAAAATGTAGTGACTATATGTTGTTTTTATAATATAAAGCACTTTGAACTGCTTTGTCACTAAACAAATATACTTGATTGATTGATTACTGTCGTTTCTTTCTCCATAGCTTTGCTAAAACTGATGGTGGAAGTTCTGAAATCTTGTGTATTTTTAAGAAAATGCAACAGATTTTGAGAGACCTGTGGTGGTGTAATTTGACAAGGTAAATAACTCAGAGATGTGGTGCGATCAGTCGTGGCCACACCAATACTGATATACGTACACAGGCACCTTAAGGGAACAAAAAAGCATCTCAGACATGCAAAAATAGCTCTAGTCTAACAAGAAGTTGAAGGGACAAAATGCTGAAAAGCAGCTAGCTGTGGTTTCAGATTTACAGCCAGCTTTCTGTGAGGTTCAGAAATAAACAATAAGGTTGATTTGAGGTGATTTGCTGGATGATTTTGGAATTAATCTTCTTGAAAGAAGATCAGATGAGATTTCACATAATAAAACCCAATGAGTTTGTCATAAGCCGACTTACGGAGTCTCCAGACTGCAGATGATGTAAAATGCCGTATAGGAATGCTGGTACACCTGCAAAGAAAAATACTTTGTTTAAACTCCTTTTCATTTACAAAAAGTGTCTGTTTCTTGTTCCTATGTTCAGTGAAATCACTAAAGTATTAAAAGTCCACAGAGGTTAAACTGGACAACAGTGTTTTCTTTGAGATTAAAGAAACCACAAACAGGATTAATAAATCCTTCAGAGGGACGGAGTTGTTAATGAATAATACAAAGAAACAAGCAATATCTAAGAAGCTTTTAAAATATTTGCATAAAACAGACACTTTTAAAATAATATTGATGCAAGCTCCAACTTGTTACTTCATTTTTTATTTATATAGAAAAACAGAGTAACTCCCAATCCGTTGAACATTCAAGTTCAGATGCAGGAATTATTTATAGCCAAGTCCAAAATAATTCATTCCTCTGGCAGATTTAGGTTTAAAATAACCAAGTTCATGTAGTTTCTTATTACTGGAAGTAAAATTAATGGAACCTAAAATATCTGCAGCTCATATAGAAAAGATACATTTTCAAAATACTACTTTACAAATTATCTGAAATTTTACAGTTTTTGAGAAACTTCCAGCCTAATTTCCAATTAGAAAGAAACATCTTAATTGAATGAAGTTGAATTTAAATCTAAATCTGCATGGGGTATGAATAACTTTGGCCTTTTCTGTACATTTATCTTTAAATGCACAAAATCCCACCACAGATTTTACCACAACACCTCCTGACGGACGAGTTCCAACTCTTCATGATTCAGTAAGACTGTGCACCACTGAACAAAGCAATGTTCATTTGTTTTCTATCACATAAAATTCCAATAAAATGCAGTAAAGCTTATGGTTTAAATGTAACAAAATTACATTTTTAAGGGCTTAAAGGCATTGTACGTACCTGCAAACATTATCAACCAAAGTCAAATAGCAAAAATTCACAGATCCCATCTAAAAACTTTAAAACTGTCTACTTAAACAGCTCACACACCAAATAAACCTTAATAATCAGAACTACACAAAGTGGAAACTGTGTATCCATAGTTTTAGTCAGCAGTTCTTATCTACAGTCTAAAAAATGTCCTGAATTACATGCTAACTCAGGATTAGCTAATAGCACATCAAGTAGCATTGTCACTATTTATTTTGGTTTTCTTATAATTATTTTAGGCAAAAAAGCTCCAAACAGGCAAATTTCATGTAAATAATTTGGAGTGACGTTCCAAAGAAAAATCTGCGTATATTGAACTGTGAATTTACTGTAGTTCCTAAATAATTTACACACTAGGGTTGATAAAATGTCGCGTAACTACACAGGTAAACCATCAATTGAACTGATTTTAATGAGGGTTGCATTGAATTAATTCTAATATGGATATTATGCAGATACTGTTCTTGTAGTTTTGGATGTATTTTCATTAATTATCTACTAATCTGAGTTCACTTTCCAAAAGAAAAACATTAAAATTGTAATTTGGAAGAGCTACGCACGTCTTGGCATTCTATCACGTTATTTGGTACGCATTACATCCATCCTGCACGTTACAGAGAAATAAAGCATGAATATGTGACTGTGCGCTGCTTCAATGAGCATACAGGAGGAATGACTGTCATCTATCAAAGTGATGGGGAGTTCAGTTGGATAATAAATGCAAATACAAACACTACAACACCATCCAGTTTGTCATAATATTCTCTATTCATCTCAGGCAATAACAGCAGATTATATATCTGCAGGCATCTTTCAGAGCCTAACAGGAACAAACACTCTGGCTGCAGCAGAATAAAGCGAGAACGAAGGCGAACACCAGGTAAGCAGGTGAATGATTCAATATATCTGATGCGGCTATATTAGGAGGCGAAAGCGCTTTGATCCATATCATCCAGTGCAGTTGCGGGGCACTTTATTCAAGAACCGCACAGAAATGATATATTCCCAGCCAATACGTCCTGCTCTCGCCCGTCGATCTCATCTGCTGCTCTGCGAGCCCCGCGAGGCGTCGAGGGGGTTGTTTGTGTTTCTGCCTCCCTCGCCGCAGTTCCGCTCAGCTGTGCTCGCCCCTCCAAACCCGACACTCCCCTCCCCCACTTCGCCTGTGTGCGCCAAACCTTCACACCTCGCCGTGATTACTTCCCCCACCACCTTCTCTCCTGACATATTTGGCTGTCAGTTTGCCAATTCAAAAAACAAGCAAACAAATGAGAAGCTCACCGCAGCGACGTTGTAGGCCAGCAGCACATGCTTCAAGTCCGGGGACACCTCATACCTGCTGGCTTTGTACATTTCCTGTGAATCAGACGTAGATTTCAGAACAGAAACACACATCGCTAACCATGCATACTATTTTTATTAAGCCAGTCCTTAAAAGCCATCTCTGACAAATTGCCTTGCTTCAGATATAAATGGGGGTTGCATTAATCTTTGCACTTGTGCTTCGCCAGTATGATTGCTGATATAATGTTATTGCATCTCTATCTTGACGTCTGCCCACATATTCGAATCACATTTCACTAAAAAATGATGCATGGTTTGATTAAATTTTCCAACAGGAAGAGCTGCAGGAGGCTGGATCTGCTGACCCAAAGAAGAAGAGCTAGGTTTTAATTTAAGCCCTTCCACCGTCAGCAGAACTGTCTTGTCATCATTATAATAATACCTGAAAAAAGCAGAAAAAGGCGACTTACAAATTTCTTGTTTTGGACCAAGACAGTTTGCTCGTCGGTGTCGACGTTGTACTTGACAACGTCGCCGTCTCGGTTGCGGTACAGCAACTCATTACCTGTGAAGGAGACAGGGCGATGAGGAATGAGGGTAAAGTTATTAAAAACATTTAATCAAACGAGATATTGAAGGAAAATCTCAGTAATCTATCTTTTATTAAACAGCAAACACAATTTTCCTCCCTTCACTACTGCCCCACACAAAGATATAGACATAAAAGTCAGACTTTAGATTTATTATACATTAGGGCCAGACGATATGTCTGAAAAATGTATCACAATATAATGGTTTGACATCAATCAAAATTGTTAATTATTAATCAGTTTTTGATTTAAATATTTGAAATACTGCCAAGCTGGTTTCAACTTTCACTCCAGAGTTGTTGTTTTTTAAATTGTTTGTAAGCAGTTATGAGGCAGAGTGCCGAAACGTAAAGCTGCTACAGCACTAGTTACTCAACAAGTTGTTGCTAGGTAACCAAAGAATGAGTGAATTGCTAGGTAACCAAAGAGTGACAGTTGGTTAATGCCACCAACCTTCCTTAGCTAGCCTTGAGAAATTGAGCGGCAAAATGTCTTGTGCTTAGTAAAATAAATAATAATAAGTACTTTTTATTCAATATTAAGGAATTATTGACTAAAATCCAGCTCATAAAGTATGCTGACAAGTTACTTGTAAGCTAGTTTTGTCTTATTCTAGAAAAAGACCAAAATTACTAAGATTTTGTGTGTTTTTTGCAGTGTGGTCTTGCAGATTCAGTTTTAAAAGCCGGAGGCTCTTGTGACAGAAAGGCAAAGTGCTGACTTCAAGCCACTAAAAGAAATCCTTGAGAGGAACCATTATTTGACAGTTGTATGAACATTGGTGCAGCTCTTCATCCATCAGGCCTTTATCAGCGAAGGACACATTTAATATGGCAACTGCCCCCTTTAACCTTCAATCTATCCCTGCTCCCGTGTCTTATTGCTCTTGTGATCCACAGAAACATGAACAACCACGCCATTTGGTGAGGTAATTAGAACCCAGAGATTGTTATGCGGAGTGCTTTCTATCTGCTAGCATATCTAATTGTCCATTAGGGGTGACAGAATTACCATCACAATGGCTTTAATGCAGAACGTGCTAGCGATAGCACTTTTAGACAGTTTTAGATCTGCACAACCAAACGTCCTCTCAACAGCTTTTGTCCCCTTGTTAAAAACACCTGGCAAACTAAACAAGGATGGAAAATGGACTCATTTATGTTCTCTCTACTGTGCAACACAATCCACTTCCACGTATACCTGCAAATGGTCAGGTAATGTACTGAAATTGAGTGAAAAAGCAGGCAAAATCAATAAAAAACGAAAATAAAAATGGGGGAAAAATGAAAATGCTTGGGAACTATTGATTTGAAGCACTTTAAAAATATTGAAAACAGAGTATATCAGTATGAGGTCTTTTATCTGACAACATCATTATATCCTAGACCTAAAGACAAAACATCTGTCTCTTCATTTTAACAAAAAACAACAAATATTTATGGAAAATGTCAGATTTTGTTGTCATTTCATGTGTTAAGTTTTTTACTAAATGTTAAAATGTGATTACTTTAAAGTATGAAGTGTACAATATGAGATTATATCAAGAACCATCTTCAGACTAAAAAGAAATTAGGTGTACTTTAATGATTTAGCTCTACTGCCAGAACCTCGGGGCTAAGATAATTAAAACCTAAAACAATACGCTCAGAGAAGAATCGATTTGATTTACGGAGTTGAGTTGTGAATTAAAATCCAAACTTTTTGCTTTTTTCTGTGATCACACAACTTAAAACAAAGAAATTTGGAGAAAATATTTCAAATTCCCACCATCATTATTTAAAGATAAACTTTCCCACTAAGCTGATCATTTTTGACCTCGTCGTTCCTCCTTCACCTTTTCAGCTCTTTGTCTTCTCTCTTTTCAGATACACATTCCCATACAGTTCTCGAGGCATTGCATCTTCCCTTCGCCCTCTCTCTTTGTCTTTGTTCCCTTCTCTTCCATCTTCAGTCACCGAGCATCAGCCCAGGGCGCTGTTTTCCACTCTGATCTATACCTCTCATAGCAGTATGTCTTATTAATTCAGCATCCTGCCCTCGGCGCAGCCCTTACCCACCCTCACGGCGGGGAGGCAGAGGAAAGCTTCAAGTAGGGGGGTGGAGAAAAGGAGGCACACAGACTCACAAAGATAGGGTGGATAAACTGAGAAAGTTGGAATTTGTTAAGACTGGTTGTAGTGAAGTAGCTCTATAAAGGCACAGTTCAAAAACGATGATATCCTGCCGTCCTAAAATAAGTGCATATGCTCAAAGGTTAACTGGGGGATTTGCCAATTCTTAACTTCACCAACCCAGACTGGTAACTGGTAAGTCAGAAATTTAGAAATCATAACTTTTACTCATTAGAAGCTTGATTCACAAAACGATGGGCGATAAAACGGTATGGTTTTCCTTCAGACGGAAACATTCATGTCAGTTTTCCAACTCCGTATGAAGTCTTGGAGTTGGAAAACTTCACTGTGTCTGATGGTCATTGGTCATCAGACACAATGACCAATGAAACGATCATTGTGAAAATGATCGTTTCTTTGGTCATTGACCATTTCCAATAAAATGGTCATTGGTCATTGCGTCTGACCAATAAAATAAGCTTAATTTCATCAAATCTATAACATATAGTGCCTCTCTAACTCTATATTTCTGAAGATTAGGAAGTTAAACCTGTACTATTTGTCATTTATGAGTCCAAGTCACATCTCGAGTCTTTAGTCCGCTTTAGTTTGTAAGAAAGTCCGGTTCAACTCTGATGTGGACCGAAAAAGCAAACTCTGGTCTACAAACTGAGGTTTTTGGTTGCTTGAAGTGAACTCCGTTGCGGTACAAGAGTTCAAATGCATATGTGAATGTCAAGCGGACCGGAGACCACTCCAAAAGCCGGTAGCAGCATTCTGGGTAAAAACAACCACTCAACAGCAGGTTGCTTAAAGAGTTTGGATTGTTTGCACTGTGCAGTGTGAAAGCAAACCACTGCAGTTGAAAATGTAACAAAAGTTGCAATTTTGGTCCCCAATCAAACCGAGTTTACCGGACTATCAAGTGTGAAAAGACTCTAATCTATCCAAGTCCAATCTGAAGTCATGCATTCATTTTTGCGTCTTGAGTCAGAGTCTCAAACTCAAGTTGCCATCTTTGGTTTAAGACAATCAAACAGATATGATTTGAGTAAAACTAAAACAGTTTTCAAATTCTGAAAACAAGAAAGCTCTCCAAACTAACCTGGCTCTATGTCAAAAAAGAAATTGGCTCCTAAACTTATACCTGGATGTGCCACCATTAGCAACAACTACCATCAAGTGTTTGTGACAACAGGAAGTTCGTCTTTTACATTTCACTTCAGTCACAGTTGAGTTTTCCAGCAAGAATGATCAGTTAAAGGTTACTCAATAGTAGATTAGCCCAGTCCAAAACCTTTAATTTATATTGGTTTTGATTGTAGGTCGATGTCCTGGTGTGCTTTGACTCATTGTCCTGAATGAATTGAATGTTCTTGGCCAGACTTTCTCCTTCAGGATTTTCTGCTAGAGCAGAATTGATTGTTCTATTGACTACTGCTATTGACTACACTCTAAAAGTGAAACTGTTCTCCGTTTTGTTAGGTAAGCAGTTGTTTTGACCTTAGATCTCTACCATAGAGGCCATTTTGGCAAAGTCTCTTTCTTTAGTTGAATTAATTAAAGCAAGTGAGTCCTGCAGTGCTTTAGCTGACTGGGTAATTTTGGGACTTCCTGGAGGTGTTATTGTGTTTTTGGGAGTAATTTTGGTAGCTCAACTGCTCCTGGGAAGAAGTCATTTGTGAAGAGCAGTTCTCCCTGTGTTTCACTGCAGTCAGAAAGTACAAACAATGAATTAGTAATCATTTCCATACAGACTATGTTTCTCATTTAATGTTTTAATTGTAGGAAAGATCTGGGTTCTTCTGTCCACTACATGTTAGACAGATTTCAGTTTTGTAATTGTTTGACCCAACAAGTCGGACAGTAGTCAGACCTGGTAGAGAGCGTGAAATTCACAACTGACACATTATTTAACCTGTGGAAAATGATGTTTTCTCATAGGACCAAATTTTTGTGTAGTTGTATTTATTTGGGTTATTGCTGTCTGAGGTTAAAAGTCATTTGAACGCCTGAAACATTTAATGGAACCAAAATGTCAAAAGCAGCAGACACCTGGAAGGGAGAAATACTTTTGTAAAGCTTCAAGTAAGTTTCACCTGAAGCTAAAATGTTAAATGTCCAACTTGGAATAATAAACTGCTCATCAGAAAACTGGACTGTGGAAACAGACCAGTCAGAAATGTTCCCCAGCAATAAAAATAACAGAAATCTACAACAAAGAATCAGGCTGTTGGTGAATTACTACTTTAGGGTCCCTAATCCCAAAGCATACCGTCCACATAAACCACCATCATGTGATTACACAGTACTCTGATTGAAATAGCCAGTTTCTGTAAGCTGTGCTGTTAGCCGTGAGGTGAGCCGGGCCAGGGTGTTAAGTTCTGGATGAAATGAGATTTTTCTTGTCAGTTCCGGGTCATTTGTCCCTGCCCACAGCTGCGGATGATGGCCAGTTTGATGGAAGTGGCACAAGTTGTTGCCGAAGACGAATAGTTTCAGTCCCACAGTGTGGGAACATTGCAGCCGCTGGCTTATATGGGCTGTGAAATATTGATTCATAAAAATTTAAACTGCATTTTAATTAGCAATCCACCTCTCGTATTAATAGCCATTTTCTTCCTCGTAAAAAGGAAATTTCCTTTGCACATTTCCCAGTTGCAAAGCGCTGCTTGCTGGATTGTTGGAGCCTGGATTTAATTTTCAACAGGCTTGACAAATGAGCAGAATAACAAGTGGATGATGGGCCAAACAAATGAGCAGAAAAAAAAAACCTTGAATTTGAACTTGCTGACAAAACAAAACCACCCACAGTGAAACCAAGCTGCTGCTGGCCGGTTTTCACACAGGAAGGCATTTGTTTTGATCTGAAATGTCAATCACTGCAGACTTTTTCCTTCATTAGTCTCTCTCTGAGCCAAGTTGATTTATTTTCAGCGTAAAATCCAAATGATTTTCCTATCATTAATCCACTTGGATCTTCTGTACCTTAAAAAAGTTGCAGGTTGCCTCCAACCCCACTGTGCTGCTTTCTTAGAGGTATGCATGGTTTAAAGTGAGTTTGTGGAATAAAATAGTAACGTATTGAGGCACCTCGGTGAGATCAGCAGAGTGATCAAAGATGAGCCTCTTCTCTTCAGACTTTCTGCGTCGGGGTCCCGTAAATAAGCAGCTTGAAACAGAAAGACCGCTTTCATCTACAGCGGGGGCTTCAGAGTTTCTGCACTACTCAGAATGATCCAGTATTAAGGTTATGTACGATAAAACATCTTTTTAGCAAATTCCAAAAGTAAACCCTTAAAAACTTCTAACTTAATAATGAATAGGTGAAGAAAAATATTTAATTTCAGAGGTTTCTGTCATATGTTTCATCTGAGCTGTTCATTTTGATGCAAACAACTTGAGAGGTTTTTAATTTATGATTCGGTTTTGAAGCCAAATGACTCAGCAGAGATCTTCTTTAGATTGACTTGGTGTGGTCGTTAGTTTAATTACAAGATATTCAAATGTGTCACAACTTTGCCACGTCGTTGATACAGACTCAAAGTGTGAAATGGCTGAAAGGCTTAATGGGAGAATCTCTAAGATTCTCTCATTTGGCCACATCCAGACTCTTCAAATTTACAGCTGAATGGTCAAAACATAATATAACGGTCCACCAGCAGGATAATAATCTCCTAATATTGTTGTCGTCATATTAAAAATTCAACCTGACAATATTTTACAAAGAAAATATTCATTTCAATACAGCAGCAACACTCTGTGAAGGCACATCGCAATATCCCAACATTTTACTTCCTTATTAAGAGTGAAATCAACAAGCAGAGGAGAATTCAGGTGTCATTTATTTTAAAAAAAGTTAATATCCTTTATAGAAGTATGTACTTTTTTATTTTAATCTTAATTATAAAACAGAAACATAAAGACAGGGTTTTTGCATTTTGGTTTTATCAATATACACATACAATTTCTTGATTTTTTTTCTTGCATTATCTGGGTATGATTTTTTAATTTTTTGGCTATTCTCATCAAAAGGAAAGTGGATTTTTCTTCCTCCCAAACACTTGCTGTAATTAGCTAACTTTGATGAATAAGTTGCCCAAATCTGGTTTTGATTAAAAATCAATGAAGATCCTATTTTCCATAAAATTGAAAAATAAGATAAAATAAAAAAGACATACTTTGTGTTGTTTCTGACATTTTCTTCTCGATAAGATTGTAATTTGTCAGTGAAAATCGTTTGGGAAATAAACCATCCATCTGCACTAAAAATGCTGCAAATGGCCCATTATGGAAATTAGCTAATGATGTCATTTAATAACTTTTAAACAGCCAGTTGCCATTTAGAGTTGGCATCATTGTCTTTGAGTTAAAACTCCAATTAAAACATTCAGAAAACATCTCTATTAGGGGTCTCTATTAAAACACAGACTGCAGAGGAACAGGCTAAGCTTCCTCCAAGCTCATGTACTGAACAGTTGCTTTAATCATTTAGCTGAAGTTATTGTTGTAAAAGTCACCACACACTGTGAAAGCACTTTAAAGCATCACTGCACATCATTCATCACTTACGCGGACAGCTAAAATCCCAGTGATTAATGCGTTCTCAGGTTCCAACCTCCTTTAACAGTACCAGAAAATACATTTACAAAACAGAATGAGAGCAAACATTTAGGCAAAACCTGCCAGCCACAACATTTAAACAAACCATAAAATGGATTTCATGCATTCACAGCCTCTACTTGCTATTAGTCCTTAAACGCTGCATAATTGATTTACCTCACGACCAGTGAGGTGACCTTCATGTCAGCTGTTTACGCTCCACATCAGCTCCTACAGTTGCTCGTTTTAATCTCTCTCTCTGTGTTTGTGCGCCACAACTCTGCTTTGAAACTAATCAATGCAGTTGGAGAAAACATGCATGTGCGCCTAATGGAGATCATTAGTGGGGCTGTTGCGTGTAAAATAACAATTATAGCTGCAATAATGACAATATAAACCACAATGCGAGCGTGGGTTTCTTCATCAAATCCTGTACATGATCTCACTTGTTTCAAATCATGAGAAGAAACTATAGTTGGGCCATTTAAGGACCTGGAGTTGTTTGGTAAGTGGCATAAAACATCAAACTGATACATGAGATCTAAAATTCAGACTTGAATGGGTTTGTAGAGACTTTACAAAACATGAATTTGCAGAAATATCCCCACTTAATCAAAGAGTTACTGCGAACACTTTGCCCTGCTCTCTTGTGCAAAAACACAAAGTCTTACCACGTGTTTTTGTGCAAATATCTTTGTACGCTTTAAATGGCACAAACTAACTTGAAAGTAGCTTTTCATCAAGATATGAGGCTTGTTTTGAGGAAATAATTCCTTAATATTGATGAAAAAGTGCTAGTTCTATTGGCAGATAAACTTATAACATGGGGAAAATGTCTGGATACAAGTCAAATAATCTGAATATTTACTTATCAAACTTGCTAATATCCATTAGGATTGTGGTAAATAAAGGAACTTTAGGTAATCAGTACACTCAGTACACTCGAGGGCGTCTAGCCCTCTTTCTTCTCCATCGGGTCAGACAATGGTTTTGACATGTCGGCTAATCCCACAAAGTCAGAGAGCCGCTGCTGAACCAGCAGGGCATCAGAGCGCTGAGTTTAACTGTAATCAAACGATCAGTTCATTATAAGCTTAGTTTATTTTGTTCCAGAAGCACAATTGTGCTCGACGTAATAATTTGTGTAGCCATCCAAAATGAGCATCTACCCGATCACCCATTCCTGCCGTTGTTCGGAAGGTACTGATGTTACTGACTTGTTGTAACATCAGTACCTCATGTTACTGACATTTTCTGACTTGCTGACGTCACCGCAGCAAGTCTATGTTGACTTTTGTCATGTGGATGTCGACTTTAAAACAACATGAAGTCGTGTAGCCCCTATTCTCGTCCTTATCGGCCCATTGTCACATGAAAACCAGTTGGATCTGAACACTGTTTCCACCGACACAGAGTACACGTACACGGCCATAAAAGTGTATCTTTGCGCGGACATATCCATCAGACAAAGTACAGCCGAGTATGTGGAAGCCTTAAGTTAGCCAATAGCTGCTTTCCTCGCTGAGGAGTTGGAAACAGAATAAGGAGCTTCCACAGTTTGGGCTTTAGGTTATTTGGTTTGTTTATAATATATTTTATCTCAATGTTGATGAAAACAAGATGAGTTTATAAAGACGCTTCAACTGAAAATACCTTAAAGGGGTATGAAGAAATTAAATTGGATTATAAATTAAAATTAGTAATTGCATAACTGCATTTTGTTAAATAAAATGTGCAACAAACTGAGTGCTGGTTCTGTTCTACTGCTGTAAGCTGTAAATTTAAAACAATACTGTACTGTTAAAATGGAAACGTAAGCAGATTGTTGCAGAGTGTGAACAGAATAATAACAGAAGATTTTTTTTTTCCAATAACAGCTCGACAAGAGCAAAGTTAATTGCTGAATTGATCGTCTAATTTCAGAGCTATAGGTTTACAGCCATACAGTCGGGTGAAGATCGATCAGTTATCCTGCATGGAGCAAACGCATTTATGTATGAACGCCTTGGGATTGTAGCTGGATGTTTAAGTGACAAACCAACACAAAGTAGAACATGATTGTGAAGTTAATTGACTCTTAGATGGAGTTTTCAAAATTTTTTCCAAAAACATCTGAAAAGTGTGGCATTTATTTGTACTCTGCCATGAGTCCTTGCAAAAACATCTACTGTGATTTAAAGCATAAGAAATGAACAAAAGTAGAGAAGGAAAGAGGATAAGAAAAGAGGAAGGAAGAAGGAATGAAGGGATGAATGCAGGACACATGGAAGGAGAGAAAATAATACAGGAATGGTAAAAGAAAGGATGACAAGACGAAAGGAAGGTTGGAAGAAACATTAAGTGATGAAAGAACAGGAACGACAAAAGGACAGAAGACAGGATGAAATGGATGAACAGATGAAAGGATGGCTGAAAGAACAGAAAAAAATAAGGACAAAAGATAGGATGAAATGGATGACAGAAAAGACAAAAGAAAGGGCAAAAAGATGAAAGGAAGTTTCAAACAACAAAAGACAGGATGAAAGGGATGAACGATAGGACGAAAGGAAGGATCAAAGGTCAAAGAAAGGTTGAAACAAAAAAGGAAAAGAGGAAAGAAAGGAACAAATGAAGGATGAAAGAAAGAATGAAAAAGGACAGAAGACAGAAAGGACAAAATAACAGTAGGAAACAAATGGAATAAATAAATAAAATATAAGAAAGAAAGGATGGAAAGACACAATGAACAAATGAAGGAGAGACACAGTGAAGCGTAGAAGGGAGGGAAGAAAGACGAACAGAAATCCAGATGTTCCCAGGAAGCCTATGAAACAAAACACTGGAAACACGGAGCTAAAGGTTCATGTCCGACCCAGAGGTTCTACATCCTTAGGTTAGTTTCTGCCCTGTTTCTCCGATGAGGGTGGAACACATCTTTTGTCGTACAAAGACTCAAAAAACGGACCATTACTTGCAGAAACAGAAGTCCAACACATCCATCAAGCCTGTACAACATTCATAAAAACCTTTGTATAATATCTGTGTCAGCAGGAGAAAGTTGACTATTTTTAGCAACGTCCTTGCAGCTCAAACTTTGATCAAAGATAACACCCAACTCTTCAGATGTTGTGCCTTGACGTTTGCAGCTTTGGAGCAAAGAAGCTGATAAATTTACCATGAGATACACACAGACACACAACTCCTGAGATCAGATTTGTCTTTCTCCTCCCCGGGTTCTTATGACTGAACAACAAGGAACTTCACAGCTGTCAAAAGACTTCCTTGCTTCCTTGAAAGACGAAAGAAATTTCCCTTTGTGCCAGAAAGTCATGTTAGATTGAGGCGTCACAAAACTAAACTTTAATATTTCTCTCCCTGTGACACTCACTAAATAATTAAAAAAGACACTGCATTATGTAATAATGTACTAAAAATGAGCTTTAGATGTAATAAAACATTAAAACCGCATTATGTAACAATTCACACAAAAAGTTATAAAATCCTGGCAATACTTTCTGCCAAATAAGTGATAACATTATTACATTTTGCGCTAATTATTACAACTATCAAACTGTTTGTGTTCACATTAATCATTATACTTCTAATAACAATTATTGTAGATCGTATACGCATTTAAAATGAAAATTTTAATAAATAAATGATAAACTTTTGGTCATTTAGTTTCCTTTCCAGACTCATAGCAGAACCCTGGAGGTTAACTAAGGTCATTCAAATCAAAACCATTAATTCATGGTCAATTATTACATAACAGAATTTTAATCATGTTTTCTGATTTTATTGAATTAATGCATAATGTGGCTCTACAGCGTGGATGAAGACAATGTTGGCTAGAGAAACAGTAAGGCACAACTGGATATAAATGGACAATAAATCAGTTATAACAATATATATCGTGACAAACACATGATCAATATCAATCAGTAATATCTGTGATAGAACATTCAACAATTAAAATTAAACCGCACAGTATTCTGGGGGATGGAGGCTTTAGCCGCTCAACCTTTCAGAGCGAGCTAAGCCAAGGTTGGTGACATCGACTAACGTTGAAGTCAGACGTTTGACATTTTGCTCAACGGAGTTCAGAAGAGTCGTTTTCCGTTGTCGGTCTGTTTGTACTATGAAATACGATGAAATTGAGAAAGTGGCACCACAATATAATGTAGTGAAAGATTCTGCAATCTCAAAGGAGGTTCAGATGTCTTTGCTGAACCTTTTGTGTTCAGTTTCAATTGAACAAACGACGGCGACAGCTGATAACGGCACAACGCGCTTTGGAGCCTCTTGCCTTTTTTCCGCTCCCGGTTACTTTGAACAGTGGTGGACTAAATATTGGGAGTATCCAGGTTTTATTTGCTGAAATAAATAAATAATTGATACTGATATAAAATTCTTATAAGTCTCTCAGCCGTATTGTCCAGCCCTACAACTTTCCAACTGCCTCCAAACTGAATCCATTTTAATAAACCAAAACAAGAGGCTCTGTGTCGGCTGTAAATCTCTATTATACATAACGACAAAGCAAACACGCTTCGCCCTTATTAATCACAGCCATAATTCCTGCCTGAAGTCACAATAATGGCCCTTTTCATTGTCCCAACCGGTCCATTTCGTCTCAAAAGGTTCCCCCCTTTATCATATTTAACAAACATTAAGGAGGGAAAAAAGGGACTCCTTGAGTGGCAAACAAGAGGAGCGTGGCTATTAAAATGGCAAACAGCTGCTTGTAGAGCTGGCATCACATCCCTGAGGACAGCTTTCACCTTGGTGGGATGAAAAGGATGGGGACGCTGTGTCGGATTCAGATGGAGCGCTACAAAAACAGGCATCTGGGCGATATCAGTGGTGTCTGCTAAATGTGCAATTACCAAACCAAGGCAGGCAGACTTGGTGAAGGTTTCCAAACGTGATTAGAATATTGATGCAGCAAAACGCAGTTCATGGAGTTATAGTTCTTCAAAAAGGTATTTGCTGCCTTGAAGATTTACATTTTTTAATGTTTCAGATTATCAAGCACATTTAAATACCGGAGATGTTTTGAAAAAAATCAATTATGAAGGCCAGAAATCTACGTGAACCAGGATGTCTGTGAAAAACTATCATGCAGGCATGATAAAAAATTTTTTTTTTTTAAAATCAAGAAATCACTTGAGTAGAAACTCAGAAAGCAAAACTAAAGCTGCATTCGCACCAGCTTGTTTGTTTGCCAAGAAAGTTTGGTTCTTATGGGTTAGGTATGAATGCACTATCAAACTCTAATGAGAACCAAAAAGGTGAACTCTGGTCTGAATAAAAAAGTCAGTGACCTCTGATCCAGTTCAAATGCATATATGAATGCCAATCGGACCGGAGAATGCCCCAAAAGCAGGAACCGAACTATAGTGCACGGCATTGTGGGTAAATACAACCAAGACAAATGTGGGAGGCTAGCGCTAGCGGGAGAAATGGCTCATGGTCTTTTATCAAAGGCTAAAGAGAACTCCTACAACCACTAAAATATGACATGTTTACATTTTGTGAAGAAGGAAGGTGCGCTCAGTCTTCTTCAGATGTTTTTGTGTCGTTTCCTTCAGTGGCTTTTGGTACAGCGTCCCCACAGGCGAGGAGGGGAACAGATATTTTCAAGGGTTTGATTAGTTTGACACAGTGCAAAACACACAAACTTTCAGCTCTGAATAGCACAAAAACAGAGAGCGGTTTAGACGGCCAAACATAAAACCAGCTTGGTTTTGGTAGCTTACTTCTTTTAATAAGTGACTCTGTCATTTGAAAACTGCAGCCTACATCGACTTGAGTCACCACCGTCAATTTGTTTGCAATTTGTTCTGATCTGAAACATTTAGGTTTGACGATGAAGCAAAACCCAAAGAAATCAGTACTTTTAAGAACACTGTACCACAGAAGTAAATAATTGATGATGTTCAGGTCTGATTCAATAACTTTGATGCAACATTTAAAGCTTCATCATCTTGTTGCAACAGGTTATTCGGGGTCCATGCAATAGGAGTGAAACAGCACGTTGTACATGGTTTGGTATGAGTCAGTACAGCAGGCAAAAAAATAATAAAATAGCTGTTTTCTTTTCTTTGGATATCAATAAATAATCCTCTCAAAGAGAAAGAATGAACATGCTTGGTTTGAGCTATGCTCAGAGTTTTCTTTGTGTTCCAGCAAGTTAAATTAAAAATAAGAACAGTTTGTTTTTTCTGTAACTAAAAAAGGAAAAAGTAAAAAAAAAAAAAAAGTCAAGCAAACTGTTTTACTAAGCGGAAGGTGTATTACGCAGGTTTGTAGAATGAAAACGTTTTGCACGTCTGCAAATTCTTAAAGTTTAATTTTAAAAACAGGCGGACGGATTCAGTAATAACCAACTTTATACTAATGATAAAAACCAATTAAATAACTGACGCTTTTGCGTCTGTTTGAAGTAACAATAGAAAACGGCTCGATGAAGCGGCTGTGCAGACAAATGGCCCAATAAGTGATGATTATGGCCTCTCCAGGTCATACTCAGTCTGTCTCTGGGGAACTGAGAGTCTCAGAAGAAATCATAAAACGAACAAAACAAGTTTTTCTTTTTAAAAAAATAAATAAATTTCAACCTCCAACCAGAAGAGCCTTCACAGCTAAACCAAGAAGCAGCACTGAAAGCACAGATGTTGGTTTATCTCTGGGGGGAAAAAAAAGAAAAGCAAAGCTAACGGAGACAAACTAATCAGCTTACGGCTCTCTCTAAATCTCCCTCTCCCATTTCTCTCCTTTTTGTGAGCCACACTTAATCATTCAGCAGAAAAACACAGATATCATGGAGGAAGAGAAAAGATGACACGCTGAAGAGCTTTCAACAGGGAGGTCTAGTGTTTTTCAGAGATTGCTCCTGTGCGAGGACGGCTACAAAACCTCCTTCAGTCACCATGTCTTTTATCAGCTCAGGTCAACTTTTGGTTCAAGAGAAAATTTATGTGCAAAGCAGAATTTATTCTCACTAATAATGATCTTACATAACTCCAATTTTTGTTACAGTTGAAGCCAGAAGTTTAAATAAAAAGACACATTCACATTTTTCCTCTGTGATGTTTAACTTCTCTTGTTTTAACTATCAAAATAATTTCTATTTGCTAAATGCCACAATAATGAGATTTACTTATTAATATATTTAAAATCAAAAGTTTACATACAGAATGATTACTATGTATCTGATATATTTTGTCGTTATTGTGGAATTTAGCAAATAGAAATAATTTAACTTATTCTATTTGACCTAAAACAAGAAAAATTTGATTTGACTCCAGAAAGTAAGAAAAAAGGTGCATCTGTCTTAATATTTGGTGAATAAAAACTTATATGCACAAATATTAGCATGTCTGGTAACAGAGAGAAGTCAGAGAATATGCTTTTTTATTTTTTATTTAACCATTACTTTACCAGGAAGTTCTTTCAGAGACCTTGTCAAAAGGTGTGTAGTAATTAAAAATTGCAGATGAATAAAACATTATAAAAACCTTAAATAAAACCCAGAAACAAATTATTTCAAATTGATCAACTTAAAGTAAATAAGTACAGAAATGCTTTCACAACATTTATATGTTGGAAATTGTTGGAAATTCAGCAGTAATTATGCAAAAAGTTATTTATTTTTAATGTTTGAGTTTTATCTTTATTAAATAAATGTATTTTCTTGTCCCATACCGAGATTTTGCTGATACAAAATATTAATTTTTTACCATTTTTTTCTTTTCCATTGGTTTAACTGGTAATTCTGAGGAACAGATGTTGTCTTCCAGATGTGTACAGTAGAACAGCAGCTTTCTGTGCTTATCCAGGCATGATCGATTTGTTTGCACCCTTTGGGTCGCAGCCTGTAACAACGACAAATCAGCTACATGAGAGGAATCTCTTCACCCAGCACATATGGGGGTTTGCAGATAAAAATGTATTTTCCTCGAATGGTGTTGTTTTACTGTCACTAATATAATTAACGCAAAGTTTCAGCTTTATGGCTACATGCTAACACGCTTTGCTCCTGCCATCTCACATGGGCTGGAAGGGGAAATGTTAGATCACTTTCTTTAAGGTCAAACTGCAGCATGGAGAGCCGACTTGAGCCAAGATCGTGAGAAACAAACTGGGTTCCTGAGATGCTGTAACAGAGAAGAGGTTTGTTTCTCTTGTTACTGTCTCAGCATTAATAAAAGACAAAGCGTCTGATGGATCGGAACAGCATCGACATTAGGAAGTATAGAAAAATTAGTGTTATAGTTCCAGGTTATGAAGCAGCTACTGAAGCATGTGGGGAAAATGTGGTTTGGAATAACAGAGAGAAATCAGACGGTGAACAGTGAATGACACGGCAAATATAATCATGATTTAGATGTTTTTAAGGCTATGGAAAAAAAAGAAAACAACACATTTTCATGGTGTAGCGGATGCAACAGTAGAGTGCTGATGGTAATTGTTATGAACAGAAAATAGACTGCTTCATAGTCTAAAATCAGTTTTCTAACAAGGTTCTAACAAGATGTGTGGTGAAAAAGAAAAAGTAAACGTAAAAAAAAAACATATAGATTCACAAAGATCAACTATGCAGAAATCATTTGAGAGCTTTATGAAAGTAGAAATGTGATCTCTTCCTTCCCCCTAAACAGTTTCTCTATTGGAAAGAAATTATGAAGCAAACTGTCTCCTGTTTGAACAGGAAGTCAACAGCCAGACTGTAGACCGTAGGTGTTGTTTGTGAGCATAAGGTTTCTCATATTAAGTTGATATACAGCTCTAGAAAAAATTAAGAACCCAGTGCACTGAACCCCATTGAAAGCCTCATGGTTATTCCACCAAACATTGATTCCTGAACTCTCCCTGAGCTAAACCTTAGTATTGTTGTTTCTAAATGAACATGAACATTTTAATTTGATCATTATTTGAGGTCTGAAAGCACTGCATCTTTTTTGTTATTTTGACCATTTCCCATTTCCTGCAAATAAATAAACATTTTTTGCTTGAAATTTCAGAGACATGTTG
Source organism: Xiphophorus maculatus (assembly GCF_002775205.1). NCBI lineage: Eukaryota > Metazoa > Chordata > Actinopteri > Cyprinodontiformes > Poeciliidae > Xiphophorus > Xiphophorus maculatus. The sequence continues at coordinate 3,939,227 of NC_036463.1, forward strand.
TCAGTAGTTCATAGAATAAAAGAACAATGTTCATTTTACTCATACATATATTTATAAAAAGTAAAATCTGAGAAATTGGTCACTTTTCCAGAGCTGTATGGAAATGATTCTGGACGTACGACATTGCATCATGCTGATCGCAGATGTGAACTGAATCAAAATTGATCATAAGAGACTTTGTAATGTCAAGAAACATTATATTGGCATAAAAATGCATCAATTTAATATTGTATTGTGATAAAGCTACTAATAACACAGTTGTTAGAAACGTACCACACAGTAACAATAATTCAGATACAGCGTTTATCTGAATGCCACCAAAGTTTAGCTTTTTGAATTAGTTTTTAAGCTATTTACCTCTGCGGTGACTAACCACAGAGAGCTTCTAAATCCGTAGAAAAGATGCCGGTTTGCTAAGTGTCCAAGCTACCACTGTAAGATTTTTCGTCTTCTTCAATCTAATAGTTGCATTATGCACATAAATATTGTCTTCAATCTCAAGAAACCTTTGGCAATTTTCTCACCTATGTTTTGCTCAGTTTCACTTTTAAATTTTTTTTTTTTTTTACAATTTATCAACTTTCTCCTAACTTCAATCCTGAATGCAACTTAAAAAGAAAAACTTATAAAATGGATAACATTCCAGTTTTTGCAGCATTTAACTCTGCTGACACCACTTTGACTCTAAAACTGACATTGTTGATTGACATTTTTCCTTTTATCTAACTTTTTAGGTTCATTTAAACATTTAGGAGCTAACGCTTCTGGATTGTAACTAAGTAAAACGACAGTCGTGCTGTGAGTGAGTTTGAGTCGTGCGTGGATGTAAACAGACTCATCCTGTGTTTATTTCCTTGATGAGGATGCAGCTGTGACTCAAGATGCCACGTTAAGGGGAGAGAGCAGGGCTCTCAGACAATGTGCTGTGTGCATTATGGATGAGGAGTGCCATGATTTCTCTATTTTTAGGGGACGGATTAGGGGATGCACACCAGCTGGAGGTGCAGCAGAGAAGTTGTAATTCGCAAAAACAAAAAACACACACAGATGGAAGATTTGTTGATTGTTGTATTAGGATTGTGTTACTGTGTTGCAAGACTTAAGGAGCTGGTAAACTTTAACTTTTCCAGTGATGCATCAAACTTCGTGTGCTGTTTTTCTTGTATCCACATAATGTCTACACCCACTTGTTTCCTTAGGGTAGCTGTGCTGAAAGTCAAATGCTATGCTGCAAGTTTTAGTTGTATTGGTTCATTAGCAGACCTGTGCAGAACTTTATTACATGCAGAGGAGGTAGTTGAACCAGCTGAATGAGCTTTGTAGGACCAAAGACATCTAAAACTGGCAGAAAACTGCAACACTCAATGGGCAAGAGCTTGGGTCGATGCCGGTCCACTGATATGAGCCAAAAGAAACATCCAGACGCATAGTATCTTTTACTTATCCAACTTTTAGAGCCTCTTGTCACTTTAAATACAAATAAGCCGCTGCTGGCCACGCCTCTAACTCAACGTTGACACTCACACATGAAAATGGCTGCAAACAGATGCGCAATTATACAATCGTACGTCATTGAAAAGCAGAAGAGGAGCCTCCTGCACAACCAGTAACAATGCAGCAAGTGGTTTCTAGACAGTAAGTCAACAACAAAACACTTGTCTTTTCCAGCAGTCACTGTAAAGTGGTAAAACCAGCTGATCAAACATGCTGGAGTTCAGTTTGGGTTGATAAGTAACGTGCTGGAACTCAGCTGGGGTTGCTAGGTAACGGGGAGTTCCTCCTGATTTGTGCCGTTATGTTCCAGAAGTTTTCAAAATGCCTCATTTTCCAGACACCAAAAAACATGAACTTATTTCCAAAAAGATGACTGGGAGGATTTTCTTTTTTTAAGTGTTTGAACTGTTTTTAGAAGGAGTAGAAACCCAAATATAAGAATAAAAACCTGCAAAATGTGAATTTTACACAATTCATCCCCCCTTAAACAAGATAAAAACACAGTAGCGCCTCCACTTGGTGAGGGAACTCCAAACCTCTTAAATCGCCTAGGACATTTAAACTGTGGCCTACAAATCACTTACTGAATCAATCCACCTTCAACATTTCCTCATGGCTCAGTTTACTACCAAACATAAAACAAAACTCATTACATAATTAATGAGGCCATTAAAACAACCCAACTCTTGGCTGCTCAACTGAAGAACCTCTCCCACCTCGTTTGCTATTTCTGTTGACCTTTTTTTATGTGTTTAATGGTTTTAAACATGAAATCCTCCACAAAGTTCTCTATCCAACATTGGGGTCAGCGACCTTTTTCCATTCAAAGAGCTGCTTTGAGCCACTGAAAACATGTTTTTAAATACAAATTACCATAAAATGCTAACAAATTAAACTAAAATAACAATACAGCAAATCATCTATTACAAAAGAAAAACTAATTTACATTGAGTGTTATCTATAAGTATTGAAAATAAAAGAGACAAAGCATAATCTAAACACTTGATGTAGATATTATGCCCAGTTTTTGCATGAGAACTCAAAAAACCTTCTAAAAAACTAATTTTTTATTGCATTCATAATGAAAAGCGTTCCATTTTTGGCTTTGTAAGAGCCACAGGATGATCTCACCTATCACTTATTAATAAAGATTAATAAGAGCAACTTACTGCTGATCCATTTGGCATTTGGTTCATGAACCTTGAATTCTTTTCGGAAGAGGTCTCCAACCGTAACCTTGCCTTTCAGAGCCAGACGGTCGTCTTCACCTGCAAAGGAAATGACTATTTTAGTACAGGTAGGTGTTAATATGCAGAACAGTAGCAGAGTGCAGTTCATGGAGGCTGCGATGAGGCTCAGATTTTATCCAAAAAAAGTCAGATTCCCTGGTAACCAAAGAAATAAAAAAAACCTTTATATAAATATATAAAAAGCTCTTTTACCCCAAAACACCCAGAGATTCTTGATTTTTGATGTGAACTGATTGTATATTTAAGATTATTACTTGCAATAAAACATCTTCAGTAAAAAAAAAAAATTTTGAGGAGCTGACTTGACTTCTAATAAAAACATGGATATGTCTTCGTTTTGGCAGCAAAAGAAACGTTGAGAAAAAACTATTTGTGTTCCTAAGTCTTTAATTATTTCATACACCTTCCAGATTTAAAGCTTCTTACTGACGGAATAAGAACAAAGACAGATGGATCCCAAAAATAACGTTTTATTGGTTCACACCTAAGAATTTAAAAATACTTTTACTATAGATAGATTCTACACGTTGTTTTGTAAATGAGACCCATAATTATTATAAATCTGAGTTGTTTTTATGTTTTTGCTCAGTCTGAATCTCAGATTGAATCATAAAAAATTGAGTGCCGAGAGCAGTAAGTACAAATAACTAAAAGCTACTTTTTCATCTTTTAATGATTCAAATAAAGCCAAAGCAAATTTAATGTCCTCGTTTCACTTTTAGCGCTACAATATAATTAAATCCCTTCCATTTGTCACATAAATACAACAAAAAGGGCAAAATAAAGTTGCTGTTCTGATAATTAAACGCTTAAGTTAAATACAGGGGCTGGTTTTGTGGTTTAAAAAGCTTTTTGAAGCAAGCAGTGAAACAGAAAAAGACCACAGAGATAGAAAAAAAATCTCTTTTACTCCTGACAACAAAAAGCAGAGAATCTATAACATCAGATTTTTTACCTTAAACTGCATCTTAACAACTTTCTCCCCACAGGCTGTTCACATTTCAAAGAAGAATACCTTATATGAGAAAAAAAAAAAGAGAAAGGAAGCCACACACGAGCATAATAACAAAGGCTTCATCGTATAACTCCCTCGGGCTTTTGATAAAACTGGGATGGGTTCTATTTGTCAGCACAGACTCTCATATTTACCAAAAGTGCCTCATGCAATTTATTTCAGCTTAATTTCATCCATCGATGCTCATCATATCATCTTTGGCTCCATAAAATCACTCATTGCAGAGCGAAGGGAGAAGGCAAAAAAACCAAAACTGATGCAGTTGTGTTTTGAGTACGAGTTCAGCCTGTAATATTTTATTAAAAACGTACAATTTTAGTAGAAAATTATAGATTTTTCATCTTATTTTCTCTGACATCCACCTCTCAATGACATCAAACCGTCTTTGTCTTTATTACTGACATTTCATTAAAATTTCATCCAGCCAAAGCTTCTTGCAATGATATCATTTAAATCAAGGACTAATTTGTTGGAAATTAACATAATCTTTTATTATGGGCTCATCTGGTTAAGAACCAATTATTTCAACTTCCTTTGTTTGCTACAAGAAAATTGTTTCTACAACCAAATTTCCCTGATATAAATTGACTGTTAAATGACAAAACATTTATATTCTTACATTTATTGAATCGGTTAATGTAAGCAGTTTATAGTTACTGTCTCTAATCTCCAGATACAATACATGTTTGCTGAAAGGTGATTAAAAAGTAATAAATTTCAGCACCTGAAAGATGTGGGTTGAAGGAAAGGCAACATCATTAAATTCCTTTGCATATTGAAACTTACGAGTCTAATGCTGCGCCTGGTTTACAATCAAAGTTTACATAGAGGCGCGTCGAGGGCACGTTTCGCACGTCAAGCACTGCGATGTGAAGCGTCTCGAGCGTTTGACGCACGTCCAACGCTGGAGTTGAAAAATCTAAACCTTTGTTGCTCAACGCGGAGCATCAACCAGCACATAGTGGTGTATTTTCTCAGAAAAAAACTATGGAGGATAAACTAAATGTCGCTGTTTACTCTCATCCTATAACCTACGACCACTCAAGTTATGACTACAGAGACAGGAATAGAAAGAACGTTGCATGGATGAGGATCAGCAAGGAAGTTGGAATGTTGGATGAGTTATAACTTTTACTATTAGAAAATATTTCCCTGCATTTGAGCTATCCAAATCCGTCCAGCAAAAACATTGAGTCACATTAAATAAATGATGTATTTATTTAGACGAAATATGCAGGAGATGGTGGAAGAGTTTGGAGGACACGTATGCCAAGGAGTTTCCTCTCAACACTGTCTAGAGCGATTTTGACGCGTCTAGAGCAAAAACTGTCAAGCATCTGACTTCAAAGTGCACACGCGTAGAACTTGAAGCATCGAACGCGTTCGGTGTGAACGCACCACTAGTCACATGCAGATGCTATCCAACAGTACGACAAGTAGCTTTGAGGCTACTTTAGCTTCCCAAGATGCATCTTCTTTTTAAAATTTTAGAAAAGTTCTCTGAAAAAAAACAAAAAAACTCAAATAGACAAACTTTCCATCAATAATTTGGAGTTAGGTTCCACAGAAAATAATAAGCAGGGACTTTACGTACTTTCTGGGTTAATAAACGAGAAAAAGAATATAATTCAGTCTATCATAAGGTTCATAAGAATTGTGTAAGAATAATAATAAATATTTTAAAAGTTGTTTTATATATTGCATATTGTAAATTCTGCATTATATGACTACATATTTCAAACTCTAACCTCTCTTCTCTAACCTCACTAAAAGGATTTTCTCTGATCCACCAGGTGTTTGCTAATTGCTGCTGGCTAGTCTGAAGGAGCTGAGAGAGGGAGGGCTGCTATGTAAGGTGTAAGCTCGGTCGCTTGGAAACTTCAGCTCTGAGGAGGAGCTGCGTCTCAAAGGCGGAGCTAGGTCCACCCAGGCGTTTTGTACAGCTGGATGGTTGCCATGGAGATTAAAAAACTTCTCAGACATGAATTAAATAATCAAGGCAACACGCCAGGTGTGTTTTTGATGAGAGAATAACATTATAGTACGATGTAAAGCTCAAAAAAGACAATTTAGCATAATATTCCCTATTTTTTCCAGCTGTATAAGACTTTCTATATAACTAACCAACCTGCTACTGTTTCCCCTTTTTGTAAGTTTATCTAAAAAGGTGTTTTATTTTCACTCTGACTGCATGTCGCTGTTTCACTGAGCCGCACACCGTCTGTCAGAAAACCAAAGTGGCAGCAAACGTATGACCTAGATGTGCCGAAAAGAGAGTAACCTCTTAGGTATAGAAGTTGCACATTGTCAGAGAAGGAGGAGGAGGAAGTGGTGTTCAAAAGTCAAAATGTGTGTGTTGGTGTGTGTGTGTGTGTGTGTGTGTGTGTGTGTGGAGGAGAACAAAGTGGCTGTCAGGTGCACTTAGAAACCGGTTGCCAACCTGTACGGGGAGCATCCATCAAGCTAACCCCTTAACTGAGTGGAAACAACTCCTCAGACAAAAAGCAACGCCACAATTTGCTGCTCAACGTTTCCTCCCTTTGTTTCGAAAATGGTTCTTCAAGTATAATTGGAGCAAAACAGAATGTACTGAATAACCACTGGTTCAGCATTTTTATAGTAAAATTATCCCCAAAGCATTTTAACTGTGAGGCAATACTTCACTTGAGTCCATTTTCACAACAAATTCAATTTCTTTCCTGCAATTTTAAATCTCTGACGCATGTTTGTCTTAAAGGGAAAAGAAAATCACCTAATTTAAAAGCCCACTTTCCTTACGTCCAGAAAAACAATCTGCTTTTATTGTTTACAATTTGTTCAAAACAAAATGTCTTCTCTCTTCAAATAGTCTGCGTTTTAGTTTTAAATAGCCCAATCAACATCAGAGAAATTCCACCAAATTTCCAGCAAAAATGAAAAAAATTGACATTTTAGAAAACCGTCTTCATTTTTGGGGGTCACACTTGAATAAAAACCTACAACAGCTTCATGCAGAAAAAAAGATTCTTCATATTTCAACAGGTGGGCCTCTCATTCTTTAGCAGTATTCTGCAAATAAAGCGTTCGTTCTGACTGAAACCACATTTTTTTTCTGCTTGTGATGAATAAGCAAAGATGAGAATAAAGACTTCAATTACCACCACACAGGGAGACACTCGTTTTAAGTGGCAGAGATAATTTCCTCACAGAGAGGAGCCAGAAAATATTCCTTTGTCACACAGAAAGGAATATTTCTGCCACCGCATGTTTGGAGATCAGCATTAGCTCTGGAAAGAAGCATCCTTTCAAAAGTAATTTGAATACTTGAGAACAAAACAACTGCGCTTTGTTTTTCCTTATCCTAAAAGTTAGGCTTGACAGAAAATAAAGTTTATCTTTAAAAGAAAAGGAGAAACTGATGAAGCAGAGCAAACAGCCGACATACACAGAACCAGTTCACCCAGTCATCCAGCAGCAATAACTCTCAGTAGTTGCTTCCTGTTTGACCTAATCAGTCTCTCACATCGTAGTGAAGGAGTGTTTCTCCACTGTTTCTTATAAAGTTGCTCCAGTTCATTAACGTTTGCAGACATTCATCTCCATGTTGCCTTTTTTAAAGCAACATTTCAACGTTTTAACTGGTTTAAGCCCAGGCTTTAACTGCACCACTGAAATCCAGTCTACGGTCATTATGTTACAGCATTGTTCCTGTGTTTGGGTCAAAACTGTACAAAAAACATATCAATTTTGCATTTAAGATAAAAAAAACAAAACTCCTTCCTGTAAATATATTTTACAAAGAACTACTCAAGTAGTCGAGTTTTAGCTTCATCTGGTTGAAAATCGTTAGAAACATTCTCCTACGATGCAACTTTTGATGTCCAGCTATTAATTGTTTAATTGAAAAAACAGTCAACAGGTCAGGTAAGTCGAGAAAAAATGGCTGAGGTTTTCACATGTTGATGTTAGAAACATCTTTATTTAGCTTCAGATGCAGATCGACTGCTACAAATGATCAAACGTTCACCAAAGGAATGATTTGTTTTTGCATTTTAGGCATTAAATGTTTATTTACAGATCTAAAAAAGAACATTTGTTCATTTGCTTTGTCTGCATTTAGAATTTTTACAAAATCGACTTCAATGATTAAATGAGAAATCTGCAGAATGTGCCAATATTTTTTATCTGATTACTCGATTAGTTGTCAGAATAATTGATTAAATACCAAATTAAAATAAAATTAAAATATTGCAGCTATACTGGGTAGCAATATTTGGAAAATATTTTTTTATATTTTCCATCTTTATCCAGAAAAATATTAAAGCAACTGTTACATTTTTCCAGACCACACACACAGAAACCTTTAAAAAACTGAATTTTAAAATCTTTTAAAAAGTTGACCTCATCGCCAATTTGAGTTTGGTCCACTTTAAATTTAAAGTCTGGCTTGAAAAATATTTTTAAGAAAATATATTTTTTTAAAACACCTATTGGAAGCAAGAAACATTTTTATCTCCAATAAACTACTGAGATTGCAACGCAAAGGTGCAAAATTCAAATATGTTCAGGATTTCTCAAATTATTCTGACAAATGAAAACTAGTGACTAAAATTTCAAACCTGGCAACTCAAAAAGTTAGAAAGAATGTGTTGTTAAGTCTGTGAGCACAAAAAAAACGACAACACATTCAACTTTGGAGAATTCAGGAATCCAATTAAGCAACCATAACAACCCCCTGGAGGAGTAAAATAACCCGTTTCTGCACGTTTCTGCGCTGTCCTTGAGGAAGGATTCTTGGAGCCTGCAGTGTCTCTCGGCTCAACTCCAACGCACCAAAATGCTAATTGAATCACACCAACTTTCACAACCAAATTTGACAAGGTCAGCACTAATATTAATATTCAAAAACCCATTAAAAACACAAAATATTATTTCACTTAGCAGGCTTGTCTGCTTTGGGGACAGATACAGACTGGAGCGACGTTTCTGTTTAAGAACTGAAAGGCTGCAAACTGAGGGGACAGATTGAGGAACGGGGAAAGACGGAGACGCCACCTGCCTGCTATCCAGGTTTTTCTGCTTCACTCCTGCTGTCCTGGTCTGTTTCAGTCCATAACAAACATTCAACATTTAACATTAACACTGTGAAAAGTGACTTTAGAGCCAGATTCACATAATTCACTCATTCATAAGCAGACTGGGAAGCAGCAGAGGAACTTAGCAGGGGAAGCAAACAAACTTTTAAGTAACTTTTCAAATAAAATATACATGTTTATTAATACTAAATAAACAATAAGACGGTAAACAGTGAGATGAATAAAATGCTGAGTAACTATGCTCAAATTTACATAAACATTAGCTCATATGTTGCAGAAATCTAATGTTTCCAATCTGTGAAGTTTATTTCTTTAAATGCTAAATCAATCTACTCAAGTAAAAGAAAAGTACAGAGCAGTAAAACTAGTCCTATAAGTACCTTTTCCCCAAAAAAGTTACTCAAGTAAATGTAACCAGTATTACTCACCGGTTACATTTGTTACTAATAGATAACAACAATATTAGTAGCCTATTCTTGCTAACAAGTTTAACGTGATATCGGCATTAGCTAGTTATCATTTAGCTAACATGACCTGCATTAAACTTTTACTAAGTCTATTAAGCAGAATCAAAATAGCTATAAACAGATCATTTTTCGTGAGCAGCGGAGAAAAGTTCGTTGCACAAAGTCGGGCTTGACTTTTTTCTTTCTTTTTTTTTTCAAACAGCTGATACTGATGATCTCTGGATAGCTGCATGTATGGGAGTCAAATTATTACACTGACCACAATGGTGCTTTTGGAACATCACAAACCAAACGTATTACGAACGGATCCCGTTTGGGTACAGTTGAATTCAATGAAGCCACCTGCTTCTCCTCCACCCAATGCGCAGCAGGAAGCTCCGCTGACTCAGCAGCGGCTCTCTGCGGGATGAACAGACATGCAGATGGTGGCAGAGATCGCCTCTATCAGATCCTCAGGATGAAGCTCGGACTTAGTTTCCAGATGTTGTCAAACAGTTGTTTTGTGTTGTTTTAGGCACTAGTTTATTTGACAGCAATCTGACTGCAAGGGGGCAGAGAGAGCGGAGCGGGGGAGAGAGGCCTGGGCCCAGCGAACCGAGGACGGGAGTCGGACTCCAGACTACCCCGGTCTACAGTCTCTATATGTGGGGCGCCGCGCTAACCATTGCACCACAGAACGCCCCTGTTGCGGTAGTCTATGCTGAAATTTTCAGTTTCTCTTTGGTGAATTATTTACATTTTTATACAATTTGAGCTTTCTGACAAACTCATCTAGTTCACCTTCTTTCATTTCCTTGGAAAAAATCAGTTTTGTCACGTGATTGCGACTAGTCGACTGGCCCAGAAAAAAGTCATTGAAGAGAAAAGAATCGACTAGTCGACTAATTGGTGCAACCCTTATTGAGAAAACAAACTTTCATTATGTCATTGTCAATATATTAGTTGAAAATATTATCAAAACAAAAATTAGCAATAATTAACGGGACAATTTGTTGCCCAACCAACAAAAATAAAACATCCCTGCTAAAAAATTTATATTTATAAAAATATACATGAGCCTGTTTGTTTATTTATATCAGAGGGACATTGTGCATTAATGAACATTTTGAACAGCACAAATGTAAATGCATCCAATTACATCCAACACTAATTTACATTGTTTATGGCCCTGCCAGATGTTACAGGCTCAATATACTGTAATTAAGAAATAAATAAATAAACAAAAGAACAAGAAAGACGTGAATAGAAAACATCAAGATAGAATACATTATAATAAAAAATAAAAATAAAAACTGTCAGGTTCCACATACAAACCATAATTTATGATGATGTGTAATCTGGAGCATTTGGACTCCAGGAACACAAAATTCAAAATTGAGCAAAAACTCACTTTTAATATTTAAGTGTTTAACTTAAATACGTTAAACACTCAGTGGGGAAAAAGGCTTCAGATTCAATTCATCTGCATATAAATGCGTGTGAGTGTGTAAGGGTGAAAAGTCGGGACGACTAGAAAAGTTCTGTGTAAGTTCAGTCCATTTCCCGTTTAGTTCTCCAGAATGATTGAACTGCACTGCCGGAAACCCCGCTGTGACCCTGTGGACGAACAAGGTCACTTTTTGCTTATTGTCGTTGTAAATTAATTCTAGTGAGCGCACGATGAAGGCCACATTAACCTGATTTGACTCCTGCAGTGCATAAAACCGTATCCAGGAGCTTTATGGGCCTGAATGCAAACAGATGGTCGTCTGATTAAACTTTTATAAAAACATTTTTTAAAAAGACACTCAAGGTCAGCCACAAATGAAACTCAGAGGGTTTAAAACAACTAAACAAAGACATATCCATCCAAATTACACACTTCAGTCAAAAGAGGCACATGGGCTTGTTGGGAAGGAAGTGATGCTGCACCAGCTGAGCTTAATGAAGTTCCCTGACCTTGACTACATCTGTTAAAGGGAAAACGTTCACGTGGAAACCGGGAGGGAGGGCGAGTGTAAACACCTCAGTGGACGGAGTCAGCAAGACGCCGGCACTTTGTTCGCTCCATTGTTTGTGAGGAGATTGATTGTGAACTCTAATGGGCATGTCTGTGCATAACAATGGCTGTGTAAACAGAGCGATGTGGAGCGCACGCTGTGGCGGGGCCCCACCCCCACCCATTGCTGTACCTGGTGTCAACAGGATGACGGAGGTGACGATCAGCGAGCAGATGACCAGAATGACAAGGAGGGCGATCGCTATTCCCTTCCAGTTCCTCTGCGGAGGGTTGCTGCCCACCAGCTCCTGCAGAAGACGAAAGAGGAGAAGAAAGCTCATCAGTGAACGATAACATGAAGCTAATTAGGGCAAAAAAAAGAGAAAACGAACAAGAGAAACTAAAAGAGCAACATCAAAACAGCGGATGATACGTAAACGCTCCTGGGAAGACGAGATTGGGGTGTGAGTCAAGGACGAACATGAGTCAGAGTCGCAGCTTCTCAAGGAGACGTGGCGGCAGCAACGGCAGCGGGAGGAGGAGGAGGGGAGAGAATCCTTAATGAGCCGAGCATCAGCAGCCATCACACGCAAACGAATGTGACAGATAAAAATGGAGCTCATGACACGTCGGTGAATTGCAACGCTTGGTGATGGTGCAGAGAGGAAGCTTTGGGGGCTCGCAAAACGGCTCTGAGTAATGAGCAACCTTGAGGCATATTTTATCTGCCTGACCTATGAATCCAAAGAGCAACGAGCTGATTGGGGTTTGGTGTTGTTCTCTATGAGGAATGGCTCTTTAAAAGCTAAAACTAAACAGAGCAACTCTCCCGGAACAACATGGAGCAACTTAAGGAGGTGTATTTATACCCAAAGCAAAACAGAATTAAATGGATTTGACACATGGTGATCTGCAGCAGGTGGTTCTGGGAAATTACTAAGCAAGCAGTAAATTTGCTCAATTTATTACAGAAAATTTCCAAACAGTGCAGTCAGCAGCTTATTATTATGAGTGTACTCTAAGTTTCCATTGGGAAGCTGTTACGGCCTCTGCTTTGTCTTCGTAAAGCCTGGTGTCAAACCTTGTCTAAAGTTAAACCAAAGCTATTGGTCGGTACGCCGATGACAAATGAATTAATCTCACCAATTTTCTGTTACTGATACTTTTTAAAATGTCTTGTACAAGAAAATTCAAGATTATATTCAAACTTTATGTATAAAACATCAGCAGAAACAATGAATAGTGAAAACTATAAGAGCATTCATGTCTCTTCACATTTTTGTTGTTGTTATTCATTCTCTTATCCAGTTATTTTGCACTAATTTGTTGGTCTGTAAAGTTTGTTCTGTGTGCACAAATCGATGAATTTAAAAACAAAAAGTAGAGAATGGTTGTGAACTCAAAGGAAATGATTCATCCCCCTTTACTATGAAAGCCCTAAATAAAATCCAGTGACCAGGTTAAGGGCCACAGATACCGAGAATACATCAGACTCCCTATCAAAATGATAACTTCCTACTTTAAGACATTAGACAACAAATACAATTGAATATGCATTAATATAAACAGTGTAGATCGTCTTAGCACTAGCGCAGAAGCTAACATCTACAGTTTCTCTTATCTCCACTCTTTGGGGTTCAGCCACTCAAACCCAAGAAAAATAATTAGCTGGTTTGCAAATGGCAGCCATTGGCATGTCAAGAAGCATTGGGTCTTCATTTTCTCTTGAATATTTAAGATATACTCCACAAAAAAAATCTGCAAATTTGCAAAGTTTACGCTAACAATACAAGTTATGTTCCAAAGAAAAATGGATGCGCAGGGTAGTCAAAGATTCCTTAAAGTCGTACAGCAGACACATCAAATATTATTTAACTGTATGCAAATCACAGTTAAATAATATTATAATAATAAACTAACAATGTATTTGTGTTACACATTCTGAAATGCAAACATTATGACAATATCAATATGTGCAGAATCACAACTAAAAAACACTTTCAATATTTGTTCTCTGATTTTGAGAACAAATCCCAATTGGATAAACTCTAACTACTAACCCCTGAATCCTGTGTATTAGCTAAGATTTTGTGTTTTTGTGCTGCAAAAATACAAAATTTTACCAAGTATTTTTGGTCTAGTTTCTAGTGAAAATATCTTAGTACACTTGGAATAAGACAAAACTAACTCACAAGTGACTCTTCAGTTAAATATATAAGCTTGTTTTAAGTCAATATTTCCTTCATATTGAGAACTACTGTAGTTCCACTGGCAAATTATTTCAATTATAACTAGTACATTTTCATGTACTTTAAGGAATTATTGACTTAAAACAAGAGCCTACATCTTGCTGAAAAGTCACTTGCAAGTTAATTTGGTCTTATTTCAAGATATTTGCACTGTAAACTAGACCAAATTAGACGACATATAAGGTTTAAAATAATTTTAGATGGGGATATCAACGTAAAGGAGGCTAAAATCTAGACAAACTACAATGATGTTTGTTGTAGTAACGTGACAAAAGGTAGAAAGATGAAAAATTATGCAAGATGTTTATGAAAAAACTTGAGCCCACCAATAAGTCCTGAATGTCTCCCAAGCGCTAAATCATTAATAGCAGGGAATCTGCCAAAAGCCTCATCAAGTATAAACTGTTAGAGCAGGATTAATACGTTTTTTAATCTATTTGTAAAGGAGAAAATGTCGAAGCGGAGCACACACTTCAGGGACCTATGACTGCGGTGTTAATGAATACACACCGAGGCTTTAATGAAGCTGAATGGCTGAGCTGAGAAACAAACCTTTTAGTGACCTCTTTCCCAACATAATTGAAAAGAGCCCAGGAAATCATTAGTCTGCAGATAAGGGCAATCAGGCCCAGACTGTCCATTACCCACATTCATTAAAACCAAGAACCAGTTCGTTAGTGGTACGCTTATTTGATGTCCAAGAAGGACACATCAAGCAGACACAAGAAGGAGAAGGTTATTAGGACTTGGATTCTGATGCGATACATCTGTGAGGTCTGCTGGGTTTACAGTGTTGAGTTTGATTTCCTTTCATAGGCTAATAACTAGAGCTGTGTGTTTTGGCTGACCTTTACAATTTAGCTCACAATCTTTATGTGTTGAACTATAAAACAATGAAAAGAAACAATTATTCCTCCTGCTACTAGACTGATAAAACATGTTTATTATTATTTTACACTGTAAACCTCTGGAGGTCAAAGACCAAAGCTGCAAAAGAAGCTAAACACTACCAATACTTCAGACTAGTAGTTTAGAAAATTTACTTATAATAATAGTAATAGCTCACTTTCTAAGTTAACCCAAAGAAAAGTTATACAAAAATCTGAAATTATATTCATTAATAAAGAGGCAGGCTCACAAATACGCTTATAAAAATGTCTATACTCCAGTCTTTAGTTCATGTTTTTATGTTCAGGCAATTTAATAAATGAACTCTCACCTTGACCAGACATTTATAGCTTTGTGTCCATGTTAGCGACGGGATTTGACTCCTTCGTTCGTCACACAAAGAAACACATCTACCAGCTATGTACCGCCATGACGCACTCCACCACACATTTGTTGAGACTGGGGTGATATGAAATTTATTTTAGGGTTCGTCTGTGAATCTACACTTGCAATAAGCATCACCTACATAACTGCCCCCTGCCGTGTTCAGTTTATCTGTTCACCTGTATAGATACACCCGCCGCGCTCTTCACTGCCACCAGGCAGCAACTCCAGCAGGAGAAAAGCCGCCGTACTCCAATCATCACGCCAGTTATTTTAAGGATGCTTACTGGTCCCCCACAAAAAAACTATAAAAACCCGGACATTAGTGAAATCCTCCCAGACTGGACTTGAAAATTGGACGTTATGCTGCAAACATTTGGCTTTAGTCAACAACTCAAACGGAAGTGAGAACGTTGCGCAATATAAATAATCATCCAGCCAGAACACAGTGCGCTAATTAATAAAACATAATTTAATTAAACTTTGAGGCAGATAAATTTTCCTCAAGAAATGTTAATAATCGAGTTACTCAAATAATTTGAGGAATCATTACCACCCTACTTCAGACCCATGGTAAAATCGCTTAAAACTGTCTATTTTAAAAGTTCAAATACCAAATATACCTTAATATTAGGAAATGTGCGATATTGCATAAAATTCTTATCACAATATATATTGTGATGGGTGGCGGTAACGATACATTGCGATATGATTTGTATAAAAGAATAGGAACGGGGGAAAATCACATAATTGAATGGAGTGAATATATTTGTATGTATTTAGTGTTTGTGTTCTGTGTATCTTTTATTTGCGTTTTAGAACCCTTGCTTTGAGTGAATGTATAGAGAATAAAGGTTGACCTGTAAAGTGATGGAAACAGATCTCTATTTTCCCTTTTTCAGCATGCAGCAGCACCAGACTCACCCCTGGCTCGGTGTCATGTTTCACACTCTGTGGCTTGAATAAACAGCAGTAATGTCTGTGCTCACTCTGCACATTCGCACATGACAGTTGGTGAGAACTGAAACAGACTGGGATCTTGTTTTTATTCAGGTTTGGGGCTGTATCCCTCACACTTCTGCACCCTCTCTGTCATGTTTTGGTCACGCTTCAACCCTTCCTGTCAGCGAATCTTCCCTTCAGTCTCTTAACATTTTATTTATTCAATGTTCCGGCAAGGTCTGAGGTGCCACTTGTTCCTTTTTTTCTTCTCCTTCTCATCGGTCTTTTTTTTTTATTCTTGTTCCTGCCGGTCGCTTGTAATCACCTCTACATTACTTCAGCACATCAGGTCTGGCTAATTAGTCCATTTGTTATTATAATTATAGATCATAGAGGGGGGATTGGGAAGGTTAGGCAAGGTTTTCAGCCTGTCTGTTTTCCTGAGTTCAGTGATTAGCCCTCAGGATTAACACAGAAAGCTAATTTTGCTCCTTTTTCAGCAGCCTTGTTGTTAGCATAATTTAAAACATTATACTGTGTTGGTACAATTTCTCTTTTTGAAAAACTGTTTAGTTTATTAGTGACAAATAAGAGCTATTCTAGCTGTTTTGCAGCTTCAGGTGCTTGTTTAGTCTTAATTGGCTGTCGGCTGAACTCTGTTTCTAATTAGTCAAGCTGCAAACGTAGGCCGTCTGTCTCCGACTGTGGAAATAGAAAGGGCACAGTTGCTTTATGAAGACTTTATGCTCCACAGTCAGAAGAAAACAGGATGATGTCTGTTATCTCGATGTGAGTTGTTGAAGTTTGAGGTATTGTATGTCAGAGAACTGTCAGTGCATCACCAGATTCCTGATTGACCGACAGCAGCATCAGCACTGGCATCCCACAGGGGTGTGTTTTCACCCCACTGCTTTTCTGAATGTACAAAAATGTCTGGACCTCAGTGAACTGTCTACGAAACTCTTGATCAGTGACAGTGATGAGCCTTCATTCAGACAGGATTAGACGGTCCTCACTAGATATCGATTAATAAGTTAACCCAAATTTGACTAAGAGCATGTCAAAAATATCTAATTTAGCTGGACAATAAATTATCCCTGAAACTATTGTGATAAACAATAATAATGTTGTTTTTAGACCATTTTAAAGAAATATAGTTTTCCACCAGTAACCAGACCAATAACTTAAACTGGAAGATAATTTAAAAAACAATAAATAAAACAGAAATAAAAGACACACACACAACCAAAACCATAAACAAAATGATTATTATAAAAATATTGATCACCAGAATGGAATTTATCAAGCTCATTTTCACTTCGATTGCATAATTATGCGATCAATTTATAAAATGTAATTTATACGTTTATAATTTTTATATTTCATGAAAATTCATGAAAATATTGTCTTATTTATATAGAATTTTACATGAATCTATACATAGTTGGCAGAACGTTGGACGCCATGTTTTTTAATGACTTACTGCATGAACAAACTTATTCACGAGGTTTTAATTGCGTTTCTTATTTAGTAGAAACACCACATTCGCAAAATCGTATTTTTTCAACATTGGCGGAATATTGACAAAATTTTGGGCACATGTATAAAGGAAACACAGCTAATAACAGGCTGATAGCAGGCTACAATCATGTTAGCTTTATGATGCTAAACTGACTTCATGTATTTTACCTGAAGACGAGAAGATAACGTCTCTAAAAACATTACAGTGTGAATAATTAGTGCTTAACTGTAGAAGATATCTGCAACCTACTGAATGCAACCTGGATTTCTGGTATTGTTCATATTTTATATTTTAAGCCGGTTGTACGACAATGCAGGGAAAACCACATCAGTGGAGAGAACTGCCATTCAAGGAGACTGCAGCAAATAAAGAGAGGAGCATTCCTCTGCAAAGAAAATCTCAGAGTGCAGCAGCACTACGCCAGGAGTCGATCTGCAGAGAATAAGGACTTCTTCCCTGACGCTCTGACAGACACCTGCTGTTCGCTCGCACAAGCTGCCAACTGAACGGATCAAACTTGCAACAGGGCCCAGACAATTGGGAAAGAGATCCAGCTCATAAAATAATAAGAACCATGTCTCTCAGCTCAGATGTAGACTGAAACATGTAGCTGGGAGAAATGGAGGAAGATAAAAGTCTTTTACTCTACAAATTTAATAGGAACTAAGGATGCCTGAGGGTTTATGAAAGGCTTTCTCTTTGAGAAACTTTTGTAGATGTATGGCTTTAAACACTGAGGTGTACCGATAAGAGACAAAAACAGAATGATAGATTAAATTACACACAGACGTTTTTTTGTTTTTTTTCCCTCCAGTCGAGGCATAACGAGATCTTGCAGTAACGAAGTAACTTCTTGGGAATGTCTCTACCAGCTTTTCACATCTCGATTCTGTCATTTCTGGCAGATTTTTCTCTGATTAAAAGCTCTGGCTCAGTCAGACTGAATGGAGATCGTATCCTTCCCAACTTTCTTGCCAAAAACTGGCATAATTTCTCAGTTGGATTTAGGTCTTGGCTTTCACTGGACCATTTTAGCACATTTATAAGCTTTTATCTAAATTATACTATTGCATTTCTCTGTGTTTAGAGTCATTTATTGTCATTTGATTGCTACATTTTGTGGTATTACAGAAATAACAATAAGATGATAAAAAAAACGTACTTTTTTGCATTCTTTTTAGATAATTCAAATGATCAAATCAAGTTTAAAAAAACCCATATCCATTCAAAATGAACTTCATGAGGACACTAGTTTCATAAAAATAAATTGATATTTACCACTAAGCTGCTCACAGTACCTGCATTTAATCATGTTTTCAAATGCTTTGATATTTATTGAAAAATGCTTTTAAAGTGGAACCATGTAAAAATAAAACCCCGCCCCCAAAAGTGGGCGGGGTCAAAATACAATGAGAGGATGGTCTAAAATGGAGATGAGTGGAAAGTTGGGGCGGGCATATTGTATATCATTTATGGTGTAAATTTTGCAAAATTTCCCTGATAGATTTCAATTATTGTAAATTACAAATACAAAACAGTATGATCGGAAATGTTATTTTCGCTTTTTAATCCGCTAGAGTATCAATAAATTTGAAAATATGGTTAAATGCTGTTACGGTGTGCAGTGCAGTGATATAAATCAACCTTTTTTAAAGTAATTGTTTCAAATGGGTGTTTTTCAAGAACAGTATTTGTGTTTGTGGCTTTATTATTGCAGTCACAGCCCTACAGTTACCTACAAAAAATAAGTAATTTAAATTATTTTTTATTATCCTTATTATCGCAAAATATCGCAATAATAATCTAAGTCCATATCGCCCACCCCTCAACTTAATTATATTTTGTCACTAAATATATTGTTGCTATGTTTAGCAACTTTCCAGGCCCCTATACTGACTTTTTGTTTATTCTACACAAAAGCGTCTAGCACTAACACAAAAATATCCCAATAAAAATGCCTCTCCAAAAGTCCAATTAAAAAGTTTCATCTGAAAAACAAAGTTTATTTGGAGATTAGTTGCTCTTAAGGGATTTTAAATATTGTTAATTTAAATTTATTGTAACAATACATCTGAGCAGCACAACTTCAGCATGTTTGAACAACAGCTTTCTTCTTGCCACTCTTACACAAAGACAACAGTTACAGTTGTTATAAAACAAAATAATAACATTGCCATGTACATATAATTATATAATAATTAAATGTTTTGTGCTGGGAGTTGTATCCGCCTCTCAGTGACGGAAAATAAATAAACGCTTGGCAATGAAAGGGTTAATGATTAAAGCAGAGCTTATTATCTGATGGTTTCAGTTTCTCTCTCTAAAAGTTTCTTAGTTTAATTTCTGAGTAGAAGATGTGGTCCAGGCCCAAAATTGAGGGATTTAGTATCTCCGCTTGTTTAATCCTCCTCAAACCGACTTGATTTCTGCAGAACCATGAACACATTAATCTGAAATCTTCTCCCTTCTATAATTTAAATTTTTTTTCTCAGTTTCCTTTTCCGTTTCCCCTCTCACCCTGGTTTGTTTTTCTTTAAATTAAAGATTTAAAAATCGAACTCGCCTGGGTTTATCTGTGTTTCACAGGTCAAAAAGCATCCGAATTCCTCTAGGCAGGCTTGTCATTCTTGTCCATGCCGGGCGCAGCAATGGGCTGCAAACAGACAAGCTGTCTTATTTGTTTTCCAAGACAGGAGAGAGCTAATTTACAACCGGACGGGGTGTGTGTGTGGATGCAAATGTTACTTTTTGAGGTTTTCCCACCTGATTTGTTTGATTTGAGTATGAATCTCTTCCAGTCCATTAGAGAGCACCTGACCTCTCTCTTCCGTCTGAAATCTGCTTGTTTTTAATACAGCAATGAATATTCAACAAAGTAAAAAGGAAAACATCATATTTTATCTATAAATATGATTTTTACAGTCCTATAAATTCAGGGCTCCTTTATATGCCAGTCCACATTGTGCAGAGGCAATTAATCACATTTAGTCTGCTTGATCATCACTATGGAAACAGTTGAAATAAACAGGGTATTTATCCCTATGGCTATAGCTCTTCTGCATGGTAAACACTTAATGACACAGCTAAGCAAGCGATGAGGCACACGCGCATGGGGAGCGCGTCCCCTGCTTGCATCTCATGCATAACGCATGAGGGCAAATTTCAATTTGTCAGTCCTCACACAGATTCTTCTTCTTAGGAAAACAAAAAACAATACAGCCAGAGTGAGTTTCTACTCGTTTCGTCACCTTTCCACGCAGCGGTGAGCGTCTCCGCGTCAGTCAGATGAGGAAAAGTATATGAGCAAAACTTTATGAGGCTCTGCTCAACAAAAGATCTACGTTTATCTCTCAGGGTGGGAAATAACCCGAGTTATTCCTCAGTTTAGCTTTTTGTGCAGCTACTGTTTAAGGACCATTAAATGTCAAAAAACTGTTAGAACGTAAACGTAATTTGCTCTTACATTCAGTTTATGCAATTAATTTGCTTAGTGCTGTGTAAAAAATGGAGAATACAAAATATATATATACCAAGTAGTAACAACTTTCAACTTTTATTACTTTCATCTTTTTATATGTAGCTTTATTGTAGTAATTCATTAAAATGTTGTCTTAAATATATGCAAGATATGAGAAAAAGATGTCATTTTGACACCTACAGTTAAGTTACTTTGGTTAAAAAGATTCAAACTAAAATCCACTGTATCATCTCAGCTTCCTTTGAATACTAAACATGACATTAAAGCAGTTTGACTCTGTCTGACTTTGTTGAGAACTGATCATAATTTATTCATCTAAATCCGTCTGTAGACGGTTCCACTCACAAAAGGTCAAGAGATCAAGTCGCAGGCAGAACCGAAGAGATTAAAGAGCAAATGTATTTATTTTTTTATGTATGAGACCTTTTTGCTGGGATGTTTTTTCAGTTGACGACTTATTTGGAAATATATAACTTATAAAAAAAATATGTTTTTTTATTTGTTTTTCTTTCATTTCTAAAACATGTTTTAGTAATTTAATGAAGTGATGTGTGGACTCCTGTACGATGCTGCAGCTAAATGTAAATAAACTAAACATTTCTATATTGCCTAAAAACCAGCTGTAGTGTTTGTGAGCATAAAGTTCCTCAGATAAGACAACATGTTGGCTTTCAGCCTGAAATGTTTTTTGACATGTCCACAGAAAGTATTGTGGATACTTTGGACTGAGGATGAGTTTTAGAAATGTCAGGAAAGAGGAAGACGACACAATTAGTTTCTCCAAGGTTTGAAAATCTGAAACTTATCCTCTGTTATTTAAATTAGATCCACATAGATTACAGACGACAAACTCTATAATAACCTGTGTGGGTTAAGTCAATATCACTGCCTGCAGTTTTTCCATCTCAACACCTCAGAAGGCAAATCCACAGTGTTAACTTAAAACGCATGCACTCCATAAACAGATCACCAAACAGCAAACTGTTTGCACAAGTTTTACCCCAAAGACTGGGAACCAAACACGTTTATCATTAATGGTTTCTGTTTCTCTGTGTAAACAGTGGATAAGGCTTCAATTAGGTGCAAAACCTGAAGTGGTGAATGTGCATAAGCAGTCGTTAGATTCAGTCTGTTGAGCTCTTATCAGAAAATAACAGTTTCCAAAGAAACCAAGAACAGGCACATCGCTCTGTCTGCCACTCTTTGAAAAGCCTTTAGTTGGAAATGACACATAGCATGAAGGAAAACGTCTGCCCTACCATCAAAAATCTGAAAATCAACAAAAATATTTGCTCTTTTCACATGAGAAAGTTTCAGCTCCAGGTGTTTCTGCTATGAAACAGAGGATGAGTGTGTTGGAAATTATTCCATGCCTACTTTTAAGTACAGTAGAGGACAAACCCCGCTGCTAGGAAAAGCCCTGGGAAATTTCTTAGACAGCATGGCATCACTTGCTCTTTGAAATACAAATATATTTTAAATTGCTTTAAGTGTCTACTCGACGACTTAAAATGGGCTTTCACTTGGTTAAATCAACAAAAACAGGCTTTAGCAACTACAATTTAAGTCTTTAAGACCTCTTCAGAACCGTGATGAATACAATTTAAGTCCTGTATCAAAACAAATCTAGAATACTTACACATAAACATGTATAGAGAGAGATTAAAATTGTTTTGTAAACAGTTACACTTATTAGTCTGCTGACGCAAAAAGCTAGCTAGTTAGCTAGGGTTTATTAGCATGTGACTTAAACTTTTACCTGACAAAAACGTCTCGCAAGAAAAAAAAACCCACTCCACATTATAATGATAAAAAATTAAGATATCTTATTAACCTATTTATAGTTCAACTACATTTTACACAAATTTAAGACTTTTTATTGCCTTAATTTTAGATATATGAATTTAAGACTTTTTAAGGGCCCTGAAGAAAGCATTTTTTTACGACCTTTTCGGTTTTCAGACGTACATCCTAAAGAAAACCTGCAGGGTGAGCAGAAGAGGAGACAAATCAGGAGAATTTAGATAGTTTATGAATCGGAGGTTGGCATTTATTGCAATGTTTATTATTTATCGTGATAAATTTTTATATAATAAAAATATTGATTTATTCTTGTCATGACAAATTCCAATTTTTAATGTTTAAAAGCCACTGAAACTGTGGGTATTGCCTGGATTGTTATTTTTTGTTGCCATTTTTCTCCTTTGCTTTTTCATTAAAAGTGTCAATAAATATTAATTAATTTGAAAATATGCTTAAATACAGTCATAAAAATCACACTTCTTTATGTGACTGGTGTCCTAAAGAAGCATATTACAAATGAGAATGTTTTTAAAGAGCCGTATTTGTCCTTGTGGGGCAGTGATTGCTGAGTCATACTGCCATTTTGTATGGTTATCACAATCGTATGACAAAATATTGCTGTAAAACTTTAAGCCCGTAACACCCTCCGCCACTGCCGTACGTTACAACTCCAAATTATGAGCAAAGAGCCTCCAATCCAGAGATCGGTTCCTTCCAGCTGTGGCTGCTCGAAGTCAGGAGGGCACAAAAGGAAATTCACCTCCCACCACTCAGAGTATTGGTTGCATAAAGATCAGTTTACTCTTTTTATCTGCTCACCTGCCACTTAAGTTTTATGAGATGCAGGTTTGCTGCTGCTCAAGCTCACTCGAGTGTTTTTGCATGGAAACTTTCCATCTGCAAACTAACTAGAAAGTCATCTGAGCCACTGTGGAAAACGGCGAGTGGGGTGGAATACAGAGCGGATACAGACTGGAGGGAGCACTTCACTGCAGAGTGCTGTTTGTCCCCACAGCCCACACCCACTGCCATTGGTATTCACCGCGGCCAGGCGGCAGCGCCAGCGTGTGCCGCATCTCTACAGCCCAATTTCAAATTGAAAAGCATCTTTCCCTATTGTTCTTATCTATCAGCCTTCATTCAATAACACACACTTGTTGTCGCCCTCCTGCAAAATAAATTGCAGTCATGGAAACAATATGCGGCAGCGCCAGCCGCCGCGCTCGCTTCCGGGAAATAAAACGCCCCACAACCCAATGCTTCCAGGAGCGGGGGGCTAATAAAAAGAGGCTGCTGCTCTTGTTGATGTTTATCCAGGCTAATGCTTTCTGGCCTGCTGTGTTTTTTTTTATCCCTTCCTCAGACAGGAAAATATGACCATTGATGTCCACAGAATAGACTCCCAGTCTCTTTCATATCAGAGTGTTTGGCTGAAGAGCTCTCAGAGCGACAAAGGCCCCGATGCTGAAGAGAAAGTATTTTTCTTTCTGCTGAGAATAAAAATGAAAATCACCTGATTTCACCTGCAACAGAATAACACCAGCAATGCTTGGGGATCTTGCTCCGCTTTCAAACAGAGGAGGGTGGTTACGCATTTATAAGTGAGGTCACATATTATGGCCACCACACTGAGGGCACAGCAAGTTTTCTGCAAAAACCCGAAGGACGGGAAAAGGACATGATTGCTTTTCTGGGCACTGCAGAGTCCAAACATGGACTTCTCGTCCATTCAATATGCTTGTGTGGCCATATCGTCACATTTCCACAGCGACTTTGCAGAAACAGGCATGTTCCTTTAGCTTTTGTCACATTTTGTCTCATTACAAGCAAAGACGGACCAACAAAACGTAGCACTTAACAATAATAAATAAATTAGTCAGGTTAGAATTCGTAATAGTCTTGAAAAAAAATCAATAACCTTCAAAAGTCTCATTTAAAACTGAATCCCAATATAAATCAAGCCATTCTGTGAACAAAACAGGAAGAGAATTACTTAGTTTAGTCCATCTAAACTAAGAGACAGTACTGTAACTCTGGATGAGCTGCAGAGCTTCACAGCTCAGGTGGGAGAGTCTATCAGCAGGTAAACCGGTCTGTCTTAGTTGAGAAAAGAGTAAACTTTACATTTTGTCATGTACCATCATCAAAATCATTAAAACAAATCAAATATGTTGTCAACGTTCCAGTGACTTAATTCTGAACATGCTGGGTTTTATAGGAACTCAGTGTTTCAGCTGTTCTGCAGCTTTCTGGAAGTTTGTTCCACATTTGTGGTGCATAGAAGCTGAATGCTACTCAGTTAATTTTTCAAATAGTTTAAGAAAAGACAGCAGATTGCATCAAGTCATTGAGCATGCATGGAGCGACAGTGGAGAGGAAAAACTTCCCTTTCACAAGAAAACAATCAACTGCAATTAAACCAAAATTATTCACATCCCAGGCAGATTTTCTTTAAAAATCTAATTGTTTTGTTCTGGTAGGAAATGAGATGAGATTCACCGTAAAATAAAACCTTCCAGAAAATCACACTTCCTGTAGTTGCCGCTCAGATCTTTGTATATTTTTGCTTTTCTTTTAATCAAATTATCTTTGGCAATAAACTCCAAATCTATGAGGTTGAAGGCCAAGACCTACCGTATATTTTATGTTAAAATGAAACTTCAAGTTTGTTATTTAAATCTATTTTCTATCTGCTGAGTCTTTTCTTCCATTTGGAGATCGAGAAGACGCAGTAAACACTTTATACTGTTACTGAAATTATTTCACCCTGCTTCTCTCTTCAGTTCTGCCTCCATCTTGGCCTCTTGTTCATTTGACTGCGACCATCTACAGATAGATGCTGATGAATAAATTATGATCAGTTCTCAACAATATTAGAGAGCTTTAGCTTTCAAACAGCTTTTATGTCATGTTTAATATTCACAAGGCATTAGAAAGTAAACTGGACTCTTAGTATTTACAGAGTTAGAGCTGATGTCTGCGAATAATCAAGACCGCTACTAAAAACGCTTAAATGCAAAATTTATATCTCATTAAAACCAAAAATATTTTATTTTTTAAATAAGATACATTGTAAAAGTTAAACATCAACACCTGTTGGGATTTTTAGATGTAATCCAAAGCAAACAATGTAAGGAGAGTCAGTTATGCCTCTTTAACTATTTGTATTATATCTCATTAAAACCAGCAAATGTTTCCTTATTATGATATAAAATTTGTTGCGTTACAAAGAGAAACGTTCTTGTTTTAACAAGTTTCGCATCTCGTTTTGAGACACCACTCCTGATTTTTTATTGTTTTTTTCCCAAGCTTTGGCAGCTAAATACTTCCCTACATTTCAAAGCACATTCACAAGCAAAAATGGCCCAGTCAAAGTCCAGAGGTAAATTCAACGGAAAGTCTGTGGCACCCATTCTCGCTTTAATTTTGCAAAAATAATAATAAAAAATGGAGTAGAATATATTTTGCGTATTCGTTGACAAGCTACTCCATCTAAGGTGTTAAATGTTAATAATACAAATATAACTACAAGAGATAACGTTTAAAATATATACATATATATACCTAAGTGTGATGCAAGTAATTCCATATGACCCAATATAAATAAGACATGAAAAAAGTAAATAAGCATGCACATCTAAATACGTTAACCTAAAAATAATCTATAAATGAGTGCAGAGAAACTTAGGTTTAAGTTACTCAGATTTGGGCATAAACTAGAATAAAAGTAGAGAAATATGTATTTTTCTTGTATTTAATATTTCTGTTTTTATCAAATGAATTTCATTAAAATAAAATGAACTACAACAGCAGTGATACTTATTATTTACCCTTTGCTGACGTTTCTCGGATTTAAAAAAAGGGCCATATCTTGAAATCTTAAAAGTGAACCCAGGACGATTCAACAAGTTTCCAAGTGGCGTATTTATTAAATAATTACTCGTTAATAATTACTCGCCTGCGCTCAATCTTCATTTCACCATATGGCTGCTCGTTAAACACGCCGTCCTTCAGGAAAGTTGTGCTGCAGGGTTGAAAGAGTTTCAGTTGGTAACGAGTATTCAAGCGTTTCCAAAAAAAAAAAAAAAAATCACACAAACTGTTTACATATAATTATTATGACCTCTGCAAACACTTCAAATTTTGATAAAGATTAACCGTGGCTCTCATTTCTGTGAAAATGTGTCAAAGAGATGTTTTTTTTTTTTTTTTTGCCAAAGTCATTGAAACAAGCTGAAATTAACACTTGAAATATTTTATTTTGTGTGGAAAGAATTAGAGATGCACGATATGGGATTTTGGGTCGATATTCGATATGCCGATATTTTTCATTTATGCCAATATTTTTTTCCTATACCTGCTTACTTAACCAAACTATCTGGCTTTCTCTACTGTGGAATTAAAATACTGCATTATCTTTGTCAATTTAGTCTGCTACCAAATGCAAATGCTAAAAAGGAGGCTAACACTTTCAACTTGCACATTTATTCATGTCATTTGCTCTCCAAGACAATGACACTCAAAACATTCAAATTTGACATTGTCACTGACTTGTCATAAATAAGACATTTTATATCAGTGAGTTATTTTGACGAAATGTTGGATAATAAATTTTACCTCTAATATCGGTACATACCGATACCATGCTGATAACATTGTGCATCCCTGGAAGGAATCAACTGAATAAACTACATTTTGGACTATACCGTAATGTTTAAAGATGCAACTGTATTTGTCAGGGCTATTACAGAAATAAAGACGTTTTATTTTTAAAGAAAGACCGATAAGCCTGTACAGTACCGTCCAGCACGGTCCACTGCTTCTCTCTGTTTGAGAGTGGACTCAGCTGTTTCAACAGACGAAGAGAAATTAATCTGAGGTTTGAGTGCTTGCTGTTCTGATTGTTGGGTAAATGTAACAGCCTCCACAGCTAAAGTGACCTCAGTGTGTGTACAAGAGAAAGTACAAGCAGGCTGCTCTGCGCTCGGCTGCTGTGGAGGTTTTATAGATCCTGCAGCTCGCTCCATGTTGGGGAACACGCCTCTTTGAACCCAGACGGCTCATTAAAATGTCAGACTACGAACCGCTCTTCCTACGCTACACTCACTGAAACATCACATTAGAAAGTTGGGACACTTTCCATACTTCTACAATACCTGATAGGAAATTTTGACATTTCTAACAAGCGATGCTGTGGAAAAAGAACCCGTTACTACAACTTTCTTCTGTTCTTATTTTTTTAGTCAGAATAAATTTCCCTTCATTATAGGAAAACCAACCGAACCAACTGAAGAAGTAATCACTCCTTAAATCCAGAAGCTGCTTGAGAGAAAACTGAAGTGGTCAAACTGGTCTTTTACATGGCTGTGGAAAACGTTGTGCCCACTCTTTGCAGAATAAATTGTTCTATTTCTGATGGTTTTGAAGCACCATCTGTAACTAACGCACAAATTAACTTTTTTATTTTTTGCTGATAAACTATGGAGGGACTATTTGTTTGTAAACACAGAGGATGCGTGAGCGACTTGACTGCAAAAAGAGCCGGGCCGGCCTTTACACTCTCACTGGTTGCCATAGTTACCTGCATTGATCTTGTTGTTTTAACATCAGCTAGCATGTGGTCAGCGTACTTTGACTATTTATCTCAGCGTGATTATAAATACATTATTCTATCAAATTGCCATTAGTGAATAAGATGCGTGTTAATGACCTGTAAGCATTAAATGCAGGTGAATCAATAAATGACGAGAGAAAATGACCCAAATGTCGGATATTACTCACTACATAGTGAGCAATAACGGCACGAGATTAGGGTTTTCCTAAAATGAACATATTTATTTAAAAAAGAAAATGTAATTTATATTCAAGAGACAAAGAACAAATACAATAAATTCTTCCTAATTTGGTCACAATTAAATAGAAAACGAAAAATGTAGCTGCATCCATAAAGGCAGGTGATAAATTAAGCCTTCAGAAATTAAAACTGCAGCAGATTAAACAGGAAGCAGTGCTAAAAATATAACCTCAGCTTCCTGTGGGAGTTGCGCCAGGCAAAGAGATGTGATCCTCACTGGTGGCTGTTTGTAAATAATTTTATTAGCTTAATTATAAACAGTTTAAATAGTTAGAATAATGTGTTCTGACGGCGGCTGATGGAACGTGACCCATCCATCCATCCATCCATTTTCTGTTCACCCTTTTCCCTAATGGGGTCGGGAGGGTTGCTGGTGCCCATCTCCAGCTACGTTTCGGGCAAGAGGCGGGGTACACCCTGGACAGGTCGCCAGTCTGTCGCAACGTGACGTTCTATTTAAATTGGATCCCATCTTGATGTTACTGTGCAAATTGTGACCTTTTCTTATAAACGTATTTAATTCTGCGATATTTAACCTAAAGCTGTCTTACTGCTGCCCTCTTTGGGTTGAACAGTGGCTACTGCAGTTGAAACGATACAACTTGGTTAAAGTCGATGTCACAGTCTGCCGTTTGCGTAGAAAACCATGCGAGTCACGCCACCGCTGCGAGGCGGGAGTTGAAATTGTGAGCATTGATCGGCAGTTTTTCAGTTTTCCACGTGTGATTCATTTGTTCTGTGGACACAAAGTGGAGCATGTCCGATAAGAAAAAACTTGCCACATTTGTCGTTTTCTGAAACAAAAGAAGATGACTTTCCTTGTCCAGACCACACATTTCTGGCAGTCGATGCTGTTAGAAATGTGTGGCCCATACTTAGCCACACCGTCAGTGTCTTGTAGCTCCGCCCACTTTGGTGGAGTTTTTCAAAATGGCATGCCTACGCTTTCAAATTGGTTTTAGTTCCACGCTAACGTCACAATGCTGAAATGTCAAACTCAAATGGTTCTTTCTATGTAGGAGCAAAACACGATTAATTACAAAATAACAATATTTTAGCTTCTTCGATCTGGGTGACACCAATTAGGGATAAATTCAATTCAAAAATACTTAATAGATCCCAAAGAGAAATTAGATCTTATTGTTAGATCTTTGCTGCTTGACAACACAGAAGACAAAATAACGTTTTCCTCTTTGATTCAGTTGTGCAATCACTTTATTTTAGCCAAATAAAGGAATCGGTAATCGCTTTCCAGACAGATATGTGTATTTCTTAGCTGGTGTTGCTTTCAGGGATATTTTTTAACCTACTTCATGTTGTCAGAAAGGTTCTAATTTACCGATCAGATAGTAATCAGGCTTCATGAATCTGATCTAAACTCGGAGCTAACTGATGATTTTTACAAAAACGGAAGAGTAAAAGTAACAAAAACATGAAAAAACTCATTAATCAGAAGGAAATATTAACAGAAATGTTGAATCAAAGCTTTGTGATCCGTTTCATCGATTCAAGATTTTTTTACGGCAGACCCTGACGCCGAAAACCCGCTGCTCTTCTTTTGAAAAGCAAGACGTAACGAGCTCTCTGAGGCCTTGGCACAGATGTTATGGATGCCTGCAAGTCCGGCAAAGTGTAAGAAAAGACCTCCAACCTGTAGAGAAATAAATCATCCCAGAACTCCAGTCACACGGATTTAAAAAAGAACAAACCGCCTCAACGAACTCAGCAATTTCACATGAAGGCAACTTCTGCAGCTGCTCGGTGTCAGAGAGCAACTATCTGGCCTCCATGTTGGAAAGAAAGTTTTAATGTCACAAAAGAAGCTCAGTTTGTCGGATTGACATTGATTGCTTCAAGTCGAACAGCACTTTGATTTGACACCAATAATGATGAGTTTTCAGACTACCAGCTCCTTCTCCACCTCTCAGCTTCGCTCTATGCTTTTATTTCTGCAGAAAGCAGAAAAAAAGCAGTTTATTCATTTATTTGACTCGGTTATTCCCAAATAGAATCCCTCGATTATTCCCTATACATCATTATCTTTGTTGCATTTACCGCAACCTGCTTTATGGTTAATTATTATTATTATTAAAGATTAATAAATTATATAATATAATGTAAAATCTTAACAGATGGAACAATTACTACTTTCAAAAATATATAATTGCAAAAATAAATTTACCTTTGGGTTCAAACTAAAATTATCAGGCTATTCACAATAAAGCTCAAATATAGCCTTCAAAATAAAAGCATAGACATTAAATGTAATCAAATTCTTGAAAACGTAGGTTCAATTACAAGAAAGGGGAATTATGCTGCCATTTCAAAATAAAAGCTTTAGTTATTTATAGTATATATTAGTTCAGAAACAAACATTTGCACTAAGTTGACCAAGCCAAAGACAAAAAACTAAAATGTTAGTCTTTCAAAATAAAGCACTCATACATTCTCTTCAAAATAGCCTTCAAATTAAAAGTTTAAAGATGTAACACAGTAAATTCTTTAAGCAGGTTGGCTCCACATTAACATGACAGAACCAGACCTGAATATGTGATTATGTTGCCCTTTCAAAATAAAGGTTTGAGACACTTTACAAATTAAAAGCTTTGATACTTCACAGTTTAAATTTACAAATTAAAAGTGTTGATACGTCACAGTTTAGCTATTTGAAATGGGTCTATATTAGAGTAAAAGTTAAAAGTTTGGAATTTCAAAGTCAATATTAAAGACACCCTTCAAAATAAAAGCAAAGATGTCACTGGGTAGAACCTTACAAAAGTCGTTTCATGTTACTAATGTGACTAAACCTGAAAAGAGGATGCTGCTGCCCTTTCAAATTAAAGCTCATTAAAGAGCATTTTTCAAAGTAAATGCTTTAATATTTCAGAGTTTAGACGTGCAAAAATTTATTTCCACAAAGGAAAATGGTCTAAAACAGATATAAAGAAAAGTTATTAGCTTGGCCTTTCAAAATAAAACTTAAGGAAGCCCTTAAAAAAAGTCAAATTTGATAAGATTCTTGCAATTGTTTCAATAGTAATGTGACTAAACCAGACCTGAAAAGGGGCTTAGTTGTCATTTTTTCAGTTGCTTTGATTTTTACCTGTTTACATTTTTGCAAACGTAGATTCTCCATTACAAGGTTAACTAAAAAAATACAGCTAACATTTCAAAATTAAGCTTGCTCTTTTCAAAATAAAAAGTGTCAATTTACTATTGGATAGGTTATTGTAATTCGAAGCTCCACATCGGTAATTCACGTAAACAAGGCATGAAACCAACAGATACTATTGCTCTTTCAAAATAAAACAATGAAAGATTTCAAAAAATTATATTTTTAACGCTTCAATCATTACAGTTTGGATAGTTATTGTTACTGGGCACAAAATGTTTAGCAGAAATGATCAAAGCCGTTTTAATTTGTCTTAATCTGGGCGCCTTTATGGGTCGGCTCTGGTTTTTCCTTCATTACTCTGCGGCTTCATTCTGAAGACTTTGTAAAAAGGTTTCCCACAATGTAAAAGGGAGTAGAAACAAGCTCAACGTTAATAATGAATAAAACAACAGGAATAGAGGCATGCATTGTTTTATACACAGAGCTTGTGGCAGCAAGAAAGAAATTCCTATTAGGCCTCCATATTAAAATATTGAAGACGACGATTCTTTGTATGCCTGCTGCATTTCTGCTTCTAACATTTTCCAAAACAGAAACCAGCGCTCTTGTATTTTTTCTCCACTTTCCTCATGCTAACCACACTGTAGCATAAGAAAAGGTGAATGCATTAAGGAGGTTCCCAGAAAGTAAAAAATGGCATAAATTTGTAGGAATGTTTCTTCACAGAAAGCAGAACCAGAGATTTAAAAAAACCTGACAGATTCTGACAGTCAGGAGTGAAATGATGCATGGTTTTAATTTTTTAAATGAAGACAACAAAGGTTTGTTGTGCATCAGGCCCTCTGAGTCGAGACTTTGCAGAACCAATTCCAGCTGCAAGGTTTGAACCTGCCAACTTTGAACATCAGGAGACTGAATTTTTTTTTGCCAAGCTCCATAAAAATGGACTGAACATCAATTTTCAATCTATTTTTTCCTCATTTTAGTAACTCCACATTATTTACAGAAAACCTGCTTATTGAAGAAGATGAAGCTTGACTTGTTTGCAAAGCAGCCAATCCAGGAGCATCGTTTTCCTTTGCACTGATTGGCTGAAACTCCAACAGCTGACCTAAGGAAGAGCGTTGATGTTAGCTTCTAGAGTAGCAATAAGACGCTTTCCACTGCTGCATGCTAGATGTTTGACCCATTAAAATAGTTCAAACTATACTACCAGAGGGTCTACTGCATTTACTTTTTAGGATGCAGGTTACTCTGTGAGATAAGCAGGAAGGGGACTATAGCGCAGGGCATTCTGGGTAAATACAACCAAAATAAACAAGCAAGTCTACTGCTAGCGGGAGAAATTGCTCGTGGTCTTTTACCAAAATGAAAAAGAAATCCTACAACCACTAAAATCTGACGCTACTCCATTTAGTTTATATTTTGTGAAGAATGTCTTCTTCAGAGGTTTTTGTCTTGTTTCCTTCAGTGGTTCTTGGTGCAGCTCCAGAGGTGAGGAGGGGAACAAGTTCTTCAAAAAGTTTGGTTCATCTGACAGTGCAGTGTGAAAGCAAACACAGCAGCTGAAAATGTAACATATGTTGTAACTTAGATCCCCAATCAAACCGAGTCTACCAGACTATCAGGTGTGAAAACAGCCTTAATTTTCTCCATGATCTGTCTGTTGTGAGCGTGAGTGGGAATAAAAATAGCAATAGGTATTTTGTTCCACATAACACAGTAGGAGTGTAACAGGTAAATCCTTTTATGGATGCAAACTTGACTAAAAACCCACCTGTTTAGGATTGTATTTGAAACGTAATCAATTACAAATTTATTGATGGAACTTGACTTAATGTCGTGTTTTGATTGTTGATTCTATGTTGCATTGTGTTTCCGTGTTTGATATGATGTAAAGCACTTTGAAATGCCTTGCTGCTGAAATGTGCTATACAAATAAAATTTGATTGATTGATTGATTGTTGTGTTCCTTGGTTTTATGATGCTGTTTGTTCACCAACATCCTCTAACAAACGCCGGCATCCTTCACATATGATGGATTTGGACAGTTGGACTCTATTTACCAATTACCTCTAAAGCCAGTTGGTTATTTTATTCATGGACATCAGAGTAAAAGGGGTAGTGAAACAAATCCACACTTCACTTTTCAAACGTTTATGAATAAAAAATAAATAAAAAAAACTTTACATGGGCTGCACAGTGCAGCAAGAAGGTCCTGGGTTTGATTCCCGGTTCAGGGTCTTTCTGCATGTTCTCCCTGTGCATTGTGAGGGTTCTCTCCAGGTACTCCAGCTACCAAAAACATGACTGTCAGGTTAATTGGTCTCTCTAAATTCTCCCTAGGTGTGAGGGTGTGTGTGTGTGTGCATGGTTGTTTGTCCTGTCTGTCTCTGTGTTGCCCTGCGACAGACTGGTGACCTGTCCAGGGTGACCCCGCCTCTCGCCCGGAACGTTAGTTGGAGAGGCACCAGCAGCCTTCCAAACCCCATTAGGGGATAAGGATGTCACAACATAGACATAAATTATTGTCCATATTGTCTCATAAAATCCCAACAACAAGGTTTGTGGTTGGAACTTAGAAATTTCAATCCAAGTCTGGCTCTTGGGTTGCCAAGCAGTCAATTACTGGTGAGGGGAAATAAGGATCCTTCTAAAAAATAATTTCAAACCAAAAAATAAAAGAAAAACTTGACATTTTCCTTCTACTTCAACTATTGTCTATGTTGTATCTTTTGCATAAAATCCCAATTACACAACAAAATTTTCGGTTGTAACTTGAAAATTGTGAAACAAAAATGTTTACAAAGGCTTCATTATCATTGCAGGAGACAGTGTTTGCTTGTTGCAATCCCACTCGTAAAGATAATTACACTCATCACGTCGTTTCGCTGGCCAAACCGTCTCCATCTGTGTGGCTCTAAGCTCCTCTATTGGGCTTTTCCACACTGACACAAAGCCTGACATTTCAATTCAAGCCTGGCACTCAGGTTGCCAAGCAGTCAATTATTGGTGAGGAGAATGCACTGAAATAAGGATCCTTCTAAAAACAACCAGCACTCTGTGATCCTGAACAAATCCTCAGCTGTGTGCCAAAACAGTTAGGGCAAAGTGAGAGGCGGACGAAGCTCTGGGCTTTGACGGACACGCTCAGTAGGCTGCAGATAATGAGCCCTGATTGTCACACCTGAGGATTAAGGTGCCCGGCCAATTGGTAGACTGAAAACATAAATGAGTTGCAGTAAGTTAACTTGAGTGTATCTTGATTTATCCTTAAAATGTTCTGGTTATGAGTGACTCAGCATTTTATTCTACCACAACCCTGCAGCAACAGAATCGATTTGTCAATAAAAACATTCATTCTTTACCCTCCTCTTTATTCCACTCCCCATTTTCTAACAATCTATACCGCCGATGCTTCCATCTGAAAATAGCCTCTCTTCTTCCACAAGAAGGGAGCAGTTTGCTCTCCCACCAGCTACAGAAAAAGGAAAGGATGATGCAGAGAAAAGAAGCAAGCATAACTCTCCATCTGGGCATCAGATCTGAACACAGAGACGCACCCGGTGGTCAGTCGCTTTATGATGAAGATCAACTGTCAAAAACAAAAAGACGGGTTTTTGTAGGACTAGAGATGAAGGGTTGATCTCTGCAGGCGATCAGTTGGATTCCAACGTTCTCAGAGATCAGATGGGCAACATCAAAACCACAGTCGTTACTTTAAACGCTGATTTTTTTTGTAAAGTAGCTCCAAGATATTTCTGGAACATTTGCTTATTCTTCTATTTTTAAAAATAAATGCAGCTTGGGAAGCTGAAATCCCCTGGCCCAATGCGGCTTGTCGCACTATTGGCTGGTGTTTGTAAAAGCAGCCAATCGATTAGCGACATTCATTTTCTTTGTGTCCCCCGGAGTGTAAATAAGAGTGACTGTAGATATTAGCTTCAACAGTACTGCCAAGATTGTTTCCACTGTGTGTATCGTTGAATATTAAGGTTCATTTGATGCTTAAACTGATAAAAAAGCAGAAATTAGCATTTTAGAGAGTTTCTCAGCTGTTTCTCAAATACCTTTGAGAAGTGCTTTTCTCAGATGTGCTTACAGAAATTGTCAAATGTCATTTTAATTGTCATAATTCAGATTTTTTTCCTCAGAATTCTGAGATTAACCTAAAAAAAAGGTCAGATTAGTCTCAGTCCCACACAAAATGCCTTCTGTGTGGTGAAGGCAGTGGAGGACTGTATGCATTCATGCATATTGTTGATGTCACAATGTGCAGAAAGAAAGTTTAATCTAAAACAAAAGAATTCTGTCCAATTCTTCCTCATGGCTCCCTGTTGTATTATTCAGTTACTATATTGCAGGTTTTGTGTATTTTTAGCTGACTTATCAACATGGGAATCCAAACAAATTGAAGAAAAGCTTTTGTGGCAAAGAGCTGCTTCTCCAAACCCCCAGAGAGCCTGACGAGGCAAATATTGCACTGTTGCCTCCAGAGTGTATTTCAGAACATCTTAGAGCGGCTTGGCATTGGGTTGGACTGCACCACTCTACTCTCCTGCTTCACAACAATAAAGAGAAAAGAAGAAGGTGAGAGGAGAACTGAGAGGTAGGTCAGGAATTGAAGGTGTTGAGCATGGTTGAGTAAAAACAGGAGGAGAAAAGCCTGAAACAGTATCTGTGGTGAAGGCAGTGGAGGACTGTATGCATTCATGCATATTGTTGATGTCACTATGTGCAGAAAGAAAGTGTTTAACGAGGTTTTTGTTCATGCAGAATGCCTCCTGGACTGGAATCAATAGAGTATGTCAATTACTTGAGGGAAAAGCTATTGATGCTGTTTTGTCAATTTGTCATCTAATTATACAAGCCTACACAGCACTGCACAATCCTACAGCAGAGGAGCTGTAATTAAAGGGAACTATGTTGACTTGTTGCTGTTATTGCTACATCTCTGGTGGCGGCTAATGCTTGGTCCAAATTTTAATCAATACCACAGTACAAGAAATTATTATACTGGTCTGCAACTCAAAGGAAAGCCCAATACATTTCTGTAATTTAAATAAAATAACAAAACTTTCCCATCTGTGTTATGTGGAGACAATATGCTATCTCTTATTTGTAATTGTGAGTGTTTCAACTCTGGTTATGGAAGCTTGTTTGTATTTCTCTCTATGTTCGCTTGTTTATTTTCAGATTTAATGGAAATTCAGAGCATTTCTAAGACAAAATGTAGACTAGAGTGTATTAAAATTAATTTGTTTAATGTGCTTCTTGCAAACGCTGGTGCTAATTTTCCATTTATAAAGTTGAAAATGAGCAGTTGCTACGGTGGCTAGCAGGTGCAAACACATCAATGGTGCAAAATCCATGAAACAAAAAAAACAAATGGAAAAGAAAAATGCTGCAATCACAGAAAATAACAGAAAACCTACAATCAACAAAGCATTTCTTCCATTTCCTGTCACCACAGGAAATGGAAGAAATAGGGGAAACCCTAGCAAAACACAGCAGCAAATATTAAATGCTTCAAACTTTGTCTACAAAGTGGAAGTACTCCTGGCCACTAGGGGGAGTCTGGAGTAGGTAATATTATTTACGTAAAATTTGCTGCTGTTCTAAAAGCTTGTTTTCTTCTGAACATCTCATTAAATCATAAAATCCCATCTTTACTGCCAATACAGTCACATATGATTTGTTTGTTGGCTCCCCCTAGTGGTGTGGAGTACTTCAGCTCTGTGGAGCAAGTTTGCAGCATTTCCTCTTTTGCTTACATTTCATGTAGTTACAACATTTGTCTGTGATTGCTGCTTTTTTAGCTTGTATTTGTTTTGTTTTTGGTTTCCTTTTTCTGTATTTACAGCAATTCTTATTTGCAGCATTTTTGTTGCATTTGTTTGATTTTTTCCCACGTTTTCATTATTTGTGTGTTTACACATTTGCACTTGTTGGGCACATAAGTTTACCATGTTTTGCTTATCTTAACTGTAGTTAGGCTAGCTACAGCTAGCGGTTGATGAGCTAGACAAGACGGCTTTCGAATGTACTTTAACAAGTTATTTCATAAGAATATTTATTATTAGGTTGAACCAGTATGCGTTGCTTTGGTGTGGAGGCCACTGAATTTTATGTGAGAACCAGATTTTAACTCACAATAAAGCTTGCCTGCAATTTTAATGACCATGGAGCCATGTGGTAAATCCTTGGAATAAGTGGAATACAGCCTCTTCTCTTTGCCCAGTACAAATTTAACTTGATTATAATCTTGAATGAAAAGCCTTACTCTGAACTCTAATAGCCTGTTCATCCAGTCTGATCTCAAAATCAATGTGGGGCCCAGAATGAAGAATGCAATCCATTACTCCTCACCGCTCCAGAATCTCAAACAAAATGCTGTTTTCATCCAACCAGGGAGCTGCATCTCTTGTAGACAATCCACCTCGTTTTATGGTCAGGCTGCACTCACAAAACCACACAGCTCAAATTAAACTGGCGAGAAAAATTATTCTTTAAGCCTTTCTGTACTTAGAAATTTTAAAATATCCTTCAACGGAAACAAGCCAAGCTACAGTAAACAACAACCACCTACCAAGAAGAGTTATTAATTTTTAAATATAGTGAACTAAGGCTTCTAAAATAAAACTTTACTTTTTAACTCACAGCCTTAGGAGTGGCATGCTGCTGGAAACCAAATATAGGCACAGGGCTTTGGTCATAATTGGCCGTTTTATTGATTTCCGGACCTCTCGTTATTTCTGAGGTGACCTTTTGTTTGAGAATAATTGCTCTATTATAAGGTTTATACAGGCATCTGCTGGGTATCTTGGCTACTATTATTGTCCAATAAGAATCATCAAGTATTAAAGTAGTGACCCTGCCCTGAAATGTGGAGGTGAATTGAGAGGTTCTGACTCCTTGGACTCACAAGCCCTTATCTTCAAATGAGAATCCAGGGATGGCTGCGGAAAATATAGCCAGGGAAGTGAGCAGGAAGTGCGTTAGGGTTGCACTGTCTTTGAATTTCCAATGGTGCAAAGAAAAAAGTACAAGAAATGAGAACTGAAATCAAATCTCAAAGTATTGATACTGCAAGAAGCATCAGTTAGTGAAAAGCTACCAAAACATCTCACAATTCTCTGACCTAAAACTTCCATTGATTTGTTAATAAATGCAGAAGTTACCGTTTACGACTACCGTAGTATCAAACTACTACTGTTTGATGTCAAGTAATTGATACAGTGAGTAATAAAAAAGTCACATTTAGAACATACAGTAGCGCAAATATCGTAAAATATTCTTAAATATTTTAATCGGCACCACAAAATCTGTCATTTTGATTGCAAAAAAACCCCACTAAAACAATCAGAAATCCTGCAGGAAAAGCTATTTATTAATATTTTAAGATTTTAATTGGTTTTATCAATATATTCTGGCACAACCGGCCCTTTAAGAACATCCAGATTTTTGCTATGGCCCAATTCCAGTCTCTAAAACGACTCTATTCTCCGGTTGTTTACTTGTGGAAACAACAGAAGATGCCTTTGAAGAAGAAATGCACAAAGAGTTTAAAGGAGTGGATGATATTCAACCAGAGGTGGAAAATATAAACTTAGAATTTTATTGCAATATTGTGTGGTACTATTTATGATCACGATAAAAATTATGATAAAAACAAATTATTACTACTTTTTATTGTAACTTTATGAATTTACTGATATTTATTGATGTTCCTGTGAAGAAAATATTATATGTATATACTTCATATAATATAATATTGTAAGTTTTTGTTTTTTATTTAACATTATTATTTTAAATTGAGACAATAATGATAAGACGTGTTTGTGATACCACTGAATATAATCACTAATCAAGTGAAAACTGTCTGGATTTGGATCTTGGTGGTCAAGATCCAGAAGGGCAACAAAAAAACGTGAATAAATAACGCTGAGTACCATTCTACGTTACAATTTGTAATGTACAATTTGTGGATTTAGTGCACACACCTGTAAGACATGCTTGAAATAAACTCCTGGTTGTTTTGTTTCGTAATTCATCTTTGTTTTGAAAGTTTGGATTGTAATTTTCCTGGATCTAAATCTGACGTAGCTTTTTTATCTTTAAGAAATCAGACTTTTGTGGTTTTCCAGCCGACAGTAAACCGATGAGAGCAGAATCCAGATTTTTATTTTTTTTTTTTTTACTTCTTTTTCACCAACAGTGGCATTAAAATGTGACTCATGTTCTCTGAGTTTACTGGGGAAACTTCCTGAGGCTGTGACTGCCCCCTCATCCTCAGGAGAAGCAACCAAAACTCAATAATTAAATAATAATAAAAAAAAGAACTCTGTTTCTCTGGACATGGCCATTTCTTATTTATACTACTGGCAATGACCAGAAGGCACAAACAAGTTTGATAAATCTGAAACTAAGATGTGTGACATGGTGACTGTGCTGGTACGCTGTTAAATAAAATATCCACGAGCAAAAACCCAAAACTTTTCAGTGAGACAGATAACTTTAGTACACACTGGTGCATATTCGTAGGTAGAAATATCTGTTTATCTTCACATCTTGTCAAATAATTCAACATCACATTTGACAAGGTTCCACATTCTGCATGATGCGACCTCCACCATGTTTCCTGATGCGAAACATGTCTTCAGCAGGTTAGTTATTGTCTAAATAACATTTATAATACACACCTGTATGCATGAAAGGTTATAAATGGTAGAAATTAAATTTTCTGGCCTTCCAGTCACAAGTGCTAATTCATTATTCATATTAGGATCAGAGGTGACGTTACACAAGGTTTTAAAATGGCAAAATAATTAGAGTTGATATTTGAAACTATTTATAATGTCTTATTTTAGAGATTAGTGCAGATAGTATTAATAAAACAGGCATTTCCATGAGTGTTTTTGGAAATTATAGGCCCTACACTAAAGTCAGGGGTCATGCTAACAGAAAAATCTGAATGCCATCCTTCATTTTGATGCATTACAGTCCAGACATTTCACCGCTTGGTGCAGATGTACAGATCTTTCCAACTTTGTACATTTATCATAATAATTTTCTAAGAATTCTGATTTATAGTTTTTACAATAAATTCAAAGTAATGACCTTTAAAACACTGCAAAACCTGTTCGGATTGTCAAAATTGTTCTTTCTTTACAGTTTTCTCCACCATTTGTTCAATCTTACTATTGGCAGCTCTTTGCTAATTACATCAATATGTACCAAATTACATCTAAACAGGACCGTCCATATTTGTTCATTTTTAAAGTTTGCCTATTTAATTGTATGACAACAGAGAAGCATAACAGAGGCTTTTATTTACCAACATTTCCTCATTTGCCTTGAGAAAGTGTGCTTAAAAATTTTTTGAGATACTTTAAATTAATAACCACTTAACCTTAAAACAATCATGTATACATCGTGTTTTTCTAAAAGAAATAAAGCTATAACTCGTTCCTGTAGTGTTTAGAACAGGAGAGTTTTGATGTTTCCATTCCAGCAGAGCCGGAGGAAACAGACTGATGAACACCGAGGTGAGTATTTGTCACTGTGGTATAGATGTCATATTTTCCCGTCCTTATAATGCAGGATTTGTATGCTCCGCGTTCCCTCTGGTGCCGCAAACGGATGGTATCTCTGGGTTTTGGAATAAACAGCTATGACTCATGTTTCTGCCGTTTGTGGTGACACCATCATTCCCATTGGCTTTTTTCCTTCGCAGCGCGGCTATAGAGAGCCATTCCTTACACTAACTAGCACAAATCCATCTCTGGTCCGACTCCAAGCAAGTAAACACACATTCTCACACAACAGGACCATCACAAACATGAATAAAAGATGCGGAGGTTTAAGCTGCCATTAAAAATTGCTGGCGAGGCCTCTTTGAGCGTTATGACGGTGCCAACATATGGGTAAAGCTGCGTTCAGTGGTCTTAATGTGCTAATGTTTTCTAATGCACTCTGTTGCCACAAAGCAGAGATTTGAATAAAGGTTCTCAGCGTGATGAAATCGATTTTCATCATTTTATTTTGACCCCTGCTGGCTAAAATGCATCAGACAAGCTGCAAGATTCTTTTCGTTTACCAAAGCCTATTGCTCTCTTGCAAAAGCTCACCTTAAATACAACTTATTTAATATAACAGTAAAGCTCTTTGCTCACATGTTGTGATGATTTAACATAAAGTAAGAGCATCAGAGCTGAAAAGTTTTACCAAAACCCAAATATAATAGTCAAAGATTTACAAAGCAATGTAAAACCAGGAGGAAAACTCAGGTTATGCTGAAAACTGTAAACACTTCAAATCAAATTCCTCATTTATGAACATAAACTTCTAATATCAGCTGCAGATGTTAGATGATTTTAAAATCAGCAGCCAAAATATGATCAAGGTCACTTCCACATAATATAGCTCCGGAAAAAATTAAGAGACTACTTAAGATGACCAGTTTCTCTGGTTTTAATTTTTACAGGTATATGTTTGAGTAAAATGAAAGTTGTTCTTTTATTATATGAACTACTGACAACATGTCTCTGAAATTTCAAGCAAACATTTAATTATTTGCATAAAATGAGAAATGGTCAAAGTGATGAAAAAGATGCTTCCAGACCTCAAATAAAGCAAAGAAAACAAGTTTATATTCATTTAGAAACAACAATACTAATGTTTTAACTAAAAGAGTCCAGAAATCAATATTTAGTGGAATAACCAGGAGGTTTTCAATTGAGTTCAGTTCATTTTTTACAGAGCTGTATAATAAAATACCAACAACAAAACATAAATTGTCATTATATTCCAAGTGTTTATGCACCAAATAATAAAAATCTGAGATTTTTGCAATATTTTAGTAAAATATCTGAAAATTACATAAAATTTGTTGCTGTTCTAAAAGACTGTTTGAAAAAGATATGACTTGTATAACACCTTTTCTTCTGGACATGTTCTGACGATCTGGTCTCATATGATTTGGTGGTTGGCTCCCCCTAGAGGTGTGGAGTACTTCAGTTCTGTGGAGCAAGTTTGCAGCATTTTTTGCTGCTGTTATTTTTGCTTTTTGAAGCAAACATTTATCTGTGATAGCTGCATTTTCAGTTTGTATTTGTTTTGCTTTGATTCTTTTTTCTGTATTTACAGCAATTTTCATTTGCAGCATTTCCTGTTGAAGTCTTTTTTCTTCTTGGAGTTTGTGTCCCTCGTGTCAAATTCCTCATTTATGCACATCAACTTGATTCGAATTTTGGCAGCCAAAATATGATAATTTAGTAAAACATCAACCACACCACTAATAACAAAAAATAAACAAATTAATTGTCATTATATTCCAAGCATATCAAAATATAAAAAACAGAGATTTTTTGTAATATTCCAGTAAAATGTCTGAGAATTACATAATGTAAGTCTATGGACTGGGAGGAAAACCTAAACTTTAGTCATTAATGTCATAAGAAGCTTATATGTTTAAGTGTTTTAGTGATACTTTGTTTGTTCAAATAAATAAAGCAAACTATTATGTTATGTCCATTTATTCAGCTGACATTTTTGACCTAACCTCATTTCCCAATCCTTATCACAGGAAAAAAAACACATAGGAAGTGTTGGAAAAAGAACAAACCAAGGTTTGGAGGAATTTAAATTCAATATGAAGCCATTTTTGGAAGATTTGACAGTTTGTTTTTAAGTGTTTTGTTGCTTTCCAAACCCTGTCAGATGGGATTAATAATCCAGTCTGCCAAGAAACATTAAAATGAGCTAACTGACGTCTACCAGAACGTCCTTATCTTTGTTCCTGTCCCTGTCTTGTTTTGCTGGCTTCCAGGTTTCACACCTGTATCACAAACTTGGAAGCATGCATTCAGTTTGTTGAGTGCAAGTTTTAAAATCTAAACAGTCAAAAAGTTCATGAAATAATTCAGAACTTTCTCTCTTTAGTCCTTCTGAAATAAGTTGGCATAGAATATATTGCAACTCGGAGCAAACAAACATGGCCACAAGGCAGACAAAATCTATTCCAGCATGTAAAACTAGAAGCTGTGCGGACTTTTAATCACGTTGGCTTAACGCCACTGAAAATAATAGAGGAAGTCAGTCTGACTATGCAATAAAACTGCATGCCAAATCTTATTAGAGTGATTACAGGACCCACATTTTTCTGCATAGAAAACAACCCTGTGTAATAAATAAAGAAACGATAGAGTGCACAAAACACTCATTTTGTAATTATGTATCACTGAGCTTAATTGCACGGGATGGATCTATTCGAAAAGCTTTCCTAATATGTGGCACAGACTAGAGGTGGGCATGAAAAAATTCTCATGATGGGAATTTGGAGTTATGATTAATCCTGCTGCAAACACTGGTTGCTTTGACAAGATTTACCAGCACTTGAGTAAAAGTATGTTATTAGAATCACACTTTAATA
This sequence comes from Xiphophorus maculatus, assembly GCF_002775205.1. NCBI lineage: Eukaryota > Metazoa > Chordata > Actinopteri > Cyprinodontiformes > Poeciliidae > Xiphophorus > Xiphophorus maculatus. The sequence continues at coordinate 3,983,174 of NC_036463.1, forward strand.
ATAACATGCAGTAGTTAGCATATCTGTTGATAAAATAAACACAGCGTACTACCTGAAGTAGGTTTGTATTACCGACACAATATAATTTATCATATTGTTAACAGTTATTTTGATTATACATGCTAAGATTAAAAGCAGAAAGATATTAAGGCTGTTCGGTTTCTTCTCCTTTTTTGTAGCTAATCGACGCAGCAGCTTAGCTTAACAGAAACTTTATGCTCAAAAAATCAAAGGTAAGAAAGGACACTTACAAAACATTCATGACAGTGTCTTAATACAACTAATTAGTGTTAAAAAAATAGACAAAAATAAAACAACTGTAAGCACATTTCAGCCTAATAGACACAAGCTTGAATTAGCATTGCTAGCAACCACTGCTAGCTTAAAGTTCTCAGGGAAAGTAATCATGTTTTACTTAAATAAATCTCTGCACACACCCATCTATCTACAGTATTTATCTATTTGGCATTTATTCTGTTAGCTATAATAGTGACAGTAAATATTTACAACCAAGATATAATAAATGCCCACCCATGAGCAAAAGGTTATCCTCAAATTACTGCAATATTCTGCCTTGAATTCAGTTTTAAAATGAAATGACTGAAACTATAAACTATGGCGCTTTTTTTTTTTCATTAAACCATAAAACTGAAATTCTTACACAAGGATTTCAGACATCTCATGCCTAAACTCTTATTCAAATCTGTGTTTTCTTTTTGCAAAAACCTTTTTCAGACACATCGCCATAGAAACCAGGCGACCGCTGGGCTTTTGGAGCGGGCCCAGCAAATGTCATGATGAAAGTCAGTCTTTCATGCACGGACACTAAGCACCACTGAGGAGACACGCAATAGCTGCCAATATTTTGATCATGGGAAATCAGCGGGGGGCTGACATCGTCGCCTCTGACCATGTTTGAAAGCATGAGGAGGCAGCGGCGCGGGATGCGCGCCAGCTGATCGGCACTCATGGGAGGCAAGCGGACAACGCGACTGTCAGATTACACAGATGCACGCTTTTCAACTCGCCAAAGATGATACTGCATCAAGTCACGACCCCTCCCTCACTTTCACGCTCCTTTCACCATAATGTGATGGGCTGTCACGTTAAAGTTCTCGAGCTGGTCAATTTGAAAGGATATCAGTATTCCTCACAGGAGACTCACTGCAGCCATAACAATAACACCAAAGGTTTGAGGCGTTAAATGTCAGCAGGAACAGTGGTTGGAGGACTCTGAAAAGAAAGCTCATTCCTCCACATTTGTGCCCTGGCACGGATGCCAAGTTCTGGTCAAAGTCTTCAGGCCACTGCAGGCTATCGAGTGGCTCTGTGTGCCGCTTCATAAAGCAATTAGGAGAAATCAGAAAACAAAGGACGAATTTATTGTTCTGCAGTTTTCCTATAATAACTCTGCAAATGAGGTTCGGTGATAAAGCGAGAGAAAAGTATTTCAAATTTGCAATCGAAGCTTGAAGAAGACAAATTTAATGACAGTCCTAGCTTGTTGCAAAAGTGTGCATCACTTTAAGCCATCATAACTCCTCCAACAGCGCCACAAATAACCCCTGGCAGCGTGACCAATGAAGCCGGAGCACAAGCTTCGCCTAATTTGCATCCTGGCCCACAAGCAATTACCTGCTTATCGTTTGTGACTAGCACTCGCTCTTTTGAACGTTTGTCGCAGACGTGGAGGTGGCACACAGACAACAAGAGGGACCCGAGGGGGGCTGGGAGGTGGCGGGTGGTGCGGGGTGTCAGACAGCAAGACCTGGATATGCCCGGCGTATCAATTAGAGGCTCGGCGGAACATGGCGGCTCCTGATCGTCTCCTTGCTCCGCAGCTCTGGGCCCCTAATTACAGCCGGTCGATAAGGCCAGAAAACACAAGCTCACGGACTGAGGCGAGGAACAGATAAACAAGCAAAAGTGGACGAGAATACAAACGTTTCTCCACACACACTCACCAACGTATTCATCTAATGCACATGAATATTACACAATAGTCTGAAGATGATTAATTTCATCAGCTACAAACTGAATCTTATTTATCGCTGTAAAATAAACATTAATTGACTGAATACAAAAGGTACAGTTACTAAATAAAAATTAAAGGTTGATTTCAGGAAACTGACCTATTTAAAAAATGTCCTCTTTAAATTTGGTATCCAAAACTTAAAAACCTAAGCTACAATACATATAATGGATTCTATCTATAATCCATTATATGTAGCTAGAAAGACTACGATAAAAGTGCATATCTACCTCAAGAAATAAAAAATTAAATTACAAGAATAAAGTTGTAATAGTACAAGAAAAGAGTCTGAATAAGGCAAAAATAAAGTTGTAGTATCACAATAATAAATTTATTTTATTACGACTTAATTTTTGTATTATGACATTGTTCTTGTAATATTTTGACTTCATTCTTGCAATATTATGACTGTTCTCATAATTAAATTTTTTTCGCAGTATGGCCCTGGTACTCCATCAAAAACATTTACTTTTGATTTTTGTAATATTTACGTTTCTTATTGTTTTGTATCTCCTAAAAATAAACTCTTAGGACTTATAAATTGAAAATCCATTTCTCAGTATTGACAGTTCCAGTATTCGGTGGAATATACATCCATGTTTTGCACTGAAGCCACAGCCTGACAACATTGCTGACCTTTTCCTTAACAAGATAGTTTTACACATATTTGGGAACTGTCTTTCCAGAAAACGTCCAACATACACAGCCCACCTGACCGCAACATCGACTATTAACGAGGTAGAGGATTGTCGTGACATTTAGTTCGACCGTTTTGGCGAACGCTGAATATTTATTGGAAAATTAAGGCACCCCTCGCGTCTCATAAGCCGTCTCGGCAAAGAACATTTGAATCCTGACAACAATCATGATGGATCGCTGAGGTGGCCGTCCGGCAATCTCGCCTCTAATCTCCACTTCAGGCCCAAACATCACGGCTCAATTGTTCATAATTGCCCTCAGCATGAACTACGGCACAAACATTAGGGGCATCCAATCCTCCTCTAAATCCATCTTCCATCCCCTCTTATCAGTCAAGGGCGCTCACCAAACACGAGCAATTGGTGCATTATCTATTGAGATTTCCAAAGCGAATAGTTGTGCTAATCTGTTTTGTCCACCCCTCCTTCCCTTCGCTGACTGATGTAATAAAAACGAAACACAATCAGTCTGATGTGGCCAATCAGATGTGCGGTTTCAAATGAATTCTGTGTATTTCATCAGAGAGATGTGCTCGAGTGAATCAGCCCGAGCTTGAAAGGCAAACAAAGCACAGATTGAAGATTAGCTGGGAATATTCAGTGAGAGGTTTAGCAGAATCTCAAATATACAGTCATGGGAAAACTCGGTACATATTCGCTGCTTCCACATGATTAAAGCCGGAAGGGGAGCAGCAAGGTGCAGCTAATCAGATTCACTTGATTATCCAATCATCAGCAATTCGGACCAAGTCAGTGAAGGCAGAAGTTTTTGAAGCATACAGGTGCTTTGTGTTAAAACACAAAGGTGGAAAGAGATCAAGATCGACCTTAGAGAAGCAACTGTTGCTGCCCATCAATCTGGTAAGGGTCATGCAACTATTCAGAACTATCTAGAATAAATTTGTTCAAACCTGAACTTTGTGACTAGACTTCAACGCAACTTTTACCTCTACCAGCTTCCTGACTGACAGGCATCGTCTCCTGAACAGCATCAATCAGCACCGGCGTCTCCCAGGGATGTGTTCTCACCCCACTACTCTTCCCTGTACACAAACGCCTACGTCCAACTATGAAACACCTGAAGTCATTGGTCCGGTTCTAAATATCTTGAACTTTTTCTTCATCATAAATGAATTCCAAGAACAAATAAATTTGTGGAGCTACACAATATATTGTCATCACAATATCAATGACAAGAAATATGGCTGAAAAATTTATCACGACATAAGCATTTCATATCAGTGAATATCAATAATTATTAATTTGTTTTAAATATCTGACCTGCCAAATTTGTGACTTGATCTTTCCTGTTTAATCCACAGTTTTCACTCCACGGCATCGGTTTTTTATTTTTAATTTTACTCAAAAGGCTGTTGCTAGGTAACCAAAGAGTGAGTGAGTGAGTTAGTTAATTCCACCACCAACCTAGCTTAGCTAGCCGTGAGAAGTTGAGCAACGAAAGCCTTTCCACTGCCTACATCTCCCAGAATGCTGTGCGGTTCTGGATCTGAGTTCAGTGAGTATCCAAAATATCGCAATATATTTTATTGTTGATTTGTTCTCCAGTCCTGCTGTCCACATTGCGAAGGACTGTTTTTAGTGAAATAAATGTTGATTAATGCATTTGTAATGCCATAAACCTTCATTTTCAAACAAATTAAATATTTAGTTGGACAGAGTCTCACGGCAGCAGATATTAACACAGGACAACAATGACTTTACCAAAGAAGCTAAAAGTGACAGAGGAGAAAATAGGCAACTGATAATCATCACAATATTTACCAATAATATCTAACATCACGAGTTTTTTTTAACATGAAACTGATGTGCTTCTTTGCCCTGTAAACATGGTCACACATGCACACTAACGTGAAAAAAGATTAGCTGGGAACAGCTTCCAGAGCATTTGTTTCTACAAAGACCAGCTATCTACCCATCATAGTGTGCATGCAACAGTCCATTGCAGATTTCTGGTTGCATACGACTTTGACAGACATATGTTGAGTCGTAAAAAGTGACGCTTAGGAAGCAATGCTGTGTCATCTGTCAATCGAGAAGTTCTTGAATGGGATTTTCTGAATTAATTGATGTGAATCAGGTTATTAAGGCAAGAACAGAGCTTACAAATAGGGTTTTGTACGCCCTCTAGTGCAGTTTGCAGTTTGTCAAGTGTTTGCTTCAACTTCCTGTATACATTAAGTAATTTCAAGATACAAAACCAAATGAAATACTGTCTAAATTGCAGATATTGTACGCTTAACAGACTAAATGTGTGATTAAAGGTCACTCTGCTTGATGCACAAGGTTTTTCATCCAGCAGGTTCATTTCTCCCTTCATGCTTTGCGTTTTTTTCCACAGGTGTTCCAAGTCGAGTGTTGTGTTACTTTACAGCTCCGTCTGCTCCTTTATCACTCCAATTGATTGGGACCGTTAGATAAACCTCCTTTAATCCGTTTCTGCAGGACTTTTCTTCCTGCATTGCTTAGACAACTGTTAATGATCTGGTTTTATATAAATATTAATGTCCTGACTGTACTTTTTCTTGGGTTTAATTGTAATTTGAGAAAATTGGGCTTTATTTATTTAAGTTGACTCAATTATAGTTAAATGTGTAACTGCATTTTAATTGGTGGGAATAAGACTTTTCTGATTGGACTTTAATTGGTTTGTTTACTTTCAACTTAATGTGCCCTGAGGTGACTTTTCTCTTAATTTGGCACTTCACAAGAAACTCAAACTACAGTAAAATACAAAAAACTTTCTTGCATGTTTTTTTATTTTGCTACAAACCGTTGCTACAGGGAGTTCGGATGGAAAATCTTTCACAACAATCTAATCTACAGAGGACATCTCTCCGTGTGTGGCCACCTCGTTCTCTACCGGGTCACCCTGACTTCTGGTGTGGCAGGACATTTTCACTAATGGACAAAGAAAATGAACTCAGTAAAGTCCAATATCCAATTACCATGTATTCATGTACAGTGTAACTCAGAGATGATCAATCTAAAAACATAACTCCGGGTCTTTGCATGTGTGGGTTAAGGTTTCTGTGCAGTTTATCATCTTTGGAGGAATAAAATCAGATACTTGTTGGTTATCCACCAATCAGTTGGCCGATTTCTCCTTTTTCTGCAGATCAAATCCTGAATAATTACAAGGGTGTAAGAAAACGGATGGATGGATGGGTCCACAAGAAAAAGGTTTTAGCAAGATTTTTAGAAAAACTAGCCTGGCGGGATTTTTTTAATCGACATTTCTTCCTAAAAAAAAACGATAGGTCCCCATTTTGCTTCCAGTTTTTAATAAACTTCTCAATTTAACTGGTTTCTGTAATCCTCTAAGATGTTTTCTCCGCTTGATGCCAATAATTTGACCCACTTTAAACATCTTTTCCAAACCACAGAATGCATCTTTTAACATGGCTGCAAGGTTTCCCCCAGAAAATTTTCTAAACCCGGTGGTAGGCCGCCATTTTTTTTAGTTAAAATGTTTTACAAGTTGACAGGAAATTTGAAAATATCACTTGATAATTATGAGTTATTGGAAGATTAATGCCTGCACACCAATGATAAAGTCTTAAAAAAGGGCAAATATTATAACAAATTAAAATAAACAATCCTTAGCCTGGTGGGGGCACAAGTAAAGCCTGGTGGCCCACCAGGCTTATAATGTACTGGGGGAAACCCTGTGTTGTTTGGATCATTGGATTGGTTGGGGTTAATCAGATTATTTCCCATATAACATTTGAAAAATGTCTTGTTATAATTGAAGCCAAAAAACTAAATGAGTTATGACAGCATTTAGTTTCCGTTTGGGATAAATAAAGAACTTCTGGTCTAAATTAAATTGAATTCAAATTGGTGGCACACCTTTCAGGTCTTCATGTGGCGTTCCAGTTGTTCCAGTTACTTGTAAATTAGTTTTGTGTTATTTCAGTATATTTGCAGAAGAAACTCGACTAAAACACTTGGCAAGATTTTGTGTTTTTGTGGTGACATTGCGACTCGTTTTACTCACCTCACTTTCTCATTATGAACTGTATTCAGAACTTATTTACATTGTTGGCCATTGCCAAGAAAGCTACGAGTTGGTATGAGTGTATAAAAAAAGCAAGTTCTTAATACCTGACAGCTGAGAGCTCAGTAAAGTGCCACAAGAGCAATAAAATATAACAAAGGACATATCTCATGGCACCAATAAAACCTAAAAAAGGCTGAGTGTTGTTGCGTCCAAGTCCGGCTGTGGCTCTGTCGATCATTGCTCTCTTCCTCTGGCCCCCGAGATGACCATTTAATTCAGCAACACCCACAGGCTGCTCCCCTCAGCTGTTACTCAAGCTGCCGTCATGGCACGATGTGAGGGTTTGGCTGCAAACACTCCCAAAGTCCTTTACTCTTCTGCTGGTGTGAAATGCTACACAACTCTACTTCTAGCAGACAGATTGTACGTTTCAGCTCTTCCTCCACGGTCTCCAGGTTTATAACTTCAGGCGGTTAACAATTCGCCACTATTGCCAAGTTTTACAGTCACATAAACGGCTATAAAAATGGAGAAAAGGTGAATTATTGGCTTGAACGATAGAGGTGTTTTGGCTGCAGAAGTGAATATTAAGTGTCGCTTTTAAACCAAAGAGGACTTGAAGTTGAAAATAATTAAGAATATACCCCGTTTTATGTAATTTATAGTCCTTTTCATGTTTCACCACAATCCTCAACGTGTTTTATTTGAGTTATCTGCTTTAGACCAATCCAAAAAGGTCTAAGTTTCAAACTGAACCAAAATGTTTGGTTTTCTTTACTGCTTTTATGCAGTGATTGTTTACAAAAATCCACAGTAAGTCTCATCTACAGTTTGCCACAAGCAAAGTTGGGAATATTTGGAAGAATTCAAATTCATTGCAAGACTGACTGCTACCGGAGATCTGTCTGTCTCACAAAGACTCTTTGAAGACACTTGAATGATAAAAGATAAATTTAGATATATAAAGGACTTCTAGACTAAATTAAATTTAATTCAAATTGGTGCCACACCTTTTCAGCTTTTATGTGGCGTTCCAAACTTACTCTGCACTGGTTTATTATCCAAATCCCAATAAAATCCTTTGGAAATTGTTTTGAAAGTCATTGTTTAGTCAGCAGCACAAACACTTTAATTCAAAGTCTGTTGGCTTGGGGAGATTTGAGGCATAAACTTTTGGTCTTACGATCTTTAAAAGCTGCAATAAATTGGTCTCAACTGTCTTGCCTCTGCAGATACATCACCTGCCCCTCCACCACTCTCACCTTCACACCCTCCACCTTGTTTTACTAATGAGTGTTAGAGCTCTGTTGATTACAGAAGAGCTGCTGCTATCTCCGGAGAGCTGCCCTCTCACTGTGTTCCTTCTAACTGGACCACAGGGCTTGAAAGCACACCATCAATCAGCCGGTATCAACAGGACCTCACGCAATCATCGGGTCTCTGGATGTTTTCAAATCCCGGTGTGTCGACATTTGTGCAAATAGACATCTGTGGATTCTACAACTTAAGGTTGCTTTAAGGCAATTTTTCACTTTGTTGCAGGGTCATGCTGACACAAAAATCCACAGAAAGCAACAATTACTCTAACGACCCGCCGATGTCGCAGCAGCTCTGCCAGGTTCCTAATTTCCCCAGTAATTAGGAAAAAAGGTCACTTTATGCTTGTTTTAAAAGGCAATTTCAGCTTTTTGTCCAATATCTGCCAACATAAAAGGGTAATAAACCAATGCCGGGACTGTAACTGATGGTTTAGGATGCAATATTTAAAATTACAGTGTTAGAGTATTTATCAGTGAAGCCAGAGCAATAGTTGAAGATTAAATTAGGCGAGTAAAACATGACTAAGCGCTTTTACCACTAAACAAAGAGTCTCTAATCTCAAAGATTATGTAATGTAGAAATGTAGAAATTTTAGACAATTTATTGTATATAAATCAGATTTTTTAAAACAATAAAAATATTGTACTGGCTTTAAGACATGCTAGATAATGGAAAAAATGTTTTGGAAAGGCTAGACTTAAAGCACACTATTAGCCTAAATAACATTTATTATTTTACCTTTTTAATAACGATTGGTAATAAATGTAGGATCTGGTTTCCTATTTATTGCCATAACATTTCACAGTTTTCCAGACCTGATTTAAGACTTATCAGACAACGGCGTAATTGGATAGAAAAAAAAAGATAAAATAAAACATTGGTAAATCTAACATAAAAGCAGTATTACTATCGCATATCAACATCTGTCCAATTTTTTACATTTGAGATTCCCTAACAATTACTTTTCTGTAGTTTAGAAAATTAACTTGTAACAATAATCGCTCACTTTCTAAGTTAACCTGAAGAAAAGTTATACAAAAATCAGAAGTTATATTCAATTTAATAATAAAGAGGCAGGCTCACAAATACGCTTATAAAAAATGTCTATACTCCAGCTTTTACTTTATGTATTCGTCTTCAGTCAATTTAATAGATGAATTCTCACCTTGCCCAGACATTTATAGCTTTTGAGTTTATGTTAGCGACGGGATTTGACACATTTGTTCGTCACACACAGAAACTCATCTACCAGCTATGTGCCGCCACGACTTGCTCCACCACCCATTTGTTGAGACCGGGATGATATGAAATAAATTTTCCGGTTCGTCATAAAGCTACACTTACATTAATCATCTACTGCGGAGCCACCCGCAGTGTTCAGTCTATCCGCTTATCTGTTTTAAGGATGATTATTGGTCCCCAGAAAAATGACAAAAACCCGGACATTATCATCAATCAATAAAATCCTCCCAGGCCGACGTTATGCTGCTAACACTTAGCTTTCGTCAACAACTTAGGCGGAAGTGAGAACGCTGCGCAACACAAGAAATAACCCGGCCGGATGTGCTAAACAATAAAACAGAAATTAACGAAGCTTTGAGGCAGATAAATTTTTCTAGAGGAATTTTAATAGTCGAAGTACTTGAGGAATCGTTTCAGCCCTACATCCAAGCAATAGAAAACATGGTAAACACCTGACATATCTAATTTTTTTAAATCAAGTGGACATGACGCTCCACAGTTTTTGCCTCTCTGAGTGGTGAGCCATATCAAAAAGCTATCAAATCAACCAATTTGGTCTTGATCGCCTTAATAGTTTAGAGTTAAACAAAAATGGAAATGCTTTATGAAAAGAAAGGAAACCAAGAGGGAATCTTTCTTCATTTTCTGGCATATCTTAATCTTTTTCCTTTTTGTTGGAAATTAAGCTTAGGATGAAACTGGTGCCTTTTTAAGCAAAAAGAGATTGCAGCCAGAAATTCTGGTTTAATTCTGACAAATAATGAAGTTTGAAATTCACCACTTCTCCGGCGTCCTGCAAATTCCCAGTCTATCACCCAGATCTGTAAAGTCTCGATGGCGTGCGCTGCATACACAAGAACAGATCGTTGGATCTCTGAGCTCCTCCGAGGGTGTGACTGACAGTTTGCTGCTACAGCTAAGCAGAGGAGGGCTGCCCACATGGCAGCAGAAAAAAATACAAATAAATAAATAAAAAACCCAAATGTCCCTGTCACCTTTTCTGTCATTCCTATACATGTTCTGCACAGCTAGAGAAGCAGGTGACAGATTTCATCCAAAGCTGACAGATGACAGTAGAGCTGAGCAGAATTTGGAAGCATTATTTTTGCATGTTGACCTACAGACTTATGTGAATATGCATCAGCAGAGAAGCATGGTAGTGCATTAGAATGCACAAATTTGACTTTTTGGCTCATTTTGCACGCAAATATTTAAGATAAGTTAGCATGAGGCAAAAACTTGTGTTATTTTTCAGATATTCTACTTTGAAGCACAACTCTTCTTCTAGATCATGAACAGATAAAAGCGTATTTCCTGTGTGATTTGGCTAAGTTTTGCAGGCTCAGGTTTCCCTGTGGAGAGGGCATTAACAGATGCTCCATAGAGACAGACTGATGAGGAATGAGAAAAAAGCAGAACAGAACCACAGCGCATCACAAAGACGTGCAACAGTGTTAAAAAGGCTCCAGCCTGCGAGGGAAACTCGGGTTAATTGAGTTCTATTGAAGGAAAAGCATATTTAGGATGTAATTAAAATGTGCTGCATTATGTCAGTGGCAGTTTTGCAAGCCTGATTAAAGTTGGCTTGATTGGGATCGTTTGCGTGTTCAGCTGAGAGGTGATGGAAATACATTAGTCACTGAAAAAGCGTCAATGCATGGCAAAAGATAATGACAAAATAACCATTTTTATAGGAAAGTGTGGAAATTATTCAGTCGTGATGCACAACTCCGCAGACAGCAATTCCAAATTGCCTCTAACTGTAAATGCATATTATAAGCAGGGTAATTTTACAATTAACGACCATAAAGAGTAACATATGAATCCTACCAACAGTGCTGGGGGAACTCCTAAAAAAACCTGCGCAGGTAAATGTGCAGGGAGACAATAAATAAGCTTCTCTCTACCTGGTCTTGCTGTTGAGCCGCTTTCGACGGCGCATTGCCTTCCTTCGCCGTGGTCATGGTTCCCTACCGGGGGGTGACAAACTGTTGTTCCCCTCTCGGCCAAGAGCAGAGGGAAAAAATACCGGCAGAGAAAGGTTCAAGAAGAAAACAGTCTATTCGCGGAGCCTGCAGGGAGCCGGGCAGCGAGTCAAGGTGCGAAATGACAAAAAAAGAAAGAGGGAGAGGAAGAAAAAAAAAAGAAGGAGGCAGGAAAGATTCAGTAGTCAGTGGAGAAAAAGGAGGAGAAAGAGAGGCAGAGAGAAGCCGCGCATCTCCGCTTTAAACGTTCATGCGGGACTCCGCGCGAGACTCGCGCGTGCACACGCCGGCGCCTCCGCACGTTGCGCGCGCGCGCGCAGGGATGGCTCGCAAATCAGCAGAGGGTAGCTGAGTGAAGAAACTCCACGCTAATCTACGTGTTTATGCTTTTAGTCTAGAAAATATTTATGACGTCCAGGGGCGAACCAAGATTGTTGGAGGTCCAAAGCACAACTTCCTTTGGGGGCCCCTCTGCTAGCTAAGCACACTGCAACTACGGAATTACATCTAAATGTGTTTTCACACCTGATTGTCCAGAATTTTAACGTCTGCTATATTTTCAGCTTTCACAATGCACTGTGTTAAACGATCCAAAATATTTGAAAATGCTGTTCCCCTCCTCGCCTGTGGTGGCGCTGCACCAAGAACCACAGATGAAAACCGCAGGAAGAAACTTCCTTCTTCATGGAATGTAAACAAAATTGGAATGACATCAGATTTTAGCCGTTGTAGGATTTCTCTTCTGTCTTTAGCATGTCATGGCAGTGCAATTATTCCAACAACGCTAAACATGCACATTTGTTTTGGTTGCATTTACCCAGAATGCTCTGCTCTAAAGTCCACTTCCTGTTTTTGGAGCATTCACATAAAAATAATTCATTTCAACCAAACTGTGGCCTCAAGTTTGTAGTTTTTGGTACGCAATTTCACATTCACACCTCCCCAAACGAACCACAATTTCTGGGCAAAAAAAACTTCAGCCCAATTGAAGCGAACCAAACAGGGCTGATGTGAATGCACTCTGAATAAATCAGAGTAGCGTCACTACCTTAGATCATTTCTGTTTATTTAGATGATCAAGCTGCTCAAAACAGTCACTGTAAAATACACAAAATCTTACCAAGTGGTTTTGCTCTGGTTTCTAGTACACTTGAAATAAGACAAAACTGACTTTTCAGCAAGATATCTGAGCTTGTTTTAAGTTAATAACTCTTTAGTATTGATTTAAAAGTACTAGTTCCACAACTAGTACTTTTGGTCTTGTGGTCTTATGTAATAATAAATAAGACCAGAAGTTACGCTAGACTATTTTGTTGTCAGCCATTTTGACTAACAGGATTTTAAAATAATTCTGTTTTTACCTCTCAATTTTCAAAATGATGATAATACTCAACAGTATTTGATTTCTATTCATTTGAACAAATCAACCCCAAACAAGCTGAATGGTGCACAAGTACATTTATGCAATGAAATGTAAACTATTCCACTTTAATTGAAAATGATTCAAACGCTGTGGCCTGAACACACAGTCTCACTTTCTCCTGAAATACTAAATCAATCGTCTCCAGTGGGATTATTGCGGAGCCTGTTGTCTTACGGTTTTGGACTTTTACCGCAGGCAGGTTGAGTCCGCACTTCGCTGCCAGGCTGGAAACTGGAATTACGAGCAGCTCTTCAGCCGAAGTTTTGAAATCAGGGAACATTTTTCCAATTGAAATGCTTTAAAGTGGGCAGGACTCTCTGAACGAGAGGTTTCCTGATCAGTGGGATGCATTTCAGCTGCACTACTCTGACTTTTTGTGGCTCCAGAAGCTGACCTCACAATTTAAGATGCTTGAAGTCCAACATGATGTTTCAACAGTCGTTGATAACTATCACTTTCATCAGATCCAAAGTCAGGACGGCCATTTGCCAGATGTTAGAACACCTCAACTCCTCTGCTCACAACCTGTATGAGAAGCCGATTTATTTTTCCAGCAACTACTGCAAAAAGTCCCAACATTTGCTTTCTTAGATGAAATATGGAGCATCAAGAGACAATCTGGCACTCAGAGAAACATGGTCGCATGTAATATTTGTAATTTTCTGAGGACTTTTTGGGCCATAAACTTCACAATTAACCAAATTTAACGCTTGAAACATTTATCTTTTGATCTGAATTATGGATGGCAGTATTAACGATGCTGCATTCTACATCAAAACGTTTCAGGGCAGTTAATTAAAACGTTCTGGGGATAAGGTTGACATGAACAACAAGAAAACAAAACAAAAAGAAGGTCCTGAGCATGGCGGAGGATTCCGCACAAATAAATGTAGCTCCAGGCTATTTTTTGATTGTTTTTACAGTTTTCCTCCGGACATCCGACGTTCTCGATGGAAGAAGATTAGAGCCACTGAAGAAAAAAAGAATCTCTACTTCTGAGTTTTTTAACAAAATGTCTGAATTCTTACTTAAGGTTGAGAAATATCAGAACCTCAAAAATTTAAATTAAAGTCATAATTTTGAGAAGAAAATCAGAATTTCTTGTTTTATGTTTTCAATGGCCATCAATCTCATCTGTATTCTTCAATTGACTTTGGAGATGCAACAGAAAACAAGTCCGAAAACAGCTAAATCGTTTCAGTAAGCACTTGTGGTAACACACTGGGCCTCTAACTAATTATTTCAATAATTCTTGGTTGCTCAGTCTGCATGAGATCACTAAAAAACATGAGCTTTCTTTGAAAATCGGGCTTATTTTCACCAAACACTCAGCTTGTATGTATATGGGGTTGAACCACAGCATAAATTGTCCTAGTTAGTTTGGACAGAGCCTTAATCAAACCCCAGCATGCTGGCTCAAATTCACTTCTGTAAATAATTGGAACCAAAAAGCAAAAACAAATCATGTGGAGGGAGTCGATGACTATTAAAAAGAAGGAGGCGGATTGAAACAAAGTTTAGGTAGTTATAAAATCTTGGCAGGAAGTAGAAAAAAAAATGTTAACACCAAATTAAATCTCAACAGCCTCCCATGTCGTCAGCATTTCCCCAATAAGGACCCCGCGTCTTTTTATTGCTCGTTCCATTAATTACATCTGCAGGAGGAGTTGTACAATCTCCGTTAAACACAGGGAGGAAATGACTTACTTTGATTTGGTCAGAGATGTACTTAGAGTTAATTAATACCCCAACTCTCCGGTAGGACTCCTGTGTACAGCAGATCTGCAGCTGAATGTACCGCGCTGTTAATTAAAGTCAGGTGGAGACTGGGCGAAGTCAATTACCTCAGAGTCCCGAAAGAATATCTGTTGTTTCATGTGACCAGCGGGGCCAAACATGCAAGAATTGGGGCCTGCCATGCAAAGCAATGGCAGGAACCTATTACTCTACACCCAACAAGCGTCTCTTTATTATTATTGGGGCCTGCCATGCAAAGCAATGGCAGGAACCTATTACTCTACACCCAACAAGCGTCTCTTTAATATTATTGGGGCCTGCCATGCAAAGCAATGGCAGGAACCTATTACTCTACACCCAACAAGCGTCTCTTTAATATTATTATAATTCTTTATTTTTCTTCCGTAACCGTTAATGCGGCTCGTACCGCTGGGTGCACACCTACAAATGAGGTATCAAAACGTGCAGAAAATTCACGCCATTGGAGCTATTATTTTTGGTGGGATTTGGGCTTAACGTGGCGACATAATTCGCAAAAAACTGCGAAAAAAACCCCATTATAACTCAATGGGAAAAATCCTAGAAATACCCTATTTTTGAGGATTTGCTGTGTCGTCACAAATTCACCTAGAAATGCCATTCAAATTTCATTTTGTAGATACGTCTGTGATCTCTTCGAAAGTGAAGACGGCTCGTCGATACCAGTTACGGTTTGTCCACAATTTGCCTCTAAGCGACCCAAAGTTTCTCATTTTTGCTCAAGTTAGAGTGCGTTTCTGGCTGCTTAGAGTGAGAGATGAAGACAACTTTTTCAACCCAAATCATTTTTGAAATCGCCATCACGCCCACAAATATCGCACGATTAGTATCAAAATCGGTCCTGACATTGATACGCCTGTCTGCTCCGGTAAAATGTTTTCGAAATTTATCTAGACCGTACGGTTTTCTGTCACGGTGCTTCAGAGCAAAGTCATGCGACAGGATTTTCTGAGGCTGTCTGAGGCTCTCTCCCATGTATTTGAATAGAATTTCAGATCTGGGCACAACATTTCTTTCTCTCATCGCTGTAAATGTTCTGAGTGAGGTACAGATATGAATCTCGGGACTATCGCAGAAGACACATTGAACTGTCATACGCTGCAAACGCTTTTCGAATATGTATTACGGTTCCCGAACAAGAAGGATTTGTTTCCAATGCTTTTTTGTCAGTAAAATGTGTTTGCTCAAACACACAATTGTGTGTTTGAGAGCTCAGCGCTCAGAGCTCACACCTGCTGAGACCATTATTTACCATAGCAACGGAACTCAAGAGGCTATTGGCTGCTGATTTGGACTACAGATACGCATCGCTGTAGTTCTATCTATCCTCAGTTGAAACAGATCAGGACTGAGAACTGGCCTTTAGAACTACCTGCTGCTATGGGCTGTATATAACTGATTGAACTCAGTAACTGTTACACATGGGATTAGTTTGGAACTTTAAAATTAAGCATACTGAAAATTTCAAAATAAAAGCCTTGAATATTTTACATGACGTAATTGCTCTTTTTGGCCGTATATGACTTTTTCATCCAAAGCAATGTTACACATGGGATTAGTTTGGAACTTTAAAATGGAGCATAATAATAATTTCAAAATAAAAGCCTTGAATATTTTACATGACGTAATTGCTCTTATTGGCCGTATATGACTTTTTCATCCAAAGCAATGTTACACATGGGATTAGTTCGGAACTTTAAAATGGAGCATAATAATAATTTCAAAATAAAAGCCTTGAATATTTTTACATCAGGTAATTGCGCTTTTTGGCTTTATGTGACTTTTTTATCCAAAGCACTGTTACACAATGGAATAGTTTGGCCCTCTGAAATGAAGCATACTGAAAATTTCAAAATAAAAGCCTTGAATATTTTTACGTCATGTAATTGCTCTTTTTGGCCGTATATGACTTTTTCATCCAAAGCACTGTTACACATGGGATTTGTTCGGAACTTTAAAATGGAGCATAATAATAATTTCAAAATAAAAGCCTTGAATATTTTTACATCAGGTAATTGCGCTTTTTGGCTTTATGTGACTTTTTCATCCAAAGCACTGTTACACATGGGATTAGTTCGGAACTTTAAAATGGAGCATAATAATAATTTCAAAATAAAAGCCTTGCATATTTTTACATCAGGTAATTGCGCTTTTTGGCTTTATGTGACTTTTTTATCCAAAGCACTGTTACACATGGGATTCGTTCAGAACTTTAAAATGGAGCATACTGAAAATTTCAAAATAAAAGCCTTGAATATTTTTACATCATGCAATTGCTGTTTTTGGCTTTGTATGACTTTTTCATCCAAAGCACTGTTACACATGGGATTAGTTCGGAACTTTAAAATGAAGTTTAACAAAACTTCCAAAATAAAAGCCTTGACAAAAATTTTAAATCGTACTGAATGGTGCACGTCCGCCTCGCTTAACGTTCTTGCGGTTCTCCGCGTGCCATTGATTACGTCGCGGCGTTCTTTAGCGTCGATGCCGATTTGTGGCGTGACGACGCCGGGCCCGAACCCCACGGGCGCGCCTTGGCAGGCCCCGGCTAAATTTCTTCCGAAATTTTCTAGTTATAATTCTTTATTTTTCTTCCGTAACCGTTAATGCGGCTCGTACCGCTGGGTGCACACCTACAAATGAGGTATCAAAACGTGCAGAAAATTCACGCCATTGGAGCTATTACTTCTGGTGGGATTTGGGCTTAACGTGGCGACATAATTCGCAAAAAACTACGAAAAAAACCCCATTATAACTCAATGGGAAAAATCCTAGAAATACCCTATTTTTGAGGATTTGCTGTGTCGTCACAAATTCACCTAGAAATGCCATTCAAATTTCATTTTGTAGATACGTCTGTGATTCTTCGAAAGTGAAGACGGCTCGTCGATACCAGTTACGGTTTGTCCACAATTTGCCTCTAAGCGACCCAAACTTTCTCATTTTTGCTGAAATTACAGTGACAGCCGATCTCGGTTCATATCTGGGCACAACATTTCTTTCTCTCATCACTGTAAATGCTCTGAGTGAGGTACAGATATGAATCTCGGGACTATCGCAGAAGACACATTGAACTGTCATACGCTCGAAACGCTTTTCGAATATGTATTACGGTTCCCGAACAAGAAGGATTTGTTTCCAATGCTTTTTTTCAGTAAAGTGTGTTTGCTCAAACACACTTGTGTGTTTGAGAGCTCACAGCTCAGAGCTCACACCTGCTGAGACCATTATTTGCCATAGCAACGGAACTCAAGAGGCTATTGGCTGCTGATTTGGACTACGAATACGCATCGCTGTAGTTCTATCTATCCTCAGTTGAAACAGATCAGGACTGAGAACTGGCCTTTACAACTACTTGCTGCTTTGGGCTGTATATAACTGATTTAACTCAGTAACTGTTACACATGGGATTAGTTTGGAACTTTAAAATGGAGCATAATAATAATTTCAAAATAAAAGCCTTGAATAGTTTTACATCAGGTAATTGCTGTTTTTGGCTTTATTTGACGTTTTCATCCAAAGCACTGTTACACATGGGATTACTTTGGAACTTTAAAATGGAGAATAATAATAATTTCAAAATAAAAGCCTTGAATATTTTTACATCAGGTAATTGCTTTTTTTGGCCGTATATGACTTTTTCATCCAAAGCAATGTTACACATGGGATTAGTTTGGAACTTTAAAATGGAGAATAATAATTTCAAAATAAAAGCCTTGAATATTTTTACATCAGGTAATTGCTGTTTTTGGCTTTATTTGACGTTTTCATCCAAAGCACTGTTACACATGGGATTACTTTGGAACTTTAAAATGGAGAATAATAATAATTTCAAAATAAAAGCCTTGAATATTTTTACATCAGGTAATTGCTGTTTTTGGCTTTATATGACTTTTTCATCCAAAGCACTGTTACACATGGGATTAGTTTGGAACTTTAAAATGGAGCATAATAATAATTTCAAAATAAAAGCCTTGAATAGTTTTACATCAGGTAATTGCTGTTTTTGGCTTTATTTGACGTTTTCATCCAAAGCACTGTTACACATGGGATTACTTTGGAACTTTAAAATGGAGAATAATAATAATTTCAAAATAAAAGCCTTGAATATTTTTACATCAGGTAATTGCTTTTTTTGGCCGTATATGACTTTTTCATCCAAAGCAATGTTACACATGGGATTAGTTTGGAACTTTAAAATGGAGAATAATAATTTCAAAATAAAAGCCTTGAATATTTTTACATCAGGTAATTGCTGTTTTTGGCTTTATTTGACGTTTTTATCCAAAGCACTGTTACACATGGGATTACTTTGGAACTTTAAAATGGAGAATAATAATAATTTCAAAATAAAAGCCTTGAATATTTTTACATCAGGTAATTGCTGTTTTTGGCTTTATATGACTTTTTCATCCAAAGCACTGTTACACATGGGATTAGTTTGGAACTTTAAAATGGAGCATAATAATAATTTCAAAATAAAAGCCTTGAATATTTTTACATCAGGTAATTGCTCTTTTTGGCTTTATTTGACTTTTTCATCCAAAGCACTGTTACACGTGGTATTAGTTTGGCCCTTTGAAATGAAGCATTCTGAAAATTTCAAAATAAAAGCCTTGAATAATTTTACATGACGTAATTGCTCTTTTTGGCTTTATTTGACTTTTTCATCCAAAGCACTGTTACACGTGGTATTAGTTTGGCCCTTTGAAATGAAGCATACTGAAAATTTCAAAATAAAAGCCTTGAATATTTTTACATCAGCTACTTGTGTTTTGAGCATTATATAACTATTTTAACCCAAGGACTATTACGCATGGGATTAGTTTGGCCCTTTGAAATGAAGTTTAACAAAACTTCCAAAATAAAAGCCTCGACAACATTTTAAATCGTACCGAACGGTGCACGTCCGCCTCGCTTAACGTTCTTGCGGTTCTCCGTGTGCCACTGCTTACGTCGCGGCGTTCTTTGGCGTCGACGCCGATTTGTGGCGCGACGACGCCGGGCCCGAACCCCACGGCCGCGCCTTGGCAGGCCCCGGCTAAATTTCTTCCGAAATTTTTTATTCTTTATTTTTCTTCCGTAACCGTTAATGCGGCTCATACCGCTGGGTGCACACCTACAAATGAGGTATCAAAACGTGCAGAAAATTCACGCCATTGGAGCTATTATTTTTGGTGGGATTTGGGCTTAACGTGGCGACATAATTCGCAAAAAACTGCGAAAAAAACCCCATTATAACTCAATGGGAAAAATCCTAGAAATACCCTATTTTTGAGGATTTGCTGTGTCGTCACAAATTCACCTAGAAATGCCATTCAAATTTCATTTTGTAGATACGTCTGTGATCTCTTCGAAAGTGAAGACGGCTCGTCGATACCAGTTACGGTTTGTCCACAATTTGCCTCTAAGCGACCCAAAGTTTCTCATTTTTGCTCAAGTTAGAGTGCGTTTCTGGCTGCTTAGAGTGAGAGATGAAGACAACTTTTTCAACCCAAATCATTTTTGAAATCGCCATCACGCCCACAAATATCGCACGATTAGTATCAAAATCGGTCCTGAAATTGATACGCCTGTCTGCTCCGGTAAAATGTTTTCGAAATTTATCTAGACCGTACGGTTTTCTGTCACGGTGCTTCAGAGCAAAGTCATGCGACAGGATTTTCTGAGGCTGTCTGAGGCTCTCTCCCATGTATTTGAATAGAATTTCAGATCTGGGCACAACATTTCTTTCTCTCATCGCTGTAAATGCTCTGAGTGAGGTACAGATATGAATCTCGGGACTATCGCAGAAGACACATTGAACTGTCATACGCTGCAAACGCTTTTCGAATATGTATTACGGTTCCCGAACAAGAAGGATTTGTTTCCAATGCTTTTTTGTCAGTAAAATGTGTTTGCTCAAACACACAATTGTGTGTTTGAGAGCTCACAGCTCAGAGCTCACACCTGCTGAGACCATTATTTACCATAGCAACGGAACTCAAGAGGCTATTGGCTGCTGATTTGGACTACAGATACGCATCGCTGTAGTTCTATCTATCCTCAGTTGAAACAGATCAGGACTGAGAACTGGCCTTTAGAACTACCTGCTGCTATGGGCTGTATATAACTGATTGAACTCAGTAACTGTTACACATGGGATTAGTTTGGAACTTTAAAATTAAGCATACTGAAAATTTCAAAATAAAAGCCTTGAATATTTTACATGACGTAATTGCTCTTTTTGGCCGTATATGACTTTTTCATCCAAAGCAATGTTACACATGGGATTAGTTTGGAATTTTAAAATGGAGCATAATAATAATTTCAAAATAAAAGCCTTGAATATTTTACATGACGTAATTGCTCTTATTGGCCGTATATGACTTTTTCATCCAAAGCAATGTTACACATGGGATTAGTTCGGAACTTTAAAATGGAGAATAATAATAATTTCAAAATAAAAGCCTTGAATATTTTTACATCAGGTAATTGCTGTTTTTGGCTTTATATGACTTTTTCATCCAAAGCACTGTTACACATGGGATTACTTTGGAACTTTAAAATGGAGAATAATAATAATTTCAAAATAAAAGCCTTGAATATTTTTACATCAGGTAATTGCTGTTTTTGGCTTTATATGACTTTTTCATCCAAAGCACTGTTACACATGGGATTAGTTTGGAACTTTAAAATGGAGCATAATAATAATTTCAAAATAAAAGCCTTGAATATTTTTACATCAGGTAATTGCTCTTTTTGGCTTTATTTGACTTTTTCATCCAAAGCAATGTTACACATGGGATTAGTTCGGAACTTTAAAATGGAGCATAATAATAATTTCAAAATAAAAGCCTTGAATATTTTTACATCAGGTAATTGCGCTTTTTGGCTTTATGTGACTTTTTTATCCAAAGCACTGTTACACAATGGAATAGTTTGGCCCTCTGAAATGAAGCATACTGAAAATTTCAAAATAAAAGCCTTGAATATTTTTACGTCATGTAATTGCTCTTTTTGGCCGTATATGACTTTTTCATCCAAAGCACTGTTACACATGGGATTTGTTCGGAACTTTAAAATGGAGCATAATAATAATTTCAAAATAAAAGCCTTGAATATTTTTACATCAGGTAATTGCGCTTTTTGGCTTTATGTGACTTTTTCATCCAAAGCACTGTTACACATGGGATTAGTTCGGAACTTTAAAATGGAGCATAATAATAATTTCAAAATAAAAGCCTTGCATATTTTTACATCAGGTAATTGCGCTTTTTGGCTTTATGTGACTTTTTTATCCAAAGCACTGTTACACATGGGATTCGTTCGGAACTTTAAAATGGAGCATACTGAAAATTTCAAAATAAAAGCCTTGAGAATTTTTACATGAGATTATTGCTGTTTTGAGCACTATATAACTGATTTTATCCAATGACTGTTATTCATGGGATTAGGTTGGCCCTTTGAAATGAAGTTTAACAAAACTTCCAAAATAAAAGCCTCGACAAAAATTTTAAATCGTACCGAACGGTGCACGTCCGCCTCGCTTAACGTTCTTGCGGTTCTCCGCGTGCCATTGATTACGTTGCGGCGTTCTTTAGCGTCGATGCCGATTTGTGGCGTGACGACGCCGGGCCCGAACCCCACGGGCGCGCCTTGGCAGGCCCCGGCTAAATTTCTTCCGAAATTTTCTAGTTGGGGCCTGCCATGCAAAGCAATGGCAGGAACCTATTGCTATTCTCCCAAGAAAAGTTTCTTTATTATTATTATTCTTTATTTTTCATCCGTAACCGTTAATGCGGCTCATACCGCTGCGTGCACACCTACAAAAGAGGTATCAAAACGTGCAGAAAATTCACGCCATTCCAGCTATTACTTTTGGTGGGATTCGGGATTAACATGGCGACATAATTCGCAAAAAACTACGAAAAAAACCCCATTATAACTCAATGGGAAAAATCCTAGAAATACCCTATTTTTGAGGATTTGCTGTGTCGTCACAAATTCACCTAGAAATGCCATTCAAATTTCATTTTGTAGATACGTCTGTGATCTCTTCGAAAGTGAAGACGGCTCGTCGATACCAGTTATGGTTTGTCCACAATTTGCCTCTAAGCGACCCAAAGTTTCTCATTTTTGCTCATATTAGAGTGACAGCCGACCTCGGTTCATATCTGGGCACAACATTTCTTTCTCTCATCACTGTAAATGCTCTGAGTGAGGTACAGATATGAATCTCGGGACTATCGCAGAAGACACATTGAACTGTCATACGCTTAAAACGCTTTTCGAATATGTATTACGGTTCCCGAACAAGAAGGATTTGTTTCCAATGCTTTTTTTCAGTAAAGTGTGTTTGCTCAAACACACTTGTGTGTTTGAGAGCTCACAGCTCAGAGCTCACACCTGCTGAGACCATTATTTGCCATAGCAACGGAACTCAAGAGGCTATTGGCTGCTGGTTAGGACTACGAATACGCATCGTTGTAGTTCTATCTATCCTCAGTTGAAACAGATCAGGACTGAGAACTGGCCTTTACAACTACTTGCTGCTTTGGGCTGTATATAACTGATTTAACTCAGTAACTGTTACACATGGGATTAGTTTTACACTTTAAAATTAAGCATATTGAAAATTTCACAATAAAAGCCCTGAATATTTTTACATGACGTAATTGCTCTTTTTTGGCTTTATTTGACTTTTTCATCCAAAGCACTGTTACACATGGTATTAGTTTGGCCCTTTAAAATGAAGCTTAACAAAAATTTCAAAATAAAAGCCTTGAATATTTTTACATCAGCTACTTGTGTTTTGAGCATTATATAACTATTTTAACCGAAGGACTATTACGCATGGGATTAGTTTGGCCCTTTGAAATGAAGCATCCTGCAAATTTCAAAATAAAAGCCTTGAATATTTTTACATGACGTAATTGCTCTTTTTGGCTTTATTTGACTTTTTCATCCAAAGCACTGTTACACATGGTATTAGTTTGGCCCTTTGAAATGAATATTAACAAAAATTTCAAAATAAAAGCCTTGAATATTTTTACATGACGTAATTGCTCTTTTTGGCTTTATTTGACTTTTTCATCCAAAGCACTCTTACACGTGGTATTAGTTCAGAACTTTAAAATGAAGCATACTGAAAATTTCAAAATAAAAGCCTTGAATATTTTACATGAAGTAATTGCTCTTTTTGGCCGTATATGACTTTTTCATCCAAAGCAATGTTACACATGGGATTAGTTCGGAACTTTAAAATGGAGCATAATAATAATTTCAAAATAAAAGCCTTGAATATTTTTACATCAGGTAATTGCTGTTTTTGGCTTTATTTGACGTTTTCATCCAAAGCACTGTTACACATGGGATTACTTTGGAACTTTGAAATGAAGCATACTGAAAATTTCAAAATAAAAGCCTTGAATATTTTTACATCAGGTAATTGCTGTTTTTGGCTTTATATGACTTTTTCATCCAAAGCACTGTTACACATGGGATTAGTTTGGAACTTTAAAATGGAGCATAATAATAATTTCTTCGAAAGTGAAGACGGCTCGTCGATACCAGTTATGGTTTGTCCACAATTTGCCTCTAAGCGACCCAAAGTTTCTCATTTTTGCTCATATTAGAGTGACAGCCGACCTCGGTTCATATCTGGGCACAACATTTCTTTCTCTCATCACTGTAAATGCTCTGAGTGAGGTACAGATATGAATCTCGGGACTATCGCAGAAGACACATTGAACTGTCATACGCTTAAAACGCTTTTCGAATATGTATTACGGTTCCCGAACAAGAAGGATTTGTTTCCAATGCTTTTTTTCAGTAAAGTGTGTTTGCTCAAACACACTTGTGTGTTTGAGAGCTCACAGCTCAGAGCTCACACCTGCTGAGACCATTATTTGCCATAGCAACGGAACTCAAGAGGCTATTGGCTGCTGGTTAGGACTACGAATACGCATCGTTGTAGTTCTATCTATCCTCAGTTGAAACAGATCAGGACTGAGAACTGGCCTTTACAACTACTTGCTGCTTTGGGCTGTATATAACTGATTTAACTCAGTAACTGTTACACATGGGATTAGTTTTACACTTTAAAATTAAGCATATTGAAAATTTCACAATAAAAGCCCTGAATATTTTTACATGACGTAATTGCTCTTTTTTGGCTTTATTTGACTTTTTCATCCAAAGCACTGTTACACATGGTATTAGTTTGGCCCTTTAAAATGAAGCTTAACAAAAATTTCAAAATAAAAGCCTTGAATATTTTTACATCAGCTACTTGTGTTTTGAGCATTATATAACTATTTTAACCGAAGGACTATTACGCATGGGATTAGTTTGGCCCTTTGAAATGAAGCATCCTGCAAATTTCAAAATAAAAGCCTTGAATATTTTTACATGACGTAATTGCTCTTTTTGGCTTTATTTGACTTTTTCATCCAAAGCACTGTTACACATGGTATTAGTTTGGCCCTTTGAAATGAATATTAACAAAAATTTCAAAATAAAAGCCTTGAATATTTTTACATGACGTAATTGCTCTTTTTGGCTTTATTTGACTTTTTCATCCAAAGCACTCTTACACGTGGTATTAGTTCAGAACTTTAAAATGAAGCATACTGAAAATTTCAAAATAAAAGCCTTGAATATTTTACATGAAGTAATTGCTCTTTTTGGCCGTATATGACTTTTTCATCCAAAGCAATGTTACACATGGGATTAGTTCGGAACTTTAAAATGGAGCATAATAATAATTTCAAAATAAAAGCCTTGAATATTTTTACATCAGGTAATTGCTGTTTTTGGCTTTATTTGACGTTTTCATCCAAAGCACTGTTACACATGGGATTACTTTGGAACTTTGAAATGAAGCATACTGAAAATTTCAAAATAAAAGCCTTGAATATTTTTACATCAGGTAATTGCTGTTTTTGGCTTTATATGACTTTTTCATCCAAAGCACTGTTACACATGGGATTAGTTTGGAACTTTAAAATGGAGCATAATAATAATTTCAAAATAAAAGCCTTGAATATTTTTACATCAGGTAATTGCTCTTTTTGGCTTTATTTGACTTTTTCATCCAAAGCACTGTTACACGTGGTATTAGTTTGGCCCTTTGAAATGAAGCATTCTGAAAATTTCAAAATAAAAGCCTTGAATAATTTTACATGACGTAATTGCTCTTTTTGGCTTTATTTGACTTTTTCATCCAAAGCACTGTTACACGTGGTATTAGTTTGGCCCTTTGAAATGAAGCATACTGAAAATTTCAAAATAAAAGCCTTGAATATTTTTACATCAGCTACTTGTGTTTTGAGCATTATATAACTATTTTAACCCAAGGACTATTACGCATGGGATTAGTTTGGCCCTTTGAAATGAAGGTTAACAAAACTTCCAAAATAAAAGCCTTGACAACATTTTAAATCGTACCGAACGGTGCACGTCCGCCTCGCTTAACGTTCTTGCGGTTCTCCGCGTGCCACTGATCACGTCGCGGCGTCCTTTGGCGTCGACGCCGATTTGTGGCGCGACGACGCCGGGCCCATGCCCGACGGGCGCGCCTTGGCAGGCCCCGGCTAAATTTCTTCCGAAATTTTCTAGTTATTCTTTATTTTTCATCCGTAACCGTTAATGCGGCTCATACCGCTGCGTGCACACCTACAAAAGAGGTATCAAAACGTGCAGAAAATTCACGCCATTCCAGCTATTACTTTTGGTGGGATTCGGGATTAACATGGCGACATAATTCGCAAAAAACTACGAAAAAAACCCCATTATAACTCAATGGGAAAAATCCTAGAAATACCCTATTTTTGAGGATTTGCTGTGTCGTCACAAATTCACCTAGAAATGCCATTCAAATTTCATTTTGTAGATACGTCTGTGATCTCTTCGAAAGTGAAGACGGCTCGTCGATACCAGTTATGGTTTGTCCACAATTTGCCTCTAAGCGACCCAAAGTTTCTCATTTTTGCTCATATTAGAGTGACAGCCGACCTCGGTTCATATCTGGGCACAACATTTCTTTCTCTCATCACTGTAAATGCTCTGAGTGAGGTACAGATATGAATCTCGGGACTATCGCAGAAGACACATTGAACTGTCATACGCTTAAAACGCTTTTCGAATATGTATTACGGTTCCCGAACAAGAAGGATTTGTTTCCAATGCTTTTTTTCAGTAAAGTGTGTTTGCTCAAACACACTTGTGTGTTTGAGAGCTCACAGCTCAGAGCTCACACCTGCTGAGACCATTATTTGCCATAGCAACGGAACTCAAGAGGCTATTGGCTGCTGGTTAGGACTACGAATACGCATCGTTGTAGTTCTATCTATCCTCAGTTGAAACAGATCAGGACTGAGAACTGGCCTTTACAACTACTTGCTGCTTTGGGCTGTATATAACTGATTTAACTCAGTAACTGTTACACATGGGATTAGTTTTACACTTTAAAATTAAGCATATTGAAAATTTCACAATAAAAGCCCTGAATATTTTTACATGACGTAATTGCTCTTTTTTGGCTTTATTTGACTTTTTCATCCAAAGCACTGTTACACATGGTATTAGTTTGGCCCTTTAAAATGAAGCTTAACAAAAATTTCAAAATAAAAGCCTTGAATATTTTTACATCAGCTACTTGTGTTTTGAGCATTATATAACTATTTTAACCGAAGGACTATTACGCATGGGATTAGTTTGGCCCTTTGAAATGAAGCATCCTGCAAATTTCAAAATAAAAGCCTTGAATATTTTTACATGACGTAATTGCTCTTTTTGGCTTTATTTGACTTTTTCATCCAAAGCACTGTTACACATGGTATTAGTTTGGCCCTTTGAAATGAATATTAACAAAAATTTCAAAATTAAAGCCTTGAATATTTTTACATCATGTAATTGCTCTTTTTGGCTTTATTTGACTTTTTCAT
Source organism: Xiphophorus maculatus (assembly GCF_002775205.1). NCBI lineage: Eukaryota > Metazoa > Chordata > Actinopteri > Cyprinodontiformes > Poeciliidae > Xiphophorus > Xiphophorus maculatus. The sequence goes on from NC_036463.1 coordinate 4,010,600, forward strand.
CCAAAGCACTGTTACACGTGGTATTAGTTTGGCCCTTTGAAATGAAGCTTAACAAAAGTTTCAAAATAAAAGCCTTGAATATTTTTACATGACGTAATTGCTCTTTTTGGCTTTATTTGACTTTTTCATCCAAAGCACTCTTACACGTGGTATTAGTTCAGAACTTTAAAATGAAGCATACTGAAAATTTCAAAATAAAAGCCTTGAATATTTTACATGAAGTAATTGCTCTTTTTGGCCGTATATGACTTTTTCATCCAAAGCAATGTTACACATGGGATTAGTTCGGAACTTTAAAATGGAGCATAATAATAATTTCAAAATAAAAGCCTTGAATATTTTTACATCAGGTAATTGCTGTTTTTGGCTTTATTTGACGTTTTCATCCAAAGCACTGTTACACATGGGATTACTTTGGAACTTTGAAATGAAGCATACTGAAAATTTCAAAATAAAAGCCTTGAATATTTTTACATCAGGTAATTGCTGTTTTTGGCTTTATATGACTTTTTCATCCAAAGCACTGTTACACATGGGATTAGTTTGGAACTTTAAAATGGAGCATAATAATAATTTCAAAATAAAAGCCTTGAATATTTTTACATCAGGTAATTGCTCTTTTTGGCTTTATTTGACTTTTTCATCCAAAGCACTGTTACACGTGGTATTAGTTTGGCCCTTTGAAATGAAGCATTCTGAAAATTTCAAAATAAAAGCCTTGAATAATTTTACATGACGTAATTGCTCTTTTTGGCTTTATTTGACTTTTTCATCCAAAGCACTGTTACACGTGGTATTAGTTTGGCCCTTTGAAATGAAGCATACTGAAAATTTCAAAATAAAAGCCTTGAATATTTTTACATCAGCTACTTGTGTTTTGAGCATTATATAACTATTTTAACCCAAGGACTATTACGCATGGGATTAGTTTGGCCCTTTGAAATGAAGGTTAACAAAACTTCCAAAATAAAAGCCTTGACAACATTTTAAATCGTACCGAACGGTGCACGTCCGCCTCGCTTAACGTTCTTGCGGTTCTCCGCGTGCCACTGATCACGTCGCGGCGTCCTTTGGCGTCGACGCCGATTTGTGGCGCGACGACGCCGGGCCCATGCCCGACGGGCGCGCCTTGGCAGGCCCCGGCTAAATTTCTTCCGAAATTTTCTAGTTGGGGCCTGCCATGCAAAGCAATGGCAGGAACCTATTACTCTACACCCAACAAGCGTCTCTTTAATATTATTATAATTCTTTATTTTTCTTCCGTAACCGTTAATGCGGCTCGTACCGCTGGGTGCACACCTACAAATGAGGTATCAAAACGTGCAGAAAATTCACGCCATTGGAGCTATTATTTTTGGTGGGATTTGGGCTTAACGTGGCGACATAATTCGCAAAAAACTGCGAAAAAAACCCCATTATAACTCAATGGGAAAAATCCTAGAAATACCCTATTTTTGAGGATTTGCTGTGTCGTCACAAATTCACCTAGAAATGCCATTCAAATTTCATTTTGTAGATACGTCTGTGATCTCTTCGAAAGTGAAGACGGCTCGTCGATACCAGTTACGGTTTGTCCACAATTTGCCTCTAAGCGACCCAAAGTTTCTCATTTTTGCTCAAGTTAGAGTGCGTTTCTGGCTGCTTAGAGTGAGAGATGAAGACAACTTTTTCAACCCAAATCATTTTTGAAATCGCCATCACGCCCACAAATATCGCACGATTAGTATCAAAATCGGTCCTGACATTGATACGCCTGTCTGCTCCGGTAAAATGTTTTCGAAATTTATCTAGACCGTACGGTTTTCTGTCACGGTGCTTCAGAGCAAAGTCATGCGACAGGATTTTCTGAGGCTGTCTGAGGCTCTCTCCCATGTATTTGAATAGAATTTCAGATCTGGGCACAACATTTCTTTCTCTCATCGCTGTAAATGTTCTGAGTGAGGTACAGATATGAATCTCGGGACTATCGCAGAAGACACATTGAACTGTCATACGCTGCAAACGCTTTTCGAATATGTATTACGGTTCCCGAACAAGAAGGATTTGTTTCCAATGCTTTTTTGTCAGTAAAATGTGTTTGCTCAAACACACAATTGTGTGTTTGAGAGCTCAGCGCTCAGAGCTCACACCTGCTGAGACCATTATTTACCATAGCAACGGAACTCAAGAGGCTATTGGCTGCTGATTTGGACTACAGATACGCATCGCTGTAGTTCTATCTATCCTCAGTTGAAACAGATCAGGACTGAGAACTGGCCTTTAGAACTACCTGCTGCTATGGGCTGTATATAACTGATTGAACTCAGTAACTGTTACACATGGGATTAGTTTGGAACTTTAAAATTAAGCATACTGAAAATTTCAAAATAAAAGCCTTGAATATTTTACATGACGTAATTGCTCTTTTTGGCCGTATATGACTTTTTCATCCAAAGCAATGTTACACATGGGATTAGTTTGGAACTTTAAAATGGAGCATAATAATAATTTCAAAATAAAAGCCTTGAATATTTTACATGACGTAATTGCTCTTATTGGCCGTATATGACTTTTTCATCCAAAGCAATGTTACACATGGGATTAGTTCGGAACTTTAAAATGGAGCATAATAATAATTTCAAAATAAAAGCCTTGAATATTTTTACATCAGGTAATTGCGCTTTTTGGCTTTATGTGACTTTTTTATCCAAAGCACTGTTACACAATGGAATAGTTTGGCCCTCTGAAATGAAGCATACTGAAAATTTCAAAATAAAAGCCTTGAATATTTTTACATCAGGTAATTGCGCTTTTTGGCTTTATGTGACTTTTTCATCCAAAGCACTGTTACACATGGGATTAGTTCGGAACTTTAAAATGGAGCATAATAATAATTTCAAAATAAAAGCCTTGCATATTTTTACATCAGGTAATTGCGCTTTTTGGCTTTATGTGACTTTTTTATCCAAAGCACTGTTACACATGGGATTCGTTCAGAACTTTAAAATGGAGCATACTGAAAATTTCAAAATAAAAGCCTTGAATATTTTTACATCATGCAATTGCTGTTTTTGGCTTTGTATGACTTTTTCATCCAAAGCACTGTTACACATGGGATTAGTTCGGAACTTTAAAATGAAGTTTAACAAAACTTCCAAAATAAAAGCCTTGACAAAAATTTTAAATCGTACTGAATGGTGCACGTCCGCCTCGCTTAACGTTCTTGCGGTTCTCCGCGTGCCATTGATTACGTCGCGGCGTTCTTTAGCGTCGATGCCGATTTGTGGCGTGACGACGCCGGGCCCGAACCCCACGGGCGCGCCTTGGCAGGCCCCGGCTAAATTTCTTCCGAAATTTTCTAGTAGTTCTTTATTTTTCTTCCGTAACCGTTAATGCGGCTCATACCGCTGGGTGCACACCTACAAATGAGGTATCAAAACGTGCAGAAAATTCACGCCATTGTTGCTATTACTTTTGGTGGGATTTGGGCTTAACGTGGCGACATAATTCGCAAAAAACTACGAAAAAAACCCCATTATAAGTCAATGGGAAAAATCCTGGAAATACCCTATTTTTGAGGATTTTCTGTGTCGTCACTAATTCACGTAGAAATGCCATTCAAATTTCATTTTGTAGATACGTCTGTGATCTCTTCGAAAGTGAAGACGGCTCGTCGATAACAGTTACGGTTTGTCCACAATTTGCCTCTAAGCGACCCAAAGTTTCTCATTTTTCCTAAAGTTAGAGTGCTTCTCTCGCTGATTAGAGTGAGAGATCAAGACAACTTTTTCAGCCCAAATCATTTTTGAAATCGCCATCACGCCCACAAATATCGCACGATTAGTATCAAAATCGGTCCTGACATTGATACGCCTGTCTGCTCCGGTAAAATGTTTTCGAAATTTATCTAGACCGTACGGTTTTCTGTCACGGTGCTTCAGAGCAAAGTCATGCGACAGGATTTTCTGAGGCTGTCTGAGGCTCTCTCCCATGTATTTGAATAGAATTTCAGATCTGGGCACAACATTTCTTTCTCTCATCACTGTAAATGCTCTGAGTGAGGTACAGATATGAATCTCGGGACTATCGCAGAAGACACATTGAACTGTCATACGCTCGAAACGCTTTTCGAATATGTATTACGGTTCCCGAACAAGAAGGATTTGTTTCCAATGCTTTTTTTCAGTAAAGTGTGTTTGCTCAAACACACTTGTGTGTTTGAGAGCTCACAGCTCAGAGCTCACACCTGCTGAGACCATTATTTGCCATAGCAACGGAACTCAAGAGGCTATTGGCTGCTGATTTGGACTACGAATACGCATCGCTGTAGTTCTATCTATCCTCAGTTGAAACAGATCAGGACTGAGAACTGGCCTTTAGAACTACTGCTGCTATGGGCTGTATATAACTGATTTAACTCAGTAACTGTTACACATGGGATTAGTTTGGAACTTTAAAATGGAGCATAATAATAATTTCAAAATAAAAGCCTTGAATAGTTTTACATCAGGTAATTGCTGTTTTTGGCTTTATTTGACGTTTTCATCCAAAGCACTGTTACACATGGGATTACTTTGGAACTTTAAAATGGAGAATAATAATAATTTCAAAATAAAAGCCTTGAATATTTTTACATCAGGTAATTGCTGTTTTTGGCTTTATATGACTTTTTCATCCAAAGCACTGTTACACGTGGTATTAGTTTGGCCCTTTGAAATGAAGCATACTGAAAATTTCAAAATAAAAGCCTTGAATATTTTTACATCAGCTACTTGTGTTTTGAGCATTATATAACTATTTTAACCCAAGGACTATTACGCATGGGATTAGTTTGGCCCTTTGAAATGAAGTTTAACAAAACTTCCAAAATAAAAGTCTCGACAACATTTTAAATCGTACCGAACGGTGCACGTCCGCCTCGCTTAACGTTCTTGCGGTTCTCCGCGTGCCACTGCTTACGTCGCGGCGTTCTTTGGCGTCGACGCCGATTTGTGGCGCGACGACGCCGGGCCCGAACCCCACGGCCGCGCCTTGGCAGGCCCCGGCTAAATTTCTTCCGAAATTTTCTAGTTTAAAAATGAGCTGTTGTTGACAAAACAAGGTCTCAGCGGAAATCAAGCACTTTCAGTTACCCTTGGATGAGATGTTGTCAACTTGTGGAAAAACTATCAAGCTACGTCGCAGGTTATGTTCTTTCCTCAACGCGTGAACATTTTCCAGATGCCTTCTTCTCGGTTTAAAGGATAATAAAGGAGTAGCGACACAATAATTAGATTCTTGGCATGTTTTTATCTCGTCACCTCTTTAAAAAATGCAGTCAAGCCCTACGAGTTCATCTTTAACGTTCACATTCCAGGTGAATCAGCCGAAGGTTTGGGAGGTTTCATGTAAAATCACAACGGCCTGGCTAAAAATGATTTTACTGTGCAGTTCTGCAAACATTACAGAGCAAAACCAAGAATTTATCCCATGCAAAAACCTTTTGCCAAAAACTATGTTCTGATAATAGCAGTTAAAATTTTGATTGTAGATGCAGTATTTTTATTTTTACCTTAAGCTGTTAAAGTATGGAACTCTTATTAAAATAAAATATGTATTGTCTTTTGACATATTTGCTGAAGCTGTCACCATGACAGTATGTTACGAAACAGATAATCTGGGGGGGGAAAAAAATCAAGCTCAGAGCTAACTAGAAACAACCAATCAGAGCCAGGAGGCGGCTCTTAGTGCTGTCAATCACAATCTGATTTGGTGCTGCTCATCCCCCATCTTGATGCTACACCTAGCATAGCCTGTTGCGAATCGTCACGCTAGTTAGAGTAGCCACCGATGAGAAACAGTTTTCCTGTAACGATAATTTGTTTCTCCACCATTAACACATTTAGCAGCGTGTATATAAGTTTGATTGACAGCGCTAAGACCCTCCTGTTGGCTCTGATTGGTTGTTGCCAAAACCTTCTCCAGCTGAACAGAAACAAAACTGAAGTTATTATTTTTGGACCTATAGAGGAACGATCTAGAGTTATAGATCTAGAGTTATAGATCTAGAGTCAACGCACAGCTTCAGTTATTACAACTAAAAACCAGCGATCAGCCCGAAACCTGGGAGTAGTGATGAACTCTGACCTGAACCTCCAGAGCCACATAAAGACAGTTACAAAGTCGGCCTTCTATCACCTGAAGAACATTTCCAGGATTAAAGGACTAATGTCTCAGCCAGATCTAGAGAAACTCATCCATGCGTTCATCTTCAGTCGTATTGATTATTGCAGCAGCGTCTTCACAGGTCTGTCCAATAAATCAATCAAACAGCTGCAGCTGATCCAGAATGCTGCTGCTGGCGTTCTGACTAAAACCAGGAAGATAGAGCACATAATACCAGTTTTATAGTCCCTCCACTGGCTCCCTGTAGCTCAAAGAATAGACTTTAAAATACTGTTAGTTTACAAATCACTGAACAGCTTAGCACCACAATACATTAAAGATCTGCTGTTGTTGTATCAACCTTCCAGAACCTCTCAGGTTCTGGTTCTGCTCTGCATCCCCAGAACCAGAACCAAATGAGGAGAAGCAGCTTTCAGCATTTATGCACCACAAATTTGGAACAAACTTCCAGAAAACTGTAAAACAGCTGAAACACTGACTTCTTTTAAATCTCGACTAAAAACCCACCTGGTTAGAATTGTATTTGAAATGTAATCAATTACAAATTTATTGATGTAACTTGACTTAATGTTATGTTTTGATTGTTGATTCTATGTTGCATGACTCTGTGTTTTTGTGTTTGTTATGATGTAAAGCACTTTGAAATGCCTTGCTGCTGAAATGTGCTACAAAATAAATTTTAATTGATTGATTGATTTTTGGTGCATTTCTTCAGAGAGCAATAGCAGCTCAGAGAGGAGGTGAAGGAAATCAACCTTTTTACAGATTATGTCTCTCATAAAGTTTTATCTTTTCAAAAGTTGCAAACTGCAGCTTTGCGTTCACAACAAAAAATGACAAACTGCATATCTTCCACTTATATCTCATCTGTTTCCTGGATATTTGTGCACCAAATGTGAGATTTTCCTTTGTGAACATTTTGTCCAGCAGTGGTTTTCATCCTGGAAGGTATAAGTGAAAATCCGAGCGGGCTTCTGTCTGCTCTTATAGATCCTGCAGCTCGCTCCATGTTGGGGAACACGCCTCTTTGAACCCAGACGGCTCATTAAAATGTCAGACCATGAACCGCTCTTTCTACACCAGACTCACTGAAACATCACTTTAGAAAGTTGGAACTCTTTCTGTTCCTCTAGTTTAACAGTTCATATTAAATATTGACGTTTTGGGAAAGTATTTGTCTCCACAACTTTCTTTTGGTTTTGTTTGTTAGTCATATAATTTTAGATCCTTACATTTTTATGCAGTTTTCAGAGAAGAGGTCCAAACCAACCTGTCCGTAGCTGGAAAAGTAACTGCACCCTAAAAACAACTGCTATCGAGATTTACTGAATACTGCAAATTAATTTAAGCCACATGTGTCAAACTCGAGGCCCGCTTAAATATAAATAAAATAAAAGCTTAAGTATTTTGTTATAACTCTAATCAATGTAGTTTTTATCTGTTTACCGCCAAATTACATCAATCAGTCCCTCCAGTTTCTTGAGAATTATTGTGGAAATTCACAAAATCAAAAAATCCCCTCAAAGTTTTACACTAATAATTGGGAGTTTATTGCAGATTTTTTTCAAAAATTGTCAAAAACTTTCTTACTTGTACTAAACAACTGCTTCAGCTTTAATTGATGTCAGATTATAATCCATGATTTATACAGCGAGTAACAAAAAGTTGCATTTACCGTCATAAATAAGCACAAATATCTCAAATATTTCTAAATTAGTACCATAAACACTTTGATTTGTATTGCAAAAAATCACAAGAAGAATCACAAAATCCTGGAAGAGCTGAAAAGATGTTCAATAATATTTAATTTTAAGAATTCAATGACATTTCAACAGATTTTATCAATACATTCTGGCACAAACGGCCCTCTAAAAGCTTTTATGATCTTGATTTGGCCCAAAACGAAAATGAGTTTGACACCCTGATTTCAGACGTCGACTTGCTGGTGGGATTTGGGTCGTTATCCGGCTGGACCACCAAAGTGAGCTTCCATCAAAGGTCATCAACTAGGACATCACACCAAAACTATGATTTGGTATTTTTCTGAAATATTAGTTTTACAACAGATGATCCAACTTTGGTTCATCACTCCACAGAATATTTTCCCCAAATCTTAGAGATTGTGATGTTTTTTAGAAACTGTGTGTCTTAAAAACTCTTTTAAGACACAAATGTGAATACATTTGGGTAACCAGTGGAAACACTGCTATTCTGAAACATGTTATATCAATATTCGCAAAAATATGTACAAAGTTTTGTGCACATTTGTAATGGAGGCGTGTCGTAAGTTTATCATGGGATTTGTTCAATTGAGTGAAACTGAATAAACTGAACGTTTCTTCCTGTGTTCGTTTGAGTCCTGAAGCCTTGGAAATGTCTTTGTAAGCCTTGATGTGTTGCTCTTTGAGTCCTTTAAGCCTACTTCATGTTGTGAGACAGGTACTACTCAGGTGATTTCTTGATTCTATTTTGTCACGACTGGCTGTAGCTAGCGAAAGGTTCCTAAATATGTGGTACTTCATGATTTAACAATTGGCGAGTAGTATTTTCTTTCCTTAATAAAAATTGCTTTGTGTATTGAGTCAAGTTATCTTTGTCTGATTGACTTTAATATCTTGTGAATGCAAGAAAAAACTTGGGGACATCAGATAAGATAAAAACAGTAACAATACAACAGAGATGCTAATATTACCATCCGGTCCAACAGTGTGTGAAAAGAAAAGGTAAAGGTAATTTTATTTATATAGCACATTTTCAGCAATAAGGCAATACTAAGTGCTTTACAGGAATTAAAAGGAAATATAAACAAAATAAACCAAAGGAAAGAGCAAAAGAAAAAAAAAATCTAATGTTGATCTAAAGCAGTGGTTCCCAAAGTGTGGGGCGCGCCCCCTAGGGGAGGCACCGTGCCATTGCAGGAGGGGCGCGGGAAGTGGTATGGATAAATGTAAAAAAAAAAAAAAAACAGTTACACAAAAGTGTTTCACTGTAAATATGGTTTGTAGTGTGTTTTGTTGCAACCTGAAGTGTGAAATAAACATCAGTGGAGTTTGAAAACAAAATATGTGTTTAGGTTTATGTCTGGTTGAACGATGTGTGTGCCCAGTTGATGTTTTTTTCTTTTTTGGGGGGAATTTTATTGTAATCCATAGGTGAAAATCTTTGGGAACCTCTGATCTAAAGTATGTAAGCTAGGCGCTCCTGTTCAGGGTTGCCAAGTATCCTCTAGAAAAGTCTACTGAGAATAAATCAAAGTTCTGATGAATGAGGAGGAATAAAAGCAACCGAGTTGCAGAAACCTCTGCAACTCACTCCATGGTAAGGATGATGTATGAATCCAAAACGGCCCCTCAGCAACCAATCAATCAGCTGCAAACTAATGACGGCCATTTTCAGCCCCTGCCCTTTGGCTCGTGACGAATGCGCCAGGACTGCGGCGGCCGGGCAAGACAATAAGCACCTCTCAGTGGTTTGTGTTGGAGTCGGTATACAAACTTCCCTGGACTGATGGTGACGGATGGAGAAGACACGGCGGTGATGAATGCTGCCGGGTTGGCTCCGCTTAAACACACGATCCAGCAAAGTCGGGAATTAACTGCAGGATGGTGCCAAACCGCCCGGGCGAATGGAACCATTCGCTCCATCCTGCCTCATCATTCGCTCACCAACGGCATCCAGCTGCCAGACCTCCTGAACCGAAAGCCCTTTTTCCTAATTAGAGCTTCAATGCACTTAATAACTGTCGCTTTAATTTCCAAATAATGAACAATTATTCTTTGTTTGGCTTGGGCTGCAGCTCTGGAAGGAGGGGGGGGAGGGGACAAAAAAAGTGGGGTTGGTGCATTAATAGGGATGATTGGCGTTGCTTTAAGTGGCGTCTCCAATTAATCCTGCAGCATTCAAGTCTCGTATGTGTACCTACGCTGCTTCAGTGCAGCCAAGAGATTTCCTAACTGACTCGCCAGATATCTGGTGTCTATTTCGTGATGTGAATGTAGTAAATGTCCAATCCGAGGGCGAAAGGGATCAAAAGAAAATGGATCATGACCTTTGACCATCAAAGAGGTCAAAGGTCACATGTGGGGTACCCCAAAGTTCAATCCTAGGACCCCTTTTATTCAATATTTATATGCTCCCACTAGCTCAGGTTATAGCAGGAAATAATATTAGCTACCATAACTATGCAGATGACACACAGCTCTACATTACGATGTCACCAGGTGACCTTTGACCCCATCCAATCACTGAACAGATGCTTAGAACAGATAAATGTGTGGATGTGCCAAAACTTTCTCCAGCTGAACAGAAACAAAACTGAAGTTATTATTTTTGGACCTAAAGAGGAATGATCTAGAGTTATAGATCTAGAGTTATAGATCTAGAGTTATAGATCTAGAGTCAATGCTTCAGTTATTACAACTAAAAACCAGCGATCAGCCCGAAACCTGGGAGTAGTGATGGACTCTGACCTGAACCTCCAGAGCCACATAAAGACAGTTACAAAGTCGGCCTTCTATCACCTGAAGAACATTTCCAGGATTAAAGGACTAATGTCTCAGCCAGATCTAGAGAAACTCATCCATGCGTTCATCTTCAGTCGTATTGATTATTGCAACAGCGTCTTCACAGGTCTGTCCAACAAATCAATCAAACAGCTGCAGCTGATCCAGAATGCTGCTGCTGGCGTTCTGACTAAAACCAGGAAGATAGAGCACATAACACCAGTTTTAAAGTCCCTCCACTGGCTCCCTGTAGCTCAAAGAATAGACTTTAAAATACTGTTGTTAGTTTATAAATCACTGAACGGCTTAGCACCACAATACATTAAAGATATGCTTTTATTGTATCAACCTTCCAGACCTCTCAGGTCTTCCGGTTCTGGTTCTGCTCTGCATCCCCAGAACCAGAACCAAACGAGGAGAAGCAGCTTTCAGCATCTATGCACCACAAATTTGGAACAAACTTCCAGAAAACTGTAAAACAGCTGAAACACTGACTTCCTTTAAATCTCGACTAAAAACCCACCTGTTTAGGATTGTATTTGAAATGTAATCAATTACAAATTTATTGATGTAACTTGACTTAATGATTGATTCTATATTGCATTGTGATTCTGTGTTTGTTATGATGTAAAGCACTTTGAAATGCCTTGCTGCTGAAATGTGCTATACAAATAAAATTTGATTGATTGATTGATTGATCAGGATAAAAAAAATCAGGAAAGAAAGTTTCAGAAAGGGAGGATGTCTGGATCTGAAAAGCCATCAAAAATGATTGCATGGGTTGGACTTTGGTAGCAAAAAGCCAAACTGAGATGAATAACATTTTGCATTGTGTTGTTTCCACAGGAATTCAAAGGTCACGCTCTTCTGTAAGCCCGTCCACAGGAAGGAAACATGCCCCAACTGATCGACAAAATAAAATAAAATATTTTTTTGGAGAAAAAAAAGAAAAAGTTACACTCTGCCAGAAAACGCTCTGCCACTGCATAAATTTGAAGCCATCTATCAGATTTATTTTATTCCTGCATCAATCCCTTCAACGCAACGAGTCCCCAGCGTTCTGGATAAAGGAGACGCGTAACGGATCGGCTCAGAAACAAAAGGTTTTTCTTCATGCCAAAACTTTTGGGGCTAAAACACGTTAAGAAAGCATGAATCTTTTTTCTTAAAATATGATTTTTAAACTTGCATACAGTTAAAATAATCACTACACTGCAGTGAAACGACTACATTGGCTCTGACATTACCCCAGAGGTCTGTAAATGGCGTGTTCGGTTCCCTGTGCTTCAATTTTCTCCTTGTATTTGCTTGACATATGATGGCAAGCATTAGAATATTGGAAGTAAGCAATTTCTTTTCCATCAGCTCCTGTTTGCTCTCTCCACGCGAATAGCCTTCCTGCACACTGCGACATTTCCTGGCACCAACATCCAGACAGACGCGTAGTTTTCCTTGTCAGCATACAGCACTTTCTTCCAGGCATGACTGATACTTCACACCACTCAGCTGTGAAGTATCAACAGAGTCATGCCTCTGTTTCGGGGAATAGGCCAAGGTGCACAGCTGTGTCGGTGAAGCAGAAACGAGCAGAAATGTCTTTTCAGGATGGGAAAATAAGACCTGAGGATGGATTCACCAAGATGCATACTTGCTCGAGTTTTTTAGCACCTGCTAGCTACTCCATCTTGGAATTGCAGCGCAGAATGTTTTTGCAAACACAAATATCACTCATGAAAACGGATTCACATGGACAGTGATATGGAGTAGAACAGAAATATCCTTTATTGTCCCACAACGGAGAAAAGCAGAGTGACGGGCAGCAACAGCAAATAGACTCAGACAGAGATGGAATAGAAAATTATGTGACAAAACAAGAAAAATACTGTACAGTAAGGCCTAAACTTCACCATTAATACTATAATATTTACATTTATTGAGGATTTTTTGAATGGCAATATTTACAGGTGCGACAATAGTTTCATCATGAATTGAAATTGTAATAATTTATGACGATAAGAAATCTTTCACGATAAATGATACGATCTTGCAACAGACTTTAGAGTATCTAAAATCTTACATTATGTGAGTCTAAATGTCTAAAAGTTTGTTTTCTGCAAAATCATTACAGTATGTTTGTTTGTTGTGCTGCTGTTTTGTTTCCAGTGCGTATTTTGGGATCAAGAGTGTAAAGTATGCTACTTTAACGATGATGTCTTCTTTTTCTCCTTCTTCCCCCTGCTAAATCATCTAGAAACTAAAGCGTAACACCAACCTACACAGTTTGTGAGCGCCCCCATGTGGTCAGACTCTTTTATAGCTAAATTACTTAATTATATTCTTTTCAAACCAGATTAGTGGACTCTTCATCAGTGTAATCCTCTAGATTCGTTTGGTACAGTTGGCGTCTCAAAGTTTTTCAAAATGTTGTTTAAAATCTGTGGTCAAACTTTGTATTCGATCGGAAAATATATAAGAAGACGACTTTAAAAACAATTTAAACAAATATATTATGTGTCCACACTGCAGAAAAGGAATCGTGTGACAGAGGTTTGGCAATAAATAAATATTTTATGTAGTTTGAGTATTACAAAAAGCTCTGGTTTTGAAGAATCTCACACTTATTTTTTGCTCTGATTCAGATTTTTATCCCCTAATTGGATTTATAAAGCCTAAAAGAAATGGTGTCAGCAGAACACATCTCAATCTTTGCGATTGAGATGTGTTCTGTGTAAAATATGAACATTGTCAAACAACATAGACAAATGCTTTGTAATAAAAACCATGTGTTTCTTGGGTCTGAACAGTATTATCTCTGCAGAGCTTTTGGGAACAAACATTGCCTGGAGCGAAAATAAAACGAGCATCTTGGAGGTTTGGCATGCTCGATTCTGCAACTCTCCTTCACTGCAATTTGCAGCAGCAAGTTACTTCTTTCTCACTTTTTGGCTAGGATTTAGTGAAGTATGTACTTTGTTTTTCCAAGTTAAGTGGACAATCTTGTTTTTTTTTTCTCTCTTTTCCAGCCTCCTTTTCTTTTGTTGGATTTAAGTTTTGGGTCCTGGTGGAATAAAAAGAGCTGGAGCCTTCACCTAAAAGAAAATAGTTTGTAAAGTCCTCTGCTTCAGCGCGTCCTTCACTGAATTCACCGCCTGTGGTGCAGAATTTAATTCATCAACTAACTGATTACATACAGCCTTCATCTCTACCTTTAAACCAGTGGTTCCCAAAGATTTTCTTCTGGGCCCCCCTATGGATTACAATAAAATCCCCACCAAAAAATAAAAATAAAAACAATATACTGCAGGAATGTAGAACATTTATTTATCTTTTGTGAAGTCTAATTTGGATTCTTTTGTGTGTGTGTGTGTGTGTGTGTGTGTTTCTTTTATTAACTGATAACTGCAGAAGCAACACTCCAGACTGATTGAGAAACATCTTGGAAATCATCCTGCTTTCTGCATCGAACTTCAAATTTTAGATCCAGTTGGCGTTCTTTTACCTCACGAATGAAGGGACTCGATGGAAATGCTTTTGAAACCACAGTTATTCTCCTCCTACTCTCCAATTATGCAGTAATTGGAGTCATTACTGCCGTTAATTTTGTGCTCTCGTTCTGTTTTTTCAAAAATAAAAAGTACTCTTGGCTCGGCGCTTTGGCATTTAGCTGCAACTCCATTCTGGACGGCGCTGTGGTTGACATTAACTCTGTTCCCTTTGTTTTTCCTCCTGGATTTGTTCTTCTGTGTTTAGCTAACTGAACAGAATCTTTAAGCGAGCTACTGCTGCCATTACCTGTGTGTCCTTTAACTATTTTAACCTAGAAAGCAAATATTCACCATTTGATTTTCCTTCCTGATGTGAATTAAATCTGAATTTAACTGAATAACGGTTGGATATTTGCTGTGTATCAGTTGCACTTTAAAGAAAACAAATGTAAAATACAGAAAAACAATAAACAAAAACCTTCGATGGAGCTTCTGGAAATCATGAAAACAGAAAAATAAAGCACAAGTCAAGGGCAACAGTTGCAGGTGGCGGCCAATACTCCAAGGAAGCAAAACATTTCCACCCTGTGTTATTCAGGCGCAACAATGCTGCTGAATAAATCATAAATGCAAATACTGTGACATTCTGGATCTTCTGTGCAGCTTTGTTAGTAGTTCTTACTGCTAAACTCTGCTGCTCAAATGCATTTTCCTTAAAAATGTGGGGTTGTTTAAGGGGAAATAAACTAAACTACTGCAGTGATATAAAATATGCAACCAGCATGCATCGTTACAAAACAGGCAGAACTGACCACAACTTCTTAGTCGATCATCCTCTAAAAACATTTATAACTACCTACTTAAAAAGCTCACAGCCCACATATACCTTAATATGCATTAGTATGGAAAATGGAAACTATCTTCAGGCTAATATGGATGGTCCTCCAAATTCAATCAACTTACTTTATTTTGGTAAATTGTCAACATTTAACACAGGAGACAAAAAAACAACAATAAACAAACCCATAATTTACCAAAAAAGGAATAGGCTGAAGCCAAAGCTTATACTTGCCTACCCTATTTATATTCTTAGCATCCTACCAAGATATCTTCACAATACATATGTACATCTACATAACAGAGTAAGATTGTACCATTTTACATTTTAAGGCTCTTTTAAAGCTCACCAAGAAAGGACATCATTTTAAATCCTCATTCAAATTACCACCCTTGATTATACAGCCAATCAGTATCAAGGAAAATAAATGTCGTTCCCTGATTGGCTGCCTTGTAGTTATGTAGCTTTGGGTTTAGGTATTTCAGCGCCTCAAGCTGCATTTTTTTATTATTATTTATTTTTAGGATTTTGTTGGCTCCAGTGGCCTTTATTTGAAAGTAATCCAACAAGACAGAAGGTAATGAGAGAGAGGGAAGACAAGCGCCAAATGTCGCCAGGCCAGGAATCGAACCTGCGACTACCGCCACGAGGACTAAGGCCTCAATACATGGGTGGTGCTTTGCCCCTGTGCCGCCACAGCACCCACTCAAGCTGCATTTTTATCAAATATTCGGAAATATTCTATGAAAAAAACTCAGACAATCTGCGTTGCTCATTTTAGAAGTTATTTAGTTTGTTAAAATAGTAGCTATGCCACTTGCTGGGACAAATAGATAACTGTAATTGTCAAAAATCTGACATTTGTTCCCGACATGTTGCACTTTGGGCTCCTGTGTTTGTTAATTTGGTGCTAAAACTAAGTTTTCTGTTTGGTTTGCCAACTACCTAAATTAGACGCTAAATTATTTGTATTATTTTGAGTTCAGACTCAGTTTGCATGGCGTACAGTTTCGGCTCCTCTCTCCAACACTTTGCTTTTATTCTCACCTTGCGTCTAATGAAATGGTCTTTAAAACACAGAGACATCGTCTCGTTTTAAAAAGGGGCTCCATCGTCATGACAACAGCTGCTTTGTGCTAAAAATAAAGAAAAGAAAGAAAATAAATTGGATTTTCTCAGGATTCATACTTTTTACTTTGCATCTCATAATGCGCCTCGAAAACTGATCCCACTGTGAATAGCTACTTGAAATTATCTTCAAGCGCATCTGAGGGAGAAAGCAGAAACATTTCAGCGATGAGGCGACGGGCCTAAAGTGCAGCACTAACCCGCTTTTTGTCATTTCCACACAGCCTAATCAAAGAAGCTGTGATTAATGGCATCTCACACGCTCTTTGAGGAGATGACAAGCGGCGGATGCGGCTGAACGTCACCTCTTCAAGGCCCGACACTTCCTGCTACAAGACGAATAATAACACGCTTTCCACACAGCAGCACCTGCTCACACAGCCAAACCCCCCGCCGCCGCCTGAAAGGCCGGCAGATGACTAACACGTCTCAGCAACCAGGCAGGAGGACAGCTCCCAGTACTGATCCGGGCACCATTAAGAGCCAGGCTGAGCTGAAATGGATTTCAGCGGCGCTAAATGGACAGCTCCAGCAGAGTATTTCACTGCCACGTCCGCGACTCCTTTCACGGGGAGAAGTGGGACCCTGGAGAGAAAATCGCCGCCACAATGCACTTCTTCCACTGCAGGAGGCGGTCGGAGCAGAAAGCCGAGAGGAAATGATCCCGAATGGGCCTCAAATGTCATCAGGCTCCTGTCATTATTTTAAATTGGTGTGAAGGGTGAGGACTGGGGCCTGTATGCCGGTTTCTATATAATAACATTATTATTTGGAATTGCCATATTGAAGAACTACCCTGTATTTGACAGGGGAGAAGTTTGTTTAAAGCAGAAAGAGTGGCAGAGTTGGGTAAAGAATGAACATGTGGGTTTGACATGTTTAAACTAAACTATAAGAATAAAGTTGGGGACCGCTCCAGTTTTTTAATTTCCAATACTGATATCTTGCTGATACCGATTTGATACAGAAAATCGGTGCTTAGAAGTTTTTGTTTTTCCCCCCCAAAAAATGTACTAAATTACAAATTTATTTGATAACTGCACCAGTACAGCACATTTAATTAGCTTCCAAAGCTTGGTCAACCGTGAAAAAATAAACTACAACAAACTTTCTTTCAAATAGTTTGGAGTTAGGAATTAAAATAAACTATAAAGCATGACATCACTCAAAGCACAAAAATAGAACTAGACTAAATAGATCTTTGGGCACCGATGTCGTTCCACGAGCAAATGAAGGAAATGACATGAAAATATCTTAAGACATTGAAGGCAACTTCCTGTTTCACAAAATGTAAACAAAATGGAGTAACGTTTTAGCAGCTGTAGGATTTCTCCTTTGTGTTTGGTAAAAGAACTTGAGCCATTTCTCCTGTTGGCAAAAGAAACGCTCGGGTTTGTTTTGGTTGTATTTACCCAGAATGCCCTGCACTACAGACCCTTTGCACGTCACTTTTTTTCGAAACTCGGCCCGCTCTGCCATGACGGACGTCAGAACAACCAATGCGCTCCTTTAAAGCCTGTCTAAAAACGCACATCTGTAACGTAAAACTGTTTCTATTCAGTTGATTTCACGTTAAAAATTGTTATAGGAAACTCCGCGGTCGGCTGCACAAACAGACAAAGATAGAAACCAAACTTGTCATTTCACTGTATAACTTTAAATGAGGAAAGATACAGTGGTGCTGGATTTCAGCCGTCAATAATAATGACTGGCAGCCCTCAGTGTAACCACAGATTTGCAGTGAACACTTTTTACAAGGTAAGAAGACTAACGTTCATTTACTTTATAAGTAAGTGTGATTAGAAAAATATCAAATATTATGGAGAAGGTGTGTCTAAACCGTTAGTAACCATGGAGACAGTGCCCTACCGTCATATAGCCTAGCATGTATGGAAAAAAAACTGGTTAGCATCTCGCCTGCTGTACGTTTTTAATGGTGCTCCGGTTTAAGGAAAACCATAGTTTATGACATAATGACATAAATCATGTGGTGTGAATTCAGGTAAAGTCGTTAATTTAATCAAAATGTCAGGAGGGAGGATGTAAGGGTCGGTTTCTAAGCTAGCTGCTTCCAACTGTTTTAAATACCGCCGTCTTTGAGCCCCAACCACAGACAAATTAGCTCGACTCGAACAAGTAGAAGCCACGAATAAACTGGAAAAAAATAATTTGGAAAACTATTTCTGTCACTCTGTTCAATACTCCCGTCCCTCACTTCCAACGTCCGTCATGGCGCCTTGAATGATTAATTAGTTGTAAAGAGTCAATAATTTGCTTCCTCCATTCCACTAGGATCCACATGCATCCAGAGTGATTCTAGGACAAACCAAAACAACTAAATGCAGAAAAATGCCACTAAGTGCCACTTTTAGATGGATATCTGGGTTCAATCAGGGACACATTTATAAGTTTCAGCCCTCAGACCCTGAATGCTGTAGATAAGTGGGCAGACTCCTGCAGCAGAGTTCATCCTGTTCTCTGCATGTAAAACATGATACAAAAAAGAGATGACATTTCTAATTTGTTTTATCTGAACATCCACCATGTGAGAGTTACCAAAACATTGCAGATGTTTTCTTTAATTTAAATGGTTGGAATATTTTTCCGATGGCATTCTGAATAAGCCAATGGTCAAATTTTCAATCACAATTTTTCAACCACAAAGAGCAAGAACACCAATCAAAAACTTTGTTTTGAAGACATTTTCCCAGAATGTTACTAAGGCAACCGAACTAGTCCATTTAAGGTCACTCTCTTTTGTTCAATTTGGAGATGTGGGCAGGAAATAATTCAGTTGTTATTCGATTGCGATGAAGGAAATTCAAAACCGGAGACTCACAGTGGCGATTACTCCTTCAGATCAGGTCAAACGTTCCTGCATATTTCATTCTGACTTATAAACCTTATTAAACAAAGATATTTCCAGAATACGACCGTTTTCTCTCCCAAACCAATTCAGAGACTTGACTGCACACTTTCATAACTTTCAGTTTAGATTAGTGTGGCTGCTCTGCAGACGAAGAGCAGAAAATGAGAAATATTTGCATCATACAGTTTTATGATGGCTACATTAAAAAACACAGTTATTATAAATAAACTCAGTTAGAAAAGAGTTAACTTGAGACACATTTTAACAATTCTAATAGTTCTTTTTATTTTATCTATTTTTAAATTGTTTCTAAGATTGAATTATTAATGCACAAATCTTCATATTTATTTTATACTTATTAAATTTATGTCATGAATAACTAAGTGAATATTGCATAATTTATTTAGAAAACATTCATATTTAACTTTTATCTACTTAATAGATACATCGTCATATTTATGCATTTCTTTAATTATTTTATGAACACATATTAAATAAATCTATCCACATGTCTGTCATAACAAAATATGAAAACATGAAAAATATTTCCATATATGTTTGTCATTAATGGAAATATTTATATTTAACCTACATATTTTTACTAATAAAAATATTTATGAATATTTTTTTAATTTATAAAAATATAACAAATATTTATTTTATAAAAAATATTTGTCATGTTTATTATAGTATGAAATATTTTCATAAAATATAAAGTTGTATTAAATACAACTTTGTTTTTATTCCAAGATTATTTGTTGATTATTCAGATCTAAATTTATAAAATAATACATCTTCATAGAAATAAAATTTATTTGCTTCCATGAATATTAAACAAATGCACCTTCATTTATATTATGAAGACTTATTTACTCATTAACAGAAATACACAAACCATCCTAGGATATTTATTTACGTATGAATGTGACGTTTCTGACCAGTAATATCACCTGGTCGTCTCTTTAAAAACATTTTGTACTTTGACTGGATACATACAGACCTAACTGCAGTTCAAATGCAACAAAAACATAAAAATCCAAACTTAACAACCATTAAACCTGCTGGTCTTTGCAGCTAAACAACAGAAAAATGTGCCATGCCAGTGCTTTTTGAAACGACAGTGACAAATGTTTTCACTTTCAAAAATAGTCGCAAAGTGTGAGGTGGCTGCAGCGGTGTCTGACAGAGTAAATCACAGAACTTGTGAGGACATTTTACTTTCATTTTGTTAAAATTAAGCTTTCTCCCAGCATACACAAAGCTCGTTTTTGAAGGTCGACTGTGGAAAAGCCAGTTTTTACAGTTTAAATAGGGCTGCGGGTCGCTGTAAAAGCTTGCAAGGAGGACCTGAAGCGTACCCTTCCTAATCTGTTACAATTAATCACGGCTTCATGTTAGGGATCGTTACCTTTTATGGCTGGAAACCACTGGGCAAAAACGCAGCGTATCCTCACTGTTCTGGATTATTTACATCACTATTAGAAACTTTCTCAACATTCTGGCATTAAAGCGACAAAAGGAATAGCTGCTTCACTCTATGAGCTCTTTTGGAGCATATTTTGTAAATTTAAAGACAAACACACCAATCTGGGAATGCATTTGTATGATGCGCTGCGCTGGTTTTGCCTGCGTTGCTCCCCCAGCCTCTTGACCGTGATGAATCGCATGCAGAGCGAACATTTGTCACAGTGGGCCACATGTCCTTTCATCACACCAGGTCTCCCCCTCTCTCTTCGTCTCACTCTGCCTCTCACCTCTCATTCCTTCAACCTCCGTGGTAGTTTCATTTCCCAGAAAGAAAAAAAAAAGCTTTGTTGTGAATTTATCACCATGCTAGCCTCTGAGCTGCATTAGCTACGCCCTAAGGCTTCCCATAGGGACCGGCGGCGCATGGTGGAGCCGAGGTAGACGCTGAGCTCTCTAACCTGACTAAATGGAGAGCAGAAGGACATGGAGGGATAATTTCCGCTACATGAAAAGCCTCTAACTGAATAAACATGCGGCATGGTGGAGTGAAAGAGTCCCACAATGTTACACACTGCTCAAACTAGTTAGATTTTATGTGACAGAAGAAAAAGTAGAGCTTCATTCTGAAGCAGAAGGAAAATGATTCATGTTTGTTCACATCACCATCATTTAGTGTGATTCAATAGGACTAAAGTTCCTTTGCCTTGAAAGTCCGGTTCGTTTTGTGAGGTGAGAATGCGTAATCGACCAAAAAAGCTAAATCTGGTCTGGCTAAAAACCTCAGCCTGTTTGGTTGAAGTGAACTCTGGTGCGGTTTGAATGCATATGTGGATGCAAGTGGACCAGAGACCGCTCCAAAAGCAGAAAGTGGAATACAGTGCACTTTTGGCTAGTGCAAGTAGGAGAAATGGATTTGTGGTCTTTTACCAAAGACGAAAGACAAATCCTATAACCGCTAACATCTTATGCTACTATGGGGGAATTTTTCTGCCATTTGGAGAGCACTCATTTTCAGTCTGAAAGCGATAATTAATGTCTGTCTTTCTTCTCAAAACTTGGAGTGCTTGTACCCAAAACTTCTGCTCTCTCAAACCTTCCTCCTCACACTCAAAAGTTTTCTCCGCTCGGATCAAATCTCCTCTTGCAAACCTCTCTGCTCACTTCTAAATCATTTTCTGCTCACACATGAAACAAAGAAGTACCGTCGCCTGGCAACCTCTCAGCCAATAGAATGAAATTGTTACACTGGGTGCGCTTGTTTCCTTCTAGTGGGTGTGCTTGTGTGGCTACTGATCTTAGGCAGGAGTTTGTTCACCCAACCAAAGAAAGTTTTCCACAGAACCAAACATGTTACAACTTCGTCACAACATGACATCTGTCTATCTATGCCATTTTCTATATACGTTTACAATGTGAGAAAAGGACAATGTGCATGTTGTTTCCTTTAGTAGTTCTTGGTGCAGCGCCCCCACAGGTGAGGAGGGGAACAATTTTTTCAAAAGGTTTGGTTTGTTTGACAGTGCAATTTGAAGGCGAACTCTACCAGCGGAAAATTTGACTAATGTCGCAACTTTGGTCCTCGGTTGAATCGACTCTATTGGACTATCAGGTGTGAAAACACACTAAAAATCTTAAAAGTGTGGCATACATTTAGGGGAGAATCTGCAAATAGGACATTGGTTACAGCAGAAAGTTGAATGGGACACAGGAAACATGTCAACTTTGGTCAGATGAGACCAAATTTTTAATAATTGAAACCTAAAATATGCATTAATACACACAATGGAATATAAAACAAACCAAAGATTTAGGTTTTGGTTTCTGTAGTTAAAAAATTAGACACTGTTTCCTGGAAATAACTCCAATCATGTGTAGCCGAGGAAAACATCTGGAAAACAGAAACTTGCATCATTTCCATCTGCGTTCCAAGAAAACAAAGCAAATTTGATAAACTTTCCCTTTTTACTTTGAAGATGAAACAAATTGCCCCAAATCACGATCTTATTGGAGAGGTAATTATACGAATAAAAGTCCTCCAGAAATTCAGCTTGAACCTGTGGAGATTTTCTTTGTATGAGGAAGATTTGAAGGTGAAATATTAAATATCTGAAATATGAACGGTGTGATTGCCAGGAGGAGGGCGCTCCCTTGAAGGAGGCAATAAAACAACTCATTAAAACTTCTCGTCTGCTAAGACAGAAGATAAGAAACTGGAAGAGGTGGAGGTGGTGAGAGAGGGTAGATTCTAACAAAGAAAACCCAAACAGGCTCTGAAACCCACCATTTTTATCAGGCTTTTCAGATTCAATGTCAAACCTACTCTGCATATCAGTAATAACTGGGATTTTAATAACAAGGAGTGCCTGAAAAAAGTCGATAATAGATTACGGACGACGAGGACTCGCTGTGTACAGGCACATTCAGGATGACACTTCTTAAATGGAGCAATCAGCGCAGAAGATGTCGAGCAGCACAATTATTGACCTTGAACTGAATACCAGCGAAGATGAATGGACGCAGACAGAATTACTGAAAACCAATTTCTGGTTTGATAAAACACTTAACATGTAGCGAGTCTATGGAGTTACATTAAAAGCTTCGTTTTCCTGAACTACAACAGGAGTCTCTTACAACTCTGGGTAGAAAGATGCTTTTTTCTTTGGTTACAAAGAGATTTAGAAAACACTTTCTGAAACTCAAAGTATTGGGTTCTCTCCACTTCAATG
Source organism: Xiphophorus maculatus (assembly GCF_002775205.1). Taxonomy (NCBI): domain Eukaryota; kingdom Metazoa; phylum Chordata; class Actinopteri; order Cyprinodontiformes; family Poeciliidae; genus Xiphophorus; species Xiphophorus maculatus. The sequence continues at coordinate 4,033,759 of NC_036463.1, forward strand.
GTCCGTGATGTCGTCAAATTACTTCAAGTTAGACTTTTTTTTTTTTCTCCGAAGAGGTTTTTGCGGCGCTAGTGGCTCGTATTTTTTCTACAGTAGGCAGACAGGAAGGAGGGTGAGGAGAGGGGGGAAGACACGCGGTAAAGGTCGTCGGGACCGGGAGTCGAACCAGCGACGTCCGCGTCGAGAACTAAGGCCTCCAAACGTGGGGCGTGCTAACCCCCTGCGCCACCACAGCACGCCAAAGTTAGACATTTTTAATATATTCCCAAACCTTTTAGATCGGAAACCAAACAATATAATATTTTATCAAAAATAAAATGAATCTATTGACTCAGTAGAGTGCTGCATCATGACAAATATATATTTTCTTTACTTTTAATGTATGCACACATTATCTAGTACTTGATTGTAGGGGTAGATTATACGATTTTTTACTTCCAATTACTTCTTTTCATTCAAAATTTTTGTTACTGTTAAAGTTGTAAGTGAATGAAATGAACAACAGATTGGCTTCTGCGGTAGAGATAAGGAGGTTTCTGCTATTCATACTAAGGTTTATTTGGTGCTTAAACTATTATAATAAAGAGTTTTTAGAGCGGTCTCAAATATGTGAGGATTTCAGTTACTTGTTCTTAAATAATGAGATTTCAGTCTGATCAGTTCTGCCTATTTTGAGTTCCTTTTAGATTGAGATGTTTTAGGGCGTCTTGTCACTTTAAATTCAAATAAGCTGGCCACGCCCCCCCAAATTCAACTTTTACCCTCGCACATGAAAATGTTCGCAAACAGATGCACAACTATACAATCATACATCTTTGAAAAGCAGAAGTGGAGCCTCCTGCACAACCAATAAGAATACAGCAAGCGGTTTATGGATAGTAATACAACAACAAAACACTTGTCTTTTCCAGCAGCCATTGTACAGCACATACAGCGGTAAAACCAGCTGACCAAACATGCGGGAGCTCAGCTTGTGTCGCTGGGTGACGGGCTAGGCTTGGCGAGGGTTGCTAGGTAACCGGTAGTGCCTGCTGATTTGAGACATTACATTTCGGAGGTTTTTGAAACTACTAATTTTCCGGACACCAAAACACATTAACCTATTGCCAAAAACCATTCGGGTGTTTTTTTTTTTTTTAGAAGCAGTAGAAACTCAAATGGAAATATAAAAACATGCAAAATGTGAATTCTTTCACAAATACAATTAAAATACTAATTGTATTTCCATCTCATCTAAAAAGTTAGTTTGTGGGCAGAGCTTTAGGATTACTAGGGTGAAAACCAAAAGTAGATATTGTGTAAAAAAGATGGTGGTCTAAACTGACTTGTTTGGAAAAACCTTTCATACCTCAGGATGAGCCAAAGGAAACTGCTGGCTGGTTAGACGGATGAATGGATGAACGGATGCGTATACTGGTAATCTGGCTCAAAGAGAATCAACAACAGAAAGCAACAAGCCTTTCCCGACAGCCTCCCTCTGTGATTTGCTGACAGAGAACAGAGAGTTCACACATCACTTGTCTGGCAGATCTGAGCTTTCACTGTGGGGGAAAAAAAATGATGGCCATAAATCAGAAACTAATATCTGAAACCAAAGTGACAACTGGAGGTGCATTCGGGTGGTTCTGTCTCCTGCGTGCTGGAAATAGCCTCCTGGAAATGCCAACGCGCAGCACGTGTCAGCGAGCAAGTTGTACATCTGAGGGGAGAGGGAGGGAAGCGGCGCAGCCAGACTGTCAAATCAAAGGGAAATCAAAACACGACACGGTCGACCAGTCAAAGTGTCAATGAGGACCTGCGAGACGGTGCCGCTTCCTGCTGGGCAAAAGTACAAGCTGATTAAGTGAAGACACCGGCATCTGGGGAGGACAGACAAGCCAGGAGAAACATCAACAACACAGACAGAAAACATCACTTATTCATCGGGTTTGTGGGGAAAAAAATTAATATTATTATTTGTGGGCAATTGATATGAAATTAACTCAAACACAAGGTTAATTTTGCTTAGACAAATGAGCGAGTCTAAGTCTTCATTCTTTAGCCCTTCTAGGCCAAACATGTCGGCAAGGACACATTTACAAGCCAACTTTGTGGTACCGTAACTCTGCATTACTTTGCGCCATCTGAAAAATTACAACAGTTTCTGGAAGGGGAGACGTTGCGCTTTCCAGCTAATATCGGGGTATTACGGTAATTCCACGCCCACCATAGCAGAGAGCACATTTCACTTCAGTTTACTTTGATGAAACACTCTTAATAGACTGTAAATTGTGAAAATTACTGCTAGATATTGAAAGTTCCAGTTGTTAAAGAGAAAAGGGCAAAAACATTTAATCACAGGACATTTAAAGAACTTCGTACAATTAAAAAAAGAAAATATATCCAGGAGGAGATTTGAAACTTAGGCATTAAAGGGTTCAAATATGTTCAAAATATCAAAATATTTGGACCAAGACAAGAACTAAGTACACATATCGTTTCTAAAGAAATGAGATAATAAGGTCTTTTAAAAATAAAAGGGAAATAAACTAACAAAAATAGGATTTAAATGAATCAAAGAGACCTAAAGCCTGCAGAACAAAAAGCAAAGCAAAAAACTCTATAGCTATTTAAATAAAAGGGGAAAAATTGACAGAACTGCAACCAGAAGTAAACAAAACAATGTCTGCGTTTCTTATTTGTATGCTAAATATTGCTGAGCAGGAAACAGCGAGACGTGGGGGACGTTGTTATGGCCACGTTTAGAGGCCCGTTGTTTTCACTGAAGTATTTGTTCTGACATGCAAGCCAAACAAGCACCCTGTGTGCCCGGCTGAAAAGACTTCCTTCATGAACAGCCTGACAACAACAACAACTTATCATTGAAGTAATTATGAAAATGCCATTAGCCAGCTGCGATACTCTAATCAGACGAGGCAAAACACAAATGAAGGGAAACTATCTGCCCGAGTTCGCAGGTTGATTCGGGGACACAACTGGGACATAAAGTCCAAACCACGCTCCCACTCTGCTCTTTACATCAAATGGATAGACGCAAAGTGTTGGCAGCAGGGCAATAATTAGCAGCAACTGGCGCCAGAAGAGAAGAGTGCCTAATGGCGTTGTTGGGAGGCTTTGTACGTTTTATACCCTCAACACTCAGAGGGAGAACGAACACATTCATGGAGTTTGGATTAGCAACTACGTGGCAACTGATTCTTTTATACGCACAGCTGTCTGCATACAGGAGAGGTAAAATACTGCCAACTTTAAATTATTTTCCACACAGCAATGTGCAAGATAATGTGCATAACCAAAGAGACAAGCCATCATATTTCTCTGAAAATTATCTTTATCACTCAGAGTGAGAAGAACATAATGTCTTTATCTTGTCCCTTGTTTTATTTCAACAAAAGCTGCATTCAGTGATTAAATTATGCAACTTCCAATCCACAGGGGAGATTTCATTTCCACCCACTGCCTCATATTGATGTAGTTAGTCTGAATTTTACCCCTTATTATGTTTCAACAGTTTCATCCACACACAATTACACAGATTGCTTTGTCTTAGTTCATTGCCTAAGTACAGTAAGCAATAAAAATATTAAAGAAACATGAAACTTAAAGAGCTCGAAGGTTGATTCAAGAAGAATCTGGGTTTCCACTGATGAAAGGTTGGGCAGTTGAAATGAAAATGAAAATATTCTGTTATCTTAGACACCCACAATGCTTTCGATACAATCAGTAAGAGCATTCAGGGTTTATTTCTTTGGTCTTGATCTTGTAAAAATTAAAATGCTGAACCTACGGCTATTTTTATACAGTATACAACATATTTAGCATATTTGTATAATTTTCTGTTGCATAATAGTCGCCACAATAATTACACATACATACCAAAACTCACAAAACATAAATGCTGGGTGTTGAAAAAAATCATTTGTTAGAGAATCACAAATTGAAAGAAAAAGCAGAAGTAGAACTTTATTTACCTTCCAAACGTGATAGCATACACAACTTTTTCACTGTTACAAAACTCAATCATATTATTTTGAACATATTTACTGTAGAGGATGTTTGGGTGGAAATTTGTCATGAGGAGGGTTGTACAAACGCTATCAGAGTCCTACATTAAGAGACCAAAGTCAGTGTCTGAGTCGTGTGACAACTTAATGACACTGTAGGACCACAAGGTTGATTTCTGGCGTCAGGCTGATGGCACTGGCAGAGAATGTAATCATCAAGTCTGTGTGGGACAAACAACTCGGCACATATGGTGTTTCAGAAAAGCAGGATTTCAAATGTCAGTAACTATCACAAAGGGCAAAGACAACCAGTCGAACGTTTATTTACATTTGATTGCACTGAATTAAATTTGTTCTCACCAGTGTTGTTCAATGCTAACTAAAAACAATGCTGTGCTAACCCTAAAGCATTAATTATAAACATTAGTTCAGTTAAAGTGGAAGCTAATGATAATGACAGCAACCACTCAGGTGTTCTGGTTCTGGTCTGTTCTGCATTTCCAGAACCAGAACCAAACAAGGAGAAGCAGCATTCAGCTTCTACGCACCACACATCTGGAAGAAACTTCAAGAAAACTGCAAAACAGCCGAAACACTGAATCCCTTTAAATCTAGGCTAAAAACCGTTTGTGTTTTTTTCTGTAGGTTTGTGGTGAGAACAACTGAAATTAAGTAGAGGAGACTTCTTCATCCACTTCTAAATAAGAGCACAAATATAAACATTTAGCCACTCGAAGGATTCCTAACAGTCAATAACCAAAACTTCAACACTGATGTTAACCTTTATTCAGCTGGAAGTCTATAAAACAGCAAAAGAAAAATTTATTTAGTGGAAGATAAATGCGCTAAACATCTTCAAAGTTAGCTAAAGCGCTAAAGGAACACTTAGCTCCGCCCACCACTGGTTTTCACCGCAATCATTGCCTTTGTGCAACCAAAAAAAATCCAGTTCTTCCTGCTTAAATAAATTGTCAACAGAGAATAAAGTTTGCAGTCATCTTCTTTGCATTAAACAGACACTTTTTTGAACATGTGGATTTCTAGGAAATAATTTACTGACCAACTAAAAAGAACAAACTCCACAAAAGTCCTCTTGTAAAATTGTAGCAGGAAAGCCAGAGAAGCTATTTTAAGTCAGATCTTTCTCGAATTGAGTTTGACAGATGTGTGAATACACACTTTCACTCAGAAGCACCCCTCAGAGAAAGCCTGGATTAGTGCAAACAAGCCCCCACAGAGATTCAATCAAACACCTACGTCTCTCTGGAGAGCAGTGACATTTGAAGGGAGAGCTCTGACTAGGGGAGCTTATGCCATTTCATTCTAAAATTAAACCAAAAATAAAAATATAAAAATCTCAGCCATCTACACCAAAAAGCTATAAGAAAAGTGCTCTGTTTACAAACATTCATAAATCTCATTTTTAACAAATGTCTTCATCAAAGCTTCATGGTGCCTTTATAAGCTAAAGGGTTTTGAGATCTTTTCCTTGTTCAACAATATGATGGTTGCTTTCCTTAAAGCTGCAGGAAGGCATATATAACATGAATATTTGATTACAACATAATATGTCTCTTGTAAGTTAGCTTGACCATGCATGCAAACAGACAATGGAGTTCTTCACAGGGCTGTGCACCACTGTGGATCCAGCCATTTTCAAAAAACATAAAGCCATAGTGTTCTCTGGAGCTCATTAAATATTAACAATGCTTTTGCAAAATCTTCTAATCAACACTTATTACTGCTGGGTCCATCCCTGAAATCTGTTTCCAGCCTGCTAACGAGACAGGAACAGCAGATTTAGGAAGTTTCCAGCAGCTTGTGAAGTCCACATCTTGCTCTTGTTCTCATCTATAGTGAATATATTCATTATAACTACAGAAAAGGAGCAGAGTGCACAGCAATGTGTTCATAAAGAGCGTTATCTGCAAAGGCTCAGGAGGAAAAGTGGGTTCAAGCTAATCTTCATCACAAATAAACCAACTTGAGCCTTGAAAGAAAACTGAAGCAGCTTCAACTTTTATTTCCTCATCATGTTTCCTTCCAACTGAAAACAAACTAGCTTGACCAATTACAAAATAACTTCATTTTGGACTTTATCTTCATCCCTATGAATAAAGGTGTTTTAGAACCATAAAGCTTCTTCATTGCTGCATCCTATGTGCACAAAGAAGTAGATGATACTGTAAAACCACACAGGCGCAAATTTCTTGTGAATTGTGTTTTATACACATCATGTGCATTTTTAAATGATCCTATTCTGTTCTGCATTTCTTACGTTGTAATTTTGCCCATATGTTATTCTTATTTTTCAGCTTTTCTATATTTTTACCTTTAATGTACACATGAACCTCCTCACTGTAGGAGAAATAAATGATATTTCTGTTAGATCAGTTCTGGACAAACAAAACCAGATCATTCAGGAAATGCTTGGTTCAGATATTTCATCGTATTTTTATATGAAGAAGTCCTGGATTAATCCGTTAGTGTATTGAAATATTTCTTCCATTCTGTTTTTTCTTGTTGGTGACTGTTTCCTTGCGTGACAGCAAAATGAAAAAGAAGACACAATTTCTAGATGCATGAAGGTGCCACAAACAATTATATGCAGGTGTTACATGAAGAAAATGTCAAAGCGTCATAGAAATCAGGATGAAGACGGGTTCTGATGGCCCAAAACAAAAGACAAAGATGATGTAAAGACGCTTGTAAGAGTGTGTCACTCACTAACTACAGTGACGATCTGACTCATGATAGATGAATATTTGACTAAATAATGTAGCCCATGTTGTCTATTTACATCTCGACAGCATAGATTCATTTTAAAGTTGGATGCATTGAACTAGCTAATATTAATTGCAGATCAATCTGTCTTAAAATTTGACGTTCATGAACAGATTTTTAAAAAAGAATGGTCTTTAAAAAGTTGCAACTGAAAATATCAAAAGCAGCGAACATGTGAGCGTGTGGCAGGTGAAACAGACGACATGTCTTCCTGACTGACGCTTTAAATTAACACACAAAAGCCGACTCAGTTTGCAGCTGAAAAGACTGTGGCATTCAGCGTATAAGTTGTAGGAGTTGCCCTCTAATAAATTTCTCTGCAGTGACCAGAGTCTCCTGCTCATGAATAATAAAGGGGGCTTTACTGATCCTATTTTTCACTCAGACATCCAGCTCATCTAACATTTGACACTGCAATATCACTCTGAAAGAGCCCGGTGCCGGGGCCCCGAGTCTCCAAGCTGCACACACAGCAGAGTCGCAACCGAGTTAGTTTTCATTAAAGTGTCACTTACAAGGCAAGGTGATGGCAAATTCATTTGCTCTAAAGGACTGGGTCTTCTTGTCAGGCAGGTTTATAAAGACGTACTATAGAAGGTGGCGAGCTGCATGTAGAAAATGAATGAATTAAAGCAGCAGCTATTTTTCAGAAGTGATGAAAGCTTTTATTTAGCTTGCCTGCTGAGGAACCGTTGAGTTTGAATTAAACAGCTCAGACCGATCATTTCCCAGAAAGTCTGCTGAAGCTATTAGCAGCTCAACTGAAAGGCAGATTTCTCCAGAGCTCAGGTTCTTATTAATATGTTTATTAGAAAAATGTGAATAAATTCCTTTCCATTCTTGTAATAATTCTGCTGTTTCTCGGTTTGAAATGTAAAAAGTTTCAACTGAATCTTGAACTTCCTGCACAAGCATTTCACAATACATGAATTATTCCAGCTTTAAAAGCAATGAATGTTTTGAGTTCACAGATCAGCTGATATCAGTCGTTGTTATTATTATCTGAACATTATTGAATTAAAATAACATTTATTAATTGGTCTGAAGAAATTACTGTACAAGGAGTTATTGTATCCCTCACCAGCACTCACAGTTTTGTCCTCAAAAGAGAAAATTACAAAAACATGACAGAAAAAAGACAATTCTATCAAGCAGTCCCAAATGGATGTATAATCACACAATAATGAAATGAGTAAGCACTCTTACTTTTCCCAATACAGATGAGGCTCAAAAATCACTAAACTGATGCAAAAATGAAAACTGAAGGATGAGGACAACGCCTCTTATCCCAATGCGATAACAGATAATCATTCTCATTCTCTTAAGGCTTTAATACGGTTTCATTTGTCTTTTGTCAGTATAAATAGTCTACTGATGTCCACAAATAGTTTTATTAAATAAATCTAATGCCAACATGTTCATTTCACTGCAGCACCAACCAATTTTCCTCAGTGTCTGAGCCAAATGGATGAGAATGTTTGGCTGCATCAGCATTTTGACTTCACTTCCCAGCACAACATGCGTAGCACGAATGCAAAGTCACTTTTTAGGGCTAAACATGTTAATAGTAAGACCTTTTAGCACTTTAGTGGCATAGAAAGCAAAAGAGTAAGGTATTAGGAAAACAACAGATAGATGACGTTACTTGGGAGTATTTGTGTTTAAATAACTCAATAACGTCTCTAACTTGTACATAGTCTTTTAGCCAATTCAAATTGCAAACAAAATTGAGAATTTTAGCTGCTTCTTTTCACTACTGCTGCATTTCATACAACCTCAGATTGGCTCGCCAGTGTAAGAATCTTGGTGAAACATTTGTTTTAGAAGTGACATTGCTGACCAGAACTGGAGCCAAAATTACACTTTTCCTGAATAATGCCGCAGGGAAGCAATGTCATTGGTGGAAACCTTCAACTACACACCGGCAGATATGAAATCCTATAAAAACTGATGTATCCAGCAAAAAGAGAGATCACATTGTAAAATATGTGATGTGTTGGACTTGTCTCAGATGTGTAACATATCTCTCCCGTTGGCTGAACAGAGAGAAATCCGAGTCCTGCGTATTGAGTGGTTAATTCTCCGATAGTATTCTTATGAGTTTTCCATATGATATTGTGATCTACGATGTAAAACATACCGGATATAAACTACAACCTTTGATCGGGTCAATGTAAATTCTGACAAGCGTTCCTGGGTTATTTTGTGCAGTAGTAATAGGGAAACAGAAAAAAACGCCTCCAGCTTGGTCTGCGCCTTTATTACAGCAACATCACAGACATCACAATACCCGCTGGATTCTCCGATCTGACCATAACCTCAGAATGGGGCTGAATACACACTGTATATTAATATTGCATGAAGCTATAAAGCACCCTGTCTGAGTGGGTCATAAATTATATGCACACGTTAATTCTCCAACCACAACAGATGAAATATGACCCGAGGAAGAGAAAAGGACAACAAAGTCCTGCATCAGTCCAAACATGATTGATGCTCCACCTGTGGAGGTGGGGAAGTGTCTTTATACAATAATGTCTGAAGCCAAAAGGATAGGTCAATTACAAAAAAAGAGAGATGAATCATCTATATAATGTCTCCCAAACATATTGATCAATCTTAATACTTCAAGCTATGCAGCCGTTTCTCAGTTTCATCTTTCACAGTAGCAAAATGAAGCGACTGCTCATGCTGCTGGAGGTTTTACTATTTCTCCAAAAAGACTTCTGTTCTTTAATTGATTCCTTCATCCGTCTAAACCTAGAATATTCCCTGCACCACCGGCTCTACGACTCGTCCAAAGAGATTCGATTCACTCCGGCGCTGAAAAGCTAACGAGCTGGAAGGGTTTTCTATTTTTTTATTTTCATAAAACCCTACAGCAGTAATTCCAAACTAAACATTGCTCAATGCAGAAAAATGTTCTGCTATGATTCATTTATAGCGTCAATTATTTTCAGTTGATACCAAGCTTTTCAGAGCGGTCCAAAGCTGATAAGGAGAAGATTTGCCAAAGTAAAGTTGTGTGTCCAATTTGGAGTTTATTTACAAGAAAGTTATGGACAATCTGATGGGCTGATGGAAAAATGGATAAATGGATGGTTTATTTTGTTGAATTATTGATTTACTTTCAGGTCATGAAAGTAAATCAAGTCAAGTTTTCAGGTTCTACATCGTCCCATGGAAAATAAGCTGAATTTCCTCCCATACTTGGAATAAAACAATGTAAAATAATCAATAGGCAGTAGCTGCGTTTCCATCAATCATAAAACTGTGCCAATTTTAATTATGAAAACAAATTTGCTGAATGGAAAATTGTCCGTTTAGAGAAAAACTCTTTTTTGATGAAGTTTTTGTGCCAAGATGACATGGCTTTTTCAAAACTGCAATGGAAACGCTTTTTTCGCATAACGAGTCACATGACCAACACCAGGATGTTACTACTGGCGGAAACGACGAAGAAGATGACAGGAAGTGGTAGGAGAATGATGGTTTGTTTTTGCTTTTTGCAGAAAATGTGTAGCTGAATTCATCAGAGCCCTGACAGCATCGCACAGTTCATGTAGCTTTTCATTTGAACATGTTGAATCTGAATTTCCACATCTGTCGCTGCCATGATTTTTAATGACTTATCGCGATAAGACAAATACCAATTCTCCCATTTATTGAGTGGGAACAAGCCATTTCTTGGAGTTAAACAAGTTCAAATCATGCTAAAAGATCACCAGTAAAGATTCCTTCAAGCTTCTTCCAAGACATAAATTCAAACTTGACGACCTGAAAACCTATAATTGTGTGAAATCTTTGAAATGCCTTGTTAAATGAGAATTCAATAATTCAATTAAACAGCTACAAATGTGCTCATGTTTCACTGTTCAATTAACTGACTAACTGCTGCAGGAGTCACTGGGAGCGCGTTTTACAAAGGTAGCAACGGTTCACAGGCTCCCATTTTCCAACCATTAGTACATTCTCCTGTGCAGGAAGCCAATGACACGCTGCCAGTGATTCCCTGCAATCAGACACACAATACCTTCCTGTCAGCGGCGGCACTCCAACAAAAGACGATGGAGGAGATATGAAGAAAGGGAGCTGGGAAAGGGAGCAGAGAGGCATTGATAAATGAGGTAAAAAGGTACAGCGTCTGTTTTATGAGCTGATGAAGAAGACAAGATGGGGAAGAAGGAGCACTTTGACACCGTCGTTTTACAGAGAGCAGCATTAACAAGCGCGCATCTGGTGGAAACAGAGAAGATGCAAATCGATAGATCTCCGATCAATGCAACGTCTTTCTGAAGAGATATCAGCTTCTGCAGGGAGATACAACTCTGACAATACAGAGATTCACTTTCACTCAGCTATGTTGCAACAAAAAACGTCCAACTCTTCTTCTACACCAGGTTTGGCACAACTGTCAGAAAGAAGATGTTCAAGAATGAGCCGAAGATCTGGTTCCAAGCAGAGACGTTCAGGTTTCTCTGCTGGATTAATGAACTCCAGCTTCTTTTGTTCAGTTTAACATGTTACACAGAATAACGTCTGCTTTCACAAAATATCAAAATCAGCTTGTTTTCTTTCTGGCTAGCATTTGCTTCTTAGGGGAGAGGAGAACAGAGTTAGAAATGAAATAATAAAGAAGTTAAAAAAAAAAGAAAAAAAGAAAATGTGGTTGATTTCTGACAAGCAGCCAGAGTGTCGCTTGAAACGTACAAGAAAGCGCGAACAAAAACAAACACTGAACGTGCAAAATTCATTACAGCCTACAAACAGAATGCTGACAATTTGTTCAATATACAAGCTAATCTGCAGTGCAGGGGAGGTTTCCTGAGATTTTCTTATTGATTTCCGACATAAAGTAAAATAAAACAAAGGGATCTGAAATGTGGTGGAAAAATATAGTCACTTTTGAATTAATTGCAGTCTAAAGGTCTTCGTAGCATCTTAATTTTACTGAAACAGAAAGCATCTGGATACTATTGATTTGGTTTCGCATCTTTTTATTTCTAATTCTGTGCACTCCATATATTCATAATGCTGGAGAAAATAACGTTTTCTAAGGTGCTTGGTGTGAAACAGATGAAGATTTTTGCTGCGGGTAACATATAGTGGAAAGAAATACAAGTAACAGAACAAGCAAATAATATTCTGATAACGTACATGTTAAAACCCACTACTAACCTAATATTGCTTTTTATTATTTATTCAAGTTGTTTCTATAAAAGACTAGAGGGACTGGCGTTTGTTGTCCATCAAGACTGAAACTTCACATCTTGTTTGTTGTCGATTTACTTTAATATACCACAATCCATTTACAGATTTTTCCAAATTATTTGCAGAAAATTCACCTACTTGGTGTTTTCAAAGCAGCCAATCCAGGAGCGCCATTTATTTTCCTTGCTGCTGATTGGTCGAACCCCCAAGAGTGGAGATAAGGAAGACTGTGGAAAATAGCTTCAGTAGTGCCAAAACCTTTGAGCACAAACTTGTTGTTTTCTTTATTAAGATAGGCAGTTATAAGCAATTTAAAATGGGTCTTAAGTATTTAGGGACATGTTTTTTATGGCTACTTAAGTTCAGCAAAAATATATCTTCATTTAGCCTGTAAAAAAGGGGTTTATAAAACAAAGTAGTAATGACCCAGGCATGAGTAGTGTTAGCGTCAGGTAACAACTTTAGCTAAACAAAATCTGCTATAAAAAAGGACAATAAATATTCTAAAAAATGTGGTACTTATACTTCATATTGCAATATACTTTGTAGTGGAGCATAACTAAAGCAGAAAATGAAATGAACACCTGGTGAGCTTCGTAGAAATATATTCAATGGAAGCTATAATTAGCTGGCTAACTACCGGGACTTGTTTAGCTGCAGACAAGAAATGTAAACAATTTAAAAATGTAAACAGGTTTACAAACTGTTTGCATCAACAAGCTGATTCACAAAGCAGGAAAAGTTATTGGTCACAACCTTGAGACACTTTCAAACTTTCTCTGGTATTTTGTGTGAGAAACTTTCAACAGCAGGAGAGGTATGATGGAAAATTTATCTTTGGAAGCTGTAGTATAGGTTCAGAAAAGTAACCATCCCATACTTACTTTCCACTTGTTGTAAACATCACTGCTCTAACATAAAAAGGCCAGCAATGTAGAGGTTTATAAAACGAACCACTGTCAAACACTTCAAATTCAAGCTTTGTTCAAATGGAAAATCTGCGTTGGAACTGGTTGTACTCTGAGGAGTTATCTTGACTTTCCATTCAGAACATGAAAGATGGGATGACTGAGAACCATATGCTGCAGATAATGGTGCTATTCATTTTCTCCCCTCACAGACAGGAGAAGAGCTCCAAACCCAGCTTTGGAATCTAAAGTGACTGTCACACTTTTAAAAATAAAGCAATCCAGGATTTTAGGAAAACCCTCCACTCAGCCCACTGAGAGAGAAAATAAGAAGAAGCGGAAGAAAATCGTCATTTTGTAAGGAGGATATTTTCCAAGCATAATATCTTGGTGCATTTTAAACCCAACAGCACACGCAGGCAGAGGCTGGTTCATCCCAGGATAAAACCCCCGAAAACAAGCTCAGCGGTTTGGTATCTGCACTCCATTGCAGAAAGCAATGTTCAAACTTCTACACTGGAGAAAACAAAGCAGCAGATGGCCCAACACAGAAGAGCAAACCCGTCGGCTCACGACTCATTTACATCTGAAGAACAAGGAAGACCAACATGAAAACCGAAATGTGCAGATTTTGGACGGGCAAAACATGGTTTGAGAGAGAGGAACAAAAGGAAACCTCTATGTTTGTGATTCAATTGCAAATGTGTGCAAAACTTTGTAGATATTCCACAATTAAAATCACATGTGAATAACTTTGTTTACGTGATAACGCCATCATCCTGCAACCACTTCCTGTCATTGTCTTCGTATTTTCTGCCAGTAGTAACATCCGGTTGTTGATCACATGCAAAGCAAAAGGTGTTTCCATTGCAGTTCTGTGAGACACATTAATTTTGATACAGCTGAAAAACCACAAGTGGGTAAAGAAGATGACATCATGTATGGCTCTGGAGCGACTCGCTTATATTGTCAGAGGAAAGGGAGCGAAATTTGAAGAAACATGGTCACCATTGACCGAGTTTCTGAAACACTACAAAGGAAATTAAGAGAACAGTGCAGATTGCTGAGTCTTTTTGGGTTTTGTTTATTTCTCTGTTTTTGTTTTCTGATATATGTACTGTTGAGCTTTGTTTTTTTAAATTGTTGTTTCTTTATTATTTATATTTGTTTACTTTGGGGACTAAGTTGTTTAATGTGAATCTTATGTCAAATGTATCACTAACACTTATTTTTTTATGTTATAAAATTCAATAAATATAATATTTTAAAAAAATAAAACATTTCCCCCGGAAATTGCCGTGTTTCCATTAAGTGAATTCATTTTTATAATTCTATTTTGTGCAATTCTATGATAAATATATACAGTTTGTGTTAAACATAATAAAGACAGCCCTAAACGGAGAGTTGGCCAACGATTGAATCTTTCTAACACCTACTCTACATCCCTGACTCATCTCTTTATGCGGCTTTTCATCTTTGAACATGTTCAAGAGACAACGACCCAAAAATGTAACCATACAGAACAACACGTCAGTGACTCAAATGTCCTAATTGCTCAATTAATTAATGCTCTGACAACAACTTTTGCATTTTACTGAGAAAGTGCTTTGGATGAGAGGAGACAAGAGAAGAAGTCAACTGGACTTCTGTTTGGGATTGTAAAGTCTTGAATGACGAACTCTACACCACTCATCAGTTTACGGACCACAAAAACTTGCTAAACTTTATTGTTCTAGTTAACTTCTAATACGCAGAAAGATACATTTATAGAAGTATCAAACTCGTCTTAAATGGGCATCAAACTCCAGTCAGTATTCTGCTGAATAATGTAATTAAGTTATTGGTAGGATTTAGTAGAACTTGTGTGTAATGAAAGGTAAATGAATAATTTGTCAGTTGTGTTGGATTTTGAACAGATCAAAAAGCTGCAGGACTTCAGCAACACCTCCCAGAACTTTGTTTTAATTTAAGTCGGCGATGAAAAAATGTCACCAAACGCCAACATTAACAAGCCATAGTTCACACAAAATAAATGTTTGGAAGGAAAACGATTCAGAAATATTTCAAAGCATGCCCTTGGACAGTCCATTTTCCAGTCATTCAAGCCTTTTGTTACAGATTAATGCAGAATGCCAGCCAGAGTCATATTTTTAAAATAAGTTTTTGAGCTCAACAAAAAGCAGTTTTCTCCGCATCCTGACTCACAGCGAACGCCAAGTCTGCAGATTTACACCGGCTTCTGTTTTAGTTGGTCTCCTAAAGCACTTCACAGAAAACTCCGAGTCAATTTTAGTCAGATGAACAGAAAAGATATGCGAAACTTGGGAGCAGAATGCCTGAAAGAAACAAACCAAAGGCATCCTGGCATCCATAAATTGCACAAATGTCAACTGAGCACAACTAAAAGGCACTAAAGAGGTCTGAGCAGGAGAGTCGAGTCTCTTGTCCACAGACGCCTGTCCAGATTGACACTTAACCGAGTGCGAGTCAAGCGAGGTGCAGCGCTGCAAAGTGCAAATCAAATAGCAGAGAGTAAAGGTCGACAGTGTGAAATGGGGAGAGTTTAGCCAGCGCGCACGACGAGTGATGGAGATTAAAGTGAAGGGAAAGCTCTTGGGTATCTAAAGACAGCAGCGCTGATGCGGGCTGAAGGAAAAGAAAGCAAAGAGCAACCCGGACACGGTGAGGATCAAGATGCACTTCTGAATTAACTCTAGATTTTAAAGCGAGCCAAACTCCTCTGTAGTCAGCACTTGACCTCCAGCAGAAAGAGTATCTTTACTCTTTTAAAGCCACTGTCAGCACCGTAATGCAACATTGACTGGCCTCTGCTGTGCTTCAAACAGCCACTCTGTTAGGAGCTCTAGTCGTATTCTTCACTGAGTTTTAATACACCTGAGGGGATCACCTCTAAGGAAGACGACAAACTTTGAGGCAGACTTTTTTTTCCTGAGGGTTTTATCCAAGTTATACCTCCTTCAGAGGACGGCTTTTCAGAAAGGCCAGAAGTTAATCTGCCAGTCAGATTGGAAAAGAGTGATAAGAACGAGTCTTTTATCAGGCAGCAGAGATTAGAGTTGGGTATTTATCGTATCGTTTATCATTTATCGTGATAACACTGACAATAATTTCAAATTAATGAGGTTCAGACTGTCTGCATTGTTGGGAATGTTATTTTTAATATTTTTCTCCACTCTTTGCTCAACAATATCAGTGAATATCAATTAATTTGACAATATGATTAAATGCAGAAATTGTGTGTAGTTTTTCTGTGACTGCTGTCCAAAAGTAGTGTATTACAAAAAAGTTTATTTGTATTGCACATTTACAACAACCTCAGCTGACCAAAGTTGTTTTGCAAGAGCAGTATTTGTGTTTAATAACAATAATAATACAATTTTCTTAATTACACTCTTAAAATGTAAATTAGTGCTACAAAATGGCAAATTAAATTCACCAACATAAAAACAATACAAACTATCAAGAACAAGATTTTAAGAGCAAAAGTGTTTGAAGGTCTTTTGTTTGTGGGCCTATGATTAATTTGTCATCCAGTCACAACCACACAGCTACCTAAAGAGGAAATAAATCTTGTGATAAATCTTTACGTCCACATCAACCAACCCAGCCATAAATGTTCAAGGGTATTTAATAAACATTCGTATTGAAGCTCTTTTCTTCACCTCTAAAGTGAGAGAGAACAAGGCCGGCAAACTTGCACAAGCTAACTACTTTCAAGGTTCAACCAACACCTTCCAATCGCTTAAAAACAATCAAACTCACCCTCCAAAATCTCTTGGCAGTCTCCACCTTGGAGGGTTTCCTGTGAAGGCCCAATGGCGTCGCCATGGAATGATCGAACATCATTTTGAGAAGGTCCGGATCAGCCCGGTTAGCCTCTCTCCGCCTGCTGACGCTGGCCGACTGCTGCTCCTCTGGCGAGCCGCCGTCTGCCTCCGCAGCCCACCGGCGTTTCCCACTCAGGCACAAGCTGCCACACCCAAAACCATTACACCGTCCACTTCCCGCAACCACAAACAAAAACAACCTCCCCTCAAGGATCAGCCATCTGCAAACTCTGCAGCATGGCATCACCATTAGCGGGCCTTAATGGGACGGACGGCGGGGAGCAAGGCCAGTATTAACTTTCATCTGCTCAAGAGGAGTCCTCTTAAACAATGACTTACAATTATCACAGGGCCAATATGATTACAGGGCTTAAGCTAATGAGGAGGAGGGTGGAGATGCAGCAGGAGAGGAGAGGGGTGATGGAGGGTGAGCGGAGGTAATTCAACGCCTCTGTTTGAGACGCCACTGAGGGAACAATCAGTGCTAAACTGTTTATTCAACCATTAGAGCTCCAGCATGGAGCCCCGGCAGGTGAGCCGCTGATTTGAGATCAGAAGTTTGCAGCTGTGTTGGTGGGAAACAACAGCTGTACAGTCTGATTAGCTCTGTTTTCTCTTGTTTGTGCATTTAGCTGCTAGCTACGGCAGCCCCTGAGGTGCAAAACAGAAACAGCGGCGAAAAGATGAAGAGAAAACATGGAAAACATTTGACATGAAATTATATGCAAACCATTTAGATCCTGAAACAGGAAATAGTTTTACATATGTACGTGTCTCCAAATGGTTTGTGGAAAATACGCCAATTTGTGGAGGTTTTCGTGGAACATATTTATTCTTCAGCTGAAACCACGCTAACTGGCTGCTGTTCGCAAAGCAGAAAATCCAGAAATGCCATTTATTTTACTTGGTGCTGATTGGCTGTATAATAAAAAAGACAGATATTAATCAATCAATCAAGTTTATTTGTGTAGCACATTTCAGCAACAAGGCAGTTCAAAGTGATTTACTTCTTAAAAACACAAAAATATTAGCTCATATGGTAGTGCTAAGACATTTTCCACTATGAATATGAATGCATATTCAAATATATTTGGCGATTTAAATATTAAAATAGGCAGTTATAAGTGTTTTTAAAGGGGATCTGAAAATAAATGTTTAGCTATTTGCAGGCAGTTGTGGTCCCCCATAAATATCAGGTGGTCTCCTCAATATTTGCTGTCAAATGATTAAAAATATCAGAAATATCCTCAATATATACTCAAATATAATTACTTGAAACTATGTACAGATATAGCAAATGTATTTGCTATATCTACTTGTTGGTGAAAAAGTTTTCTGATTATAGCATCATAGTGAAGTTGCACAGGTCCTGCAGTGTACTTCTTGTAAAAATTGTATAAACTCCAACACATATATTTTTGTACTGCATAAAAATCATACTCTGCTACCCTATAAACTCCACTTCCAATCTAGCATCATTAGTCATGTCATACAACACATTAAAACAACACAAAAAAAACTATTATACACCATTAAAATGTGTTTGTCTCTCCCTTATCTCTGCCCAGGAGATGCAGCGGGGGTAACTCATCTCAGCACAAGTCCGATAATAACTATTCCAGTCTTGTCAGGAAGTAATCTTCTTACAAAGCCAAGGCCAATAAATTAAGATAAATCTTCTTTTGATATCCGCAGCAGCCATCATTAAGCCGTCTGCATGCTTTAGAGGAAACGCTCTTCATATTTTCACTGAGCTGAAGTGACGCTTGCTTGAAGGGATTTTGGTCTGCAGGGTACACCTGGGTGTTGATGTGCTAAACTTCATTATCTGTCCATTTCAGAGATTCTTGGATATACTTAGATTAACAAAATAGCCACAGATTTGCCTACCAGCTATTTGAGTTGCATCATTATCCCAGAGATAAACAGTGAAGCAAGGGCATCATTAAGGCAGTCTTGTTGTTGCTGCAAAATTTACTTCCCTCTTATGTTATTAATGTTACTACATCCTTTATTGGTTCAGGTAAAAGTCTCACTGAGAATAAAATCAATTTTTTAAGTGAAGCCTGGCCTGAATCGGTCTGCATAATCAGAGAAGCTTTTCAAGATGAAACTGAGTCATGGGTTGAATTTATTTGGTTTGAAACGATCAACGTTGCACCATTAAAGTTGGATGTGGGTCACATTCGCCTGCACTGTGAATGTTGCCCAAGTCAGATCTCAAATCTTTAGATCCAAAGTCTAAGTCTGTACTTTTTAGTTTTGACAGATTCTTTTGTTAAAAACCTGACAGGGGAGAATAAAACTATCTTTAAGGCTTTATTCAGTAGCACCACCCACACTGAAGATAGTTGATGTTGGTTCAGCCTACTGATTATAGGGGAATAAAAAGTGGCAAACTTAAGGAATATATAAAAAACACACTGGACTCGTATTCCTCACTACTCCTAGCCAAACGGGAGGAGATTTATTACACATCTGCAAATTCACAATTGAACAATACAACATCTTCTACAAAATATTAAAAATCTTCATGAGTTTGCCACTTTTATTCCCCTAGATGATCAGTGATTGTTTGGAGTTTCTAATCAGGCTAAAAATAAGCCGAATTTTTTCTGCAACTCAACTTCTACTAGCAGTAGTATTAGTTTTTCTGCACTGATATCCTGTACTGTAAATACTCTGTCTTTAGCTGTGTTCCCATTGACCTTAAAATTGTGCAAACTGGGAATGAAAAAATAAATCTGCTTAATGGAAACATGGTAATTTAAAAAAAACACACACACACACACAAACATCTTGGGTGGTCAGCTGTTTCAAATGTAGTGTTTTTCAAAAAACCGCATTGTAAATTTTTATTTTGCATCATACGAGTCATACGATCAACAACCAGATGTTACTACAGGCAGAAATGAAGAAGGCGTCTACAGGAAGCAGTAAAACGATGTTTTTTAATATTGTGTTAAACTTCATCATGTGCGTTTTTAATTGCAATTATTATTTATTGGAAACACCATAATTGTGAAATTGTTGTTTTGTTTTTCTACATTAGCAGAACATCGACAAAGTTTCGCACAAATTTGTAGTGAATATGCAGCTGTGTTCAGTGTTCAACACACATGCACATAATGTACGTCTTTTGAAAAGTCATCCAACTTTTTTCCGTGGATTACAAATCCAATGTTTATTTTTAGTAACTGCTCAGTATTTTCTGTTATTGTCTTGTACATTGTACTACTGGGTTTTTATTTATATGTTTTAAACACTTAAAGAGCCACTATTTCTGATGCTGCTGTTCAACCTGAATTTCCAATTTGTGAGACAATAAAGGTCATTTCTATCTAATTTTTCTAGTAAGGGTTTGACCTCTCAGTATTGATAATTAGGCATTTAAATGTACAATTAGTTTGGCTTTGAAACCTTATATCCAACAAAAATACAAACGGCTGTAATTTACTGACTGGTAGATTTTTTTTCTCAACACAGGACTCCACTCAATCTTCTTGCCTTTGACACATACAACATTACAGTATTTACCAGTGGTGTGTATAATTCAGAAACTTGTCCAGCTGTAGTTCCAGTCCAATGCCAGCCCAGAGGTGACAAACTGACACATAAACCAGGCAGGCTGCTTTCTGTCGGAGAAAAGGATTACTAATGGATCAAAATGGAGACACAAACCGAGGGAAATCACCAGGGAGGTCCCTGCCTTGACTTTGAAGGAAGAGCGCTCCAACTTCGCCCCTGAGGGAGAAAACCCCGCTGGGGATGGCTTCCATCCTCCAGCAGACAGCGTAACCGCACCCCAGCAAGCCGAGGCGCTGCCTGAGCCGAAGGCAGCCATTAACCTCCCGTCTGCGCTTTAGTTCCCTTCACATCACAAGCCAAGAAGATGCAATGCCCGCGAGGCCAAACACGCTCAAAATCCGTACAAATAAAGAAAAGCAACTAAGTGAAGGTGTGAAAGTTTCGCACGTGTCCCAGAGTCCCTGCGTGTTTCCTGCTGTGCGTCTTTGTAAATTGTGCCGACACAAGCCAAACGGTTATCACCAGGGAGCATCGGCGGCGCAGCAATCTGGCCCTTACAGGCCCAAGCTCCACAAAGCTCATTTACAAATCCTTTTCCCCTGATGGCCCTGGAATCACACCGACAACACGCTATGATCAGTTAATAACCATCTCATTGCAGAGTCCCCAAGGGAGAGGACTTAAATATGAAATCATGACTCTAATTTGACATTTTACAGCATCTCAAAGCATATGGATGTAGTTACATCTGTAGATGGGTTCATTGATATTCTCTGTAGTAACCTGTTCATGAGTGAACCACATGTGAAGCTTTATTTCTCAGCCTTTTAGTCAGGACTTATTGTATGTTTTTCAAGCTGCCAGAGTGGTTCTTCCTGCCAACTCTCCTTGGTGGGGCATTCAAGGACACTCGATATTGCAAAGTTGGCAGCTAACAAGCAGCCAGTTTTGTTCTCTGTTATCAGAAAATGTAACTCTGAAGCCAAACATCAGGAAGCCAAATACCAGGGGGATGACTCCGCTTTAGGAATGAGAACGCTCAGATTTTTCCATCTGAATAAAACATGAGAAAAAAAAAAGTTTTGTTTTCAAACGTTGCTCAAACAGAAGTGAAGAAATTTCAACCCCCGAATGTTTCTGTGTGTCTGGTGAACCCTTTGACTTGATTTGGGCTTATGTTCTGGATCACAATCCTACAAAAGACATTTTCAGGGTTATGGCAGAGGTCAGATGTTAATTAATAACATCCTGAAATAATGAAGCTGCGCAGAAATGCTGACAAATCATTTTTTGCAAGTCCACATCCCAAGTATTGGAGTCAATATTCAAAATTTAAATCACTTTATAGTTTTAATGTCCATTATGACACTTCTGCTGTATGGCTTGCATATAAAGCTGAATAATGATATATAAGAAACTGTTAAACAATGTAATTAAAGAAAATCTCACACACAACTGTTTAAGATTAATTATTATATACAAGTTATTTTCTTACTCTACTCACTTGTTCTAACAATGAACATCTGAAAGCTGTGAAATAAAAATCAAAACTTACAATAGCTTACAATATATTAATATAAATACAAAAAATTAATTCAGCTTGGGTTGCTAGGCAACGAGCAGTGCCTGCTGATTTGTGATGTTACATTCTGAAGGTTTTTGAAATGGCTCCTTTTCCAGACACCAAAAAACATTAACCTATTGCCAAAAAACAGCTGGGTGTTTTTTTTTAAGTGCTTGGGCTGTTTTTAGAAGCAGTAGAAACACAAATGGAAGTACAAAAATGTGCAAAATGCGTAGAAGAAATGCCATATTTATGCCCTCAGGACATGAATATAGAAGAAAAGCTTAGCTAATCTATACTGCAAAAATGTTGAACTTGTTTGTTGCTCTTAAGCTTTCCATTTCTAAACCCTCCACCACAGGCTGTCTTCCACATGTCTGTGTTCAAACAAACTGCATCCAAGAGCACTTTCTGGAAAACAAACTCAATCCACCACCCTTCACCAATCCATCAAATTATCTTCTGTTCTGCTTGTTTATGTGAAATCGTGTTATTTATTTCTTTTCTCCTCCTCATTCCCCTGAGGCATCTTTGCTCCGAGCACGCACAAGAAAGCAATATTCTCAGTCGAAAATAAAAACCAACATTTCTTCTTTTTTTTCTTATTTCCTTCAGTTCATATCTGAGACCAATTCTTCAAGCACCTTTACAGGGAACTGCTCTGACGGCGAGCGGCGGCACGGCCTCGCAGCGTTATGTGATGGCAGTGTGGAGCGAATAAAAGAGCCCAGGTCGTTTGTTACGGGCCGTGAGTCACAATGGTCGTCCTTGCTGTCTGCATCCTGTGTGTGTGTTGAGGCAGGTGTTGGTTACAGTCAGAACAGATGTTCACGTGTCTGCGAGAAGCAGAAAGGTCGTCAGAAAGGTGGCGTATTAATAGCTGTTGAAAAGCAGTGAACATCCACAGAGATGAAACATGAGGGGGAAAAATTAATGTCTGATGAGAGGCCACAGGAGATCTTGATCTATGACTCAAACAAATGTGGGAATAATGCGTCGACACTGTGTGCTGCTATGGGAGGGAGGCAGTAAGAAGGCCTGTGATGAAGCGGTGCTGCGGCCTCTGTGCTCTCAATTCATCATTGTAAGCAGGACACCCACACTGCTGATAAAACTGATGACAACAACACAGAATTTAGCATGTGGAGCCGAGTAAAACTCAATTTAGATGCTTTCTACTCTGACCTGGCTGGTAAAATATTCTCTCATTAATAACATGATATCCCTCATTTGTGAGGCAGACATCCATCAAACATCATAATTACCTTCCACTGGTAAATCATCTCCATCCTGCTATTTTAAAGGATGCATGTGAGCTGCAACTACCACAACATTCCCAAACACTTTGGGAATTTATTGCAGAATGACAAGAAATCAGTAATGCATAGAACTTGCATCATGTTTTGACTGACCTGTTACAGTTCATGTTACTGTCAGAGGACTTACAAGTTGTTTCCCTTTAAGTTGGGGGTTGCTTTGCAGGAATTTACAGGGTAATATCATAGAATAGTGTAATGCCTTATGAAGCGATAGTGGCCTATTTTGTTCCTGATACTTCTGTAGAACCTACAGGGAACTCCCTTGTAGAGATTACGTTGCAGGAACTTACATGGCACCATGTTGAGTTAGATTCCCAGCCATTTCTAAAACTTTGATTGGTGTTCTCAGTCTTACGGTGTGTTCACACCAAATGCGATTCACGAGACTGGTTTATATTCAAAGTCTATGTGTAAGGCGTGTTGAAGGCCCATCGTGATTTGAAGCGTTTGACAAATAGGGCAGCAACAGAAAACAGCAGCTAGAGCGATTTTGAAGCGCCTCCACATAGACTTTGAATGTAAACCAGACGCGCCTGACGCACAAAACGCTAAGTGTAGAGCAAAATGCCAAAGGTCTGCATTCAAAGCGCACACGTCAAACTTGAACGCGTTTGGTGTGAACGCACCATTACTTCCAGGGTGCATACCTGGGTGGTTTTAGGAAGGATCTTGTAACTTGTTCATTTCTAGTTTTTCAAGATGCTACAGGGTAATTTTCCAGAATGTGCAGTTTACAAGGCTCTAAACACATTATATTCCAAAACTTTACAGAGTACTCTAACGGAACCAGTCACATTTTGTTACCAGGTACTTTCTTTGTACTTGGTCAAAACTTACAGGCTACCTTTTCAGAACAAATATCTGGTTCTAAAAACCAGATATTAGCTGGTAGTTTCAAAGAAAAGTCCAAATTACAAGCTGAATTGCAACACTGTACTTTTCTGAAATGTATAGATGATTGTTCCTAGTTGTTTCAAGCAGAGTTGTTGTTAGCCATCTTGGTGCGGTAAGCGCAAACTAATAGTCCTAATTTCATTGCTTGACTTATTACAAAGACAAATATTAAAATCTGTTGATTTAATGCCTTTTCTGACCATTTTTCCAGATTTTGCAGTGTATACCATCTGTTTTAAGAAATACACTAAAGCTGTTTTGCAAATGTTAATGGTGACATGAGAACTACACCAAAGCGACTGAGAAAAACTGTAAAATCAAAAATACTCAACAGTCTGCAGAACATCTTCACGTTAAACTGCAGATTATTTTAGACAATCAGACTAAAACTGCTGTTTCAAGTAAATCCTTTTTGAAGCAGGACAGATTTAACAGACTGAACATGGGCTCATTTCTCATGTCTGCTTTCATATTCATCTTTTAGTCATTTGTTTGTCCATTTAGTATTGCTTTAGTAGTTCATTTAAAAAAATAGTCAAACAGTAAAATAATTCTCACTCGTTTTCCTGTTCTTTTCCCTTTCTATGGTGTTTTTTGTGCTACAAACATGAGCGCACAGTGAATAATCTGCGCATGAAGTGAGATTGATTGAAGCGCATATATCTATGTGAATGAATAATAATTTAAATCGCACACAAGCTTACTCAATATTGTTCTGACACACGCTCAATACAACATTTAGTCACTTTAGGCTCCTTCAATAAAACAAGTTTAATCGTAACTAGAAGCTTTCATTAGACAAAAGCAATCCCATTTTTTATTTGACCAGGATTTACAAAACTTTTCAATAATCTTTTGGCACATCAATATTGATCAAACTTCAAGTCTTAACCATGCACATCTGTGGTTTACCCATGAATAAGAGGAAGGCTACGAAAAATAAATGGTTTCACTTAACACAAATGATCCAGCCTATTTTTTCTTTTGTGTTAAAAATGAACATACTTGACCAGGCATTAAAATAGTAAGAGCACTTAGAGGTAATCAGATGGTTAATTAGACAGTAGTTATTCACTGGTGTGCTGTAAAGTTTGTTAGTTTTTCATTTTTCCAGTTAATTATTTAAACAAGCATAAACCAGCTGCAGTAACAGAATGGTCAAGGTGTGATTTCATGTAAAGTTATGGCCAAAACTTCCTCTTCTACCACAAGCACCTTTAATGCCTCACTCAAGTTTTACAACAACAGAGCTGAAAGGGTAAAAGACAGAGGCCAAAACCCAAACAATCCACTTTCATGCTTGGCAAACCTTGTCAGGACGGATTTCTTTTGTTGAATTAAAGGCTGTTTGGAGGAACCTGTACGATGCCACTCTCAATCAGTGCATCTGCTGCTACATTCAGTGCTTTTTAAAACTACTGCCCATTCAAAACTATAGAAGAATTTTTCTGGATACTACCAATTGTAGCAACCTGCGCCACCCTCTGGATGGAGGGAGAAACAACAGCTTTCAGTATTACACTAAATATCCGCCAGGGGTGCGCTACTGATCTTAGGAAGGAGTTTGTACACCCAAACAGAGAAAATGGATCCACAGAACCAAAAGTGTTACAACTTAGTCACAACACTCTATCTATCTATCTATCTATAGTAGCCGCACAGGCACACCCACTAGAAGGAAACAAACGCACCTAGTACAACACTTTCATTCTATTGGCTGAGAGGTTGCTAAGCGACAGTACTTTTCTGTTCCAAGCGCGAGCAGAAAGGTTTGCTCTGAGTAGAGACAAGCTTTGAGTACAAACATTAAAAGTTTTGAGAAGAAAAACATGAAGTTCTGCTTTCAGACTGAAAATGTGTTTTCTCAATTAATGGCAGAAAAATTCACCCATTTTCATACACAACAGCTTAACTAGACATTGTCCTACAACTTGCATACCATCTCCGGCAGGCTTCAGGATTGTGCTTCCTTCTTTCATAAACTTGATCTAAACCAGTCCGAACACTGGCTTACCTACTGTACATATTCTCACTTTTCAGTTCCTTTTCTGAGCCATCTTTCTTGAACAGATGAAGAAAATAAGAGCTTTAGGAGAGGGAACGAGGCGAGTCGCAGCAGTCCAGCATAACAAGAGCTGAACAAAGACATTCTGGTCAATGCGACTCATTTCAGCTTGGAATACGCAGCCGCGACCTGAGCCTGTGTCTCGGACAAAAGGTAAGCTCGCAGATGTAATGTCACGCTTCAGTTGGCCGGCGCCCTTGAACAGAACAACGGGTCGGCAAAGGTGAGCGATGAGGAGAGGTGGGGAAGAAAAAAGGAAATAGATCAGAGGAAGGAAGGACGGTGCGCTGGTGATGATCAGGATTCCTGGTTCTATTCAGGAGCTCGGCACGGGTCAATGAAAAAGGAAGAGGGGAGCAATTCTAGTCTGTGAGGAAGTCGTAAAACAAACAGGGACAAAACAGGATCTTGTTAACAAACGGCGCATGTGAAGCTGCCGCTTTTAGAAAAGAGCGAGCTGCTGGAAATTTATCTGAACAACAACAGAAATATGGGCTCAACACTTTCGCAGCAACAGAGTGAAATATAACACCAGGTTCATCCATTATGGGAGCAAAATCAATGACTCCACATATAATTAAAAACCAGGTGATTACATTTCCCTTACAGAAAAATCCAGTGAAATTGTCACATTTTCCACATGTGATTAAGTATGCTTTTGATGCGTTTCCTATTCCATTCAACTTATGATTACATGTAAAAATAAGTGAAATATTGTTTATTTTTACCTTGAAGGAAGCCTCGAATCACTTTATGTTGTTTTCTGTGAATGTGGCCGCACACATGTAAAAATAAATCACACAAGAAATGTGAAGCATGTAAAACACACAATTCACTGTTATTTTGTTACTTTTGTACATGTGAAACACAATCAAGGAAATGTTCCACATGTGAAAGGTTTTTCCAACTAGAAGCCATTTTCTTGTGTTTCTTGTAGATTTTTATGTTATAAATGCACACATACCACTGACTAGTGCGTCATACAATACACTGCCAACTACTGGTCATCCACTGCAAGTGCAAGAACATTTTTAAATCCAATATGGCAGGCGGACGAAAAAGCAAATCTTAGCAGGTAGACCTACTGTGGTGTATTCTCCCACACATTTTATCTCATTTTTATTTAATATCACATGGTAATATGTGAAAAACATTTCGGGATGAATTGCATCCCTTTTAGATGCAATTCACATGTGTAAATTATATTGGATTGTTGCCTGGGAAGAACACGAGCGGAAGTGTTTTACATGTGGAACGTTACTCCAAAAGTATTTAACGTTATTTAAACAACAAAAGTGAAAGAGCTTCTAAAAACGTTGCTGAAGATGTAAGATGGTGTTATTGTCAGCGGTGAAACGTTTAAGTACCAACGTGGGATAAAATGCCACACAGCAACGAAGAACAATTACTCTACAAAAAAAATAAATAAATAACGGATTGGTAATTATAACTGACCTGAAACAAGAAGTTAGGTTTGATTTAACTTCAGAAAGTGAGAAAAAAAATTGTCTTTTAATTTGGTGAAAATCACAGTTCTTCATGTTGGTGATTCTGTGATGTTATTTCCAGTTCTGTTTAAATTTCTAATAGCTAATAATAAACCTAATGACCCAATCTCAGTTTTATGCCACATGTTTTTAGAATAAAAAAAAAAACACAAAAAAGGTGAAAAGTTGAATACAGTAAGTATAATGTAAAGAAAGAAAATCAAGGAGGTCAAATAAATAAAATGCTGCTTGCATATTTAGATAATATGAATTATAACTCCATTTCTCCTCCTTGGCCATTTTCCATTCTTCTACAATGACCGTTAAAACGCGACATGTCAACGTTTTGTTTAGCGAAAGCCTTGCACCATTATTACAGCTGAATGTGAGCCTCACATTTTAGCCCCAACATTTCATTCTCCCAGCCCACCTCTTATCCGAAACATGAAACTGCAGCCCAGTTCTCCGCTCTGGCGTCAAAGATAAACGCATTACTCCCTCCCAAAGATTTCAGTAATTGATGTTAGGTGCCGTTAAAAGCCAGAGAGAACCAGGAGGATTTATTGAAGAGTAAAAGCAAAGTTTGAAAGAAAGAACAAAAATAAAGCTGCAGAGAAATGCAGATTTTCTGTTGTGCATATGTGCAGGGAAGCTGACAGATTCTTCTGGGCCCGGGGCAGAATAGTCTTAGATGGGCCCCTCGGTCATGGCGTTCTGAAACTAGCAGAAAATTATTTAATATTTATTATTTTAAGACATAATTAATCTTCAGTAATAATAAATACAATTGGTAATTTCAATGATATAAAGCAAATAAATGCTCTAAAGTATTTCAAATAAATCCCAATTTAATGTCCAATATTTCAATTAAATTGTAAATAAATTAAAACTTGACATACGTAAAAAAAAAGAAAAAAAAAGATGCATGATCAATTAAAATGAGCTGATAACTTCCTTTCTGATAATTAATATTTTTTGAAGTTCAATTTTGTTTAGAGAGAGACTTCATAATCCATTTACGGCTTCAGTTGCATTTTTATTTCCTCATTGTTTATTGTTTTTTTGTTTTCTTTTGGATAATTAAATTGCCTTTGGTTTATTAGTCTTTGAGAGAGCGAACTTGCATTGTTATGCTATTATGACTATATTCCTTGAAAATGGTTTCAAAACCAACATTATTGTTTATCTCAATAATTTCCGTCCGTCAAAATTTGTAACAGTGGCAGATTTACAGATTGAGGCTGTTTGCCTAAATGAAGCTTTTGTCTCCATCATCATATTTTTCCTTTACTCACCTCAAATCATTTGAGCCAGATGTTGATATCTGCAATAAAATGGAAAGTCTGGATTTGAGTGGTCATGTTGCAGGAAGATCTCTGGCCTAATGAATTCTCTGAGGTCTAAAAAAAAAAAGCTTTATGTTGTCTGAAAACATTGTTGCCTTTTCTAATTAGAGAGCTGAGAATAATCTCTGCTCTCTCAAATAACAGAAACCATCAAACCTCAGTCTCTGACCTCCCACTCTTCTTTAACACCCTGCAGATCACCACAGAGTCAAAGCAAAACCAAGGCTGCTCTGGTTGGAAATTAATGATGAAATCTGGAAATTAGCCAGCTTTTTGACTAATTAAAAAGAGGTTTACTTAAAAACATATTCACATATTTCCTTCCTGCAAGCTTGTAATATTTCATTAAAATAAAATTAAGTACTAAAACTGTTTCCACAATTCCGATGAAATTGGGATGTGGTGATAAACAAATAAAAACTTAATTTTCATTCTACACTCAATGGAATACCCTCAAAAGACAAGACATTTAATGTAAAACAGATAAACTTTATTACATTTTTTGCAAATATTCCCTCAGGGACAGCAGACTGGAAAAGTTGAGGAATGCTCATAAAACATTTGTTTGGACTGTTCCACAGGAGAACAGGTTAACTGGAAACAGGTCATGACTGAAAGGATGGGGGAAGGTTGACCACTTCAAAAAGTTTCTCAACGTACAATTCAAGTTATTTTTGAAAATCACGGATGTTGTCTCCTCTGAGCCAAAGCAGAAAAGGACTGTACATGTTACCTGCAAAAACAAAATCTTACCAAACATTTTTGCAACTATCTTAGCACATTTGAAATAAGACAAATCTAACTTTGTCCTATCTATAGAAGCTTAGTTTAAGTAAATAGTTTTGTAGTTCTGATTTTTTTAAAAGGCACTGGTTTCATCTTTGTAAGACTTTGTGTTTTTACGTTGTTTTACTAACGATTATCTGTTAGTCGGTCCTGGTTATTCCAGCAGCACAATGCCACTCTACATTCTGCACGCGTTACAACTGGGCATGTCACAATAAACAATACACCAATTAATCGCATACATTTAAACAATTTTCATATTTCCATTTATTTATCCTTATTTATAAGAGTGCCTGAGAGCGCAAAGGAAGAACTTGTTAAAAAAACATCAATTACCAAGACTGGATCCATTTCTGCAGGATGCAGGAGACGTTACTTCTAGTAATGCACTTTGACTTGTGCAACATTATCTGAGCCTCTGCACTAAAACGCAGCTGTCAATGTGAATCTCATTTCCTGAAGCTGTAGTACAGGGAAGTGTACCTTTCTGGCTCTTTGCGGGGTAAGCAAGTGACTGTTAAATGGACAGGATTTACATCATCCAGAGTAAAAAGCCCTTTACAGCCAGACTCGCCTTTATCTATTGAGACACTTAAATACATAATGACTGCAGATTACTGTGCAAGTTATTGCCTTTTCTCCATCACAAGTCAAACCCAAGCATACCAAAGCATTGAATGAGCTTGTAATTGAAGCTGTATTCAGTTCTCGTTTATCATAGGATCCAATTTTGAAAAGTTACACCGATTCAGACATGATTGTGCGATTTATTCCTCCCACTGAACTGAACCAACTATTTTAGTGACTTTCTAGTGTTTCTGCTGCTGACGTACCTCTCAGTGTGAAGTTGAGTCAGCTAGAGCTTGAACTAAAAAAATCTATCATAGATTGCTGCATTTCCATTGATCTGTTCAGACTTACTGTTGACTGTTCATAAAAAATGAAAATAGGTGTTTTACTTTAGCTTCTTCAAGGTAGACTAAGGGTGTTTTCTCTCCTGATAGTCTGGTAGACTCGGTTTGATTGCAATGTTTGCTTCACTTTCACACTGCACTGTGTTAAACAAACCAAACCCTTTGAAAGACCTGTTCCCCTCCTCGCCTGTGGGGGCACTGCAATAAGAACCATTGAAGAAAACGACAAAAAACTCAGAAGAATACAGTGAACACAATTTCCTTTTTGACGAAATGTAAACAAAACGGAAGTGGCGTGAGATTTTAGCAATTGTAGGATTTCTCTTTTGTCTTTGGTAAAAAACCATTTCTTTCTCTTGCGTGTTTGTTTAGGTTGCATTTACCCAGAATGCAATGAGCTAAAGTTCCTTTCCTGCTTTTGGAGCAGTCTGTGGTCCACTTGGGATTCACATATGCATTCGAAATGTGCCAGAGTTCACTTCAGCTGAACTGAGACCAGAGTTTGTCTTTTTGGTCCTCAGAGTTCGATGACGCATTCACACCTCTCCTGACATTACTGCGCCCTCTACAGGACACGTTTAGGTCGTTTGCAGTTCACACAGGACATCGCTATCTTAAGGCAGCATCTAGTCCTCCACTGCTCATCAAATCCAGCTAAGAGTTGAATTCAATCCAATTAAAAGTAAATCTAATTACAAGAAGCAAACTTCCAGTTTTATGAGCAGCCTACAAGTTGAGCCAATTAAATATTTTTTGTCTTCAAGCTAAACTCGGCTGATGAAAACTGAAAAACGTCACGATATTGACTAAAACTTTTATAAAATAAGATAACTGCATAGAGAGAAATGTCGCTTTTGTCATTAATTATAGCCTTTGAAAACCAAACCTCCATCTTCTATATCCATTTATCATTGGGCGAGAGGCAGGGTACAAACTGGACAGGTCAAATAACCACACACACGCGCACACACACTTTCCATTGACTTCAATTCATTTCTACAGCCTAAACCTTATCGTAACCCGAACATACCTAACTTTAACCCTACCCAAAACTCAATTCACACCTTAGTCCCAAATCTAACCCCTGACCCAAAAACGTTTCCCTTGTGGGGACCAGGCTTCAGTCCACACACACAGAGACACACACCTAATGACAATTTAGAAACACTAGTTAACCCAACAGTCATGTTTGTGGACTGAGGGAGGAAACTGGAGTACCCAGAGAGAACCCATGCATGAACATGCAAACTTCATGCAGGACTCAAACCCAGAAGCATGTCAGAGAATTAGACACTTTCACTTCCAGATTTTTTTCCTTTATATTGATAACTGCAGGCAAACCTTTCTACTAATGTATCATTAGGATGAGATAGTGAGTTGTAACTGCAGCCGTAACAAATATTCCTTTTCCTCTGTACAAAAATCCATGAAGGGAGGATCAATAACAGCTCGAGTGCTGATATGATCATACATATTCCCATCTTCATTTGGTTAAGTTTAGTTGAATTTACCAGGTCACTGCTGTATCAAAGTGCTGGGTCACGTCTTCCTTTATCTCCTGAACATTTTATCGTTCATTATAATTACGCGCAGCCGAATTATCCGCTCCGGTTTTGATCAGGAGCCTCCCTCTGCTGGCCCCTTTCGCCTTTAAGGCGAAAATCGTTCAGTGTCCGGCCTCTTCCCGCCTCCCTGTTCCTCTGTCTCGGCTCTTTCCTTTCATCATCCCTCATCCTCTGTATCATTGATTTAACCTCACTTTGTATGACTGGCCTCGAGTCCCAGCAGACCCTCCTTTCAGGACGATATATGATTCAACCCTCGACTTTAAGAGGGGCTCACCGTGCAGCAGGAGAAGGACAGCCTCTAGAGGCGCACGAGGAGCACTTCAACCGATTTGGGTTTGTCTTGGAGACACCGACACGCTGGAATGCACATAAGGTTTTCTGAGCAATTTCATAGATATTAAAGACGAGCATCTGTCAAGGGAAGCTATAAAAGCAGAATCGTTCTGTTTTCTAAGCTCCATATGCTTGGCTCGCCTGCAGCATGCTGTAATTTACGTCAAATCGAATCAATCCGAGCTGAACATCCGTTCTGACATTAAAAACACATCAATATGCATGTTGACCACATCTGCAAACAGGCTGATGCACACCTGAAGCAGACGGGATGCTGAATGAGCAAACACGACCAAACCTTTTCAAGATGCCTTTCCACATAAACCTGTTTTATTTTTGATCTTTAAAGTTTGGCTTGTCCCCGTTTTGTTCCAGGTACAGTCATTAATAATAACTAAATCAGCACTCTGGATTTCTGACCCATAAAAGTGAGGCTGTGCAGCTCTTAAAGCCTCCGCTTGCATAATGTGGCGACGCGTGACGGATAAAGGGAGAGGAGTTTTGCCTAAAAACATGAAGAAAAAACAGACTTCAATTTGTCCCCTCCCTCCCCTTCCTGTTGCCTGCCTCTCCTCGCGGTGAAAACGGCTCGTGAAGAGGCCGGATATGAATTCATTTTACGCTGAGATGAAGTTATTAATGCCCGCCATCTGTTATCGTCAGCTAGCTGCCAGACTGGAAGCGCCAACGCAGAGAGGACTAGCAGCACGAGTTGGGAGAGTCGCAGACGTCAGTGAGACACATGATGCCACCTTGTTATTGATGAATGGCCTGTTTTCAGAAATATCTATAGTCTGGAGTGCATCCACTGAGCCCCAGCGCTTCTGTTTATAACAAAGCAGGGAGGCAGAGAGCTTTAATAAAGGCTATTATTCCTATTTTGGAAGTTGTAACAAGGAGCTAATAAAGTTCTGTCATTGTTTTGTTTGAATGTTATCGACTCATGTAGCCTCCTGTTCATTTACTGGTGATTTAAACTGAAATATATGAAAATATATGATATTGTAGACCAAAGTGTTGCCTGATTGCCGTTTTCGGCCTTTTGGAATAAACATGTGGGCCCAGTATGCAGTTCAAATGAAGCTGATACTTTTAGAATAATATTTTCAGTGAGAAATGTATCAATTTATCTATTTATTTATAGTTTGATAAAGTCTTTTCAGTGATGGACTTCTGCGTCCTTGTTGCGCTAGACAACGTTCTCACAGATCCTTCCTCCCAGCAGCTGTAAGACTACGGTATCACCTGATTGGCCATCATTATATTATTGCCTCTGCAGTCTATTTTCTGCTGCATCACTGCTGGCTTACCTGCACCCCCCACTATGTGCACCTGGTTGAGACCACTAAAGCTTTTTTTATATAAATAAACCATAGCACTACTTTGTCACGCCGCTGGCTGCATAATTCATCATGTGGGGGGAAACAGAGCATGTGCCTGTGTGTCATGTTTGTTTGTCAGGAAGTGTTTGGGGATACTTGGATGAGGGAGAAATTAGCTGGATGAGAAATCTGGAGCTGGAAGCCAGAAAGCCTCCTAACACCAGTGATGGTGAGACATTGTCAGCGACGGACAGGTGAGGCTTTCTAAGCGAGTCCAAGTCGTACATTTTTCATCCTTCCTCTTTTATTTCTCCTGGAGGAATCTGACAGGATTTCATCACCGCTAACTCGCATCAGATGTGCAACATTTCCAGATGTCACGTCGAATCAAGAGCGAAGGCTGACGACTCTATCCTCCCAGCGCCGTTATTGATTGCTCAGAGTATTTACCAATTAACACAAAACAAGGCGAATTCTGTTTCTGTAATCAGATAGAATTAGACGAGCAGCAGCAGCAGCTCATTACGCTGAACTAATTAGGACCAGTTCATTGGGACCAGGATACAAAGAGTAAATACTTTTGTTT
Organism: Xiphophorus maculatus; assembly: GCF_002775205.1. Lineage (NCBI taxonomy): Eukaryota > Metazoa > Chordata > Actinopteri > Cyprinodontiformes > Poeciliidae > Xiphophorus > Xiphophorus maculatus. Next base: position 4,068,226 of record NC_036463.1, read on the forward strand.
GCAGGCAAACACAGCGGCTGGTTAAAGTATCGTAATAGCATCAAATTCTGTAAGGACACAACAGATGCTTGGCATGTGACCAGAACCGGCTGGTTTTCAGCTTATCAGGCTTAATCCATGTCCAGATTTCTGCTTTTCTGCTGCAGGAACAGCAAAAAAAAACTGTTTATTTCAGCAGTTTGAGTCTAAAGCTATGTGATTTTAAAATTCTGAAGCTCTCAAAGGGCAATTCTGCAATAAATCCACAAATAAACTATTTTATTGCACCCATTACGATATAGAATGGTGTTATGCAAAGACATAAACTTACATATAGACCTAAGAAAAAGTATTTTTCACCTCAGCGGATTCAACTGTTGAACCTTTTTTGGTCACAACTAAATGTTTCAGATTAAACAAATTTTAACATTAGCCAGAAAACTTTTATTAAGAGGAAAAAAATCTATCCAATCCACCTAGCATTAAGTGAAAAAATATATCCTTCTTCTTCAATGTTAAATTATAAATTTAATTAATTGAATCACATGAGAGAAAAGGTCATTTCTAAACCTGATGAAACTAAAACTGAAATATTTGGCCGAATGTAGGGTGCACAATACCGGGAAAACATGCGATAAGCGACAACATTTCTTACAATAAATAAATGTTTGGATAGTTTATGCCTTACTGCTCCAGGTTTATAGTGAGAAAAAGTCTAGAGAATGAAAAACCAATAAAACTTGTGAGAAAAAGTTAGAAAAAAGAGTAAATTTACATCACAAAACTGGAATTTTGAGATTAACCTAAAAAAGTTTGCAGTTTCTGAGACCTAAAAGACTAAAAAACACTCAGATTTTGGGACTAATGTCTTAAATTTTCTAGAAAAAAAAACTTGACATTTTTGGAAGCTTTAAAAGTCGAAAACATTTAACTTTTGGATTTATGCAACTTTTCAAACTCAAAAACACCTTGTTTTTTTCTAGAAGATTTCTGACATTTTCGGCAGAAATTTTGTCCCTTGTTTCTATCTACTACAAATACGTTGTCGTAGGTTTTAGTTGTAGTTTTGCTGATAATTTAAATTTGAGGTTGCTGAAAAATAAATGTTTGATAAACCATCAAGTTGTAAGAACAGTTGCTCCAGGTTGCACTGAATGGAGACTTTCTCCTCCATATCTGGTTTATTCTGAGTCTTTCCAACAGTGCTGGAAATAACAAGAACAGATTTACAAAACGAGCCTCACAGATCCTGACTCTGCTGTTTACATTTGCTCAAACGTTTGAAGCTTTTTGTCGCCGATCCTGAACTGGTGCTGAACACATCAGTTCAAGCAGAAAGCTGTCTCTGTGGATGTTCCTAACAGCAATGTTAATCTTCTTGTTTGCAGAAAAAAAGAACGACGTATAGCTTTAGCGGTAACACGCCTGTCTATTCTGTTCAGCAGCGTTTTATTCAACAGATCAGGTGGAGAACAAAATGTCGCCTGTCTCCGTTTCCGTCTTCCAGCTCAGGGAAAGACGCTGCAGACAGCCTGAATGTGAAACCTGCTCCATTTATTAGCATGCGGCCGGATCCCTCCCAACATCTGAATCACCTTCAGGAACCACAGAGAAGTTCTGCATGCAGGTTTCATTCGGTCCCACAGCACCACAGGCAGGCCTTCACAGAGGAGGAGTGAATTTTTCAGCAATGAACTGGAAAAACATTCTGGTATGAAGCAATATCTGGGCTGAAAAACCGATTCTCATGACTTATTTATGACATAACATTCAAGAAAATAAACCCACTATCTGCTGACTCGGTTAAAAAAATGGCTGAAAAGCCCATAAAAAAACTTTATATGAAGTGTTTTGTTTAACAGTCCGCCATGTTTATTATTTTTCAGATAAACCCAGAATCTGACATTGTGTTGCTTATTAACTTGTCCAGCTCATAATTCAAACCCCAAAATAAAATGAAAAACATCTGCTCTGTTTGTGTGAGCCAAGTTTTAGTTAGTTGTTTTAGTTAACTAAATTTGACAAAAACTGAAACATTTTCATTAATTGAAATTTAAAAAATTTAACTAATAGGGAAAAAAAATAAAACTGTGCATTTACAAAACTAACTAAAACATTAAATCATAGATAATATCCTTAATTTTTGTGTTTGTGAATCTATGTATTATATTTTTTTTAACTCATATGAAATATATTTTTCTTTTCTTCCCTTCCTCCCCACAATTCTCAGCAAATTACAGCGATCCATATTCCTCCTGGCTGCTACGCTAGTCCGCAAAATGGCGACTAATCAATACATACCTAATCACAATGCAATACTTTAGTTCATTTTTAGGTGCAGAATTCAAAAACATTAATGCATTTTCAATCAAAAATAAAACAACTACTAACTCTATTAAAAACTAAACAAAAACTAGAGAATATTTATTTAAATAATAACTCAGAAAAACTATCAAACATGCTGAAAACTATAATGAAAAACTGCAAACTGCTTCTCAAAGCGAGAGTTTATCTTAATCTCCTCTTTTGATTTTGCTCCATTTATTTTTCTTAATGCAAAGACTGGGAGCAAAGCCATCGTTAGGCAGCACACACACGTACACACACACACACCGAAAGAGAGAGAGAACTCAAAATGACAAATCTCATCTCCTCTTGCGTTCAAGGTGCGATTCTGGGCCGTATCCCTCCCGAGTCTCGTTATGGCGCTGCCCATCGGAGACGACACAAACACGAGGAAACGGAACCGCTTCCTGTTCCAACGCCTCTGTGGAGACAACGGAAATCACGCCGCGGGGACCGGGAGGCTTTTCTGCAGAGTAAAGATCTCCTCGTGTCCTGTGCTTGTTTTAAATGTCTCTGCAAAACCACCAGCTTCACATTATGTTACTTTTAAATCAAAAGTTGGGAAATGAGGAAAACATTTTTTTTCTGGATGTCATGATGATAAATCCACATAAAGAGGTGTTTGATTAAAACTTAATGAGTTGTTCCACCAGCCTGGAATGACAATCAAAGCGGATTTCAGCCTGAGATCGCTATCAGACGTATCGGCAGACAGGGATTACGCCAACAAAGGATCAACAGAGGCGATAATGAGAGAGAAAAACTCATCTGTCTGGTTTGTTTAATTCATCAAACGGCACTAAGCAGCAACTTATTACATGATCATAAATACAACCAACACACCTGATATGATAACGATGTAATTCTCCACTTTTACTGCAGCTAAAACATCACATCTGTGATCAAAACGACTAAAAGCAGCAGCTGGTTTAAATGTGCAACAAAAAAATTAATGCAGACATGTCCTTGAAGATGAGCGGAGAATAAACTTCAGTTTACTACAAGAAATAATCAATAAACAGTCTTATGTTTATCTCCTGACATATGATCCCTTTTACTTTATTTTCTCAACAAAAGCAGAAGAAATAGGTTGCAAATTTGTTTATGGACCTTTTGCAACTACGACACTAAATCATTCAAGGCGCCATGATGGACGTAGGAAGTGTGAGACGGGAGTATTGAACAGAGCGACTGAAATTGTTTTCCAAAAGTTGTTTTTTCCAGTTTATTCGTGGTTCTACTTGTTAGAGTCGAGCTAATTTGTCTGTGAACGTAACACACCTGGTTGGGGCTCATAGACGGCGGTGTTTACAACAGTTGGAAACAGCCAGCTTAGAAACCGACCCGTACCTCCTCCCTCCTGACATGTTGATTAAATTAAAGAGTTTACCTGAATTCACACCGCATGACTTACAGTATGTCTCCATGTCATAAACGGCGTTTCCTCTTAAACCGGAGCAGCATTAAAAACGTACAAAAGATGAGATGCTAACCAGTTTTTTCCATACATGCTAGGCTACATGACGGTGCGGCACTGTCTCCATGGTTACGGTTAGATGCGTACTTTGTCCACAATGCGATATTTGATACCTTTCTAATCACACTTACTTATAAAGTAAATGAACGTTAGTCTTCTTACCTTGTAAAAAGTTACACCGAGAGATGCCAGCCATTATTATTGACGACTGCTTTCCATCACCGCCACATCTTTCCTCGTTAAATGTTGATTTAGGGAATATTGATGTAGGGATTAAATCTTTATCTGATTTTTACTAACCTCAGAGAAGCTACAGTGTTTTACATGTGAAAGTTCATGTGTTTATTGAAGAAACACATAAACTTTCACAGTCTTTCATTGTAATTCTTTTAAGAAAAAGAGAGGAACATTTCTGTTGCTTTTATTCTCATTTTTTCCTTTTAAAAAAAACATGAATTCTTCCATTTCTGGCAGAAAAATTACTTTTTTTGGACAATAACTCTCTCTGGTTTTGGACGCTATGCAGCTGAAAAGAGTTTTGTACTTCGGGTCATTCGTTACGATCCGTAACCATAACAACAAGGTGGTTAACAACTGGGAGAAGCTTGTTAATAATATCAGAAAAGCTAAAAAACAAACCCAAAAAAACTCAACTTCCATTACAACAGGCAACATACAACAGGGAAACATTTTATGAATAAATGGTTCTTCATAAAATAGATAACATTGAGGACAACACACACAGTGCTAAAAAAACAACGGAGTGTTTTAAGACAGACGTTCCTTCAGTTTTGGTGTCATGAGGTTTTGATTATACATCAGATTGTGCAGCTGGCTTGGTTAATGTTAAAATAGTTTCCTTTTGTTTGTTGTTTCTGGCGTTATATGCTTCATTCTGAAGTTCCTACTGTCGCAACATCTCATGCATTTTATATATTTCAAATAAATAACATTACAAGATGTTAGGGACTGTGTTGTTGTGATGAGAATGGATCCAAATAATCTCTAAATAGAGTATACAGACTGAAAAAGGCAATTTGATTGAAGAACAATGCTGTCAGAAAAATAATTAAGTCAAAATTGCATTCAAGATAAAAAAAACAAACACTTTTGTCTGTAAATATTTTCTACCCAGAACTCCTTAAGGGTTGTATTTTTAGCTTCACCGGATTCAAATTCAATAAATTGTCTCCAGTCAAGCTCCTTTTCTATCCAATTATTAATTGTTTAATCCAAAAATAGTAAACAGTTCAGTTCTACACTGTACTGATGTTAAGATTTTCACATGTTGATGTTAAAAGTATTTTCCTTTTAGCTATAAATTCCTCTTTTGCTACAAATGTGCTGTGTTGCATTTTAGGCAATAAAATGTTGATTTTCTTATTTAAGAAAGGAATCACTTCTGTATTTGCATCTTTTAGTGTATTTCTGATATTGTTTAAAAAACGAAGATGTGGTTAAAAGGAAAAAAATGCAGAATGTGCTAATTTTTTTATCCAATTAATCGTCAGAATAATTTTAATAAAAACATAGCTACTGCTATTTTCTGCTTATACCTACTGTTGCCACAAACCAAAACACTGCTCTCTTCTGATATTAATCCTAAAACCATGCAAAGAAAAATAATTTAAAAAATGTATTTTAATTATCCTAAAACCTCACAGGGGTTTTTTACTCGCTTTACTCTAATGCTGGGTTCACACTGTACCCTGAAGTGACCCAAATCGGATTTCTGTTTTATTTTCGCTAAGATTTCCAAATATAAATTACTTGTATGTGATCTCCAGGGTGAACTGCAAATGTCCTGAAAGTGTCCCGCATGCGCTGCAGAGGGCATGCTTTGTGTTTTGCCAACCGCCATTAAAGAGAAGAAGAAAGTGCACACAGTTTCCTGGTCGACACTCCACTCCAGTAGGTGGCAGTAATGCACATAAATACGTTGATTGCCAACCGCCAACAAGAAGAAGAAATGCTCAGTATTTGCGGAAGTAAACATGGATGCTAATGGTGGAGCATATCTTACGATTTTAAAGTTGTTGTTCGACTGGAATCAGCATATTAGCAATTTAATCCTCATTATCGTTCGCCATGTTTGTTGTTTTTGTTACGCATATCAGGATGCAGAATAGTGAAGTTAGTTGAGTATCAATGGCGTTTAGGTCGAATGAATGCCACCAGCGCCGTACAGACTCAGGTTAACATTTAAAAACATCAGATACGCATCAGATTTATGACCACATATCCAAGTAGTCTGGACCGGATTCGAAAAAATCTGATCTGTGTTGTTCAGACTGTCATGAAAAGATCCGAAACAGGTCATAATTGGGTCACTTCAGGCTTCAGTGTGAACGAAGTCCAAATCTCGCCTAGCAGAGCAGCTCTGGATCTTTCAGTAAACCAATCCAGAACTTCAACCTGCTCCGTCTCGATCTGAACTCACAGTGACCTTTTAGCAGCTGATCAAAAACGATGAGAAACGACGTGCAGAATCCCATTCGACCGTCTCCACAGACGGGCTCTTTATCCCAGTGGGCTGCGGTTCTCACTCACACAGCACAGTGGAAATGTCACCTGGGTCCAGCCTCATTAAGGCCTAAAAAGTGGGAAGAAGCCCAAGCTTTGACCCGGATCACAGACCTGCGAATGCAAAGCTCATTGATTAAAGCCCCTCTAAACCACAAACAAACTCACTACTGGATTTTAGCATCATGAATGCATCCTGTGATCAGCGCTGCACAAACAGGCATCTTCAAAAAACAACAAAAAAACACTCTTTGTACTGCAGCACCACCCAGCTCCAAATCACACTTCTAAGCTGACCCGCATGGATTATACATCTCGGTTTGTATTGATCTCAGATCATGTTGAAGTTCTCTGCACCAACAAACACAAAGGCGAGACCGCCGGTCAATAAATCAACCTCATGTTAAATTCATGCACACCTCAACCAGTGTTTTACCTTCTGCACCCTTCAACGCGGCTTTGGAGCAAAGCACCTCTGGCCGCTGGCACCAGCAGCTCACGTTTGGGTTTCAGCATGAAACGTCTGAGAAATATTCGGGTCAAATCAAAAAGCCAAAACAGAAACGGATGGTGATGTTACGCTTTCAAGCTAAATCGATTCTCTGAAAACAAAATCTGTATTCGCAAAGAGTTCAGTTGATTTCTAAAGGCACAAAAGCTGTTTTTATATATATATAAAAAGTTATTTTTAAATGTTAAACATTTGACAAGATTGGATTAGCGTAGAAGTTGTTTTGGTCTTAATCTTTAAGAATAGCATCTGTTGATATCCTCCTTTATAACATAATAAATTATATTTGTCACTAAAAATCTAGATGTGTTTAAAAAAAACTTGTTTCCTTCCTCTCTTTTCTTAAATATCTTGTACCGTCACTTAAACTTAATATTTAAAAAAATCATGCTAGCAACATAGCATTTAGTTTTGAATGAAGAGAGGAAGTCAGGGGTGCGCTTGAGTAGACTCAGGAACTTTGTTCAGTAAAATTACCTTCATTAATTATATTCAACCTAACTACAACTAAAATCCATCATAGATTAAGTCTAAAATCATAGTTGCTGTTTTTCTAACTTCCTATGTTGGCTAGCTGTACTGCAGCGCTACAGCTAGCAATGTTAGCCCCTTAAAGTGATTGTCTTAGGCTTATGTTGGAGTAGTGATGCTTGGGAATTTTACTGCACTGCTTTTCTAGCTTCCTGTGCTACCTGGATGTGCTGCAGTGTTAATGCTAGTGTACATTTAAACAATTCAGATCAGACCGTAAACTTTTTGCCGTTTAATTACTAGCTGAGGTTTTTCTGGCAGCAGCACAGCGTTGACCTGGGAGAGAAATTAAGGAGCAGTAGCTCTTTAAAACAGTAAAATTTAAATCTAATTTCACCACAAATCTCGTTTTAACAAAACATGAATCTCATTTCATTAATAAAAGAAAGTTTCTCATTTAATGACGTATATCTGTCTTGTTTCAATGAGCTACTGCTCCTGGATTTATTTTCTTTCTCCAGCTGTTAAATTCTTCTATACACCATTTTGCATCCAAACAGGAAAAATAAAAGATTACAAATTAGGACTTTTTGACATTGTCGTTGAACTTTTCATCGCAGTAAATATCTTAAATTTTTCCAAATTGTGCTTGATGAGAGCTTTATACATATATCTTTATCGCTAACTCTAGCTAATACATGAAAACAGCAGGTGAAGCTTCGTCTTATAGCTATGTGATAATAAGAGCAAATTTAGCTAACTATTTAGCTAGGTGGTGTATTAAAATCTCTAAATATTATGTAAATGCATTACAAATGTGGCCAAAATGCATATTATTGTTCCTAAGCCAGTTGTGGCCAAAAAATATCAAGTTGAAACTACTCCAGGGGCCACACCTCTACTTAAAATCACAAAAACTATTGTATTTTTAATTTTTACTTGCTAAATAAACAAACTAGGTGCATAATATTTAAATGAAATATGCAAAGCAGTCAGATATCTGCAGCTCTTTGCAGCTTTGCCAGATTAAAAACTATCAACCATATGCTAAGTTTTTCATCTTTTTTGTATCTTTTTAGCCACAAGGTCTTGTTTTATCAAATGGCCGTGCCCAAGTCTCCATTTTAGTAAAACCCTGGTGAATAATTTGTGTTGCACATTACATTTTCCATTTTAAGATTTTAATTGTATCTTTTTTTGACCAGCCTGGCATCAGTACAAATGTCACCAACATTGATTTTAAATGTGGATCCGCATCAACTGTCTGAACTGGCTAACCAATTTCAGGCAAGGGCCGCACAAAATTGTTCTCAGGGCCACAAATGGCTCTCAACCCGCACTTTGGACACTTCTGTACTAAGCAGTGAGTTCATGAACAGTCACAATAGAGAGAGAGTGACAAAAACTAGGTTATTAGGTAATATTTTTTGTCATTATTGTAATTAATAGAATCTGTAACATCTTTAAAATAACTAAAATCATCCAGTTGTATTATATTTATTGAACTTCATGTTGCTTTAAGGTGAAGGGTCTTCGTATCTCTGTTCAGTTCTCCACAACCTTTCCTGATTTTCAGTACCTTGGACAGCGCTAATTATTCTCTCTCCTGTAACATTTCCTGTTTTTAGAGAAACCGGAGCTCTGGAAAACACTTATATGAGCTAAAACATTTAATATTTGTTATTTTAGGCATGCAGGGGAAAACAAACTAGGTCATCAGCAGATTAAACAACAGCCTGTTGGGATTCATCCGGATTTTCACCTCCATTCCTGAAGCAGACTCAGATTTTACACCTATATAATCATATGGTTTTACCACTGGCGCGCCAATAAAAAGCTTTATGAAGCGACCGAGCATTGACGCGTAACTGACACGTCACGCATTGACAGGTAATCCCGCCAATTGATGCGATGATGCACCGTAGTTTGACAACTTCACCTTTAAAAGTCACGATAAAGACTCCGTCTATCAGACATATTGAACCATAAACCGGATTGAAACGTAAAGAAACGCGTTCAGGGTTCAACCAGGAGGAGTTTCTTACGTCCTCGTCCTCGCAGCGGCGGCGGCGGCGCTGCGGCTGGAGCCGGGCTCGCTGGCTCTCCGCCGGCCGGTCCCCCGGGTCGCCGGCCTGCCCCAGGAGGCGGCTCGCCTCCGGGGGTTCGGGGAAGGTTTTGTTGGTGTTGATCTGACCGCTGAATCTCTGGTACAGAGACGCCATGTCGGACAGTTTACAGCTCAAGCGGGAGGAGGAAAAAAAAAAAAAAGAAGAAAAGTTGGGGAAGTGGAGCTGCTCTACTTCAGCAGGCTGGAGGAGAGGAAAAAAAATTAGATTCCGGGATTTTAAGGAGTCAAAACACGCACCTCTATGCTTCCTTCCAGGTAGAGACGCTGTCTTTCTAACACTTTAGAGATAAAATAAAATAAAATACAAGCGATGAGAAATTCAGCATGTGTAAAAGAAAATCCCGATCAGGAAAGACAAACTGAGCGGGATCTCATCCCCGTCCTCCTGCGCTGTGGCTGAGGAAAAGTGACCTCCAGGGACTAATGGCTGTCTGCTGTAAGCACAGCAGGGACACAACCTTCACACTTTAGATTGGAAAGGTTTACACTCCAAACTTATCATGACTGTGCACTTTGAGGAGTTAACACGTCTCCATTAGTTTCTTTTCTTTTTGGGTCAGTGGAGGAGCTGTTGGGAGAGCAACAGTGCCCCCTTGTGGCTGAAACGGCAAACTGCCGCGGGTTATTCACAAAGGGAGCAACAAAACAAGGTCAATCCCACGCAGAAAGACACAGAAAAATGATCATAATCTATTTTATATTGATTATATTTTATATTTTAAAGATGTTATCGTTGATATCTGTGGACAGGCTTTAAATATGAAACCATAAAAATTCAGAAAGAGGGAGAAATGAAGCTACTGTGCATTCATCCATCCATCAGTCAAAATAAATCTTTCAGTTTCTTGATCAGTCCATCCATCCAAACCAAGTCATCTTCACATCCATCAACAGACTTCAAAATATAACAAGCCCCATTTGAACGATTTGTTATGTTTTAGTTAATATTCAGATATTTATGTAAAATCTCAGTTTATTCAACATCTGGTAAATAAAGTGACTTGGCAGTTAAAAGAAAAGTTCAAGAAATTAAAAGAAAAGTGGTACCTACTTGTTAAACTTGTGCAAATGAAAAATGTAAAAAAGAAATAAGAAAAATAATGTAAAAAAGGAAGAAAAAGAAGAGTAAATAAGGGGGAAAAATAAAAGAAAAAACAAGAGATAAAAATTTTAGGATTGTGGAGACTTCTTTTAGCATCTTGCGGTTTGTTTTCGGAGTAAACTGTCTTTCATGTCCTCCATTTTAAGGTTTTAATAAAGGCAAAGTGCTGAAATCTAATACTTTTAATGCCTTTTTAATCCTTTTCCAGACTCATTAGTTTCCTTTCTGGATGCCTCAGACAGATGTTGCAGCGTTCCCTCTCACTTTAACAGCCTCTTTAAAGTCTGACATTATCCATAAAAGCGTCTGTTCCTACTGACGAAGCCAAAAACTCGCGCTGAGTCGGGGAAAAAGAGTTCAAGTACTTCTCTCTTCCTGGCTGGAATCAGGTCCAGAATGAGAGGAGCTCATCCTCCAGGTGATTCATGAATTATTTAAATACAGTTTAATGTTCTTATGTTATTTTTACTTTTTATTTACATTTTGGTGACATTCTATGATTTATAAATTTAAGAGGAGTGGCTTTTAGGGCTGTTTTTGTTCAGGTAACCTTTATAAATGAGATTTTAAATGATGAATATTTCCTGGTTGAGGTATTGAAAGTAATGACTGAGTATAATGAGTTTAATTGCTACATTGTTGTAATAATGCGCACCTGAAATGATTCACCTCAGTCTGAAAAGAATGTGGATGCCAAACTTATTCGTCACCAGGAAATGCGTTTTTTAAAATTACATGTCACAAATAAAATTTTAAAATGTTTATTTTTGCTGTTTCAGTATAGAAAAAAGCAACATTAAACATCCATTTGTCAGAATCTAACAGAAAAACACGCATTTATGTGTTTCTCATTTAAGTAAGAGTACTTCAACATATTTTTACTCAAGTAAAAGTAAAAAGTATCTGTCCAAGAAATTACTCGAGTAAAAAAGTATTTGGTAAAAAGTCTACTCAAGTACTGAGTGACTAGGCCTGTCACGATAGCAAATTTTGCTGAGCGATTAATTGTCTCAAAAAATTATTGCGATAAACGATAATATTGTTTGAAGATCTTTTTACACTGACTTAATGGAAATGACGTAATAATGCATGTGATTTCCTGCCAAAGATACATACACTTTATTTTCAAAAGAATATTTAACACTGGAACTGATAAACAAAACAACCAAAAATAAAATGGATTCTCAGTCTCCATTAACAAAAAATGTACTTGATAAAAACTAAACAACATAAAGCCAAAGTGTAAATAAATACTGCATTCAACCAAAAGAGTGCAGATTATGAAGTCTGTATATTATGTTGCCCTTCAGTAATAATTAGATTTAAATAGAGAAGATGGGCACATCGACTACCTGATGCAATAGTTCACACTACATGATTTTTTGCTCCTATTTTTCCCCTTACAACAATCTTAAAACGTTGGTCTTTCTAAGATTGTGTGGTGTGTTACGGTAGATCGTCGTTGCCGCTCCGATATAAATCAGGGGTTTTCCCCGACTGGGAGCTTTAACGCTTCCTGTTGAATGTAACAGGCAGCCAATCAGAAAGCGCGGATTCTCCTCGTGCTTTCTGGGGGGAAATTACGTCGGGGAATCCCAAACAGCTGACACGGCGCAACCCGAAGTCCAGCCGACGTGGAAACAACATTAATGTTTATTCAACATGCAAAGAATATAGAAATGACAAGGGGAGGAGTTGGAGCGAAATCGCTACCGCAGTTGATAAACCCGGTAACTTTTCAGCTGTTGTTCGTTAACGTGACGTAAATAGTTTATAATGATTTTCATTCAGTCAGGACTTTACGCTGACACTAGCCACATGCATTGCAGGTAGATTGTAGTAAAGCGTTGATTAATGCCTGGTTTTAAAATTAGTTCACTGGACTTGTAGCCATTATTTTGTGCCCATTGTTGGACACCACACAGCAGGAACGAACCGATCGAACCGTTATATCTAGGATTTCTGTCGGCTAATGTTTGGTCTGTCAGGTTTTAAAAATGGGCCGACAATCGCCAACAGCTCTAGAGAAAAAGGCCGGAAGAGACGATAATGCCGATAATTGAAATGATGTCGATAGTTTTAATTTATCGTACGATTAATCGATTTATCGTTTATCGTGACAGGCCTATGAGTGACTGATCAATTTATCATTTAATATTTAAAAATGACAACAGATGGCAATATTTCATATAATTAAAGTAAGAAAAAATAATCAATCAGGCAAAATAAATGTTTCCAAATCAGTTTCTTTCAATAAAAAACTGATTAAACTTTAACAAAACTGCAGGTGTGTCTCTGTGTCTGGTGAATTTTTGGTTAAAACATGTTTGTTTTTCATTCAGTGGGTAAGAAAATCTAGAAATTTTACTCAAGTAAGAGTACAGATACTTCATAATAAAGTTACTAAAGTAAGAGTAAAAGTACATTTTGTCAAATCAGTTACTCAAGTAAATGTAATTTTAAACTCTGGTAATGACTTGTCATTTTTAATGTCTAAAAAAGGTGAAAATGTTGCAGAAAATTGGGAGTTTAGTTGTTAATTGTGTAAATTTTGGACTAACAGGGAGAAAGGGATTTCCAGATCACTGCTTCCTGTTTGGATGAAAGATGCGTGCTGCGTCGGGGCAGCAGAGGGCAGAGCGGCTCGCTTTAATACCCCGGCTGTGACGCTCCTTCACCCAGCAGACCTACCAGGACAACACAGCAGCTTCACCTGCTTTAAGGGAAACTTTTCCACTGATTCAGAAGATGCTAATCACTCTAAAACCCAATCATTACCAGGAATCATCCTGTTTATCATTCTGCTTTTCTCCCACGTCTAGCTACACATGCAGTATGACAGAAATTAAAACTCTAAAAGAGCAATCAGGCGCCTCTATCAGGAGAGTTGAGTTTCGATGTGTCTTTGCGTCCCAGGCTGTCAGGCCGGCTTATGATGGATCGCCTCTCATTTCGTCCAAAGCTGCATTTATCCTGCAACACGTCTCAGGAGAGCCGCGCTCTCGAAATCCATTCCTCCTCCATAAAAACCGAGGCGTTACAGAAGCAGCACAGAGGTGACGGAGTGAGCTGCCACAGTCCAGAACACTTTGAAAAATAACTAATATTAAGAACAAATACAGCCACTGGCAGAAGGTCTCCACTGGGGGCAATTAATCCAAACCACTATCATCCCAGCAACCAGGAAACCGGACGGGTTAAACAGCAATAAATTAAAAATAATTAAAGGAAACAATATGTGTGACATTTCCATTAAAGCTTCAGTAACTTTTTACACGAGATAAAATGTGAGAAATATTAAGCTCCTCTGACGGCATTCAATCAGAAACAACCAATCAGCACCAGGAGGAGGGTCTTGGCGCTGTCAATCATCCTTGCGTACATGCTCACTCCCGTCCTCTTCCTCCGGTACAGCTATGAATGCTAAAGCTAGTTAGCATAGCTACTGGAATGACAAGTTGTTTTGCTAACATTAGTACATTAAGCAGAATTGATTGACAGCGCTAAGATCCGCCTCCTGGCTCTGAATGGTTGTTTTTGCCGTCTCACATTGTACCGTCATGACATGGTGACACTTTTAACAAATGTGTAAAAAGCATTATTTTTGTTTTTTACTGCAGCTTTAAATGGTGTAAAGTTTTCTATCAACTATTTTGTAACAAGGTTAGTGAATAAATGTAACTGAGTCTGTTTTTGAGTGACTGCATTTTTCTGGTTCTACTTACATTGATTTTAAAAACAAAGCTAAAAAAGTCTAATAAACAAAAACAAAAACTGACATTTTATTCAATTTAAGAAGATTTTTATTAAAAAAACTTAAAATAATTTTAAAAATATTCAAATGTTTTTGCTCCATTCGCACGACAGCCGTTTATTTTCCACAACCCTGATTGGCTGAGACAAAGGAGGCTAAAGGTGTTAGCTTCTGTGCTAAGACGTTTTCCTCAATGCATTTTAAGGTATATTTAGTGCATAAACTATTAAATTAGTCAACTGTAAGCATTCCTAGGAAATTCTTAAAGTATAAATTGCTACATTTATTGGTCAATAATTGTAACAAATCTGAGTTTCAGAAGAATAAAACCTGTAATCTGAGCACATAGCCAAACAAATGACGACATACACTAAGAATACTGAAATATTCTTAGTATATACAGCTCTGGAAAAAATTAAGAGACCACTTAAAATGAGCAGTTTATCTGATTTTAATTTTTATAGGTACATGTTTGAGTAAAATGAACATTGTTCTTTTATTCTATGAACTTCTGACAACATGTCTCTGAAATTAAGCACAAATTTAATTATTTGCAGGACATGAGAAATGGTGAAAATAATAAAACAGAGGCGGAGCTTTCAGACCTGAAATAATGCAAAGAAAACAAGTTTATGTTAATTTAGAAACAACAATACTAATGTTTTAACTCAGAAAGTGTTCAGAAATCAATATTAGGTCTCTTCTTTTCTCCATAGCTTCATGTGTTTGGCTATGAACTCAGATTACAGGTTGGATTTTCTCTTCTTTTTTTTTTCCTCTGTAAGAGATTACGCTACTGCAATAAAAGATGAATATTTTAAATCTTTTTATGAACATTTACAGGATGTGTCAATAGTTCTGGAGGGATGTGTGCTTAAAGCAGAGAAAAGAAGGAAATGACTGCAGCTGAATAACAGAGAAGGAGTTTGACCTTGCCTTGTTAGAAGTAAATCCCTCTTATTGAAGCTGTGACGGGCTCGGGCATTCGCAGCGGGAGCAAAGGTCACGGCGAGGGCGAGGAAGAGCCAGAACTTCTGAATTTCTATCGCGGCGTCGCAACCCCTCTCTGCTGCAGTCCATCTCCAGCCGAGACGAGCGTCATAAAGCTCCGGCTTCAATCGCCGGCTCCGCAGAGGGCCGATCAATCCGGCCATTACTCGGGATGCCCGGGTGTGCTTCGCCACCAGAGAACCCAATTTGCAACTGCAGCGGTTTTACACACCCTGACATCTGCTCCCGAGCCGCGGCAAGTTGTCGCAGCAGCAGTTTTAAAAAGTGGAGCGTCTGATTGATTTAAAAGCCCCACGTTTTTCAGGGAAGCAGCAGAATACGTTTCAGCTTTAGATTAAAAGCCTTTTAGCGAATGTGTTGGCTCCTGTGTGTGGGTGTGTGTTTGTGGCTGCCGGCCTGGGGGCTTGTTGTGAATGACGGGGGGAGATTGAAGGTGCTGGAGCCTGACGCTGTTGGAGTTAAAATTAAATGGACAAATTAATAGGTGCTGTCACTTTGCTGGTGCAAACCACCAACTCGCCTCGGCACCAATCCGACTGCAACACCTCGGGTTTGATCGACACTCCCATCTGTCCTCTAATGGGGGTATGGGGGTTGTTTTCTCTCTCCCCGGCTTGCCTTCATAGCATTGCCAAGGAGAAATATTACAAAAATGACAGAATACAAGCAGTAAAAAGTTTCAAGTCACAATATTTTACGCATGCTCCAGCTTTACGATGCAGAATTCCTCTGCAAGGCGATGTGAAGCGTGGAAAATTGAGTCAAAATCTCATTTGAAATGGGCGAGATTAAGTCCACGGGAAATTTAAAGAGGCGGCGCGAGAAGCAGAGGAGTAAAATGTTTTCAAGCTGCAACTTCCAACACAGACACTGAAAAAAAACTAAATATTACCAAGAATTTAGTCCATTTTCTAGTAAGATATCTTACTAATTACTAATATGAGCTTATTTTCACTCAATAATTCCTTAAAATTGATTAAAAAATGTTATTTCTTCTATGAATTCAAGAAAGACACGTGTCAAACTCAAGGCTTGGGGGCCGAATGTGGTCCGCCGTAGCTGTTTATGTGGCCCCCTAGTCTCCAAATTACATCAATAAATCCCTACAGTTTTTTGCAAATCCTCAAAATTCACACAAAATCAACAGACCTCCAAATATTTTCCTAATTTTACTGCAAATGTTTCTCAAAATTGACCAAAAACATTGGGTTTGAGTGACTGCTGCCTCAGCCTGACTTGATGTCAAGTTATAGTCCATGATCGATAAGACAATTAATAAAAAGTCACATTTAACATCAGATTCATCACACATCAAAAATACAAATATTCTTAAATTAGCACCACAAAATCTGTCATTTTGATTGCAACAATCAAAATTCTGGATGGACTAAAATGTTCAGTATTATTTAATTTAAAGGAACACTTATTGAATGCAGAAACAAACAGCTATTTATTGATATTTAATGGATTTTATCAATACATTTTTGATACTTTCTGGCGCAAACGTCCCTTTAAGAACTCTCAGATTTTTGATTTGGCCCAAAATGAAACCGAGTTTGATATAAAACAATATTCGTTTTTAAACTGAAGTCAAGAAATACAATTATTTTTCATAAGTATTTGCTTAATTATGCTTAATGTGTTTTCCTGAAATAGTTTCAGTTCAACTTTAAATGTCATTAGTGTTACTATTAAACAATAAACTAAGTATTGGCAGAGCTTAGTGTTATTTTTATATTCAGGTGGTGAACAAAAATTAACTTGTAATCTAACTTAGTTACTTTCCAAATCAAGTAATCCTACATATTGAAGGAGTAATCAGTAACTTAGAATTAGTGAAATAATCTGTACTTTTCTACCAACATTAAGGAATTACTGACGTAAAACAAGCTCTGAGTTGTGTGAAAAGTTGCTTGTAAGCTAGTTTTTCAAATGAACTATTTTGCACTAGAAACTAAACAAAAATTATTTGGTAAGATTTTGTGTTTTTGCAGAGTTTAGAACATTTTTATATATAAAGGGTTAGAGGGACAAGATGTGAGGCTGCAGGGGAGAAGAAGAAGAAATGCCTCTCAGTTATCTCCTGCTCCTCTGTTGACTTGGATCCTATTTCCCAGACAGGGCCAAGCAGAATAATTTCACGTATGGCGGTCCAAGTAGGGAGGGGAAAAAAACTCTGTTTGCTGAGGGTTGATTTGTCATTCTGGCAGCTCGGCAATAACCCAACAAAGTCCAGCAGCGGGGACAGAAAGAAAGGAAGAGAGAAAGAAAGTGGGTGAAAATTCAGAGTGCCAAACCAGCAGCCGCCGTACGAGCGTGATAAATTTTTTTAAAATAAAAAGAAGTCACAAACCACTGAGTCGTTTCAGACAATAAAAGCCAGTCAGATGAAACGGTTTTATTTGTAGCTCGACTGAATAATAAAACACAAAGTTCAGTTCAGTTTTCAAAAATGATTTAAGAAGCAGTGAGAGTGGGAAAGACTTAAAGTTTGACGCAGAGAGAGCTGATGAATCTGAGCGCGACGCGGCTACACCGCTATGGAAGAAACAAACATGGCTGCTCTCCTAAACCAACAGGTCAGGCAAGAAGAGGAAGTGGTAACTCTGGAGGAGCTGCAGAGATCCAGAGTCACAAATCTGCTCTTTGTAAAAGAGGAAGTTTTAGGTACATTCCAGGCACATAGTGTCATTTTATAGCAAAATCAAGTAGCTACGTTACCTTCAGTTGTTAGAAAAATGCTCTAAATATAAAAATGTGACTTTAAAAAAAAAAGACAACTCGAAATTGGGTTTCTGTTCCTTTAAGAAGCTTCTGCTCTTTCCAACACTCCCCTTTCAAGAAGTTATCACAAAATGTTTTCTGTATAAAGCTGTTGGACTGAGAAACCTGCTGGAAACTACATACATTTCCAACAGGTGTTTGCTAACCGCTGCTGCCGCTAGTCTAGAGGAGCTGTGCGGAAATCGGTGAGAAATTCAAGGATTTCTCAAATGTGAATGAAAGAATCAAAGCAACACTTTGATCATAAACATATCATAACATATGTAAAGCTCAAAAATGTTGATTTTATATAATACTGCCCTTTATAGGGGACAGGTACAATACAAACAGTTGTTGAGATTCCATTTCAAATGTGCACCAAATAATTTCTAAAAGACACAACCTTCCAATTATTTACATTAAATAAAAAACAAACCTAAAATCACACAAAAAAAGTTTGTAAACACAATAAGACATTAAAAATCGCTTACAAGAGATTATTATTTATATCTCATTACGTTAGCGACGTTAGCGTCTTTTTCAGCATGTCAGAAAACTCCTTATACTTTAGAGCATGGTTTTTGGAAACTGAGGCACTTCCATCACTTTCAGTTTCTGTTTCCATTGAGTACATTTATTTTTGTAATTCCAATTTGTTCAATTTTATGGTCAATGGAAATGCAACGATTGGAACCAACACAAACCAAACCAACTTGGTTTTTTAAAATTCTCATCCATATTAATGCATGTGTCAAAATCAAAACCCAGGGGATAAATCTGGACCATCAGAGATGTTTATGTGGCCCTCTAGAGTCCAAATTACATCAATAAATCCCTCTAGTTCTTCACAAATCTGCAAAATGTATATAAAATCAACATTTCTGTCTGATTTTGCTGCAAATTTTCCTCAAAACTGGCCAGAAATATTGGGTTTAAGTGACTGCCTCCTCAGCCTTGCTTGATGTCAAGTTGTAGAAACGGCAATTAATAAAAAGTCACATTAACGTCACACATTAGCACAAATATTGCAAGTATTCCTTACAAATATTTATAAATTAGCATCACAAAAACAATCATGAAATCCTGGATGGACTGGTCAGTGTGAAAAAATGTTCAATATTTCATGCTAAACACTGAATGCTGAAACAAACAGCAACTTATTACAGATTAATGAGTTTTAACAATACATTCTGGCACAACCGGCCCTTTAAGAACATTCAGATTTTTGATTTGGCCCAAAATAAAACTGAGTTTGACGCCCTTGATTTAATGCTTATTACGGTATTTTAGGTATTTTAACTATTAAAATATGCAGATATGGGTCTATCGTATATCTATGGTGACTTCAGCCATTTTGTACAAATACTTCAAATTACTCAAGTACTTTCCAGTTTGTATTCGTGTTTATTGTCGAGGTTTTAACGAATTTTCTAACGCTACACTGAGAATTTTACCACTGAAGGACAAATTAAATACTTTTCTATTCTACTGACCGCAAACAAACACCGTTGTTATCATAAGTTCCCATTTAACAGAAACAAACTCACAACTTAATTAAATGTTTCTAATCAGCTCTCCTGACTGCAGCACAATGAGAACTTGTAACTACAGAAGCTAAACATTGCGACTGCATTATCTGAGCAACTTCGTAGTGTTCCTTTAATGGAAGAGTTTTAATTCTTCCTGATGAACAGTTAAAGTGAAGCGCCGCACTATCAAGGCTCTGTACGGTTACGCTTTGAATTCAAACCAATTAAAACCTCAGATCAATTTGTTTTACTTGGCAACACTCCTCATTGTCCCAACAGAGTTCTTAATTTAGCCGTTTCTAACAATATTTGGCTGTTTGGAAAGCACACACCATATGGTTTCTCCTTATTAAACTGATTTAATGCTCTACCTGTGGCCTCATTAGGAAGGTTGTCCAAGACAAACATTTAAATGTATAGCTCTGCAGCTCTTTTTCTTACTGTATTTCTGCTTGTTTTGCAGCAGAGAACCACACACTGACACACACCAGAGCTCATTGTTAATTTGTCCCTTCAGACCTGCAAGACGTTTGCAGGCTGGCCAGAGGAACAAGAAAAGCAGAGTCTGAATGGGGAAAGAAATGAGAAAACAGAAGGTGGGACTTAAAAAGGATGAACCGTTCTAATAAATGAACGCGCCAAACCCATGACTGCATTGGGAAGACGAAAAGAAAAAGCAGAGTAATTACCTGATGGCTTTTTATGTTGTTTTCCTGCAGAATTCAGCACAAAATAATCAATGCATTCAATCTAAAACTGGGCATTTCCCCAATCTTTCATTTTTGTTTTTGGCTCGGAAAGTTAAAAATGTTTTATGAATGACCACAAAGGTTGTAGAGGAAAGGTGCACATTTAATGCAATTATCGATTTCTTTGAGGAGAAGTAGGATTTAAATGTCATAGAGGAACTGGGCCGGAGACAAATGTCCGCAGAGAAAATTATTTATTCATGTTTCAGCCGTTGCAGCGTGTTGCAGTCAATCATCTGTCATTTCAAGAAGAATCGATACTAAACGTAGCTTTTCTCATTCTCCAGCACCAATCTGCCACTTAGAGCCGAAAAAGTGTTTTTCAATAACATTCTTACTTCCATCTGGACGGCATTAAAAGGCATTCCAACATCCTTCACTTGTGAAGACTCTCTGGTGTTTAAAGTGACAGATTTCCATCAGGGACGGTGCCGCACACGCTCCGAACCATTTTAATTTTACAGAGCGATTGGAATTAGACGCATTAGGTGGGAAATGGGACGTCTTCCTGTAGAGGAGCAGAGACGACTGCTATCTGCCTGAAGAGAACTTGGAGAGCCTGGTGTTAAATCTCAGCCCATCAAACATCCCAAACAGGCCCGGCGGCTGGTTTTTCAGCTCTAAATCTACCGATACGGCAGTAAAAAATGGCGATGCCAAAAACGGCACATAAAGGAAGAGAGCAATGGAGATGAGGCTAGGTCGCGGGCGACTCAAGGTTGTTGGCAAAAAACGTGCAGAAAAGTGGAATTTCACTGCAGTTTTTTCCACTTTAATGCTGATTCTCAGAGTTATGAGGTAGTTAAAAAACAAAGCCACCGAGTTAAAAGTTAAAGTCAATAATTGGCTCTTGATGGGCTAATTAAAACCTCCTCTGATGCTTCACGGGACAACGCTGTGGTTTGTAAATGTTGCTTGGCAGGAAAAGTTGTAAAAGAAGCATTTTTCAGTGTGAGCACCATATTTTACCCAGATTTGCATCAATATTCTCCAACATATGGTTGGTTATTAGATTGGTCGGTCACAGATGGCCAAAAGCTGGAACTAAATCCCTCTGTTTATATTTAAGCAGATATTGCCCTTATTTTTGTTTCTGACACAGCAAAAACACAAAATGTTTCCAAGTATTTTAGTCTACTTTAGTGCAAATATTTTTATTTCACTTGAAATAAGACAAAACTAACTTACACCTAACTTTTCAGCAAGTTTTAAGAGCTTTTTTAGATCAATATTTACTAATATTAATTAAAAGTGGTACTTCTATTGGCATTTTTTCACTTATAAGACAATTCTTATATCTTATACGTGAAAAAAATTTGCCAGTGCTTTAAAAAATACTTGGTAAGATTTTGTGTTTTTGCAGTGTATGAAAGTTTAGTGCTTAGGAAATTTAATTATACCACTTTTTACACCAATGCAAAGGAAGGCAGATGTAGAGATTCTTAATTTGGGATGACTGGCGATCAGCCGATACTTTCATGTAAAATCGATCTTATCCTTCAAAGAAAACATGAAAAAAAGCAATAAATTAAAGACTAATTGTAGTCTGGACAGCAATGCTCTAAATCTAAACCGCTCAACAACATAATTCAACTTCTTATCTTTATAATCAGAGTTCGATGCACAAGGAGGAAACCGAATTAGAAAAGTGTGAAAACCAGATGAACAAACTGGTAGGTGCTCATATGCAAAAATTAAGTTAATATCCTGCAAGAAGAAATTAAATCCCATTTAAATCCCTTAAGAATGATACAAGCTCATTCTTAAGGAAATATTTAGCTATGCCAAGAATCTAAAACTGATTTTCTTTCCAAGATAAAATCTTTCTGCTTTCATTCCACACGGCTGGAAATGTTTCTCTGTAAAAATCAAAAGTGAATATAATCAAAAACCTGCAGAGATCTTAATGCTGGTTAAAGAACATGTTGGCGTTTGGTCTTGGACGATGTTTTAAAAAAGGCTTTTAATATATTATTAACAGAGGCACTTGAGAATTTAAATGTAGGTCAATCATTAAAAAAAAATTAAATCAGGATTAGCTACTAATTAGCTGGTAATTAATTGAATTATTTGAGTGAAACCCTGAGCTTTGCAAACTGGTTCTCACCACTTCACCTTAAAGTGTGTAAACATGCATTTTAAATTTATTTTCCTGATAATTAGGCCCGAGCAGCAAAGCGCTGCGAAGGCCTATTGTATCTGTACTGTTTTTTTAGGCTTCTGACTGAAAAAACACAATCTTACCAAGTACTCTGATCTATTTTTAATATTCAGTTTTACACTTGAAACAGTTTTTTTTAGTTATAACAAATTTTTCCCATGTTATTAGTGAAATAATCTGCCAGTGGAACCAGTATTTTTTCCATCAATATTAAAGAATTACTGACTTAAAACAAGCTCTTAAATTTTGTTGAAAAGTTACTTGCAAGTTAGTTTTGTTTTATTTCAAGTTATCTAAGATATTTGCACTTGAAACTAGACATAAAAACTCTGGTAGATTTTGTGTTTTTTGCAGTGCAGCATAAACAACAGATGGATGGATGAGTTTCAGACTTCAACTAGCTGTTTTAGTTTTATTCCAAACTTCATTTCTTGCCTCAACATGAAAGTTTGCAGTAGATATAAACAACCTTTTCTAACAAATTACAAATATCTCCTATCTGAGCCGGGGCTGTTTTGTTTAATCTCCAAAATGTTCTGTTTTGCTGCACTGCTGCCTTTAATTATATCACCCACATTTTACTGTGGAAACACCTGGAGGTTTCCAAGTGTTGATTTCAGAGTCTGGTGATCAACCATGAAACATTTCTGACACATATCCTGCAAATAATCTGAAACCCAGCCAGGGATAAATGACTAAATGTGCTGCAATAGTAAACCTGTGGCCCCTCCAAACGCCCTTTGACCCAAGCGCTCCATCAAACCCGCGTATAAAACACTTTTAAGGGTTTGAGATAAAGGCAGAAAAGATAAAGAGGAGGGAGAGTGATGCAATGGAAAACAGAGAGAGACGTTTATTTTATCCTGAGGTGCCTGGAGAAATGCCATGGGATTTATGAGAAAAACCCCTCAGGGATTCAACTCCTGTTTGTCTCGTCATTGACACAACCCTCACATTGACAGCAAAAAGGAATCAGACTTTAAAGATTGATATCGTACATCACAAAGAGAGTTCTGAACGCCTTACCATTTTGGAGGTGGTGGTGGGATCGATCCGCTGAGTAACAATTAGCATCGACATGACTGAAGTTGGAGAATGAAGCGCTCCGCTCCTCTGGTCTCCTATTCCCCAGTCACAGAAAGTCCTTAATGATCGAGACTCCAACCCGGAGTGGGAGGATTAGCGTAGCCTGAGACCCGACCCGCCAGCTGACTGCCGGAGTCTGAGCTCAGTTCCACGTTGGCCAATCAATCACGCGCCGACACAGATTCAATGAGATACGCGTCGATCCATTCACCGGGATGGACTCAGGAAATCACTCTCTCCTGCAGCTGATCCGTCCCTCCGACCACTGCAGACCTCTTCTCTGACTTTCCTCAGCTTCTCGATCTTTCTCATCAGCGATTACGAGGCTTATCAGTCAGTGTCTCCCCAAGATGTCATCTTCTCCAACTCTCACTTGTAGTGGCCGCGTCCAGCTTGTGTGTTTTCTCTGCACACTCCCTCCCACCAGACTCATTCTCAGTCTACTCCCTACCTTTCTCTCCTCTTACTCCTCCAGCGTGAGGCTGGCAGTATCTTTTCGTCAGGTTCTGCAGCCCAACTTAATTGGAGGTTCAAACGTAATCTGTTGGTTTGGCCATGAGAGAGACATCTGCCAGGAAGCATGGCCAAACCGGGACTCTTTACATCTTCATCATCGCTTCAGTGAGATTAAGGTGTGCAGCAGTGTGTGTGTGTGTGTGTGTGTGTTTGGAGCTGGCAGGTGGGCAAAGAGACAAAAAAACAGGAGGGAGAGGACGGATACATGAACAGACGGGAAACAAAACCGTCTTTGCCAAGCTGTGCAAGAGAATGAACCGAAGAGAAGCAACTGTATATGGAAAAGTTGCTTCAGGAGTTTCAATGAGTTCATCATCATTTTAATCAATCTGTGTGATGGGATGCAATAAAGAGGCCACATCTTAAAATGTCAATGATTGCCCTTCACAAATTAACCCGACCTCTTTGGAAAACTGACCAGAACCAATGGAAATCCATGTTGGGTTTATAGCAACACATCTGAAAAGTTTTCCACTAAACATTTGGATCCATATGAGTTCAACTGAAATTTCTCAGTTCCAGTTAATATTGTTTAGAGAACAAGAGGAAGAAAAGTGGCAGCCATTGATGCCGATTTGTCACAAAAGCTGCAAAAACAAAACATTACCAAGCATGTCTGGGTTTCAGATGACGTAGGAAGTAAATGCACCCCGTTTACTTCTGTTGATGAAGCTTCAAAATGCCTAAAGTGTGCGTCGTGTACGGTTGCTCAATAGAGAGAAAGATGAACATTATTTTTGTGTTTCGAAGGTAGTTGGTCACAAACGAGTTAATTTTTTAAAAAGTTGATCAACCATCTACTGCTAAAGGCAGGAGGTATGGAAACTAACAATGCCAGAGTTTGCAACGCCCACTTTGTAATAGGTAACGATCGCATCATTTAAATTGTATTTTCAGATGTTTTATTGGACAGTTACTTAGATAAGCATTCACACGTAAGGTAAGATATATTATTTTTGCGCCCCAGCTTGGTCGAACCATGTTTTTAATGGAGTTTCTTTAGATCGCTGTGAATGGTTGACTTAACATTAACATACAACTAGAGCAGCGGATCCAAGCACATAGAAATTATATGGGTTAGCTTGTTGTTAGCATTAGCAATAGCATTGTTATCATAGACTAATTACTTAAAACAGCACAACTCACTACTCAGAAACAAGCCAATAACCATTTAATGCTTCTTTTGATCCTAGTGAGTTTTTTTATTAGACAGAACAAACTCCTGCCTAAGACCAGTAGCCGTTAGCGTAGCTCACTGCTAGCAGATGTTTAGTGTAACATGGAGCAGAAAGCTTAGCCCGTTGTTTCTCTCTACATCCAGTGGGTGGCGCAGGTTGCTACAATTGATAGTAGCCACACAGGCACACCCACTAGAAGGAAACGAACGCACCCAGTACAACACTTTCGTTCTATTGGTTGAGAGGTTGCCAGGCGACGGTGGAGTTTTGTTCCAGAAGCAAGCAGAAAATGTTTCGTAAGCGAGCAGAGACAGTCCGAGTGTGAGGAGACGCTTTGAGCACAAGCGTTACTAGTTTTGAGAAGACAGGCATGAAATCCTGCTTTCAAAATGAGCATGTAAGCAAAAGTATTAAAAGTTTTGAGAACAAAAGACATGAAATCCTGCTTTCAGCAAAATTTCCCCGTTAGCAGCAGAAATGAGCAGAAACTGAGCTCACATTCACCAATCATTTACTCCAATAACACCTTTAGGTATCTTCTGTTTGCACAATTACGAGGGCCTTGGAAACAGCCCGACACACGATGCTTGTCATAACGCCAATCCATCTTTTTTTACCCCCAATAGCAATTTGAAAACACCTCTGGGTAACTGCCAATACCCGGCACAGATCTAATATCGTTTCCCCTGATTTATATTCCATACGCAGCTCAACGTGTAAGCCGGCTGAATAGTGGTGGCTCTAAAAAATGGACAGCATGCATGCTGCGACTGGATGAATATATGCATGGATACCCAATCCCATTAGCACAATATGGTCTGTGTTGGCGCTCATACTGATTCATGCTACCAGACTGGCAAGCTGGTGTTGGTCAGAGAACGTCTTTAAAAACTCCTGAAACTCTCCAACAATCTGAACGACGTTAAACTGGAATGTGAGTTGGGCAGTGACTAGTTTATTTGAGCAACTTTTGGAAAAGAAAATTACTTTTTACCTTTGCTTGAGTAATTTTATTACATGTTTCTACTCTTACTCGAGTAAAAAATCTGGATTTTCTACCCACTGAATGAAAAGCAAGCATGTTTTAACTAAAGATTCACAGACACGCATCTGTAGTTTTTGTTAAAATTTCATAAGATCTTTTATTAAAAGAAACTGATTTAGAAATAATTTCTTTTGCCCAATTTTTGTCATTTTTACCCTTAAAATACCAAGATTTCCACATAACTTTCTATTTTGGTCCATCTAATTATATAGTTGTTCAAATATTAAACTAGAAAAACAAAATTTCTGAAGAAATTTAGCCGGGGCCTGCCAAGGCGCGCCCGTCTGGTTTGTGCCCGGCGTCGTCACGCTACAAATTGGCATCCGCAACGTAATCAAGTTCAGATTTCTTTAGCCGAAATCTCTTTGCTTCCTTGTCTTTCGTTAGGCGATGAAATACGTTCATGTTTGGTTCGGTTCAGTTCTACTCTAGTGGGCAGACTGTACCGCAGCTGCTGCGCTACAGATATTTCTCCGCTGATTTTCAGTAAAACTCTACAACGGAGAACCTGGAGGTTCTGGTTCGGATGAACAAAATAAACCCAGATATTTTATGTTTTATTATTTGAAATTATTGATAGGCCAAACATAATGAAAAAAACTCAGATCATGAAGTTATTTTATGTAATTCAAACAAAAATTATAATTTACATCATACCAAGCTAATATTATGTAGTTCTGCTGTTTTTCACTGTCGGCACAAGACGGCAGCTGAGAGTATCTGTATCCGAAGCAACTGAGTCAGTGAAGTAGCTTAATATGCTAGTTCCGGTTATTTGTGACAATTTCTGCAAGTCACAATAGCTCTAGGTTGAGGTAAAACAAAATTGCCTTATTTCAGCTGATCAGATTGATGTTAACAGCGATTTTATAGCCTAACAGGTTTCACGAAAGCCAGTTAGCAAAGTGCTAACATGTGAACAAATTGCGGTTCCATCAAGCTAGCAGCTACGCTATCAGAGCCACAACAAAATATCCCACAGCAGTCAAACTTTTAAAATCGATCACATTTCTTAAAGAACACATTACATTTAACAACTGTAAGCAGTTCTAATAATATAGTAATGAAATTAAATAGTATATTTTATGGACAGAACACAAACACTTCTTACCTTAACCAAGGAGAGTCGGAAGGAGAAAGCTCTTCTTCTTCTTTTTGTTTTTAATGGCGGTTGGCAAGCAACTTAATGGTGTGCATTACCACCACCTACTGGTATGGAGTGTGGATCAGGGCGTGCATTACCGCCACCTACTGGTATGGAGTGTGGATCAGGGCGCAACTTAAAAAAAAAAAAAAAACACTAAATCCTTTCTATCAGTTTAGTTTTCTTAAGAAATTTTATGAAATAACATAAATATTCAGAGGAAGAGGAATATCCCAAAATATCTGGAATTTTTAACTGTAACTTATTCTTTAGAAGCCTATTATTATTATGCTTCATTTTAAAGTTCCAAACTAATTCCATGTGTAACAGTTACTCAGTTAACCGCTCCCCAATCTAAAGTCTTACATATAATCCTGTTACCTTCCAAAATGTAATAACCGCTTTATTTATTTTGTGTTTAATTAATATCTTATTAAGTTTAAATGTCTCTATATCATGTTTCCTTTGATGTTGCTCTTAATAATTCATTATATTTTTTCCAGACTTACAATACTTTATTTCCATAATTCTACTTTGTTTTAAGGACACCTTAGGTAAATGATCTTCCATTTCATTTCCTGCTATATCTTTATGAGCTGGTATCCACATAAACCTAATCTCTATTTTAGAGATGCTGGGTTAGACAATTCTCTTTTTGAGCCAGCTGGGGGAGACAATTCTCCGTTTTAGCCAGTAGGGTATTAGGGTGTAGGATTTGTACCATTGAATTATAATGGGGTTTTTTTCGTAGTTTTTTGCGAATTATGTCGCCATGTTAATCCCGAATCCCACCAAAAGTAATAGCTGGAATGGCGTGAATTTTCTGCACGTTTTGATACCTCTTTTGTAGGTGTGCACGCAGCGGTATGAGCCGCATTAACGGTTACGGATGAAAAATAAAGAATAACTAGAAAATTTCGGAAGAAATTTAGACGGGGCCTGCCAAGGCGCGCCCGTGGGGTTCGGGCCCGGCGTCGTCGCGCCACAAATCGGCGTCGACGCCAAAGAACGCCGCGACGTCACCAGTGGCACGCGGAGAACCGCAAGAACGTTAAGCGAGGCGGACGTGCACCATTCGGTACGATTTAAAATGTTGTCAAGGCTTTTATTTTGGAAGTTTCAGTATGCTTCATTTCAAAGGGCCAAACTAATCCCATGCGTAATAGTCCTTGGGTTAAAATAGTTATATAATGCTCAAAACACAAGTAGCTGATGTAAAAGTATTCAAGGCTTTTATTTTGAAATTTTCAGTATGCTTCATTTTAAAGTTCTGAACTAATACCACGTGTAAGAGTGCTTTGGATGAAAAAGTCAAATAAAGCCAAAAAGAGCAATTACGTCATGTAAAAATATTCAAGGCTTTTATTTTGAAATTTTCAGTATGCTTCATTTCAAAGGGCCAAACTAATACCATGTGTAACAGTGCTTTGGATGAAAAAGTCAAATAAAGCCAAAAAGAGCAATTACGTCATGTAAAATTATTCAAGGCTTTTATTTTGAAATTTTCAGAATGCTTCATTTCAAAGGGCCAAACTAATACCACGTGTAACAGTGCTTTGGATGAAAAAGTCAAATAAAGCCAAAAAGAGCAATTACCTGATGTAAAAATATTCAAGGCTTTTATTTTGAAATTTTCAGTATGCTTCATTTTAAAGTTCTGAACTAATACCATGTGTAACAGTGCTTTGGATGAAAAAGTCAAATAAAGCCAAAAAGAGCAATTACATGATGTAAAAATATTCAAGGCTTTTATTTTGAAATTATTATTATGCTCCATTTTAAAGTTCCAAACTAATCCCATGTGTAATAGTCATTGGGTTAAATCAGTTATTTATTGCTCAAAAGAGCAATTATCTGATGTAAAATATGTCAAGGCTTTTGTTTTGGAATTTTTGTTAAACTTCAATTCAAAGGTCCAAACTAATTCCATGTATAACAGTCATTGGGTTAAATCAGTTATATAATGCTGAAAACGCAAGTAGTTAGCAAAATGCTAATGTTAGCATCATTGCTGTCACTAGCATGTGGGACATCACTAGGATGTTCTCTATAATGGACTTACTCCATTCAGTATACTAAACATGGCTAATAAGTCCAATAAATAGCTAATAGCTTATTTAAGCTAAAATGCTAATGCTAATGAACTGCCTTGCTGTGCAAGGCAGTTCCCTAACCTGAGAGAAACAGATAATGCAGAATAATATTATTGCACTGCCTGCGGCGGTGCACTAACCTCAGGGGCATGTTGAGGCTTTTATTTTGAAATTTTTGTTAAGCTTAATTTCAAAGGTCCAAACTAATCCCATGTGTAATAGTCATTGGGTTAAATCAGTTATTTATTGCTCAAAAGAGCAATTATCTGATCTAAAATATGTCAAGGCTTTTATTTTGAAATTTTCAGTATGCTTCATTTTAAAGTTCTGAACTAATACCACGTGTAAGAGTGCTTTGGATGGAAAAGTCAAATAAAGCCAAAAAGAGCAATTACGTCATGTAAAAATATTCAAGGCTTTTATTTTGAAATTTTTGTTAAGCTTCATTTTAAAGGGCCAAACTAATACCACGTGTAACAGTGCTTTGGATGATAAAGTCATACAAAGCCAAAAAGAGCAATTGCATGATGTAAAAATATTCAAGGCTTTTATTTTGTAATTATTATTATGCTCCATTTTAAAGTTCCGAACTAATACCATGTGTAACAGTGCTTTGGATGAAAAAGTCATACGGCCAAAAAGAGCAATGACGTCATGTAAAATATTCAAGGCTTTTATTTTGAAATTATTATTAAGCTCCATTTTAAAGTTCCGAACTAATCCCATGTGTAACATTGCTTCGGATGAAAAAGTCATATACGGCCAAAAAGAGCAATTACGTCATGTAAAATATTCAAGGCTTTTATTTTGAAATTTTTGTTAAGCTTCATTTTAAAGGGCCAAACTAATACCATGTGTAACAGTGCTTTGGATGAAAAAGTCAAATAAAGCCAAAAAAGAGCAATTACGTCATGTAAAAATATTCAGGGCTTTTATTGTGAAATTTTCAATATGCTTAATTTTAAAGTTCCAAACTAATCCCATGTGTAACAGTTACTGAGTTAAATCAGTTATATACAGCCCAAAGCAGCAAGTAGTTGTAAAGGCCAGTTCTCAGTCCTGATCTGTTTCAACTGAGGATAGATAGAACTACAGTGATGCGTTTTTGTAGTCCAAATCACCAGCCAATAGCCTCTTGAGTTCCGTTGCTATGGCAAATAATGGTCTCAGCAGGTGTGAGCTCTGAGCTGTGAGCTCTCAAACACACAAGTGTGTTTGAGCAAACACACTTTACTGAAAAAAAGCATTGGAAACAAATCCTTCTTGTTCGGGAACCGTAATACATATTCGAAAAGCGTTTTAAGCGTATGACAGTTCAATGTGTCTTCTGCGATAGTCCCGAGATTCATATCTGTACCTCACTCAGAGCATTTACAGTGATGAGAGAAAGAAATGTTGTGCCCATATCTGATCCGAGGTCGGCTGTCACTCTAATATGACCAAAAATGAGAAACTTTGGGTCGCTTAGAGGCAAATTGTGGACAAACCGTAACTGGTATCGACGAGCCGTCTTCACTTTCGAAGAGATCACAGACGTATCTACAAAATGAAATTTGAATGGCATTTCTAGGTGAATTTGTGACGACACAGCAAATCCTCAAAAATAGGGTATTTCTAGGATTTTTCCCATTGACTTATAATGGGATTTTTTTCGTAGTTTTTTGCGAATTATGTCGCCACGTTAAGCCCAAATCCCACCAAAAGTAATAGCAATCATGGCGTGAATTTTCTGCACGTTTTGATACCTCATTTGTAGGTGTGCACCGAGCGGTATGAGCCGCATTAACGGTTACGGAAGAAAAATAAATAAAGAGACGCTTCTCTCCGACAATAGTAATAGGTTCCTGCCATTGCTTTGCATGGCAGGCCCCAACTAGAAAATTTCGGAAGAAATTTAGCCGGGGCCTGCCAAGGCGCGGCCGTGGGGTTCGGGCCCGGCGTCGTCGCGCCACAAATCGGCGTCGACGCCAAAGAACGCCGCGACGTAAGCAGTGGCACGCGGAGAACCGCAAGAACGTTAAGCGAGGCGGACGTGCACCGTTCGGTACGATTTAAAATGTTGTCGAGGCTTTTATTTTGGAAGTTTTGTTAAACTTCATTTCAAAGGGCCAAACTAATCCCATGCGTAATAGTCCTTGGGTTAAAATAGTTATATAATGCTCAAAACACAAGTAGCTGATGTAAAAATATTCAAGGCTTTTATTTTGAAATTTTCAGTATGCTTCATTTCAAAGGGCCAAACTAATCCCATGTGTAACAGTGCTTTGGATGAAAAAGTCATATAAAGCCAAAAACAGCAATTACCTGATGTAAAAATATTCAAGGCTTTTATTTTGAAATTATTATTATTCTCCATTTTAAAGTTCCAAAGTAATCCCATGTGTAACAGTGCTTTGGATGAAAATGTCAAATAAAGCCAAAAACAGCAATTACCTGATGTAAAAATATTCAAGGCTTTTATTTTGAAATTATTATTCTCCATTTTAAAGTTCCAAACTAATCCCATGTGTAACATTGCTTTGGATGAAAAAGTCATATACGGCCAAAAAAAGCAATTACCTGATGTAAAAATATTCAAGGCTTTTATTTTGAAATTATTATTATTCTCCATTTTAAAGTTCCAAAGTAATCCCATGTGTAACAGTGATTTGGATGAAAACGTCAAATAAAGCCAAAAACAGCAATTACCTGATGTAAAAATATTCAAGGCTTTTATTTTGAAATTATTATTCTCCATTTTAAAGTTCCAAACTAATCCCATGTGTAACATTGCTTTGGATGAAAAAGTCATTTACGGCCAAAAAAAGCAATTACCTGATGTGAAAATATTCAAGGCTTTTATTTTGAAATTATTATTCTCCATTTTAAAGTTCCAAAGTAATCCCATGTGTAACAGTGCTTTGGATGAAAACGTCAAATAAAGCCAAAAACAGCAATTACCTGATGTAAAAATATTCAAGGCTTTTATTTTGAAATTATTATTATGCTCCATTTTAAAGTTCCAAACTAATCCCATGTGTAACAGTTACTGAGTTAAATCAGTTATATACAGCCCATAGCAGCAGTAGTTCTAAAGGCCAGTTCTCAGTCCTGATCTGTTTCAACTGAGGATAGATAGAACTACAGTGATGCGTATTCGTAGTCCTAACCAGCAGCCAATAGCCTCTTGAGTTCCGTTGCTATGGCAAATAATGGTCTCAGCAGGTGTGAGCTCTGAGCTGTGAGCTCTCAAACACACAAGTGTGTTTGAGCAAACACACTTTACTGAAAAAAAGCATTGGAAACAAATCCTTCTTGTTCGGGAACCGTAATACATATTCGAAAAGCGTTTCGAGCGTATGACAGTTCAATGTGTCTTCTGCGATAGTCCCGAGATTCATATCTGTACCTCACTCAGAGCATTTACAGCGATGAGAGAAAGAAATGTTGTGCCCAGATATGAACCGAGATGGGCTGTCACTGTAATTTCAGCAAAAATGAGAAAGTTTGGGTCGCTTAGAGGCAAATTGTGGACAAACCGTAACTGGTATCGACGAGCCGTCTTCACTTTCGAAGAGATCACAGACGTATCTACAAAATGAAATTTGAATGGCATTTCTAGGTGAATTTGTGACGACACAGCAAATCCTCAAAAATAGGGTATTTCTAGGATTTTTCCCATTGAGTTATAATGGGGTTTTTTTCGTAGTTTTTTGCGAATTATGTCGCCACGTTAAGCCCAAATCCCACCAAAAATAATAGCTCCAATGGCGTGAATTTTCTGCACGTTTTGATACCTCATTTGTAGGTGTGCACCCAGCGGTATGAGCCGCATTAACGGTTACGGAAGAAAAATAAAGTTCTATAACTAGAAAATTTCGGAAGAAATTTAGCCGGGGCCTGCCAAGGCGCGCCCGTCGGGCATGGGCCCGGCGTCGTCGCGCCACAAATCGGCGTCGACGCCAAAGGACGCCGCGACGTGATCAGTGGCACGCGGAGAACCGCAAGAACGTTAAGCGAGGCGGACGTGCACCGTTCGGTACGATTTAAAATGTTGTCAAGGCTTTTATTTTGGAAGTTTTGTTAACCTTCATTTCAAAGGGCCAAACTAATCCCATGCGTAATAGTCCTTGGGTTAAAATAGTTATATAATGCTCAAAACACAAGTAGCTGATGTAAAAATATTCAAGGCTTTTATTTTGAAATTTTCAGTATGCTTCATTTCAAAGGGCCAAACTAATACCACGTGTAACAGTGCTTTGGATGAAAAAGTCAAATAAAGCCAAAAAGAGCAATTACGTCATGTAAAATTATTCAAGGCTTTTATTTTGAAATTTTCAGAATGCTTCATTTCAAAGGGCCAAACTAATACCACGTGTAACAGTGCTTTGGATGAAAAAGTCAAATAAAGCCAAAAAGAGCAATTACCTGATGTAAAAATATTCAAGGCTTTTATTTTGAAATTATTATTATGCTCCATTTTAAAGTTCCAAACTAATCCCATGTGTAACAGTGCTTTGGATGAAAAAGTCATATAAAGCCAAAAACAGCAATTACCTGATGTAAAAATATTCAAGGCTTTTATTTTGAAATTTTCAGTATGCTTCATTTCAAAGTTCCAAAGTAATCCCATGTGTAACAGTGCTTTGGATGAAAACGTCAAATAAAGCCAAAAACAGCAATTACCTGATGTAAAAATATTCAAGGCTTTTATTTTGAAATTATTATTATGCTCCATTTTAAAGTTCCGAACTAATCCCATGTGTAACATTGCTTTGGATGAAAAAGTCATATACGGCCAAAAAGAGCAATTACTTCATGTAAAATATTCAAGGCTTTTATTTTGAAATTTTCAGTATGCTTCATTTTAAAGTTCTGAACTAATACCACGTGTAAGAGTGCTTTGGATGAAAAAGTCAAATAAAGCCAAAAAGAGCAATTACGTCATGTAAAAATATTCAAGGCTTTTATTTTGAAACTTTTGTTAAGCTTCATTTCAAAGGGCCAAACTAATACCACGTGTAACAGTGCTTTGGATGAAAAAGTCAAATAAAGCCAAAAAGAGCAATTACATGATGTAAAAATATTCAAGGCTTTAATTTTGAAATTTTTGTTAATATTCATTTCAAAGGGCCAAACTAATACCATGTGTAACAGTGCTTTGGATGAAAAAGTCAAATAAAGCCAAAAAGAGCAATTACGTCATGTAAAAATATTCAAGGCTTTTATTTTGAAATTTGCAGGATGCTTCATTTCAAAGGGCCAAACTAATCCCATGCGTAATAGTCCTTCGGTTAAAATAGTTATATAATGCTCAAAACACAAGTAGCTGATGTAAAAATATTCAAGGCTTTTATTTTGAAATTTTTGTTAAGCTTCATTTTAAAGGGCCAAACTAATACCATGTGTAACAGTGCTTTGGATGAAAAAGTCAAATAAAGCCAAAAAAGAGCAATTACGTCATGTAAAAATATTCAGGGCTTTTATTGTGAAATTTTCAATATGCTTAATTTTAAAGTGTAAAACTAATCCCATGTGTAACAGTTACTGAGTTAAATCAGTTATATACAGCCCAAAGCAGCAAGTAGTTGTAAAGGCCAGTTCTCAGTCCTGATCTGTTTCAACTGAGGATAGATAGAACTACAACGATGCGTATTCGTAGTCCTAACCAGCAGCCAATAGCCTCTTGAGTTCCGTTGCTATGGCAAATAATGGTCTCAGCAGGTGTGAGCTCTGAGCTGTGAGCTCTCAAACACACAAGTGTGTTTGAGCAAACACACTTTACTGAAAAAAAGCATTGGAAACAAATCCTTCTTGTTCGGGAACCGTAATACATATTCGAAAAGCGTTTTAAGCGTATGACAGTTCAATGTGTCTTCTGCGATAGTCCCGAGATTCATATCTGTACCTCACTCAGAGCATTTACAGTGATGAGAGAAAGAAATGTTGTGCCCAGATATGAACCGAGGTCGGCTGTCACTCTAATATGAGCAAAAATGAGAAACTTTGGGTCGCTTAGAGGCAAATTGTGGACAAACCATAACTGGTATCGACGAGCCGTCTTCACTTTCGAAGAGATCACAGACGTATCTACAAAATGAAATTTGAATGGCATTTCTAGGTGAATTTGTGACGACACAGCAAATCCTCAAAAATAGGGTATTTCTAGGATTTTTCCCATTGAGTTATAATGGGGTTTTTTTCGTAGTTTTTTGCGAATTATGTCGCCATGTTAATCCCGAATCCCACCAAAAGTAATAGCTGGAATGGCGTGAATTTTCTGCACGTTTTGATACCTCTTTTGTAGGTGTGCACGCAGCGGTATGAGCCGCATTAACGGTTACGGATGAAAAATAAAGAATAATAATAATAAAGAAACTTTTCTTGGGAGAATAGCAATAGGTTCCTGCCATTGCTTTGCATGGCAGGCCCCAATAATAATAATAATACTAGAAAAACAAAATTTCTGAAGAAATTTAGCCGGGGCCTGCCAAGGCGCGCCCGTCTGGTTTGTGCCCGGCGTCGTCACGCTACAAATTGGCATCGACGCTAAAGGATGCTGCAATGTAATCAAGTTCAGATTTCTTTAGCCGAAATCTCTTTGCTTCCTTGTCTTTCGTTAGGCGATGAAATACGTTCATGTTTGGTTCGGTTCAGTTCTACTCTAGTGGGCAGACTGTACCGCAGCTGCTGCGCTACAGATATTTCTCCGCTGATTTTCAGTAAAACTCTACAACGGAGAACCTGGAGGTTCTGGTTCGGATGAACAAAATAAACCCAGATATTTTATGTTTTATTATTTGAAATTATTGATAGGCCAAGCATAATGAAAAAAAACTCAGATCATGAAGTTATTTTATGTAATTCAAACAAAAATTATAATTTACATCATACCAAGCTAATATTATGTAGTTCTGCTGTTTTTCACTGTCGGCACAAGACGGCAGCTGAGAGTATCTGTATCCGAAGCAACTGATTCAGTGAAGTAGCTTAATATGCTAGTTCCGGTTATTTGTGGCAATTTCTGCAAGTCACAATAGCTCTAGGTTGAGGTAAAACAAAATTGCCTTATTTCAGCTGATCAGATTGATGTTAACAGAGATTTTGTAGCCTAACAGGTTTCACGAAAGCCAGTTAGCAAAGTGCTAACATGTGAACAAATTGTGGTTCCATCAAGCTAGCAGCTACGCTATCAGAGCCACAACAAAATATCCCACAGCAGTCAAACTTTTAAAATCGATCACATTTCTTAAAGAACACATTACATTTAACAACTGTAAGCAGTTCTAATAATACTTACCTTAACCAAGCAGTCGGAAGCAGAAAGCTCTTCTTCTTCTTTTTGTTTTTAATGGCGGTTGGCAAGCAACTTAATGGTGTGCATTACCGCCACCTACTGGTATGGAGTGTGGATCAGGGCGCAACTTAAAAAAAAAACAACACTAAATCCTTTCTATCAGTTTAGTTTTCTTAAGAAATTTTATGAAATAACATAAATATTCATGGGGCGTGCTGTGGTGGCGCAGGGGGTTAGCACGCCCCACGTTTCAGTTAACTGCTCCCCAATCTAAAGTCTTACATATAATCCTGTTACCTTCAAACATGTAATAACCGCTTTATTTATTTTGTGTTTAATTAATATCTTATTAAGTTTAAATGTCTCTATATCATATTTCCTAATTTATTGTACTTGCTTTATATTTTCCACAATTAATTATTACATGTTCTACTGTTTCCATATCCATACCACACTCACATCTACCTGTTGGATGTTTACCAATCAAATTTAAAGTTTTGTTTAATCCAGTATATCCAAGGCACAATCTTTTTTTTTTTTTCATACTTGCTCTTTTCGCTTTTCAGACTTACAATACTTCATTTGAGCCAGCTGGGGGAGACAATTCTCTGTTTTAGCCAGTAGGGTATTAGGGCGTTTGTAGGAGTTTTCCCATTGAATTATAATGGGGTTTTTTTCGTAGTTTTTTGCGAATTATGTCGCCATGTTCATCCCGAATCCCACCAAAAGTAATAGCTGGAATGGCGTGAATTTTCTGCAGGTTTTGATACCTCTTTTGTAGGTGTGCACGCAGCGGTATGAGCCGCATTAACGGTTACGGATGAAAAATAAAGAATTATAATAATAACTAGAAAATTTCGGAAGAAATTTAGACGGGGCCTGCCAAGGCGCGCCCGTGGGGTTCGGGCCCGGCGTCGTCGCGCCACAAATCGGCGTCGACGCCAAAGAACGCCGCGACGTCACCAGTGGCACGCGGAGAACCGCAAGAACGTTAAGCGAGGCGGACGTGCACCGTTCGGTACGATTTAAAATGTTGTCGAGGCTTTTATTTTGGAAGTTTCAGTATGCTTCATTTCAAAGGGCCAAACTAATCCCATGCGTAATAGTCCTTGGGTTAAAATAGTTATATAATGCTCAAAACACAAGTAGCTGATGTAAAAGTATTCAAGGCTTTTATTTTGAAATTTTCAGTATGCTTCATTTTAAAGTTCTGAACTAATACCACGTGTAAGAGTGCTTTGGATGAAAAAGTCAAATAAAGCCAAAAAGAGCAATTACGTCATGTAAAAATATTCAAGGCTTTGATTTTGAAATTTTCTGTATGCTTCATTTCAAAGGGCCAAACTAATACCATGTGTAACAGTGCTTTGGATGAAAAAGTCAAATGAAGCCAAAAAGAGCAATTACATGATGTAAAAATATTCAAGGCTTTTATTTTGAAATTATTATTATGCTCCATTTTAAAGTTCCAAACTAATCCCATGTGTAATAGTCATTGGGTTAAATCAGTTATTTATTGCTCAAAAGAGCAATTATCTGATGTAAAATATGTCAAGGCTTTTATTTTGGAATTTTTGTTAAACTTCAATTCAAAGGTCCAAACTAATTCCATGTATAACAGTCATTGGGTTAAATCAGTTATATAATGCTGAAAACGCAAGTAGTTAGCAAAATGCTAATGTTAGCATCATTGCTGTCACTAGCATGTGGGACATCACTAGGATGTTCTCTATAATGGACTTACTCCATTCAGTATACTAAACATGGCTAATAAGTCCAATAAATAGCTAATAGCTTATTTAAGCTAAAATGCTAATGCTAATGAACTGCCTTGCTGTGCAAGGCAGTTCCCTAACCTGAGAGAAACAGATAATGCAGAATAATATTATTGCACTGCCTGCGGCGGTGCACTAACCTCAGGGGCATGTTGAGGCTTTTATTTTGAAATTTCAGTATGCTTCATTTTAAAGTTCTGAACTAATACCACGTGTAAGAGTGCTTTGGATGAAAAAGTCAAATAAAGTCAAAAAGAGCAATTACGTCATGTAAAAATATTCAAGGCTTTTATTTTGAAATTTTTAGTATGCTTCATTATAAAGTTCTGAACTAATACCATGTGTAACAGTGCTTTGGATGAAAAAGTCAAATAAAGCCAAAAAGAGCAATTACGTCATGTAAAATTATTCAAGGCTTTTATTTTGAAATTTTCAGTATGCTTCATTTCAAAGGGCCAA
This sequence comes from Xiphophorus maculatus, assembly GCF_002775205.1. NCBI lineage: Eukaryota > Metazoa > Chordata > Actinopteri > Cyprinodontiformes > Poeciliidae > Xiphophorus > Xiphophorus maculatus. Next base: position 4,107,302 of record NC_036463.1, read on the forward strand.
ACTAATACCACGTGTAACAGTGCTTTGGATGAAAAAGTCAAATAAAGCCAAAAACAGCAATTACCTGATGTAAAAATATTCAAGGCTTTTATTTTGAAATTATTATGCTCCATTTTAAAGTTCCAAACTAATCCCATGTGTAACAGTGCTTTGGATGAAAAAGTCATATAAAGCCAAAAACAGCAATTACCTGATGTAAAAATATTCAAGGCTTTTATTTTGAAATTATTATTATTCTCCATTTTAAAGTTCCAAAGTAATCCCATGTGTAACAGTGCTTTGGATGAAAACGTCAAATAAAGCCAAAAACAGCAATTACCTGATGTAAAAATATTCAAGGCTTTTATTTTGAAAATATTATTCTCCATTTTAAAGTTCCAAACTAATCCCATGTGTAACATTGCTTTGGATGAAAAAGTCATATACGGCCAAAAAAAGCAATTACCTGATGTGAAAATATTCAAGGCTTTTATTTTGAAATTATTATTCTCCATTTTAAAGTTCCAAAGTAATCCCATGTGTAACAGTGCTTTGGATGAAAACGTCAAATAAAGCCAAAAACAGCAATTACCTGATGTAAAAATATTCAAGGCTTTTATTTTGAAATTATTATTATGCTCCATTTTAAAGTTCCAAACTAATCCCATGTGTAACAGTTACTGAGTTAAATCAGTTATATACAGCCCATAGCAGCAGTAGTTCTAAAGGCCAGTTCTCAGTCCTGATCTGTTTCAACTGAGGATAGATAGAACTACAGTGATGCGTATTCGTAGTCCTAACCAGCAGCCAATAGCCTCTTGAGGTCCGTTGCTATGGCAAATAATGGTCTCAGCAGGTGTGAGCTCTGAGCTCTGAGCTCTCAAACACACAAGTGTGTTTGAGCAAACACACTTTACTGAAAAAAAGCATTGGAAACAAATCCTTCTTTTTCGGGAACCGTAATACATATTCGAAAAGCGTTTCGAGCGTATGACAGTTCAATGTGTCTTCTGCGATAGTCCCGAGATTCATATCTGTACCTCACTCAGAGCATTTACAGTGATGAGAGAAAGAAATGTTGTGCCCAGATATGAACCGAGATCGGCTGTCACTGTAATTTCAGCAAAAATGAGAAAGTTTGGGTCGCTTAGAGGCAAATTGTGGACAAACCGTAACTGGTATCGACGAGCCGTCTTCACTTTCGAAGAGATCACAGACGTATCTACAAAATGAAATTTGAATGGCATTTCTAGGTGAATTTGTGACGACACAGCAAATCCTCAAAAATAGGGTATTTCTAGGATTTTTCCCATTGAGTTATAATGGGGTTTTTTTCGTAGTTTTTTGCGAATTATGTCGCCACGTTAAGCCCAAATCCCACCAGAAGTAATAGCTCCAATGGCGTGAATTTTCTGCACATTTTGATACCTCATTTGTAGGTGTGCACGCAGCGGTATGAGCCGCATTAACGGTTACGGAAGAAAAATAAAGAATTATAACTAGAAAATTTCGGAAGAAATTTAGCCGGGGCCTGCCAAGGCGCGCCCGTGGGGTTCGGGCCCGGCGTCGTCACGCCACAAATCGGCATCGACGCTAAAGAACGCCGCGACGTAATCAATGGCACGCGGAGAACCGCAAGAACGTTAAGCGAGGCGGACGTGCACCATTCAGTACGATTTAAAATTTTTGTCAAGGCTTTTATTTTGGAAGTTTTGTTAAACTTCATTTTAAAGTTCCGAACTAATCCCATGTGTAACAGTGCTTTGGATGAAAAAGTCATACAAAGCCAAAAACAGCAATTGCATGATGTAAAAATATTCAAGGCTTTTATTTTGAAATTTTCAGTATGCTCCATTTTAAAGTTCTGAACGAATCCCATGTGTAACAGTGCTTTGGATAAAAAAGTCACATAAAGCCAAAAAGCGCAATTACCTGATGTAAAAATATGCAAGGCTTTTATTTTGAAATTATTATTATGCTCCATTTTAAAGTTCCGAACTAATCCCATGTGTAACAGTGCTTTGGATGAAAAAGTCACATAAAGCCAAAAAGCGCAATTACCTGATGTAAAAATATTCAAGGCTTTTATTTTGAAATTATTATTATGCTCCATTTTAAAGTTCCGAACAAATCCCATGTGTAACAGTGCTTTGGATGAAAAAGTCATATACGGCCAAAAAGAGCAATTACATGACGTAAAAATATTCAAGGCTTTTATTTTGAAATTTTCAGTATGCTTCATTTCAGAGGGCCAAACTATTCCATTGTGTAACAGTGCTTTGGATAAAAAAGTCACATAAAGCCAAAAAGCGCAATTACCTGATGTAAAAATATTCAAGGCTTTTATTTTGAAATTATTATTATGCTCCATTTTAAAGTTCCGAACTAATCCCATGTGTAACATTGCTTTGGATGAAAAAGTCATATACGGCCAATAAGAGCAATTACGTCATGTAAAATATTCAAGGCTTTTATTTTGAAATTATTATTATGCTCCATTTTAAAGTTCCAAACTAATCCCATGTGTAACATTGCTTTGGATGAAAAAGTCATATACGGCCAAAAAGAGCAATTACGTCATGTAAAATATTCAAGGCTTTTATTTTGAAATTTTCAGTATGCTTAATTTTAAAGTTCCAAACTAATCCCATGTGTAACAGTTACTGAGTTCAATCAGTTATATACAGCCCATAGCAGCAGGTAGTTCTAAAGGCCAGTTCTCAGTCCTGATCTGTTTCAACTGAGGATAGATAGAACTACAGCGATGCGTATCTGTAGTCCAAATCAGCAGCCAATAGCCTCTTGAGTTCCGTTGCTATGGTAAATAATGGTCTCAGCAGGTGTGAGCTCTGAGCGCTGAGCTCTCAAACACACAATTGTGTGTTTGAGCAAACACATTTTACTGACAAAAAAGCATTGGAAACAAATCCTTCTTGTTCGGGAACCGTAATACATATTCGAAAAGCGTTTGCAGCGTATGACAGTTCAATGTGTCTTCTGCGATAGTCCCGAGATTCATATCTGTACCTCACTCAGAACATTTACAGCGATGAGAGAAAGAAATGTTGTGCCCAGATCTGAAATTCTATTCAAATACATGGGAGAGAGCCTCAGACAGCCTCAGAAAATCCTGTCGCATGACTTTGCTCTGAAGCACCGTGACAGAAAACCGTACGGTCTAGATAAATTTCGAAAACATTTTACCGGAGCAGACAGGCGTATCAATGTCAGGACCGATTTTGATACTAATCGTGCGATATTTGTGGGCGTGATGGCGATTTCAAAAATGATTTGGGTTGAAAAAGTTGTCTTCATCTCTCACTCTAAGCAGCCAGAAACGCACTCTAACTTGAGCAAAAATGAGAAACTTTGGGTCGCTTAGAGGCAAATTGTGGACAAACCGTAACTGGTATCGACGAGCCGTCTTCACTTTCGAAGAGATCACAGACGTATCTACAAAATGAAATTTGAATGGCATTTCTAGGTGAATTTGTGACGACACAGCAAATCCTCAAAAATAGGGTATTTCTAGGATTTTTCCCATTGAGTTATAATGGGGTTTTTTTCGCAGTTTTTTGCGAATTATGTCGCCACGTTAAGCCCAAATCCCACCAAAAATAATAGCTCCAATGGCGTGAATTTTCTGCACGTTTTGATACCTCATTTGTAGGTGTGCACCCAGCGGTACGAGCCGCATTAACGGTTACGGAAGAAAAATAAAGAATTATAATAATATTAAAGAGACGCTTGTTGGGTGTAGAGTAATAGGTTCCTGCCATTGCTTTGCATGGCAGGCCCCAATAATACTTAAAGAGACGCTTCTCTCCGACAATAGTAATAGGTTCCTGCCATTGCTTTGCATGGCAGGCCCCAATTAAAGAGACGCTTCTCTCCGACAATAGTAATAGGTTCCTGCCATTGCTTTGCATGGCAGGCCCCAACTAGAAAATTTCGGAAGAAATTTAGCCGGGGCCTGCCAAGGCGCGCCCGTGGGGTTCGGGCCCGGCGTCGTCGCGCCACAAATCGGCGTCGACGCCAAAGAACGCCGCGACGTAAGCAGTGGCACGCGGAGAACCGCAAGAACGTTAAGCGAGGCGGACGTGCACCGTTCGGTACGATTTAAAATGTTGTCGAGGCTTTTATTTTGGAAGTTTCAGTATGCTTCATTTCAAAGGGCCAAACTAATCCCATGCGTAATAGTCCTTGGGTTAAAATAGTTATATAATGCTCAAAACACAAGTAGCTGATGTAAAAGTATTCAAGGCTTTTATTTTGAAATTTTCAGTATGCTTAATTTTAAAGTTCCGAACTAATCCCATGTGTAACATTGCTTTGGATGAAAAAGTCATATACGGCCAAAAAGACCAATTACTTCATGTAAAATATTCAAGGCTTTTATTTTGAAATTTTCAGTATGCTTCATTTTAAAGGGCCAAACTAATACCACCTGTAAGAGTGCTTTGGATGAAAAAGTCAAATAAAGCCAAAAAGAGCAATTACGTCATGTAAAAATATTCAAGGCTTTTATTTTGAAACTTTTGTTAAGCTTCATTTCAAAGGGCCAAACTAATACCACGTGTAACAGTGCTTTGGATGAAAAAGTCAAATAAAGCCAAAAAGAGCAATTACGTCATGTAAAAATATTCAAGGCTTTTATTTTGAAACTTTTGTTAAGCTTCATTTCAAAGGGCCAAACTAATACCACGTGTAACAGTGCTTTGGATGAAAAAGTCAAATAAAGCCAAAAAGAGCAATTACATGATGTAAAAATATTCAAGGCTTTTATTTTGAAATTTTTGTTAATATTCATTTCAAAGGGCCAAACTAATACCATGTGTAACAGTGCTTTGGATGAAAAAGTCAAATAAAGCCAATAAGAGCAATTACGTCATGTAAAATATTCAAGGCTTTTATTTTGAAATTTTCAGTATGCTTAATTTTAAAGTTCCGAACTAATCCCATGTGTAACATTGCTTTGGATGAAAAAGTCATATACGGCCAAAAAGACCAATTACTTCATGTAAAATATTCAAGGCTTTTATTTTGAAATTTTCAGTATGCTTCATTTTAAAGGGCCAAACTAATACCACCTGTAAGAGTGCTTTGGATGAAAAAGTCAAATAAAGCCAAAAAGAGCAATTACGTCATGTAAAAATATTCAAGGCTTTTATTTTGAAACTTTTGTTAAGCTTCATTTCAAAGGGCCAAACTAATACCACGTGTAACAGTGCTTTGGATGAAAAAGTCAAATAAAGCCAAAAAGAGCAATTACATGATGTAAAAATATTCAAGGCTTTTATTTTGAAATTTTTGTTAATATTCATTTCAAAGGGCCAAACTAATACCATGTGTAACAGTGCTTTGGATGAAAAAGTCAAATAAAGCCAAAAAGAGCAATTACGTCATGTAAAAATATTCAAGGCTTTTATTTTGAAATTTTTGTTAAGCTTCATTTTAAAGGGCCAAACTACTACCACGTGTAACAGTGCTTTGGATGAAAAAGTCACATAAAGCCAAAAACAGCAATTACCTGATGTAAAAATATTCAAGGCTTTTATTTTGAAATTATTATTATGCTCCATTTTAAAGTTCCGAACTAATCCCATGTGTAACATTGCTTTGGATGAAAAAGTCATACGGCCAAAAAGAGCAATGACCTCATGTAAAATATTCAAGGCTTTTATTTTGAAATTATTATTAAGCTCCATTTTAAAGTTCCGAACTAATCCCATGTGTAACATTGCTTCGGATGAAAAAGTCATATACGGCCAAAAAGAGCAATTACGTCATGTAAAATATTCAAGGCTTTTATTTTGAAATTTTTGTTAAGCTTCATTTTAAAGGGCCAAACTAATACCATGTGTAACAGTGCTTTGGATGAAAAAGTCAAATAAAGCCAAAAAAGAGCAATTACGTCATGTAAAAATATTCAGGGCTTTTATTGTGAAATTTTCAATATGCTTAATTTTAAAGTTCCAAACTAATCCCATGTGTAACAGTTACTGAGTTAAATCAGTTATATACAGCCCAAAGCAGCAAGTAGTTGTAAAGGCCAGTTCTCAGTCCTGATCTGTTTCAACTGAGGATAGATAGAACTACAGTGATGCGTTTTTGTAGTCCAAATCACCAGCCAATAGCCTCTTGAGTTCCGTTGCTATGGCAAATAATGGTCTCAGCAGGTGTGAGCTCTGAGCTGTGAGCTCTCAAACACACAAGTGTGTTTGAGCAAACACACTTTACTGAAAAAAAGCATTGGAAACAAATCCTTCTTGTTCGGGAACCGTAATACATATTCGAAAAGCGTTTTAAGCGTATGACAGTTCAATGTGTCTTCTGCGATAGTCCCGAGATTCATATCTGTACCTCACTCAGAGCATTTACAGTGATGAGAGAAAGAAATGTTGTGCCCATATCTGATCCGAGGTCGGCTGTCACTCTAATATGACCAAAAATGAGAAACTTTGGGTCGCTTAGAGGCAAATTGTGGACAAACCGTAACTGGTATCGACGAGCCGTCTTCACTTTCGAAGAGATCACAGACGTATCTACAAAATGAAATTTGAATGGCATTTCTAGGTGAATTTGTGACGACACAGCAAATCCTCAAAAATAGGGTATTTCTAGGATTTTTCCCATTGACTTATAATGGGATTTTTTTCGTAGTTTTTTGCGAATTATGTCGCCACGTTAAGCCCAAATCCCACCAAAAGTAATAGCAATCATGGCGTGAATTTTCTGCACGTTTTGATACCTCATTTGTAGGTGTGCACCCAGCGGTATGAGCCGCATTAACGGTTACGGAAGAAAAATAAATAAAGAGACGCTTCTCTCCGACAATAGTAATAGGTTCCTGCCATTGCTTTGCATGGCAGGCCCCAAACTAGAAAATTTCGGAAGAAATTTAGCCGGGGCCTGCCGAGGCGCGCCCGGGGGGCATGGGCCCGGCGTCGTCGCGCCAGAAATCGGCGTCGACGCCAAAGGACGCCGCGACGCGATCAGCGGCACGCGGAGAACCGCAAGAACGTCGAGCGAGGCGGACGCGCACCGTTCGGTACGATTTAAAATGTTGTCGAGGCTTTTATTTTGGAAGTTTTGTTAAACTTCATTTCAAAGGGCCAAACTAATCCCATGCGTAATAGTCCTTGGGTTAAAATAGTTATATAATGCTCAAAACGCAAGTAGCTGATGTAAAAATATTCAAGGCTTTTATTTTGAAATTTTCAGTATGCTTCATTTTAAAGTTCTGAACTAATACCACGTGTAAGAGTGCTTTGGATGAAAAAGTCAAATAAAGCCAAAAAGAGCAATTACGTCATGTAAAAATCTTCAAGGCTTTTATTTTGAAATTTTCAGTATGCTTCATTTCAAAGGGACAAACTAATTCCATGTGTAACAGTGCTTTGGATGAAAAAGTCAAATAAAGCCAAAAAGAGCAATTACGTCATGTAAAAATATTCAAGGCTTTTATTTTGAAATTTTCAGTATGCTTCATTTTAAAGTTCCGAACTAATACCACGTGTAACAGTGCTTTGGATGAAAAAGTCAAATAAAGCCAAAAAGAGCAATTACGTCATGTAAAAATATTCAAGGCTTTTATTTTGACATTTTCAGTATGCTTCATTTCAAAGGGCCAAACTAATACCATGTGTAACAGTGCTTTGGATGAAAAAGTCACATAAAGCCAAAAACAGCAATTACCTGATTTAAAAATATTCAAGGCTTTTATTTTGAAATTTTCATTACGCTTCATTTTAAAGTTCTGAACTAATACCATGTGTAACAGTGCTTTGGATGAAAAAGTCAAATAAAGCCAAAAAAGAGCAATTACATGATGTAAAAATATTCAAGGCTTTTATTTTGAAATTTTCAGTATGCTTCATTTCAATGGGCCAACCTAATCCCATGAATAACAGTCATTGGATAAAATCAGTTATATAATGCTCAAAACACAAGTAGTTGATGTAACAATATTCAAGGCTTTTAATTTGAAATTATTATTATGCTCCATTTTAAAGTTCCGAACTAATCCCATGTGTAACAGTGCTTTGGATGAAAAAGTCATATACGGCCAAAAAGAGCAATTACATGATGTAAAAATATTCAAGGCTTTTATTTTGAAATTTTCAGTATGCTTCATTTTAAAGGGCCAAACTAATCCCATGTGTAATAGTCATTGGGTTAAATCAGTTATATAATGCTCAAAACAAAAGTAGTTGATGTAAAAATATTCAAGGCTTTTATTTTGAAATTATTATTATGCTCCATTTGAAAGTTCCGAACTAATCCCATGTGTAACAGTGCTTTGGATGAAAAAGTCATATACGGCCAAAAAGAGCAATTACGTCATGTAAAATATTCAAGGCTTTTATTTTGAAATTTTCAGTATGCTTAATTTTAAAGTTCCAAACTAATCCCATGTGTAACAGTTACTGAGTTAAATCAGTTATATACAGCCCATAGCAGTTCTAAAGGCCAGTTCAGTCCTCCTCTGTTTCAACTGAGTATTCCACTATAGATAGAACTACAGTGATGCGTATTCGTAGTCCTAACCAGCAGCCAATAGCCTCTTGAGATCCGTTGCTATGGCAAATAATGGTCTCAGCAGGTGTGAGCTCTGAGCTCTGAGCGCTCAAACACACAAGTGTGTTTGAGCAAACACACTTTACTGAAAAAAAGCATTGGAAACAAATCCTTCTTGTTCGGGAACCGTAATACATATTCGAAAAGCGTTTTAAGCGTATGACAGTTCAATGTGTCTTCTGCGATAGTCCCGAGATTCATATCTGTACCTCACTCAGAGCATTTACAGCGATGAGAGAAAGAAATGTTGTGCCCAGATATGAACCGAGGTCTGCTGTCACTCTAATTTGAAGAAAAATGAGAAACTTTGGGTCGCTTAGAGGCAAATTGTGGACAAACCGTAACTGGTATCGACGAGCCGTCTTCACTTTCGAAGAGATCACAGACGTATCTACAAAATGAAATTTGAATGGCATTTCTAGGTGAATTTGTGACGACACAGAAAATCCTCAAAAATAGGGTAAAATAGGGTATTTCTAGGATTTTTCCCATTGACTTATAATGGGATTTTTTTCGTAGTTTTTTGCGAATTATGTCGCCACGTTAAGCCCAAATCCCACCAAAAGTAATAGCAATCATGGCGTGAATTTTCTGCACGTTTTGATACCTCATTTGTAGGTGTGCACCCAGCGGTATGAGCCGCATTAACGGTTACGGAAGAAAAATAAATAAAGAGACACTTCTCTCCGACAATAGTAATAGGTTCCTGCCATTTGCATGGCAGGCCCCAATAATAATAATAATAAAGAAACTTTTCTTGGGAGAATAGCAATAGGTTCCTGCCATTGCTTTGCATGGCAGGCCCCAATTATGTTTTGAGCAGGTACTCATCAGAGCTGCATTTTTACAAAATACTTTACTTCAGTAATTTTATTATTAAGTGTTTCTACTCTTATTTGAGTAAAAATTTCTGGATTTTCTACCCACTGAATGAAAAGCAAACATGTTTTAACCAAAAATTCACCAGACACACACCTGCAGTTATTGTTAAAGTTTCATAAGAAACTGATTTGGAAACATTTCTGTTTACTTGATTTTGTTATTTTTTGTTACTTATTTGAATTTTTGTCATTTTTGTCCTTAAAGTACCAAAATTTCCACCTGACTTTATATTTTCACCATCTGATTAAATGATAATTTGATCAGCTACTCAGCACATTTTTTTACCAAAAAGTTTTTACTCCTACTTTTTACTTTTACTCGAGTATAAATATGTTGTAGTATTGCTACTCTTGAGTACTATTTTAGCGTACTCTGCCTGCCGCTGAGATGTAATTATCCCCCCTTAGCGCTTCGTTCCTACCGAGGTAAGTAGGGGCCAAGGTCCCGTCTTATTTAGCGGTCACTGGGCAACATTTGCATAAACCTTAGAGCAACCTAAAGTTGCCAAATGACCTCACACAAACTTGAGCACCCCTGAGAAAACCAATTTAACGAGGGAATACATAAGTAGTATTAGAAAATGTCTCAGTTCAAGCTCTTTGTAAGGGCGGCCCCCTCTATGAGTAATTTATTGATCCCCTGACATTTTATCCTGCATCAAAATCAAATTTACTTTCTTTGATGAAAAGCTTGGGGGCTTTTAGCTAATTCAAAGGATGAAGAGAAACAAATCACTGTGACACATTTATTAGGAGTCCGATGGTTCTGTAAAGTGAAAGGAACATCACCCAGAATGGACTCGGTGTAATGTCATTCCTTAGACGTTATAGTCCCAAAGCTCCCTGGTGCTGGCGCTTACTGCTAACGTTTCTGTAACTTAACCACAACTTTCAGTAGCATTAAAGCCGCAGTATTTAACTTTTACAAAAATAGTTTTTTTTTTCCCCATGGCTTTTAAAAACTGTCCCCATGTTGTGATCGTACGGTATGAAACAGAAAATCAGGGAGAAAACCAAACAAACTGAGCTCTTCCACTTCCTCCTAGTGTCACAAGATGCAAAAATGTCCTGCTCCAGGTCAAAAACAACCAATCAGAGCCAGGAGGCGGGTCTTACCGCCAGCAATCAATGCTGCTAAATGTTTTAACTTAACGTTTTGTGAAAACTGTTTATCTGCCGGGAAAAATCCCATTTCTGGGAATTTTTCCCAGAAATGGGAAAACCCAGTTGAACCAGTTATTATGGTTTTTTACATTTTGTCTGTCTTATATTCTGCTGTAACAACATAATGATCATTTTAACAAATATGTAAAAAAAAATAAGCCTCTTTTTTAAATAAAAGTTTAACAGAAAAACTGAATAAGATTTGAAAAAGTAACCAGTAAACTCCAGTAAAAAACCTGAGAAGTTCTTGTAAAGTAACTGGGTTTTTCCCAATGAAAGTACATTGAAGTTTCTGAAAAGTAACTTCTGAGTTAAGAGGAAGTATCTGAAAGCTGCTCGGGTTCTTGTATGGCAGAACCCGAATAGTTCTGGGAACCAATAAGTTCCCAGAAAGGTTAAGCAATTACCAGGTAAAGTATGGAAATCAACCTTTGAGTTTTAAATCTCAAAGCTCTGAAAATAATTAGCCATTTTATAAAAACACTGCAAGCAGAATAAATATTTAAATATTTAGTAATCGTCAACAAATAAAAGTTTGGGAGTTTTTCTGATTCTAAAACATTTATGCTTAAAGTTTTCTTTGCTACTGAAGTGATTCTAATATTTAAATCATATCCAGATATTTTTCAAACGGATATTTTCTGCTTTTCAATGCCAAATAAACTGATTTGCTAAACTGGTGAATATAAAACGAGGAGCAGCTTTTCTTAGAAATCCTGACCTCCAGCTTCACTGAGCAGCTGGACTTTTTCTGGGTCAGTTTCATCATCTAAGATCCTTTTTTAGTTAATTTAACAGTGAAAAGTGAACAAGATTTGCTGCAACTGCTCAAAAATAAACCTTGAGTGTTTGTTTAATAAGGAATTTAGGCAGGATTACAGACTTCAGTTTTCAAGACGGATTAATCTTAAACTTTAACATTCCTGGTTATTGTAGCGTTAAAGCCGATTGTTTTTCAGACATGTCAGGAGATTCTTCTGACATTAGAAAATTATTCCACTTAAACTTGAGAGAAAATTTACAGGTGCATAAAATCCAGTTGAGAAAATTGGAATACATCAGATGATTTAAAATTATTCATTTCCAATTAGAAATGTCTTTATTTAAAGCAAAAATACCCAAGTTAAAGCCAGATATTTACATACAAAAATGTTTTTTTCTCATTGTCTGAAGTTAAATCAGACCAAATGTTTCTTGTTTTATCTTAATTAGAATTACCAAAATTATTTCTATTTGCTAAATGCCAGAAAACATGGTGAGAACATTTTGTAACTTATCTCAAATCTTGTTTTTTTTTTAAACTGCATGACTTGCACTGTAAAACGTAAAAATGAAAGTCTATCTGCTGCCTTCAAAATGCAGTTTAATAGAGAAATGTGTGCTCTTTAACTAGGAGCAGGCAGTTTTTTTCTTACATATTGAGAAATTATTATTTGGTTTAAATTGCAGAATTAAGTTAAAACTCTCAATTCAAGACTAATGAGCTGTCAGAAATGAAAAATCTTGCCTTTTGTTGCTAAATGAGCTTCATGAACTTTAATTTTCTTGTTGACTTAAATTAAACCACCTTGAAATGTTTTACAGTGCACCCAAAAGGTTTGAGCCAAGTCATGCAGCTTAAAAAACAAGATTTGAGAAAAGTTTTTAAAATGTTCTCGCCAATTTTTCTGGCATTTACCAAATAGAAATAACTTTGGTAATTCTAGCAAAGCTAAAGCAAGAAACGTTTGGTCTGATTTAACGTCAGACAATGAGAAAAAGATGTTTGTGTTTGTAAATATCTGGCTAAATGTTTTACAGTGTGTATGTTAAAGTTTGGTGTGACATCATCACCGTCACATGGACACTCCAGGAAATAAATCTAGACGCTCAGCGTGTCCATCTGGTCCCTCGGAGGTCTGCTTCAGGTGCCGTCCAACGATTTTTCATTTTGATGTCAGATGTTTCATTTCACACCAAAAGTTATGGCTGCTGCCGCAGGAGGAGAGCATTCACTCAGCCCGCAGTGACTGGATTCAAACGGCTCATATTTTCTAGTTTACAGACGCAGCCGACTGTGTGATTAGTTGGATTTCATGAAAAGCAAAACTGACTCGGATGACGGAGTTTCTTGTTTTGAATAACATCGATGAATAAGCGACTGCTGTGACAAAGTGTCTCAAATACTTAGGCTTTTGTGAATAAAGGAAACATCGGATGAGAGTAATTTAATTAAAACACAGTTAAAGACAAATTAGGGAACAAGAGGGAAACTGATGCAAACTGTCAGAGGAAAGAGAAATTTTCGTTAGAGAATTACCAGCAAGAGAAACTGAAGGTGATTTAGACGGTTTGAGTAAAATATCAAAAAAATAAACGTAGAAAGTAGCTGTCCAAGAAATTACTCAAGTAAGAATCAATAAGTCTACTCAAGTACTGATTAATTTATCAAATTACTCATTTAATATTTAAAAATTACATCATCAGTCGGGCTAAAATTTAAAGTTCAGTGGATTTGTTGGTATTTTAAGGACAAAAATGGCAGTAATTCACTTAAGTAACCAAAAAAATAAAATCAGGCAAAAGAAAATGTTTCCAAATAATGTTTTTTCCAACATAAAACTTATGAAACTTTAATAAGGACTGCAGGTGTGTGTCTGTCTGGTGAATTTTTGGTTAAAACATTTTTGTTTTTCATTCAAGCAAATGTAATTGAGTAAATGTAACTAGTTAGTACCCAGCTCTGATCGATGGGGATCGTATTGTGGGTTTACTGTAACGGTCTGATTCTTGCCATGTTGGGTTTTTGCTCGTGTCCCATCAGCCAAACGTAAAACAAACGACTCCAAACCAGAAAACGTGACCCTCTCTCTGCAAAATGCTGCCTCATCCATCCGTGATTCATCCTTTGTCTGGGAAACCTCCGTTCATTGTTTCAACGTCAGATGTTTTATAAACTGCCAAACAATACGGCTGTGAAGCAACGGCTCATTTTTTAACATTACAGCTTCTGGCAATTTGAAGGAGAAGTACAGTTTCTCTTGTTTCACTTTTCAAAGAATGAACATTGTTCTTTTGGTCTACTGACAACAGGTCTCTGGAATTACAAGCAAAAATTTAGTGTTTATTAACAGAAAATGAGAAATGGTCAAAATAAAAAGGTGCAGTGCTTTCAGATCTCAAATGATGCAAAGAAAACAAGTTTATGTTAATTTAGAAACAATAAATTAATGCTTTAACTCAGGAAGAGCTCAGAAATCAACATTTGGTGGAATAACCAGGAGGTTTTCAGTGCAGTGGGCTCTTCTTTTTCCATATCGTGATATTAATTTTATGCCATTCTTGCCTCGTTTAACCCCCCAAACAAAAAGCAAAGCCCACTTCTCGAGTTCATCTCAATGAAATTGACCTTAATGCAGAACAAATCCATTTCCAAATAGGCTTCCTATTTTTTGATTAGCTAGCAATTCAGCATTGTTCTAATTTAATCTGACTTCTGGATTGAATCTGTGTTGCAGCCTCGGCTAATAACTTGACATTCGGTGCGCGGCTCTGCGCTATTTAGATAAGTGAGGCGACTTTTTTCAACATTATTCTAGGCCAGATTGCTCCATTGCTCATAATAAAACCTACATCCAAACCACTTGGTGCCGTTGCATTTTGCCAGAATTGATATTAATCGGACCATCAGAATGTAACGCCAGGTTTATCCGAACAGAAAGAAGAATGAGGAGGGTTTAGAAAGACGTCTAAAACAGCACTCAGGTCAGGGTTTTTAAATAAAACATAACATTTTCTGACTCACTACTCCCTTTTGTAGCTCATTTCAGCAACACAGAAGCACTTAAAAAGAACAGAGTAGGTAGCAATTTTTTCTTTTTAAATGGAGTCGCTCAAGGAAACGTCTCGTCTTTGTTACATGGAGGACAAATACTGACACTGAAAGAAGTGTCAAATTCCCAAAACATGGATCAGCATCATAATAAGGCGCGGCTCAGCCTGCAGAACATTTTCAAAAAAGAAAAGTGAAGCACTTCTATCAATCACGGCTGGAAAAGCAGAACTCGATGTGCGCTCCATGTTTTAAGGGCAAAACAAAGCAGCTCTGTCCATTCTGATGATAACGCAGCACAAATACTGATATAGCAGGAAGGTTGGAGTATGAGGCCTTGAATCAGAAACGTGTGTGAAACTTAGAAACACATAAATGTTGTTTCCAGGACGAGAACTGGCCTTACCGAGCACCAGGGCCATAGGAACCAAAGAAAATATTAAATTATGAGAATAAAGTCAAAATACTGAGAATAAAGTCAATTTTACGAGAATAAAGTTTTAATATTACTAGAAGAAAGTCACAGTATTGCAAGAATGAAGACAATTTTACAAAAACAAAGTCAGTTTTACGAGTATAAAGTAACAATCTGACTTTATTCTCATAAAACAACTTTTTTCTGTTACTGATTTCATTTTCATACAACTTTTTTCTGGTAATGACGGTTTTGTAATCTTATTACCATTTTCTTCGCTTAAACATCATTTGGTTCAGAAGATTATTGAGCTTTAAGTCAGGTTATGCGGAAACGTTCTCTAACAAGACAAAAAGAAAAACCCAAACGAAGCTAATTTACAGAGAAATGATCAACTGATAGTATCAATAACGGGGCTTCCTGTATTTTTTCTGCATTCATATACTTCCTGTTTGTGTTTAAATTATATCCAACCACTGATGGTTGGAAAAAAATTATGAAGTGCTAATATTAAGTAGCGCTTTAAATGCAAAAAGCCTCTTGCTACTGCGATCTAATACTTAAGTCTTCTATATAGTGAATTTAATGAATGTAGCACATTACAGAGGTCAATAAAGTCAATAAATAAAGCAACAAAACGGAAAACAATTTTCATTTTCACTCCAGGCTGGAGAGAATTAATTATCTACAGGTTTTATTTAAAAATGTTTATCAGCAATTGAAACTTAGATCCTATTAATTTCAAAATTTTTATTATTTGAAACCATATTCCACTTGCAAATAAATATATATAATTTTACGTGTAACACACGGGCGCAACGCAGTGTTATCCTTCAAGCACCAGACTTTGTTTCAGGGATTTGTTACAGTTCATCACACAGGGGAAATACTGGTACACATGTTACTTCTTCATTTTAATCAAAGTCATACTTCAACATGGAGGAATAACATTGTTTTCCACATGAAGCGGCATTGCTCTCCAGGGGACTGCCCGCCATGAGCAGCAGCAAATAGGCTTATTCCCGAGTTTCAGTACAACAAATAATTCATTTTAGCTGGAGGCTGTGAAACAAAATCACAAGTGTGTTCTTTTATAAGATGCAAATGGAGGTGATGAACATTTAACAACACCGCTATGGCTGTAGGAAGTTGAGTTTTGTGGATAAAAAGTGGGATTATTCACAATTCAAACTGCCTTGGAGAAACGCGCTCAGCTAATTAAAAAGTCAGCCAGGACCTCCGTAGACATTCTTGTTATCTCATCATTTAACTGTAAAAAATGAAACAAACTTTTATCTATTATGTTGCTTTAAGGCTCATTTTATACTAAAATACAATAAAAAGGAGTGGCACAGATTAGAGATAGGTTTACTTTTATCTAAAAAAGAAACCAAGAACTCCACTTGGGTGAAAATGCAAACTATCCTGGTGTGCAATGTGAAATCCCTCAGGGTTGTGTGTTTGGTTTCCTACAATTAAAACTGTTCTAAACTAAATCTTACAAACACTTGAAATTGAATTATTTTATGAAAAGTATTTTAATTTGTATTTTCCTACAAAGCAGATGTTTTATTTTGCCACTGTGGCTCACTTCATGCCTCATGACATTCCCGTCTGTCTTGGTCGTCAGAGTTGGGTAGTAACTAGTTACATTTACCTGATTAACTATTTTGAAAAGAAAAAAAATACTTTTAGGAATATTTTTACTACCTTGTACTTTTAGTTTTTACTTGAGTAATTTTGTTATGAAGTATTTTTACTCTTACTCGAGTAAAACTTCTGTATTTTCTACCCACTGAATGAAAAACAAACATGTTTAAACCAAAAATTCACCAGACTCAGACACACCTGCAGTTTTTGTTTAAACCTCCTAAGTTTTATTTTTGATAAAAACTGATTTGGAAACATTTTATTTTTCCTGATTTTGTTATTTATTTTGTTCCTTATCTGAATTATTGGCATTTTTGTCTTTAAAGTACCAAAATTTCCACTTTACTTTATATTTCAGTCCATCCGATGACGTAATCTTTAAACATTAAATGAATGATAATTTGATCAGTTACTCAGCACCTTAATAGACTTTCAACCAAATACTTGAGTAATTTCTTGGATGGATATTTTTTTACTTTTAAGTAAAAATATGTTGAAGTAGCGCTACTTTTACTTGAGCAAAATTTTTGTATAATTTATTCACCTTTGCTTGTCAATTTTTAGAACGTTACAGTAAAGTGCAGATCAATTTTTTAAAACAATATCCTCAGCAGTAAAACCACAGCAGTATTTCTACCATTTGTGTTATGCACTATTTCAAGTTTTCAAGTGTGTTTCTATTTTTCCAACATTAACATTTAACTTTCTGTAATCTGTCTTTTTGAAGTTGGTTTTCACTTTTCAAACTAACAGCAAGCATCTGTCCAGTTGTTTGACTGAACCATGCACAACCTATTAAAACATGTTTCAAACCCACAATAAAACCTTACTGGGAACAAAAAGATCTAATATCACAGATTTATCCGACTCCAGTTGAGGAAGATTCTCAGCTGTGAGAAAATATAAATTTATTGAAAGATCTTTGTGGGGAAAAAAGAGCTCAACTTTAAACTGCTCTCAATAAAACAATCCATCTTCAGAATGAGAGAAGCTGCTTTTGACTAATTGCTTTTTGAAGCGACTTCTGCCTGATGGAGAAGGGCAAAGCAATTTACCCACAAATAACTCAAAAACCTCACTTGATATAAGGGGCTTCAACCAAAAGGCTGAGATATTAATCCATGTCCTCCATTAGCCTCAGCTTGTCAGGACCAGGATTTAGGGAAGAAAAGTCTATTTGACTAAAATCTACTTATCTTACTGCCTTACTGGTGATTGGACTGATATTTCATGACACTGCCAGAAGTATTTGCTCACCTGCCTTGAGATTAAGTGACTCCTGTTCCTAATCCATAGGGTTCAGTATGACGTTGGTCCATCCTTTGCAGCTACAGCTTCAACTCTGCTGGGTTTATGGGGATTTTTTACAGTTCTTCCTGAAGCGCATTTCTGACTGATGTTGGGACGAGAAGGCCTGGCTATCGGTTTCCGCACCAATTCATCCCAAAGATGTTTTATCAGGTTGAGGTCAGTCCGTTCCAGTTCATCCACACCAGACTCTGGGCCTTGCTTTTTGAAGAGGAAGTGGCCAGATCCAAACAAAGTTGGGAGCACAGACTTGTCCAAAATGTCTTGGTATGCTGAAGCAGTCAGAGTTCAAATTTTACACTTGGCACAATGCAGTCAGACAAGGACTGTTCTGCTGGCAACCGCCAAACCCAGACTCGCCCATCAGATCGCCAGATGGAGAAGCATAATTCGTCAATTCAGCGAACGCGCCTCCACTGCTCTGACGTCCAGCAGCGTGCTTTACACCACTGCATCCGACGCTTTGGTGATATTTGGCTCGAATGCAGCTGCTCCACCATGGAAACCTGTTCCATGAAGCTCTCTGCGCGCTGAGTTAATCTGAAGGCCAGATGAAGTTTGGAGGTCTGCAGCGATCGACCTCTTCGTGCTACGGATTTCAGCATCTGCTGAGCCCGATTCGCCAGCTTACGTGTTCCCAAACACTTCAATTTTCTTACAACACAGCTGACAGTTGACTGTGGAATATTTATGGTGCGTTCACATCAAACGCATTTCGCAAATCAGGTTTACATTCAAAGTTTATCCGGAGGCGCGTTGAGGGCGCGTTTCGCACATCTACCGCGGTGCGATTTGAAGCGTTTGAAGCGTTCGACGCGTCGGACAAGGGAAACGCTAGAGTAGAGCAAAAGGTCAAACGTCTGCATTCAAAGTGCACACGCGTTGAACTTGACACACGTTTCTGATGAGGAAATTTCAAGACTGGATTTCTTGCACATCCTATCAGAGTTTCACGATGGAGTTCACCGAGGTCACGAGAGCGACTCATTCTTTCACAAATGTTTGTAAAAACAGTTTGATCATTTGAATGGGTGAGCAAGTATTTTTTCAAGGACTTGTATTTCTAATGTTCAACAAATATTTTTGGAATTAAATGTCTCTTTTCACCTAAATTAATGTTTGGTTTGAACGGAAGCAATAAGTCCACGGTTACCCTCCGTTTGGGAACTGATCCGACAAAAATCTGGGAAACATGATTGATGACGACCCGAACCAATCAGCTTGTTCAGCCAAGAGAGGCCAGGACTGTGACAGATGGAGGAACATGTGTACTCTGTTTAATAATGTAAGGCGCTTGTCATACAGCGACTCGAGGTAAATGACAGGAGGACCAGAAGGGGAAATGTAATTTTCCCACAGCAATGTCAGACACAAGCTGCTGATATGATTCCCTGCCTCTGCTGGGCCTTCGTTGACTTTCAGCCAGGAAGAAAATAAATTATAAAAAACACAAACTCATCCACATTAAGAGCTTCAGCTAGAAAAGAAAGCTTATTTAGTAGAGTGGATCTTTGATATGATTGCTTTGAACCCACTTAAATTAAGCACCTTTGATAGAAAGTACGTAGAGTAAACCAACTTAATGAAAAAAATCTGCTGTTCACATTAATTACATCTATATAATTAATACCTTTTAGCACATTTTCTCATTTAAGTTAATTTTAAAAACCAGGTAAAGCCATATTTAAGCAAATATAAGAAAATTATAAAAACGATTAGCGTTTTTTTACACATTTTTTTAGGTACAAATTGAAAAAAAACAAAACAAAGACAGGAAAATGCCTCAAACCGAAGCAACCAGGATCCAGAAAGAGAAACACTCTTCAGTGCAGAAGTTGCTTCAGAGGGAATCAAACTTAGGAATCACACATAACAAAAAGGCTGAATTGAGAACATTTATTTATTTTTTGTCCTGTTGAGCTCTATTCTGTAAAAAATACAACAAAAACTGATATTTGAGAGGTGATGATTGAGCTAATTGCTAAAATAAGATGAACAAATTGTTTGAAATCTCAACTCAATAATAATTTTGTCTTTGCTACAACAATAAAATCATTCACTGTCGGTAAATATTTTTAATGCTGCTCTTATATTACAGTTTTTAATTTGCTGGGTTTGGTGAATAAAAACTTTATGAAAAACCGTAATATGGAAATCAGCTACAAATCCTAATGCATTTTTCAAAACATAACATTTATTTCACCACTAATTTAACTGCTAAGTACTTAAGTAATTCGAAAGTAAGCACTGGGAATACTTTCCCACAGAGATACATCAGTCGGGTTTTCCTGGCCAAAAAACCACTTTTGTCTTCGGGAAATTATTTAAATCTAACAAACATTAATCGTAAAAGAAAAGTTTAACTTCTTCTGCAGGTTTTAGTGAAAAAAAAGAGATTATTTCAATATGTGCAACAATCTTATTTTTTTTAGTTGACAAGTTTATTGACAAGAATAAAAACCAGTAAGATTTTTAAAAAATATTACTGGTTAGAGATGATTGAGAGAAAACTGGCAGATTTCCATCACAACCCGACTTGTTAGTACATTATTGCTATTATTCTTAATCTTAAACTACAAAAAAAAACATACAAAATTCTCTATTATATTTAAATATTCTGCAAGTCTGAAGAAATTTCAGTACAAAAAAGTGATTTTTACAAAAAAGTGATAAGAGTGAATGATTCGTATGTACTGGACATGATGTTTTTGGTGGTAAACTCAGGATTGTAATTTTTTTCACCTGACAAAGTGGGGAAAAAATATTTTAATTCTATTTTAAGCATTTTCTCTTTAGGTTTTTATGTGGTGTTGCTTAAGCCATGCTCAAATTAGCCCACCAACATTGATTTACAGGAAGCGAAGGATGTTTAGTAGCAGGAAATTCTCAATAAATCATTTTTTTAATCTGGTTTTGATCAGTTTTATTAACATTTTTCCTAGCTAGCGTTAAAATAACTCTTTTCTACTTTTCCCGCTGCTTTGGCTTCCAGCTGGAATTTAATTTCGCCTTTTTCTCTGTGACTGTGGCTTTACATCATAAAGCCCCTCAGCCTTTTTTAGGAGCATCTTCCTCCCAACGGCAGCACAACAAAAGCCCGTCACTGCGGCTCGACAGCTACAGAACAAATCCCCAGTAAATCAGCGGCCATTAAAGCTCTTCCTCTCCTGATGCGTCCAGCTCATCCTCCGCCTTTATTCTGCTTCATTTACACTTCTGCTCACACATAAAAAGTGACATGTCCTTGCTCCCACAGCAGTAGTAAACAACACAACTCTACCTTATAAACAGTCTGTGTCTGTATTCAATCTATAGAAACTGATGTCGTAGGAGCTGCACTGTCAGATTCTCTCAAAACAACAAAAAATTAGCATTTTATTAATCCTACAGCACAATTTTTTATCGTCAAAGACAGTATTAGAGTTTTTTCCAGTTGCAAAGTAGCTCTAATCATTCACCAGCTGCTGCTGTATGTCAACTTGGACATGTAAAATATTTGGTACTTACGGGCCGCAACTTCTAAGGTCCAACATCTAGTGTTAGCATATCTGCTTTTAATGAAAAAAACAATACGTTTTACACCAGTTTAGAAATATTTGCATTAAAAGCGGAATTAGGGTCAACATGATAATATTAGGGATTCCCACAGTGTATTATAAGCTTGGCGGGCCACCAGGCTTTACTTGTGGCCCCCGCCAGGCTTAGCGTTGCTTATTTATTTAAGTTTTTTTTTAATGTTTGCATTTTTTAAGACTTTATAGTTGGTGTTCAGATATTAATCTTCCAATCTTCCCATAACGCATAATTATCAAGTGGTATTTTCACATTTACCGTCAACTTTAAAAAAATTTTAACTCAAAAACACGGCGGGCTGCTGGATGTTTGACTGCCGAGCGCCTCAACCACCAGGCTTAGCAAGTTTTCAGGGGGAAGCTTTGTAATATTGTGTAAACATATGTCTTTTGAACAAAAACACAACCATTTAATTGCTTTTATTAAAAACCTCTAAAAATAAATCATTTATACTGCTGCCACAGTAATATCTTGTTAACATACTACAGTTAAAATAATAAAAATAGGATGACATTTGCTGTGAATTGGCACAATAGAAATAAACTTTATATAATTATTCCTTATTGCGCAGATTATTACAATTACACCAACTTGGTTTCACTCTGTACAGAGTAACAAGTTTTACAAAAACATATCAGCTGGTTAATCAACTCAATGCTCCTATAGTGAGACTTTAGACGCAGAACTGAGACTGATGTGAGCACATAGATCTTTGTGAACAAAAAATAATGTAAAATGGATAATAAGCTAGCATATTTGGATACTTACTTCTTGTGATATTAAATTTTATATTTATTGTATTAAGTTCTCTTTCTTTTATAGTAATAGTGGTGTAGTATTTTAATTTGCCATTTGTGATTGTTATTTATCAAAGAAAATGCAACAAATGCTCTAAACGAAAAAGACCTGCCTGTGATTGGCTGGTGGGGTGTTTTTTATTTTAATTTTTTTTAATTGCATTCAATGGCGAAGCATGTGAGATTTAAGCATAACATTTCTTTTAATTTTAAGTTTTCATCATTATTTTAATATGCAATGGCTGTTTACTTAATTAGGATTTAATTTAAGTGCAAGAAATGTTATATTTTAAAAGTTTTTATTTCCTTTTTTAAGACTCTATAGTTTGTGTTTAAATATTGTCAATGTTTTCGTAGAAGTAAGTAAAGTTTATTTACAAAGCGTTTTTCACAGACATAAAATCAGAGAGATGTACAATAAAAACAAACTTTGAATTATACAAAAAATAAAACAAGCATAAGAAACTAAGAAAGCCTTGGGAAGTGAAGGTGTTTTCAGTTGGGTTTTAAAAACCTCCAGAGTCAAAAATGCGTAATTATTTAATAATATTTTCAATATTTTTGGGAAATTTTTTTATTTTTTAGAACACTGAAAGTTTTCTGGGCGAAACCCTGAGTGTAGTTGGACTTTCACTGAAGGTTATCATAAAAAGAAATGTATTATACTCAGTACTGGTAAAAAAAAAAAAACATAATAAGATTATCCTTAGCTCATAACTTGATATGACTTTAACTTTGTGCAATTACTCTCAAGCTAAATCTGGAATACTTCAAAAGTTTCAAATCACACACCAGAGAGAGTTAAATTGTTTCACTGACTGCAGTTTTAAACCTTTTAGTACCCGACGGAGAACGACGGGGCGTATTAGAAGCAGCTTCACTCTGTGGGTCCGAGGATGAAGAGATACCGAGAGAAGCACGGTGGGCAGGTAAAGAGGAAGACAATGAGGCAGAAGAGGTTGTGAAGCAGAGGAAAAGCGGTGGAGAGCTGACAGTCAGCTGTCCTCTTGTTTCTTTGTCTCCAGAATCTATACATCTTCCCTCCTCTGCGGTTCTGATTGCATTCTCCACACATCTCTCTAGAGATTACACCAGCCGCGCCGTTTGAGGGGTATATGCCGCGCCGCACAAAGAAATGCCTCAACTCTCCGTCTCTTCTCGTCTTCCTCTGTGAGCACAGCGCCATAAGCGCAGACAGACATGTCCCTCTCAGATGAAAGGGGCATTTCAGTCACAGAACCCAAAGGTAGACGTGGTCGGAGTTAGCAAACAGCTCTTTGCTTATTGTAGGGGCTTGAAAACGCCTCTGAAAGAAATAAAAGGCTAAGTTGCTTTGTTCAAACTTCTGACAGGCAATTTGTGGCTCTCCAAAGCCATAAAGACGTATGCTTATGCGCTTTTATCTGCTGCTTTCATTTGTTTGTTTTCCCGTCACCCTATCACAGCGTTTGCAGAAGCGATGCCCCGCCGGTGATCTCGGCCCATCACTTATTGTTTGCACAAGCGATTATCCTGAAGATGCACACGACGAGGTGAAATCTCTTTCTGCTGCCTGGAGGTGTTCAGGTGAGCAGTGCTTTAGTTTTTCCAGGCAATCTCCACCGCAAGCTGCGATAAACAAACTCATTTTCTGTAAAAAGACAACATCCCACATTTATCTGAGCTCCTATTTGCAGTGCATTGTTTGATAAGAGCTACATCAGGGGTGTTTAAAGTGAGACCCGGGGGCCATTTGTGGTCCTTTGGCTGATTTTGTGCGGCCAAATTTGATCAATAGATGCTGGTAAAATTATTACAGATATTTTCTTACAGTGTAAAATGCAAAGTATGACACAAAGTGTTTTTGTTTTTAGAACCAAGCGTTAACAAAAAATTGCTTCGACTTAATTTATCAGAAAAGGTTTAGAAAGAAAGTGACCCAAATCCTGTCCCTATTGCTGAAAATAAATCTGTCAAATTAAAAGAAACTGAAAACTAGATGCTTTTCTTTGAATACATCAAACATATGAAATTTATTATGTAGGTTTTAAAAACAAGGAAAAAAGGAGGAGTAAGTTTCCATTTAAAAAATCTGAAATTTCCAGAATAATCACAGAACTTTTTTACAAAAATATTTGGAAATGTTTTGAAACTCAAGAAATTTATGAGGTTAATCTCAAAATTTCTGATTTTTTTTTTCTAGCAAATTTGCAACTTTTTAAACCCAGAAATTTCACAATTTTTTTCCAAAAACTGGGGCAATTTTTACAAACTGGGGAAACTGGGTGTTTGTAACTTTTTGTGTTACCTCACAATAATATACTGATCATACTGAAAGTCTTTCTTATGGCGGCCACCGTACTTTCTGCTGTAATATAAGGTTTTCGTAAGGTTTTTCCAAGTTTTATATCTTTTTCTTTAACAGAAACAGATCAAACATGGGATTTCCATCCCTTCTAGGATATAAACAGAAACTTTCCATAAGAAGGAAAAGAAAAAAAATACATCCAAACTATTTGGACTATTTCTGAGTTATTTTCATTGGTAATAAAATCATCTGACAGTTTTAATTGTGTCTTTTTTGTGTTTGTAGTATGAATGTTTAATAAAGGGCCGTTTTCATCCAACCTAGGCAGATGGATTCAGCTAAATGCAGAAGAAAAACGGTTTTATTTACCAATAATGTAAATAACGCAGATTGATGGCAGTAATTTTACTAGAGAGCATAGGAGGTTAAATCTATGTGCACAACACACTTTTCAGATTTTTATTTGTAATAAATACTGAAAGTCATGTATTTGTGTTAGTTTATCCAATCAAAACACCAGGAAGTTTGTGCTTTTCAAAGAAAACGTGAAGGAAGGTGTGTGGTATGAATACGTTTTGATAGCCACCGTGTTTCTCAGGAACGACCTAAACGGAAAGCGCGAGCGTCTCCATCTGATTGATGATAACCGAGTCGCCTCAGTTGCTCAAACTGCTCCAGCGCCGAGGCGGCCGCATGCATTTGTGTTGGCACAAAGAGACACGCAAAATGTCAGTGATGAATTTATCTCTGGATGCAACAAGCACAGCGAGACGAAGCGTGGACACCCGAGTCTACACACCGCGGTAATGTTGATATATTTCCCCAGAGACGCCGCGGCTCTCTGCGCTTTCATACAACACATTTCAGCGACGAAGCAAAACAACCCAACTTTCAATTCCCCTTCTGTGAATTTCAATGAGCGTCTTAGTTACAGTAAAACCATATGGAGTTCGGAGCTAATTGCACAATTAAGTTGCGGACTAAGTAGCAAGCAATCAGTGTGGCGTACAGTAACAGGCAGCGGTGAAACACCTGATGCGATCAGATATGCAAAACAATTTCTACAAATTACAGCCAGCTCATTATCATGGAGGCTTCCTGAGGAAAATTTGACAATATGCTCTAAGTGACTGGAAAACATTTCAACATGTCGACAACCATCATGTCATCTGCATATCCTGATTTGAAGAAAAACACAAAAACTCCACCGACAGTTTATTATACACCAGCAGCTTTCCACCGAATTCAAGCTTAGTGAGGGAAAGTTTGTTTGTTTGTTGGTTTTGCGACATGAACAAACCGTTTTCATTTCTCTCCTGGTTGCTTTGGTACGTCCCCTGAAATGTCAGCAACTTTCAGGAAAGTTGTCGTGTTGCAGGAAGCAGAGGTTTTAATAAGAACAGCTTTGACAGATTGGCCTGGGATGCTTCTCAGCAGAGGAGGGTAAACTCAAATGATCTCACTGAACAAACACATCAAATAATTTAAGTTTCTGTGGCACTGAATTCAAATAACCAAACAGAAAACAGAAACAAAAGCAGCAGAGTAAAGCTGAACTTTTTTTTTAGCATAAAACAGCAATTATGAGAATTATGAGACACTTTTGTGTAACAGTTTTGTTTTTTTGTCATTCATCCATACTGCTTCCCTTGCCCCCCCTGCAATGGCACTGCGCCACCCCTAAGGGGCGCGCCCCACACTTTGGGAACCACTGCTTTAGACCAACATTTAAAACAGAAAACTATTTAGTTTATTACTTTGATAAACTGTAGAGAACTTATTACTTTAGATCAGCATTTAAAACAGACACCTGTTCAGTTTTAATCATTTTAGAAATTGTGGAGTACTCACTACTTTAGACCAACTTTCTACTTTTAAAGAAGCTCCTGTTAGTTTACAAATCTAGACCAAATTTGGAAAGTACCATCTACTTAACAACCCAGATCAAGAGTCAAACATTCTTGATCTGGAGAAAAAACATTTAGCTTAATATTCTACAAATCTACAACGCAACCTAGAAAAACTGGAACCAAAATTTTGTTTCATCAGAACAAGAATCCTGAGAAACTTATTCTTATAAACATGGGGAAACGATACGTAGTTTTTACCTTTTTGTCTTTCTTTTGGTTTTGTTGTTTTATTTGCATTTCCTTCTAATTTATGTAAAGCACTTTGAACTGCCTTGTTGCAGAAAACATGGTATAAGTAAAATTACCAATTACCTAACAAGCCAGATATGAGTCAACATTTTTCACAATAGAAGAGAGCTTTTTGTATGTTTATCCATGTCAATTTAACCATTTTCAGTCACTTAGTATTATTATTTTATGATACAACCACAAACCTCAATGCATTCAACTGAACTTTTATTGAAGTGACCAACACAAATTAGGGAATAAAAGTTACAAATAAAAATATTTAGCTTTTTTTTTTCAGCCCCCAAAGAAAAGTTTCTAACATTTTTTAGCATGTAATTTGCTTCTGCTTTGTTTCCCTCAACAATCGTCTCGTTTGACAAGAGCAGTTACACTTTTTTTGTAAAACACAAATGCCATTTCTATTTACTATCTTTTAGAAAGCTTTTCTATTAGAGCATTTATTGTGTAATTCAAGCCAAACGTTTCAAGTTTTAATAGGTAAGAAAAACTAGAGACAATGAAGAAACATTAATTGTTTCTCTTTAACTTTACATACTCCACATACAATTCAAATCAACTTGTAATGAAATGTTTAAATGTTCAAGGGGTTATGACTATTTTGCAGAATAACTCTCTACTTTCTATATGTGTAAAATATTGCATTTATGACACAAACAAACCAGAATTGTGACTCTTAACCTCTGCTTATCTGTGAGCCGCCAGCTGCCAGTTTTAACTTTTTCACTTACATAAAGTGCTCTTTTATGCGTATCTGTGCTAATTTATTTATTGAAAAAATAAAAGCGAAATACATGTATAGCATTAAAATAAAGGCAAAGTTTCCTTCACTAGAAATAAGGCCAATTCCAAACTAAAAATATGAGAAATCGTCATTTTCAGCAGCTAAGTGGATACTCAATGTGTGATTGTTTTATTGTGTTGGCGGCGCTCTGAGCTGCTTTTACAGAGTGTGGGAGGCACAGAGGAATAAAAGCTGCTATTTACAAACTTGACTGCAGGGAGCCGAGCAGAGGAAGGATGCGATCAGATGAAGATGAGAGAAAACAGACAGGGAGGGCAAGGCTTGGCGTCGGCTCATTTCACTGCAGCCAGAGCGCCAGCTGGCTGCCGTCTCTGGCACTGGTCACTCTGACTTTGACTCAGAAAGACAAACACCAGCAAACAGAAGTTTGTGTTTTCATTACAAAATATTCTGCAAGTTAAGGGACATTCATACTGTGAAGTTTGTGGGGGTTCTAAGATGCTGGAGTCAATCAGACAAGATATGTAGTTTTCCAAATATTAAAAGTATTAGATTAGAAATACAAAATTTGTAGTCAATGAAGAAAACAATGGAGGAAATAAAAAAAATTTGTGTTTACATAAAATTAATTTAACAGTTCAACATTTCACAGACAGCTTTCAGGCTAGAGAAAAGTTAGCTTGATAACAGTTAGCTTTAATAACGTTTAGCTATACTAAAAGTTAACTTGAGTTACAGCTAGCTGACATAACAACTTGATAAAACATCAACTTCAATAATCTTTAGCTTTAGTAACAGTTAGCTTCTTAAGTTGTCATCTTTAACAACCGTTAGCTTTAGTAACAGTTAGCTTGTGAAGCCGTCCGCTTCAATAATCTTTAGCTTTAGTAACAGTTCGCTTCTTAAGTTGTCATCTTTAACAACCGTTAGCTTTAGTAACAGTTAGCTTGTGAAGCCGTCCGCTTCAATAATCTTTAGCTTTAACAACCTTAAACAACCTTTAGCTTTAGTAACGGTTAGCTTGTGAAGCCGTCAGCTTTAATAATCTTTAGCTTTAGTAACAGTTAGCTTTAACAACCTTAAACAACCTTTAGCTTCAGTAATAGTTAACTGGGGTGACAATTAGCTGAAGTTACAGTTAGCTACAGCAGCCACACAGTTGCACCCTGTAGAAAACAAGTGCACCCAAAGAAGGCCATAATTCTATTGGCTGGAATGGTTGCTAGGCAACAATACTCCTTGAACATAATTTAGAGAGAGCGGTTTCAAAGTGCAGAATAAAATAACGTAACATGCAAATAAAACTCAAGGAAGCACAATAACTATAGAACACTACAACCAAAGAAAAACAATCACAGACAAAAACATCGTCATTGGACAAGAATTATTTTTTTTATTTAGTTTGTTTTCCTGAAAAAAAAATTAAACCAAGAAATGCATCCCTTTTTGATTGGCTGACATTCAAAGTATTTGGTTTATGATTTTTTTTTCATATTGGGAAGCTTGCTAAAAAATACTGCTTTTATAGAATCGTTCTAAAAAAGAAAAGCGCAAAGTGCCTTGAAGACAGTAATATATGTCCTTAAATGCTCAGATCCTGATACCGTTAAATGTTAGATGAGTCAGTGGCAGCCAGCTCTATAGAATAAGCAATTTTCCAGGCTCAGCAGATATGACAAGAGTTTTATTATTTAGTACCCTCTTTTTTCCCCCAGTAATCACATTACCATTCTCCGCTTCTGAAAGCGAATAAAGCATAAAAAGCTCCTTTCTTTCTTCAATGCATTCATTGTCAGCACCATGGTTAGTATTCCACAGATATGTACATCTGCAACTTTTACTCCTAATTACTTTCCCGTAAACTTTGAGAGGCAATTATCTTCTCTCCACCTCACAGACGCACTATTTAAATTCCAGGGGCAAGCTTTGATCACCACTACATTAGCTTTACATTAGAAACAATCATTACCGAGGACATCATCCCCACGACCAATTTGCCTTCGGAAAATAGTAGTGCTGGAGCGTGCTGCAGCCCACAGAGGACCAATGAGCCACACCAAACTTGATTAGGCCTCCCAGTAATACATCGCTCCTCCTGGCCCAGGCTTTAGAGATGAACCACTTGTCTCCATATTAAGCGCTCCATCTGGAAAGGGGCTAGAAACTGGAGTGGACTCATTTTCCAAAACGTGCCTGAAGAGCCCGAGACAAATGTGTCAAAAGGTAAACGTGTAATGAGTTTCGCTTGTTCAGACGAGGCGTCCCAGGCGAGCGTTTCAGGCTTTGATTGTTCAAAGAGGCACTTGTGAGGCTATTTGGTTGGAGACGCTGCGTCACACTTGCACAAGCTAAACATTCGCAGATTCTGGGGTTTATTTCAAAAGGCAGGAGTTTTCATGAACAGCCTTTTTCGAAGCTTGAGCATTTAGAACTGTATACATAAAATAAATTGCGTTTTAGAGTCAAAACATGGAGAATTTAACAGTTCAACATTTTCCAGGAAGCTCTATTGTGCACTGAGCACTAATTAACATTCATTAGACACATCAAACATGCACTGTCCCATGTTTCTGGCATAAGCGCCTATCAGATTTAGCTCAGCTTCCTCGGAGCAAAGCTGGCGTCATATTTTGTGGCTCGGGGTAAGTTTCAGGGAGCAGATGGATGCAAACTTTAAACTCAGCAGGGAGAGAAAGCAGAACCGTCCATCTGACAGCGGACTTGGCCTGGCTGATGTTTGATTAAGAGGCACGTTGACCTTTCTGAGGCTCCAGGGGGCGCTGAGATAAACTCTCACCTGACAGCCCGCGAGTCAGAACCTTCTAATTATTGCTGGAAACCATCAGTCAAGGAAAGAGCACTTTTATTTATTTATTTTACTTCTGGCATGTCAGGAGAAAATCTAATGCCAGAAGAAGATTAAAGAGGGACAAGATGTGAAAGATGAAGGTAAAATATGGGAAAAATGGGAGATAAATAGTGAAAGCTGGAGAAAATGTTCTTGTGAATCCGAACCCAGAGGCTCAGACTGGCGATATGGCTTCTGTGATGAACACAAAGGAAGGTTCTGAACGCGGACGTGTCGCCTTAATCTAAAACTATAACTGATGGACAGGAAGAAGCAGATGGAGGTCGATACGGTGATGAATCGAGCCGGTGGAGTGGCACTGGGTGTGTACTGCTGCCGTTCATGACAAATAAGGCATGTAAGTCCAGGTACTTCCCTTACAATCAATACATTCTGACAAAGATGGCTGCCAATGCCGGCTAAGGAGATTAAACACCATAAGTTTGAGATAATCTCACAAACATTTGATTAATGTAAGTAAGCTATTTCACATAAATTAATTTTGTTGTTAAAGGCCCATCTGGAAATGTGCATTGCAAACTAGCTAAGGCTATAAGTGTTAGAGTGTTCAGTATTTATTTATATGAAGAATAAAGAAATAAATGCCAACAAATAGCAGCATTTGGTTAAATATTAGAGAGAAAGCAACCAATTTAATGTGTTCAACTCATTTTATCCATAGGTTTAAAACAAATTAATGAAATTTTATTCAAAATTTTATATTTTTTCTTTCAAAATTTTACATTTTTACAGTTTATGTCTCAAGTTTAAGATTTTTTATGTCAACTCTAGGCTTAAATGCAAGTCTCTTTTTTTCAAGTGGACTAAACTCATCGGTTTCACACTTATTTAAACACCTCACTAATTCAATTATGTAAACAAAAGCATTTTTAAATATGTTTATTTTTGATATATTTGAGTTCCGAGTAACTTCATTGGCTCTCAAGTTCCAGTTTTTCTGGGGTATAAATATTCAGTTCATCTGATCACCAATCAGTCACAGATTATTGGTAAAAGATAAACCTGAAAGCAATTTGAAAAGAAAGGAAAATAAAATATATTCAGTAAAAATAATGTAAAAGTAAATATGATCTAAATTACAAATGTTAAGGTTTCCAAACCAGGGTGTATGCGTATCCTTAAAAAGTCTTAAATTCATTTTAAAAAGTAAGTTGGGCTTAAATATGCTAATCACAGGTCTTAAATTTGTAATCCACTGCTAACTTACTCTTGCTAGCGAGCTAAATAGCTTTTTTGTGTCTGTTTGGGGTAAGTGTAAATTTATAGTCAGTTGGCTGGATTAAGTTTGTACATTTCTGTGGACAAATAGGTCTTAAATCCCATTCATAAAAGGTCTTAAATGTCTTAAATTTGAGTTGGTGAAACCTGTAAACAAGACTTAGGTAGATCAACACAAAAATGGTTCACAAGATAGAACATTATTCTTGTTCCATGACTAAAGTTTCCCATTTAAATCCTGTATGCTGAGGTAGAGAGAAAGTAGCATAAAGGGGAGCCCAGGATCTACAGCAGACCCCATTTAAATTCTCCAATCTGCAGATAAAACAGAATGTCCTGCTTTTATTTTGAAGGCAATGACCATATTGTTCTCCTGGTGTGGATAGCTACCAGTGAGCATCTGCTCCACCAGTAGGTTCTGGAAAAATGGACCCAGGGTGCCACTGTAATCCATTAATTCAGCCTCACTGGACAGCATGTACAGTATGAGAAAGTATGGCGTCATCCCTGATGGATCAGTCCGTCTCTGTGTGCAGTCTGACTGCTTCATCTCTGCAGACATGTGATAGTTTAACCGTTCATCTGGCATTATCTAATCTGATTAGTTTAAGTGTGTAGTATCAGCTCAACTCACCGTAGAGCTTAAGTTCTGTTTGTAATGTACACAACCTTTACTCACCAGTTACTTTCCCAGATATATTCTTTAAATTTTCCAGTTAGTTATCACAAATATTGTGAGGAAAATACCGGGTGAGTACCAGAAAGTGGCACCTTGTAAGTCAGCCTGTACACTGCTGTTCCTGAAATACCCAGTAAGCTCTGGGAACGCTGGTCAGTACCGGAAAAGTACCAGGTAAATTCCAGGAGAGCACATAAGCACTTCCAGCAATGTATCTGGTAAGTTTAAGAAAAGTACTTGTTAAATTCCTGGCACAATAATTGGTTAATATCTGGTAAAGTTACAGTAAATTATCTTGTGAAGTCCCAGGAAAGTAACCGGTCAAATTCCAGGACAGTACTTTGTAAATAACTGCTGGGTCAAGTAGCTGATAAGGTCCGGGAAAGTGCATGGTAAATTCTGAGAAAGTAGATGCTAAGTGCCTGGCAAGTTACAGGAAAGTAGCTGAAAAGTTCAAATAAAGTATCTTGTTCAATTAAAGGAAACAAGCTGATAAGTTGCTGCCAAGTACCAGGAAAGTATCTGGTAAGTTTAGGAAAGGTATCTGGTTCAGATAAGGAAAACTATCTGATATGTTCCACGAATATGGCTGTTTAGTAGCTGGCAAGTTCCAGGAAAGTATCTGGTAAGTTCTGGTAAACTGGCTTATCCGTTGTAAGAAAATATCTGTCTAGTAGCTGGTAAGTTCCAGGTAAAATACAATCCAAATTCTAGAAAGGAACAGGTCAGATTATGCAGTGGTGTCAATTTGTTGAAAGTAAGTTTGCTGGACAGAAACACATTTTGCAGGTGAAAAGGTGAGCAAACCTCCAGTTGACCATCATACAAACAGACACGGGGACTCCTGCATCGTGTTGCCAGTGTCATTATAAAGATGCATTTAGTGTTTTATACCTAAACAAGATTGGAAATATTAAAAACAAACATTTTAGTTTTTCTGTTAGCCTTAAATTACCTTCGGGTGTAAGTGAAAGTGTGCCTGGTTGGTTGTAAAGTGTTTCTCCATGCCGGCCCTGAAATGGACCCGCAGCCTGTGGCGTACCACATCGCTCCCTACTGACTGCTCAGATGGACTCCAGGCCTTCGTGACCCTGGACAGAATTTAGCAGGCATAGAAAACGGATTGACAGATAAAAGAGAGTTTCACACCGAGGAGGCCTCCAACCTCACATTTTCTCCACCTTCAGTCGGTTACTTCGGCTTTTGCAGAGCGAGGTAACCGTAGGCAACTGGATACAAACATCACATTGTTTGTACCTTTCATCTATCACAGAATGAAAATGTGATGAGCTGATTTCATGCTCAGACTTTAATGAGCAACATCCTGACTCACTCAGAAGTGAGTTAGGATGTACTTCCCCCTTAAAATGCAATTAATTTATTGCATTTTTAAATGCTTCAGGTAATCAGACAAAGTTTAAAGATGTTTTCAAATAATGATTTCCCTCATTAAGGGTAGAAATCTGTCCCCTAAAGCAAATTACTACACTGGGTCCAGGCCTGTTCAAGGTTCAGTCTGTGCAGGAAGAGAACTCTAAATTAGTTTAGAAAAAAAAATTGTAGAGCATATCCAAAACATATGAAAGAAAATGCCATTGGGAAGCTGAAATAACCGGCTGCGATAATACTTTGGGCAACAACGGTTGGCATTTGCAAAGCAGCCAATCAAGGAACTCCATTTATTTTTATTGGAGCCAATTGGTTGTACCAGGTAAACTGCAGATGCTGGCTTCAATGGTAGTGCTAAAAGAGTTTAAACTAATCGTATTAATGGACATTGAGGTAGATTTAGTGTTTCAGTGATTACAATAGGCAGTACTTGGAGCACCATTTGTGGGAAATTACATTTTCACCTAATGCTATAGATTTCTTGATAAATATTTTCCCTTTAAAAAGAAGTTAAACATTTGAAACTGCTTTTTGAGTACTTAGCTTATCTTCGGGTGATTTTTACATTTATTTTATGAACCGACGTGTTTTAGGGTCACTGCAGACAGAAAAAATAGAAGATGTAAATTTCCACCAAAAGACTCAAATTTCGAGACTAAACTCAGAAATTTTCAAGAAAAAAACTTTTACATTTCTGAATTTGAAAAGTTCAAAATTTGCTAGAAAAATAAACGCAGATTAGATTAACTAGATCTAAATTAATTTCAGAACTTTTCAGGGAAAAAAAACATGGAAGTTTCAAAAATGTCAAAGCAAAATTTTCGACCTTAGAAACTCAGTAAGAATTTTCTAGAGATTAATCTGAAAATTTCTGATTTTTTTCTGGTAACTTTTCAAACTCAAAGTTCTTTGGGGTTTTTTCTAGAGATTTCAGAGTTTTGGGGTTTTTTTGCATATTTTTTGTGTAGCTACTATGGCCCTGAAATCCCATCAGACCTTCTCTATTTTAAGCTAATTTTTGTGAGATATTTGCTTTTTTTTATGCCGAGACATCGTTTGAAAGGGACAAATACTTTTACACATATGCAGAAATACATTTTTCACCATAAAACAATTAAATAAATCCCATGTTTATGCAATATTCTATTGTGTATGGATAAGGAGACCGTGTAGCATTTATCAAGCCAAAAATTTAATTAAAATATTCTCTTACATATTCATTTTGTAATTAATATTCCATCAGCTGGACAAGGCATGGCTATACAAAAGTTAATTTAGCTGTCTCTTCACAGTCAATGAGGTAATATCCCTTTAATGTTCAGGGAATACACAACATTCCCCTCTGTAACAGGTGCTTTTTCATTTTCTGTCTGGCTAGCTTTAATGATGTCATTAGACAGACGCTCTAGCCGAGGAACCGCCAATGGCACACGACAGGAAGCGCAGCAACAACAGAGCAGAAGACAGAAACCAGGCGTCTTTCTGATGTCGCAGCTGTAACAGGAGCTGCTTGCTTACACGACAGGCATGAATCTGAGAGGGGCTGGAGGAAAAGGGCTAATTGAATTCCTTGTGTACAACCGTGCACAAAGCACTGCCCTCCCTCCTGCACCGAGGCTGGAGAGGCGAGCCAGGGAGCCTCGACTGAGCCGTACATCATTACCCAAGATTCCAGCGGGCACTTTCCCCGACTTCCTCTGCCAGGACGCAAATGGCACAAATTAATCACAGCTTTTCCTGATGGAAATACAAGAGAAACGGAAAACATCTCTGTAGTCTGCACTGGAGGCCAAAAGCCTCTAAAGCAGAGAAGAAGAAGAACAAGAAGCACGATAACGAACCAGAGCCACTGTAGATAGAAAACACAAGGACAATTCTGAGCTAAAGAGTCAAATATTTCTGAATATTTTTAGTAAGAAAAAAAACTCACATTTTCTAGAGAAAGTCTTGGAAATTTCTCAATCTGAAAAAAATCAAAAATTTGCTAGAAAACTCATTTTCCAGGAAGACTTGGAAATTTCTGAGTTTGAACAGTCAAAAAAATCGGCAGAAAAATAATAACATTTTCTAGAAAAATACTTGGAAATAACAGAGAAAAGATTAGCTAGAAAAAATAACGAATTTTGTAGCAAAAGACTTTGAAATTTTGTAGTTTGAAAAGTCAGAATTCAGTTAGAAAAAAATCAAGAAATTTTGAGATCTCAGAAAATTTCTAGAAAAAACATCTAAGAAAATCTGTCACAATATTGATCGTTTAAAATTTTATGACTTTCAAAAGTCAAATATTTGATCTTTGAAACTCAGAAAACTCCATGTTTTTTTCCCCTAGAAATTTTCAGAGGTTTATCTCAAATTTTTTTGATTTTTTCCAAGCAACTTTTCACTCTGAAATTTCCACACATTTTCGAGAACATTTCTGAGACTAACATCAAATTTTCAGAGTTTTTTGGCAGAAATTTACTCTTAATTTTTTGTATCAACAATGGCCCAAATAGAAATGTTCATAAGCAACATCCGTTATTTAGAATGAAAAGTTATACAAGCAATTAGGTTTTGCTGGTTCTACATCTGCTGTCTTGACTAAAATGATAATTTTTTTAGCTTATGCCCAGCCATGACAGCTTTATCAACAAAAAAACATAATTTAATATTTCAACTTAAAGGAAAAGCTTCCACTGAAACTGTATAACTGTACATAGCATGAAAAAAAATGTAAGTAAAATTCTTATAACCGTTTTTATGGAACAAGTTTGATGTACAGGACAGATAAATTACAAAAAAATTAAGATAACAAGAAAAAGCTGAAATATTCCCATAGTGTTAGTAAATATGTGGGACAATTACTGAGAAAGTCTTCCTGGATCAACAAGTTTTTAAAAACTGGGAAAAATAAAATCCACTTTCTTTTTATTTTACAATTACTGAAGTTAATTTGGGAGAAAGAAAAATATTCATTAAAAATTTGATCCACTTATTTCCTGTGTAATGGACATGCATAGATTGGGAATTTTGTGTCATTTCAAGTAAAAACACATTTTCTTCCGTCTAATTTTTTATCCTTTAAGTGCCAAAACCCATCACAAGGTTGAAGTTATTAAAAATCTAATCACTGATTCTATTTTATTAACCCTGACATTTTACCCAGAACAATCGATCAGAACTATGACTATCATCAATAATGGCCACAGCCCAAAATGAAGCAGCAACGAAAACAAAGCCGATGGGGTAAAATCTGAATGTCAGCTGTAGATTTAGGTCAAACGTCCAAATCCAATTCTATGTGAAAGATGTCAACATGAAAACTCATCAAGTAGTATTTCCTCTCTCTGTAAATTTCCCTCCTTTTTACTGAAATCTCAAGCAAGAAACCATGTTTATGTTCTCGAATCTTGCTATTGTTAGTCTCCAAACTTTATATCGAACCGTGTCGTCCAATCAGAAACATATTTCTATCTCCCTGATGGACCTCATCAAGAACATTTAAATCTATCTGGAATCACACTCTATACATACTTACCATCTTAACAATTGTGGTGATATAATAAGACTCTGATTTCAGATAGACCGAGCGCTCGCTCTGCGCTCCTCACCTCCCGTCTGCCTGTGAAATGCAATTACATTCAATGCCACGGGTAAGTAGTGGAAACCAGCTCATCATGTCAGACCCTTAATGAGCGCCACTGAGGGAAATTATTATGAACGCCGAGCACAAAGACAACGTTCCTCTGTAAAAGCAGCAAGGCGGCTTTCATGAGGCTAACCTACAGGAACCCATTTTGCAGTCATATAATATATATATACAGCACAGATATATATATGTACTGTATATATATTTTAGATTTTTTTGTAAATTGAAAGAAATGCAGGCATGCAGTTAGTATTTCTTCAATTCTCCATAATTCGGGAGCACACATGGTCAGTTTGAAAGCAGGATTTTGTATCTTTCTTCTCAAAACTTGTAATGTTTGTACTCAAAACTTCTGCTCTCTTTCAAATATTCACTGTGTTTTCCCAAACATTTCTTCTCGCGCTTAAAACTCGTCTCTGCTCACATTAAATCTGCGCTTGCAAACCTCTCTGCTCGCTTGCAAATCTTTTTCTGCTCACTTTGGAACAGAAAAGTACCGTCGCCTGACAACCTCTCAGCCAATAGAATGAAAGTGTTATGTTGGGTGTACGTAGCGGAAACCAGCCGATTGGTTGACGCTGTGCATCAAGACACGAAGGTTCACATCAGAACACTTGAAACGGTTCGATTGTGCAGTGCTTGACAAGCGAAACGACCTTAACCCGCTTCCACATAGACTAAACCAGATGCACCTGATGCTCAAAACCCGTTTGGTGTGAACGCACCATAAGACCTTCCTCCAGGCTCTGATTGGTCGTTTCTGACCGAGCTGTGTATTTCTTCAAATGGCAGTAGGACTACAAGGAGTTGTATGATACCGTCAGAACACGGGACAGTTTTTTTTAAATATATAAAACATTTATTTTTTTAAAAGTTACCTAATGCAGCTTTAATCTTCCACACTTGGCATACTGTCTATGATTAAATTATGGCATTTACTTTGTTTTTTTTTTTTGTCCCTAAGGGCAGTCAACATAAATTCCACTTCAGTTTTATGTAAATTAAGCAACAGAAACCTGACGGTTCCTTGTGAGGGGTAATCCATCACGTTTACCTCACCTTTTGGTTTTTATGAAGGTTAATTGGTTATGTGGCTGTGGAAAGGTTTGGAAAACCTGGAAACAGAAACACTTTTATAAAGGAGCGAATCCTTTTATGCAACACCCTTGTGTTATTTGTCTTAATGGTTTAATAACTATGGATCATTTTGATATATTTTTTTAAGTATACAATTATATTCACCCTAAAATCATAGACCTATTTTAGAAAAGATCCATCGTTTTATTCTTTTCTTCCCAAAGTGACCATTCATCTTCATCAAAAACAAGAAATTTTGTCTTATAAACTGAACATCATTTATACACTAATAATCTTTGGGAAACAAATTACTAATCCGGAGAACTTTAAAACAAATGCACTAAAATCTATAAGTGCCAAAAAACTAGAGGTATAACGATACCTAAAACTCTCATGACACAAATTGAGTTCACAAGAACAAAACGAGATTTTAATAATACGTTCAAGAAAACTTTAAGGATTAAATATATGCAGCAAAAAGAGCTATATTCTGCATTTTTATTGTTGTCATGGAAACCCAAAGTTTCAGGAAAAATAAATTTAACAAATTCTGAACCTACTTCTACTTACCGAACGCCAAAATCATCATCTTGCCTAAATTTAACCATCACCACGCCTCGCTACAAAAAAGGAAACATAAAAACAAATGCATAATTCATACGCGCTGACAGAGCAAACTGGGTCTATCCCAATTTAACTGATGAAAAATTACTCAGCATGGCTAAACAGCCCCAATTAAAGCAGCTGCTCATGAAAGCCGAACATCAATGCTGACAAACCTTAACAAGCCTGGGCCCTCAGTTTCAAATTGCAAAAAAAAAAAAAAAATCAAGCGTGCTGTATAATGTATTCACCTTGTGTAGACTCATTATTTTGCTGAGACACTATATGCGTAAGCCTGGGTAAGTGGGGATTGATTTCCAAGAGCCGAGGAGAGGGCATGACAGATAACACACACCGAGGCTAAAAGCTACTTTCCCCAAGGACTTTTGCATGCACAAAGCATGGGAGAAACACGGCGGGCCACCATGTCATCACGCTTAACAAATCCAATTAGCTACTAAATAAGATCAAACACAAGGAGCAACAATGAATACAAGCAAATACTTAAACATTTTAAACAGATCAGTTTAAAATCTCAAGTTTGATAGTTGCTATATGAACCACTCATTCTAAGAACTAAAAAAACTGATTTGCATAAGTTTAAAAATGGAAAAATAAAGGGAAGATACCTGATTTATCTTAAGTTTTTATCTAAAAATAAAGCAGTTCCCATCCATCCATTTTCTAACACCCTGGTCCTTAGTGGGGTCAGGAGGGCTGCTGGTGCCCATCTCCAGCTAACCCTGGACAGGTCGCCAAGGCTACAAGAAATCATGCGAATACGAGGGCTTTATACACGACCAGTCCGTCAAAAAAAAGCCTTTAAGGACCGCAGTTGCTGCGGCACAGTTTCGATTGGCTTCTGCAATGTCAAAACATTTTTTATCCTCTAGAGTGCCATTAATTTTTCAGTGGGATCATGAGGGAATCAGATTCTTTTCCAGCACGTCCCAAAGAGGCTCAGTAATGCTAGAGTAAAAATGTCTCCTGCTTTTTGAACAGCAGCTTCTTACAAATAACACTTAAATATTTCAGTTTCCAGTCGTATAAAGCTGGAAAAGGTGCAACCCAGACTAGCAGCTACATCTTTACATGCCACACGTTTCAGAATTATGTTTGGAAACAATTTAAATCAGGCGTCTGTTAGCCTGAGGAAATCATTGGTTTTAGTAGTAGTTAGAGTGGCTTTTAGCCAGAGAAGAAGTAAACTTGAGTAGGTTTTATCCTGAGTAGGAGTTAGCTTGAGTAGGTTTCATCCTTAGCAGCATTAGCCTGATTAAGTTTTATCATTTGCAGCATGATAAATGCAGCATGATAGGACTGTACATCTAACCAGATGTGGGACTGGTTAGATCTAGTTAGCTCTAGATCTAACCAGTCCTACATCCCTTTTTAGCTCTTAATCTATCCTTCCATCTCTCCCTCCCTCCACTGTCAGCTCTCCATAAATCATTCCATCTGTCCTTCTTTCCTTTCCTAGCTCTAAACCTCTAGATCCATTCTTCCATCTTTCCTTCCCTCTTCTAACTCCAACTCTCCATCTCTTCCTTCCTAGTTCTAGCTCCAACCATCCATCCATTGAGTTGCAGTTCGATCTCAGGTTGCATTCCAGTTGACTTTTCTATTCAGTCTTGGTAGCAAAGCGATATTTGTTTGGTGATGGTCTAAATGGTCGCGATGGGACTCTGCTACTGGTTTATGTTCACTCTCCAGGCATTAGAGAAAGTATTGGAGAAAAACCTGGATTTTCCTCCTTAAAAGCAGTGAACCTCAACATTGTCAGCATAGACAATGGAGGACGTTTTAAAAGAAAATAAAAAAGAAATTGCATTAACTTGATAAATCCTGGGTGGATTTGTCCTGCAGAAGCGTTTTTGAAAAACCAGCGTTGTGCTGGAACGTACTGGCCTTAATGCTTTTTTAATGGACAGGATAAAGAAAAATAATGGCTCATCATAAGTTGCTGTCAAGTTGGTGTAAAATAAACACCATTATTTTTCTAAATAATCGGTGATGCGGTGAAAATATGAGCCCTGTGCGTCTGGGATATTTATGCAGTTGACTGGGATTAGCTCTTCGCCCAATCAGAAATGCAGCCGTTGGAGACCAAGGGGACTTGATTTATAGTGACCTTTATGCAGGCCACAGTTTTTCAGTGGTGACAGTGCACAACAGCAGCATTTCATTACCCAAGCTGGAATCCATCATGCTGAGCTTTTTTTGTGTTTTGTTTTTTCTTCTTTGGCTGCGTTTTGTTTGTCGAGCAATCAAGCAGCAGCTCTGGCAGATGGCTGCAGTTATCTTTTACTGACAACTTATGACAAAGGTGGTTAGTTCTCTAATTTCATTTGATCTTCTGATGCTAGTATTTCTTTTTTTGCTTTCTATTATTCAGCAGTCATTTTGTTCAGACTGGACATTGGGGTGAAGGGTTGAAGATGCTGAAAATGGCTGCAGTCAGGGCTTGATGGAGCTATTGATCAATACCAGTGATTTCAGGGTTATTCTGAAGGCTGTTTTCAGTTTCAGTGGAAAACAACCTTTTTGTTCATATTGGTTCTGCTCTACTTTCGCTGTCAGGCCTGTTTGAACATGACAGATCTGCAAAGTTGTTGTTTCTGTAGCAGAATGTGTTCAGCCAGGTTCACTGCGGTTTGGTAAAAAGAAAAAACTGTATTGTTTTAGCTGAGTATAAATTGGTTATAATGTTTAATTCAATTCAAAATACTTTATTTATCCCAAAGGGAAATTAAATTTGAAAATTTTTTTGCTGGTTTTCTGTCCAGTACATGACAATTTTCAGCTAAATATTTTTAAGGTTCTTAACTTTGAGCTATGAATCATTCAACCACAAATAAACTCCTAAACGTGAGCAATGAGTTTATTCGACACAAGTTATTTTATTTTAATTAGCAATCTATGACAGAGAAATAGCTTGATTTTAAATGAGTTATTAGCCTCAAAGTTGTCATAAACCTTCAGCAGGTATCAACAGAGGCAACAAGGTAAAAACTCTTTAGGCTAACTGCTACTAAAACGAAAAGTTACTCAAGCTAACTGCAATGGACAAAACCTACTCAAGCTAACTGCTACTGAGGCTAAAAACTACTCAAGCTAACTGCTGCTAAGGCTAAAAGTTACTAAAACTAACTGAATCTTGAGCTAGCTAGCTACCTTGCTAAATAGCTAAGTAGCTAGCTAGGTCGCTAAAAAGGTAAGGATGAAAATATGGAAGGATTAGCTAGCTAGCAAAAATAGCCAGATATCTAGCTAATCCTAGCTACAGATGGAAGCTAATCCTTCCATCTGCCTACATACCAAGCTAGCTTCTGTTAAAATTTAAGAGTTTAACAGAATCAAACGATGGCAACAAGGAACATTTAGATAGTTTTACACAAAAACAAAAAATTTTCAAATTAAATGACACATGAACAGATTTAGTTAGTTTTTATGTTAAACCTAAAAATACTTTACACATTCAGAGAAGATGGAGAAGTGAATAAAAATGGGAAATCAGAAGATTATCAGTTATGTTTAGCCTCCTTTACCGGTACAGATATGTCAGATATTTATTCTGACATTTGTAGAACAAACATCCCTCTGTACCTAGCTAGTCAGCTAGCTAGTTAGCTAGCAAGGGATGGATTGACGCAGAGCGTATCTGTAAACCCTGAAGCCAGCTGCTTTCTGTATGCATGTGGGTAAATCTGCTCCTATGATGCTGCGTTTGCTTAATAAAATCCTTTGCTATGTATGTATGCAAATATTCCACTTTGTGGAGTCGGCTAAGCGCTGGGCGCCCTCTAGGTGACCCCAGAGGGTTGGTGCTGGGGGAAAAAAACAAAGGAAAGAAAAGTACATGAAGAAGAGGTCTCCTGAACCCGAGTTAGCCAACCCTGGGGATTTTCCCACCGCTTTGTTCTGCCTGAAGCTTTGTCTTTGGCTGCATTAAAGTTTCTGCTTTGTACTTTTCAGTCTCCAGTGTACAGAGAGATGGTTTCTCTTCCCGCTAATTGCACAGTAAGTGTGTGGACATTTTCACATCATCTCTACTCTGAAATGGCATGTGTGTGATGATGTTTTAGGGCTACTGTAGATAAAATGTAAAAATTCTGCCCCAAAACTTTGAAATATTCTAGGAAAAACAAGTAACTTTATGAGCTCCAAAAGTTTTACTTTTGCGAGAAATTTTTTTATTGTGAAATAAATCCCTAAAACACAATGCAATTGTCTTGAAGTTGAAAATTTGTGGGGGAAATAAACTCAAATTCTGAGACTAATCTCAGAAATGTTCACAAAAAAATAAAATTTGGGAAAAAAAACTTTAATTTTTGTGTGAAACAGAGTAGCTAGCTTCTATTTATTGTGACTGAAACATTTGATTTTAAGCTCTGGAAAAATTTTTAGATATTTTTCAGTTTTGAAAGTAGAAAATTTTACACTTTTTGAGTTTTTTCTAGAAAA
The DNA here is from genome assembly GCF_002775205.1 of Xiphophorus maculatus. Lineage (NCBI taxonomy): Eukaryota > Metazoa > Chordata > Actinopteri > Cyprinodontiformes > Poeciliidae > Xiphophorus > Xiphophorus maculatus. The sequence continues at coordinate 4,150,575 of NC_036463.1, forward strand.
TTTCTGAGATTAATCTAAAATTTTTATTTTTTTAGCAAATTTTTGACTTCAAGCTCAGAAATGTCATTGTTTTTTCAACATTTAAGTTTTTTTTGTAGAAATGTATTTTTTTTTAATCTACAATGGCCCTAATCTTTAAAGTGTGTCCCTTTTACACCACAAAAAATCTTTCAAAATTTGAACGTTTTTGACTTTAAACTTCCAATTTCAGAAATTTCCACGTTTTTTTCTAGAAAACAGCAGAGAAATCTCAAAATGTGAGTGTTTTAGAAAAAACTCACATTTGACCAAACTCAGAAATTTCAATTTTCTAAAAGAACGTCTGAGAATATTATCTCAAAATTTCTGATCATTTATGGCCTCTATAATGGCCATAATTATTGTAAATATGACACCAACTCACATTTAAACACATCTTTAACATTTTGCCCTGAATTTCGGTTTGAAGCATCCAAACAACAGAGGAAAAGGACTGATTGTGCGGCTGACTCACTCCCTTTCTCTCTCTCGCTCCCAGATGTTGGGTAACAGGTGCACAGATATCAGATGTCTGGAAAGCCACGTTGCAGCAAGCTTTGCACTGCGATCGATAAAGCAGCATGCATGTGGAGGCGGTCAAACAGCGCTCTGATTTCAATTCCTCTTTGTGTGATTTGAGCACAAAAACAAGCGAAGTGAGCTATCGACGTGATTCCTACCAGCCGGCCTGCAGCCATGAAGGTTTGTATTGGAAAGGCGTTAACGGAGTAGCGGAGCACCAAATCAGGCGCAGTGGTCCTCCATCAAAACGCAGCCGTCAGCCTGGAGGCACGCAGGCGGCTGCAGTTCGCCCAAACAGATGTTTGAGGTCCAGAACAGCAGCGTTCAGCGTGTTAACAGCTGCTGCCAGCGCGCGCTCCGGGGAAAACATAACAGCAGCAAATTAGTCTGATCTTCAATAAAGGTGGCAGTCGGTGCATTCAGCTTATCGCTGCTGCTGCTGCTGCTGGGGGGGGGAATATTATTGTTCTTGAAATGTCACCTGTTTGTTGGTTGTTGTTTTGTTTTTAAAAAAAAGCATATTTCTATTTACTTTTTTAAGATTTTAGTTTGAAATTTAAGCTTCTACTGGATTTAAGTGCTTCTGATGTTCTTTTTATATGAATAAATAGCCTGGAAGTGAAGCAAAATACGAAAACGGAGTAAATAAAAAAGATTTAATTACAACCATAAAGTCATAATATTATGAGAATAAAGTCATAGTATCATGAGAAGACATAATATCACAAGAATGAACTTGGAATAAGAGAATAAAATCATAATATATGAAAATTAAGTCATAAGACGTATAGAATAAAGTCATGATATTACGAGAAAACATTACATTAAGAAAATAAACTTGAAATATGAGAATAAAGTCATAACATGAAAAATAGAAGTTGTAAAAATGTAAAGAATGAAATCATAATATATGAAAATAAACTCAGAAGATTTATAGAATTATAATTCTATCTATTAGAATAAAGTCATAATATAACGAGAAGACATACTACTACAAGAACAAACTCAAAATACGAGGATAAACTTGTAAGACTTATGGAATAAAGTCGTAGTAATATCTATTGACCAACTGTGAAGCATGGTAGAGAAGGGGTGGTGATGTGGGCCTCTCTTTGATTCTGAAACCGAACCGTCAGTTTGACTCTAGTGACTCATGTAAACATCTAAACATGAACTTTAGGGTCGACAGCACTGGACCAACTGGAGATCCTTCACCCCAAACGGGTCGAGACCCAAATATCAACGCAAACGTAATGACTAAAAGGTCTGATCCTGACTGATACTTTGGGATTTTTAGAGTGACGTGCAAAAAAGAAAAACAAAAACTTTTGCTTGAGTAATTAAATTTCTGGATTCTGACTTCATCGTTTGTTTTAACCAAAATCCACCACAGAGACGTGCAGTTTGTTCTTTTAAAGTTTCCTGAGTTTTATACTGAAAGAAACGGATTTGGAAATTTGTTTTATTTTGTCTGATTTTGTCATTTATTTTAATATATTGTCCTTTTGGTTCTCAAAATTACAAAATTTCCACATAACTTAACATTTTGGTCCATCTGATGATTGATAATTTGATCAGTAACTTAAGTAGCCTTTCTACCAAATGCGTTTTTTACTCAAATATATTTTACGTTTCACATGTTGAAGTAGTGCTACTCTGTGAAGCTCTGCTACGGCGCACTAAGCAAAAACAGAAAACATTTTCTGTGGATTTATGCTGCGATTATTAAGAAACGCCAACCAGAAATCTGTTCATCGCTGTGAGACAATAATTACCTCATAACTCAAAGCAGTTTGTCTCTTCAGAAACTGAACGTTTGCATCCAGCAGCGAAACGTCGCTACAGGTGAGGTGAGAAAACTCGGAGCCTCTGAAGGCCGCGTTCCTTTCTCTGCCCACTTCTCCATCCGAGAGAAACAAATCATCAGATGCTCAACGCCGCCGTCCTTGAGTGGGGACGTTCCGCCGTGTCACGCAGCAATTACGCACCAACATCATCAGAAGATTGTACATGTGTACAGCAAGTTCGCAGCTCCAATAACGGTATCCCATGGCAACATTTACCCTGTCGTTACCACTTAGGCATCAGCACGAAGACTCAATTATCTGCAATTTCCTGTGCAGGCAAACACCTCGAGGTGTTTTGCCACCCATTTTCACATGCTACCACCTTGACTGGCGTACAGCGGACAACAGAAATCACGCTGCGCCGATTTCTGTCCGCTATTCGAGCTCGTTTCTGTCCCAAGAGAACGGGACTCATTGTGAAGTGAGCAACAACCGGCTGCAATAAAACCGTCAAGCTGAAGCTGAGGAGCTTCCTCCTGCAGATCAGCGCTAAATCACACCTAAAGGTGGAATAATGTCACAGCTGGGAATACAGAGGAACCAAAGGGACAAAACAGATCAAAATTAAGATTCTCTCAGTAAAATCCAAGGGTTTTATGCAAGTCATGGACTTTGACTGGGCCATTTTAACACTTATTCTCTTAATTTTTTATATAAACTATTGTCCTGTTGGTGACGTCAGCTTCATTACAAATGTTCATTTTTTTAATATTTTTGAGATGATGGCTTCCTCTAAACACTGCAAAAACACAAAATCCAACCAAGTATTTTTTTTCTCGTTTTTGGTGCTTGGTATCTTATTACACTTGAAACAAAACAAACCAACTTAAAAGTACATTTTTATCAAAATATAGAGGCTTGTTTTAAGCAAATAATTTCTTAACATTGATGAAAAAAGTACTTGTTCCATTGGCAGATAAATGAACTTACGACAAGACATTTTTCAGTTAGTCTGGCCAATAAAACTAGTACTTTTTTAATCAATATTAAGGAATTATTTACTGAGAACAAGCCTCTATGTCTTGCTGAAAAGATACTTTCAAGTTGGTTTATTTCAAGTGTAATAAGATATTTGCACTACAAACTAGAACAAAGTTACTTGGTAAGATTTTGTTCTAACTTTTTATTAAAAAACTGATTTGGAAACATTTTCTTTTGCTTGATTTTGACATTTTACTACTTTTTATTTTTACTTGAGCAAAAATAAGTTGAAGTACTCTTATTTGAGTGCAATCTGTGAGTACTCTTGAAACAAGAATGCTACAGCAGCAGAATTAGAACAAAGTTAGCTTAGTTTCTTTCATTTCAAGTGCACTGAGATGTTTGCACTAGAAATTAGACAAAAATACTTGGTAAGATTTTGTGTTTTTGCAATGAAAACATTACAGGAGAGTTTTGCGAAATAATAATGAAAAAAACCCAGAAATTCCTCAGATTTTATTTAAAAAAATATATTTCATAAAATGCATTTTCACTACAAATGTGCGCAAAACTTTGTTGATATTCCACTACTATTAAAAAAACTAAATTTTGCTGTTTCAAGTTCCCATGAAAGAAGAATAAAATAAGTTTGTTCATGTAACAAGTTATTTAAAAAAGAAATGCTGCGCCATCTTGCTCCTACCACTTCCTGTCGTCTTCTTCATCTTTTCTGCCAGTAGTAACATTCGGTTGTGATGCGAAAAGCGGAAAATACACATATTTTGATGCAGCCAAAAAACCACCTCATCCTCAAGTTTTTTAGAAATGTTTCTATTAAGAGAATTTATTTTTGTGATTCCAATTTGCACAATTACACGGTCAGTGGAAACAAACCAAATCAAGACAGTGAGATAGTTAAACACCCGTCTCTTTTGTTCCAATACAGTGTGACGTTACTTTTATGTCACCAATCTGAACATCCAGTGAATCACATATCAAAATTAACAAACAGTATTTTCTAATTTGTGCGTTAAAATCTCCAAAGCACCATCGGCTCTGTCGCTATGCCAACGCGCCGCTCCGACTCTCCTCAAAACAAATTTTATTTGTGTAGCACGTTTCAGCAACATGACATTTCACGAACACAAAAACATAAAGTCAAAAAACACAGTTAACACTGGAAACATTACATTTTGTCAAGACTCTGCTTCTTGTGAATGTTACGAAACGTTAAACTTCACGAAAGCAAACCGACAAATCCTTTTCATCTAATCAAAATATGTCTAGTAAATACTGCAATCAGAATCTGAATATTCACAGAAACAATTAATCTTTGGTTTGAATAAAGACTTAAAATATCAGCAGGGTTTCCCCCAGGGTATTATGAGTCTGGCGGGCCACCAGGCTTAGCATTGCTTATTTATTTTATACGATTGGCTTTTTTAGGACTTTATAGTTGGAGTTTAGGTATTAATCTTCCAGTCTTCCAATAACACATAGTTATCAAGTGATATTTTCCCATTTCCTGTCAACTATAAACATTTTTTAACCCAAAAACACATCGAACCGCTGCATGACTGCCTAGAGCACTGGGCTTAGAAAGTTTTCTGGGGGAAACCCAGATCAGAAACTTAAGAGTTTTCTTTCAACAAGAACGAAAATCTATTTATCCTTTTTCATCCAACATGGTCGCCTAAAATAATTTATGAATTAAAAGCAGTGCATCACAAAAGTATTCACTCCACTTTAACCTTTTCACTTCCATTATTGTGTTGTTCATACTGTGAAATCAAATCATAGATCACTGAAAAGGGACGCCTGATTTAAATTGTTTCCAAACATAATTCTGAAAAGTGTGGCATGCAACGTTGTAGCTGCAAGTCTGGGTTGCACCTTTTCCAGCTTTGCACAACTAGAAACTGATTTGATTTAACTGTTATTTGCAAGAAGCTGCTGTTCAAAAAGCAGGAGACATTTTTACTTTAGCATTACTGAGCCTCTTTGGGACGTGCTGGAGAAGAATCTGATTCCCTCATGATCCCGATGAAAAATTAATGCCACTCTAGAAAATAAAAAATGTTTTGACTTTGCAGAAGCCAATCGAAACTGTGCCGCCGCAACTGCGGTCCTTAAAGGCTTTTTTGTGACGGACTGGTCGCGTATAAAGCCCTCACATTCACATGATTGCTTGTAGCCTAATAAACCTTTTACTTTCTGACAAAATAAATTTTGGTAAGCGTCCAGCATCTCTCTCCCGGAGTCGATAAATGGCTCAAAGATTGAAGAAAGCCAGAACGGCCGAGCAGATGCCAAACGTCCTTTCTGTTTTAATAACTTTCTGGCTCCAAGCAGAAGAAGGTTGCATAAGTAACACAGATTGCTTCAACCTGATATCCCACTCTACAAAGCGAACTAGAAATTCAGAAGCTCCTCACACCAAAACATTTATGCTTTTTTTTTTTCTAGGACAAAAAAGAAAGATAGAAAACCACATTTCTGCAGAAAATAAGGCCACAGGCTGTAGAAGACAAGCTTCAGTGAAGGAAAAAGCCTGACTCCACACAGCTGTGCCCCACATCTTCAAAAAAAATTGCCCAAAGTGTTTGCAGAGTGAAGCCTATTCAGCCAGAAATAAAGCAATCGTAGGGGCGAATCAAGGAGTAAACATTAAACTTCAAAGTGTGGAGCAAAAGAAAAAAAAAACCTGATGAGAATTTTAATGCAGCAAACAGCTTCTATTAAAACCAGCAGAGGCAGAATAAAAAATAATTCAACATCTCAAAAACTGGACACCAAACTTACTTATTGAGGGATTTGATAAACAATAGAAATCCTTCAAACTTCCAATAAATAGTGGATCTCCAGTATTCACATATGTTACGGTCACAAAGATCTAGAATCAATAAATATAGAAATACTAATAACTGATTATTTTAACAGTTAAAACACCAAATATATCTTAAGATCAATTTTAGCACAAAAGGAGTATAACCAATCAGCGACAAGGAAAATGAATCGCACAGCTGGATTGGCTGCTGTGAAAACTTTAGCCAATAGTGTGTGAAGTACAGAGCAACATTTTCTTCAGCGTTTTCAACCTTATAGACTCTGATTGATTGGGGACCAAAAGTTACAACATTTGTTACATTTTCAGCTGCTGCAATTTGCTTTCACATTGCTCTGAGTCAAACAAACCAAACTTTAGAAAAACGTGTTCCCCTCCTCGCCTGTGGGGGCGCTGCAGCTATAAAAACTGAATTAAACGACTGAGCACAACATTTCCTCTTATAAATGTAAACAAAAATGGAGAAGTGTCAGATTTTTACGTCTTTTGTCTTTGGTAAAAGACAAGTCTTTTCTCCCGCTAACACTAGATTCATGTTTCTTTTGGTTGTATTTACCCAGAATGCACTGTGCTGTCGTACACTTTCTACATTTGGAGCGGTCTTAGGTTAGCTTGGCATTCATATATGCATTCAAACCCCATCAGAGTTCATCTCAAACCAACCAAAAGCTGTTTTTAGGCGGAACGGAGTTTGGTTTTACTGTCTGCATCAAAGTTTGACTACGTGCTCACATCTCCCCAAACGAACCTGAGTGTGATTAACCAAACCAAGCAGGGATCATTTTAAATATTATCTACAAAAGGAAATCCACAAATACGTGGGAATCTGCAGTATCAACACCCAAACATGGTGGTGGCAATATCATGCTGTGTAGCTCTTTAATTGCCAGAAAACCCCAAAAATAAAAATAATCTCCAAATCCTTCAACATGTGTGCAGTAAAAACTGTGATCCAAACACAATCCTAATGAAATGTTTGGAAATTTAGAAGAGAAGTTGAGAAAACAAACTAATGTCTGCCTCTGCAGATCGCCCTGAAAGCCAAAATGCACAAGGAAAGGTCAGAGTTAGAGAACAACAAAAATGAAACTGAAAAAAATCTTCAGGAGGTGTCATAACCCTTAATATCAGAGATATCCGCCCACCATTATTAATGCCTGCAGCTTCCTGCAGCTGTAATATCTCCCTACACCCCTCAGCTTATGCAGTAAAATATTAATGGGACCCTGTTGGGCTAAAGGTTGCCCCTCAGAGGCTAAAAGCAGAGAAGTCAGCAGTCATCCTAAACTTTCCCATAAAGAAAGCCGGATAAACTTTTGATCATATCCATACTGGTTCCATCAGCGCCAAAGGAGACCAGGATTTTAAAAGGGCGTGAAGAAAAATAAAGGAATTTAACATTTAAAAACAGAAGAAAATGTGGAAAAGCACGTATTCCCAACGCATCCAAATGTGCGTCAAAACGCACAGAGATACCAGAATCAGCACGTTTACCGAGCAACAAAAGCGCTTATTTAGCGTCAAACGGGAAAAGGGAAGCACTTTACCAGGACGTTGCCTTGCATCTTCGCGGTCTCGATCAGGTTCTTTTCCTTCATGTTTCGGCTCCAGACGGGTTGGATTCACGGACTTTTACAAAAACAGCGTCTGCGTGTAAAGCTCTCCGTCCCGCTGCGTTTCCAGTCGGAGCCCCTCAGATTGTGAGCAGCTTCATGACTGGGTGGGATTACAATCTAACGGAGCGATTAAATACTGACCAAAAAAAAAAACACCGAGATGTCCGCACGAGCGACCAGAAACGCACGAGACAATGAGAGGGCTTTTATTTAAGATCCTGAAGGCAGATTCATCAGAAAAAACACAAAATACGTTCATCAGCTGATAACCTCCGGATGATCTCAGATCCGACACACCTACAAACCTCCTGCGCGTCAGGATTTATGGAAAACAACGAATTATCACCGATTAAATAAAGAAAACGATTAAAAGTTTCACTCCAGTCGCCAGAAAATTGGAATTAAGTCTATTACACTATATAGCATTGCAAGTATAAATTATATATATATTATTTATATATATAAATGAGACTTTTTCCTAATCATTTTTTTATTTTTCTTACACTGCAAAAAAAAAAAGATTAAAAATTAGAAAATGTGTGCTTCCTTTTTTCATTAGTAAAAATTCCCTTTTATTTTTCCCCACAGTACATTTTCCATTGCGTTTTCCAGTCATTTTAACACATTTTAAAAACTAAGCACTTTTAAGGGATTTTAAAATCTAAAATGCAAATAATTTTAAGTGTATTTGTAAAGTGTCTTTACTTAACCTTCAATTGTGCCACATTTGTAATGAAAAGGCGCTAATTTGAGCAGCAGAGTGTGACAATAGCTCCCAGAAAATAAAAATTTTCTCCAATGTTCCAACAACAGGAGCCGTCAAAAGGTAATTTTACATCAGATTTGATAAAAAATAATATGTACTGTTACCCAATGGTCCATATTTGCACCAGTTTTATTTATTCTCTACATGACCTCTAAAGTTTGGATTAGAATAAATAAAATTAGCTGCCATAACTACACATTTTATACACATTTCTGCCACCAGTTGACTATGAAACCATCCAAAAGATGCTTAAAAACTATTCAATGTGGACTTCAAGACTTTCTAGCTGAGCAGAAACAAAATTGAAGTTATCCTTGGCTGTAAATAGGAATCTAGATTCATCAAGCAGCTTCAGTTTTTACAGCTAGAAACCAGACCTCACCCTCCGGAGACACATAAAGACGGTTACAAAGACAGCCTTCTGCCACCTGAAGAACATTTCAAGGATTAAAGAACTAATGACACCACAATATCTAGAGAAGCTAATGTGTTTATATTTAGTTGCATTGTCTTCACAGGTTTGCCTAAAATAAATTAAAAAAATATATAAATCAATCCTCCAGCTGCAGCAGATTGAAAACGCTGCTGCTGGCGTTCTGACTAAACCCAGGAAGATAGAGCACATCAGCACAGCTCTAAAGTCCTTTATTGCTTTAGCAGATAATTAACATTTCTGTAAATAATAATCCAGAGAATCTTAAATTTTGAGTTTCATTAAGTTTTCTATAAGCCATAATCATCGAAACTTAAAATATATCACTAGTATATTTAATATCTAAGCCTCTCTTTAAAGTGAATAACTAAAAAAAATTCTAATTCATAAATATTCATAATACATAATTAGAAAGATGAGAAAGAAGCTGATGAATTAATAATAGAGGTAGAATAAAGAATGAAAATAACTGATAATCACATGATAATTAAACACATTAAAGCCAATTCAGCTTCACATGAAATCCCATTTTAAAAACAGTTTTAAAAAGCCTGAAACTAAACATAAATCATCCCCAAAAGAAAAGGAAGCTTTAAACTTTTAGCTGGCTGTTCTAAGCAAACCAGAAAAAAACAGTTTAGAAAATTAATTTATTAGAAATTTACATTACAAATAATTTAACAGAAGCATCAACACAAAGGATAGCAAAGCAGAAGACAAATAGAAAAAAGCAGCAGTGGGTAGTTGTCTGGATCTAAATATCTAAAAACATGCATGAAATGTTATTTTTAATGTTTTAGTGCTTTTTGTAAGTTTGCCCTCTTCTCATTTGGCTTTCATGTGGAGCGCCGATTCCCTTCTGTTTCAATCCGAAGCTCTGCAGGAAGCTGGAGTTCCTGGAGTTTTCAAGTTCACAATAACCCAAATAACAATGTTTAAAGCTTCATCTGGTGCTGAAGGCAGAAAAGGGGGGATTGTGCAACATGAGATGCTCCACAAAAGCTGCCACTTAATTCCTCTATTTGTTCTATTAATGTTTTAATAACTAGCTTTGGAAAATTAAAGTTGCTGTTCTAGTTTAAAGTTTCATTTTCCTTCTTTGTGAAATGACGGCGTAATCTGAAACTTCACCAGAAACTTTCTAAGAAATAAAAATTGCAATTGTTTAGAAGATTTTTGACTTATTCTCCACAGAATATGAATTTTTTATTATTATTTCAACACCAGGAGATGAAATGTGCTGCCTGTTTGCAAAGTACTCAAACATTTGTATGCAAGTAAGAGTACTTGAGTACATATTATAATTCAAAAGTAGCCATTCAAGAAATTACTCAAAAGTAAAATATTTGGTAAAAAGTGTACTCAAGTACTGATCAAATGATCAATCAGTTAATATTTAAAAATTACATCGTCAGATGGACCAAAATATAAAGTTTAATAGAAATTTTTGTATTTTAAGGATGAAAATGACAATAATTCATATAAGCAACAAAAAATAACAAAATTAGGCAAAAGGAAATGTTTCCAAATTTACTCAAGTAAATATGTTTGAGTAAATGTAACTACAGTACTTATTACCCAACTCTCTGTGTTGGTACTTCAACACTGCAAAACAAAATTTTACCAAGTATTTTTGGTCCAGTTTTAAGTGCAAATATCTTAGTGCACTAAAATTGAGACAAAACTAACTTACAAGGAGAGTTGAGTAGGAACTAGTTACATTTACTCAGTTACATTTTCTAGAGTAATTAATTTTAAATTACATTTAGGGCTATTCTTACTTTGCTGTAATTTCTACTTTAACCAATAATTTTTTTATGAAGTATAAGGTCTTCAAATAAAACAAACTAACTTGAAAGTAACATTTCAGCAAGATAGAGGCTTATTTTAAGTAAATAATTCCTTAATATTGATGACAAAGTACTAGTTCTACTGGCAGATAAATTTTAAGTTAAATAATCTGCCAATAGAGCCAATACTTTTTCATGAATATTAAGGAATTATTTACTTACAATAAGCTCCTATATTGTTCTAAAAATTTACTTGTTTTTGTAAGTTAGCTAAGATTTTGTGTTTTTATAGTGATGGAAACCAAAGAACTAAAATTGTATGTTTTGCTTCAATGTCCATCCTCAAAACTTTACCTTTAAAAAAGGTAACCTGAGTAAATCTAGACGCAACAAAAATAATTCATGTTAAAAGGTAACTGATTAGATACATGTAGTTACTTTTAAACGTGTTTTGAGGCATTTCAGGCTTCATACATATGATTTCTAATCCATTTGCAGTGGCTGCTTTCAAGACTGTTTTAGTTTCAAGATCAATATTCCTCTGAAATCTTCTAAATTTATGTGTTTACTGGACTGAATCAAAGAAAAAAAATGAAAAAGGAGAAGAGCGGCACAGATGATGCAGCCGAGGGAGCAGAGCAAGAGCGAGAGGCCTAAACTTCCCACCAGCTGGGAGATGCAAACAGCACGCCTCACGTAAATCTTATTTAAGAGAGCCTGGTATTAATTACAGAGGATATGGCTGTCAAAACAACCTAATGGGGGGAAATCAGGCTCCCTCAACACCAGCTGGACTGCTGACAGAAGAGGATCGCAGACAGGTAGGTAGGTAGGTGGCTGCTTCATTACTGAGTCTGCATTTCTTAGCGACTGTCCTCAGAGAAATGCTTAACCATCACAACTTCTGCTTTCTAAAAACAAGCTTAGTCCCACATTTAAAGCACGATTATTAGAAAGGGAATATTTTGACTACATCTTAATTTCTAATGAAGATTTTCCAATGCCAAGCTGGGTGAACTTGAACACCCAGCAGGTGATGTGTATCTGGGTAATGAGGGATTAACTTGTGATGCTTTAGGAGGAAAATATCCAACATGAAGGTTTGCATAATAAATAGGTAGGAAAACAAAAAAAAATGGAGTCAAAAATTACCAAAAGTCACTGAGTTTTAATTATTTAAAACTGAGTTTGGAAGTAACTATATTTACTCACTTTTTTTAAGTACTTTTAAGAGAATTTTTACTACATTGTACTTCTACTTTTACTTCAGTAATTATATTATGAAGTGTCTCTACTCTTACTTGAGTAAAATTTCTGGATTTTTTACCCACTGTATGAAAAACAAACATGTTTTAACCTAAAATTCACCAGACACAGAAACTACAGTTTTTGTTTATGTTTCATAAGTTTCTTATTAAAAGAAACATTTTCAAAATCTGTTTATTTTAAGGAACGACACATTAATACTGTCAGCAGACTTCCTCTGATCATATCAATAGTCCTGGCGTTGTTTTCTTTCCACGGAAATCTTCATTTCTTTTGAGTGACCCGGTTCTAAGCCATTTATTCGTCATTATTTATAAATAACGGTAAGCTAGCTAAGGCTAAACTAGCTGTAGCGTCGCACTTTGAGCTGACGTCACGGTTAAATTACCGCATGCAGTACCATGCGGACCACTAGGGGGCGCCTGGGGACCACAGTTTGAAAAAGACCGGTTTAAGCAGCTGATATTGCCATCAGCACCTGATGAACTCTAAGTTTTGTGTTTGTCTCTGACAGGCCAGGCGGCCCTTTAGACAAAAGTGATTAAAACTCGTCCAAATCCAGGATTGATTGGCCCCGATTCCCACTGGAGTTAGTCCAGAGAACAAGCTTCATTTTGGTGACGAAGAGTCATCCGGCACTATAAACCCTTCTGAGAACTTCAGGAGGAAAATCAATGGTTTCATTACCAATGTAATTACTTGATAACATGATATCCTCTGCACTGCTGGGGTTTTTTCTTCTTAGTGCTTTAATGACAAACTGGTAGATACTGGATTTGTTTCAAAGGTGAATAAAATTACTGTCAGCTATATCACTCCTAAACTAAATTGAATCCTAGAAATTGAGACAGTCGCTAAATCCTTTCCTGATGCTGCTGATGTTTCATTTCATTTGGGCCAAGAAGCTGATAAGTAAAGGTCAGTTTAAGCTGAAAAAATGACTTCAGCTCAGTTTAAGATAAAAAAATAAAAATAAACAACTAACTACTACCCAACAGCAGGATGAAACCATTTGAACGCAAACATAATTAAGTGATTTGCATCTTTAAAAAATGTTTTAAATAGACAGTCTGCACATGAAAACAGCCTTTTTAGTGACCTTCAGCAGCCTGGACCACTGGGACGCCAGATCGTTACGATCTTTAATGAATTCAGGGTGATAAAAAACGGCGCTCTGATATGGAAAGCACTCACTATTTTTGCTGCTTCTATGCAGGTGGCTTGCCAGAGGTATACCTACCGCACAAAGAGCTAGAAATATAATGAATAGTTGAGACAATGAGTATGACATAGGCTTTTAGCTTTCTTCCAGAAGAGCAGCTTTGCTATCTGTATTTCAAATTTAAACAGCACATTGTAGTTTGCATCCTAGCAGCGCTGTAATGACAGTTCCAGCTGTCAGGACAGTGTGGGAAAAGTAACTGCAATTAATTTTCAAGTTAAAGAGGTTTTTGCTTCCCACTGTAACATGACAGAACCACTAAGCATGTCTGAATATTAATGAAATGGTTGCCTTGAACAGCAGGCTTTTGTCAGGACATTGGATCAGATTGATCACTTCAACCTGCGCAGAGTTCCCGCAGCATGGTGGCGCGTCGGCATCGCCAAATGTTGATATGCTGATATTTATTTTAATAGTTCTCATCACTATCCTCCAGACTGAATCGATTTTAGGGCAAATTTTTTCTTTTAAACTTTCACTTTCAACACATCCAGTCAGAACCGGCAGAAATCTCTGCTTCATTATGGTTTACATTTCCTTGCCAGTCTACTGTCAACAGAGTAAAAATGATGAGGCCTAGTTAGCCAGTAATGCTAACAACCATTAAAGATGACTGATGGCGCTGAGCACTTGGCAATGTGCCGCATGCGTGTAGCGCATTTATCCATCAAGAAGTTACAGCCGAGTGAATCCGACGACACTTTCCCTCTTCTTTACGACGATTTTCATGAGATGAAAGGCTAGCCGGGTTCTAGAGCAGAAGAGTTATTTTAAAGTTTCACGTCCTGGTAAAAGTATCAGAACATACATTATGGTGCTGTAACATCATTTAATTAATCTAATAAACTTATATTATTCATGTTTAAGTGTAATAAAAGTAGTACCTGGTGCTGCCTTTAAATGTATTGGGGGAAAAAGGTTCTCAATGTACCTAAAAACTTCCCTCTGTCATTTTTGCTGCTTTGAAAAGAACTCTATTCAGTGTAGAAAAAGGCCGACTTTCATTACCAGTCAAGGCCCGTGCATGCCAGCTATCTGCCGCGTACGCCCATTTGAGAAGATTAACTGCAGGAATATGCTTTAGTGTGTGATAACAGGGAAGTCATATCACATCACACAAGGTTGTTTCTTGGGCAACAGCATAGCCATCAATCAGGTGGGTTGTAATCTCGGGAGAAATCGTTGTCAGCATGCAAATTATTGTGACATTTTACACTGCCTGCAAGTGAACGCACGCAAGAGGGGGAAAAACTTAAATAGGATTGTAAAATGAGGCAGTATGTGTGCTTTCTAGGGAGCTAATATGTCAATGAGGCATTCGATTTAGCCCTGAGCGAACATCAGGGTCATATTTCACCTATGAATCAGTCACATCAACATTTGACCTGCATGCGAGAGTCACATTCTGCAGTGGAAATCTGACACAACGTGCAACATATTGATGTAGGTTCTTGAAATGGAGAAAACTGATCATGTTGTCCAGAAATTTCCTTCTATTGGACAACAAATGCTGATTCTAGTCTACTCAGTAAAGTTGAACCAAAGCTTATACTCATGAATGACATTAAACTGTGTAAATGTCCGTTCCATAATATGTGCTGATTGTAGGTTGTTACCTCGGCCACAGCAAGAGGGGGAAATAACGCAGAAAACCAGTTAAGTACAACTTTAAAACCACGTTTTTTCCCCCTCTCTGCAGACTCGTTGCCATAGCAACTGACGACGCCACTTCATGTTTCAGGACTCAACACCTAAAAATACTCAAACATTTCCCACACAACAGAACAGAATATTCAGTCCGTTACAGTACTATGTTTTAGGCTCGATGATTATTTTGCGATTATTAATAAGTGATCGCTGTGATTGATTAGCTACCGATGCTATTAGCTAACCTAACTCTGCGGTGATTGATTAGCTACCACTGCTATTAGCTAACCTAACTCTGCGGTGATTGATTAGCTACCGATGATATTAGCTAGCCTAACTCTGTGGTGATTGATTAGCTACCGATGCTATTAGCTAGCCTAACTCTGCGGTGATTGGTTAGCTACCAATGCTATTAGCTAACCTAACTCTGCGGTGATTGATTAGCTACCGCTGCTATTAGCTAACCTAACTCTGCAGTGATTGATTAGCTACCGATGCTATTAGCTAACCTAACTCTGCAGTGATTGATTAGCTACCAATGCTATTAGCTAACCTAACTCTGCAGTGATTGATTAGCTACCGCTGCTATTAGCTAGCCTAACTCTGCAGTGATTGATTAGCTACCGATGCTTTGGGCTAGCCTAACTCTGCGGTGATTGGTTAGCTACCAATGCTATTAGCTAACCTAACTCTGCGGTGATTGATTAGCTACCGCTGCTATTAGCTAACCTAACTCTGCAGTGATTGATTAGCTACCGATGCTATTAGCTAGCCTAACTCTGCAGTGATTGATTAGCTACCGCTGCTATTAGCTAGCCTAACTTTTTATGACCTTATTATCTAGCTGTCTTAGTGTTGGCAATTAGCAAAGCACTGTGTCCCTTTCTTTTATATGTCAAGCATACATTTAAGATTTAGTGTGTAATATTGACAATTTAACAACTAAAACCAATAGTTGACAGTAGTACCTGCATTTCTACTATAAATGTCAATGTTCCACTAATGTCAAAAAAACACAATTTTGCAAATGCTGTGCTTCCATTAAAAATAAATGCAATTAAAATCAGACGTGAAAAAGAAAAAACATGCCACGATTCTCCAACTATTTCCAGTTTGCTTCTTCTTTGATCATGTGACTTGTGTGATGCGGTAAAAGTGTTTACATCGCAAAAGAAAACTCATACTAGTACCAGAACTTACCAAAAAACAAGACTTTTTGAAACTGGTGTGTTTGAATTAAGCAAATGAATTTAAAAAATGTGAAGTTGAGCAATTATACGGTCAGTGAAAACACAGCTTTTGTCTTTTAGAAAAAGTATGAGTCTTCATTGCTCAACAAATGCGTCTTCTTAAACTGCAGAATCTGTGCTACAAAGGACACAAAACATGCATTTTTACATTAAGAGACGAGTTAATGTTGTTAACTGAGTTTTCCCTGAAGATCATCACGCAACAGACTGCACTCATCCTCCACACAACAAACCAGGTTACCCACTGCGACAGCGCTGACTGGACTGTTTCTGGACAACACACCTGCTCATCTGTCCCACTTTTAGCTGCTGCACACAACTTGCTGCTGATTTTATATTGGACTGTCTCCGGGGGCTCAGGCTCATTAAACGAGAATAATAACAAGCAGCAATGTGAGGTTAAACAGTCAGAAACGCTTAGAAACGTCATGCTTCAGTTGCACGTTAGTGACAGCTCTTGCTAAAATGGCTTCATTGATCCTCCATCTTCCAGGCGGTATTCTGCTTCCAGAGAAAACTGGTCTCAAGTAAAGCAGCAATATTTTAACATATTTTTACTCAAGTAGAAGTAAAAAAAAATAGCCATCCAAGAATTTTCTTAAGAGTAAAAAGTATTTGATAAAAAGTCTACTCGCATACTGAGTAACTGATCAAATTATCAATCATTTAATATTTAAAAATTACATCATCAGACGAACCAAAATATAAAGTAAAGTGGAAATTTTGGTATTTTAACGATCAAATTGACAATAATTCATACATGTAGCAAACAATAACAAAATTATGCAAAAGAAAATGTTTCCTAATCAGTTTGTTTCAATAAAACCTTATAAAACTTTAATAAAAACTGTGTCTGGTGAATTTTTAGTTAATGAAAAAAAAAGCGCCATAGTTTATAGTTTCAGTCATTTCATTTTAAAACTGAATTCAAGGCAGAATATTGCAATAATTTGAGGATAACCTTTTGCTCATGGGTGGGCATTTATTATATCTTGGTTGTAAATATTTACTGTCACTATTATAGCTAACAGAATAAATGCCAAATAGATAAATACTGTAGATAGATGGGTGTGTGCAGAGATTTATTTAAGTAAAACATGATTACTTTCCCTGAGAACTCCAAGCTAGCAGTGGTTGCTAGCAATGCTAATTCAAGCTTGTGTCTATTAGGCTGAAATGTGCTTACAGTTGTTTTATTTTTCATGTTTGTTTTTCATTCAGTGGGTAGAAAATCCAGACATTTTACATTACACAAGTAAAAGTAGAGATACGACATAATAAAATTACTCAAAGTACAGCGTAGTAAAAATACTCCTAAAAGTAATTATTTTCAAAAAGTTACTCCAGTAAATGTAATTGAGTAGATGTGACTACCCAACCGTGCCTGCGTTGTCCCTCTGCTCTGTATCCGTCTGTATCAGATCAGATCTGTGTTTCCTGCCTCCTGGGGATTAACCAAGCATCGATCTGCTCGCTCAGGGACCGAAGACACAATAAAACTGTTGTTTTATGTTCAACCTGTGCATGTTCATCGTCAGCTGCCTTGGTACGCATCCCTTCTGTAAAGCTCCGGTAGCGTTAACAGCACATATAACTTCCTTTAAGCTGTCAGGGATCCGAGGACACGGGACGGCGTGGGGGATCGCTCATGCAGCAGCGCTGGGTGATGAGTCAATGAAATCGCCTCCACACAGCAGGGCCAAACAACACATTTCAATAAAGGCTGCAAACTGGAATGGTGGATACAAGGACAGGGCTTGGAAAACATCGTGTAAAGTCACGGCAGAGTCGCGGTGGAGCTACAACGGCCTTCTCACTTTACGTTTGGCCAGAGATACTGGAACGAAGGTTTAGGAAAGCAAAAAACTGGTAATTATTTTTGCACAGTTCCACCTAAACCACTGATTGATGCCTCACATCCATCCGATATGTCAAACTACAGATGCTTGTAGGAAACAGTGAGTCTTGAGATCAAATTTCATCAGATTAATAAGAATAAATCAACAGAAAATCATAGACGATTGATTGTCAAATGTCAGTGCTGATCATCTCATTACCAGGCTCTTTGTTAATACAGTTTTTAGGGTTTTTTCTACAAACCCATTTTTTTGTGCTGATAATTTGATCAGGGTTTCCCACGGTGTATCATAAGCCTGGCGGGCCACCAGGCTGTACTTGTGCCATATTCTTTTTTTTTTTTTTATCCAAATTTTTTTCTGTTTGATCACATTATTCTTAATTGTTTGTGTCTCTTTGGTTCACTCTTGCTTTATTTTGAAAATTTTATTAAGCGAGAATGTTTCATTGTAGTAAAAGTTAATGTTTTTACACATAAATTCAATCAAATAAAAGGAACAAATTTTGTCACACCTTACATTTTCCTTTTTAAGATTTAAAATTGTCTGTATTTACTGCCTGAACGGATAAGCCAAATTAAAGCTACTCTTGAATTCTGATCAAGGGCCGCCCAAAATCCCGCCAAAGCCCACAAACAGGCCTCGGGCCGCGCTTTGGACACCCCTGAGTCAGATGTAGGATTCATGCATGGAGGAACAGGACTTCCATCACCCGGCAGCTTTAAGCTCCTTCACGTATTTTCCCAAAGCTGCACTTTTATTTAGGATTCATTTCAGTAGACGGCAGTAAAAGCAGTAAAAGTGTCCACTGAATGCGCCTCAGCCTGGAGGAGCCACTTTGGGAGCTTGATGGGTATCAGAGCCTCTGGGGACGCATGCTGGACGTGCTTGTGATTTCAGATCCAGCTCTAGTGTCTATCTTCCGATCCTTCGCCGTTGTTTACTGCCGAGGCGTCGTTTGTCCCGTCGGGGGCCGTGTTGACTGCCTGCGATGCTGCGCCAGATGGGCTGTCACGACCCGGCTGGCGTTCTGCCGAGCCGACACTCGCTGGAAAGCGGCCCGGTAGGTCCCGGTGACTCGTACAGTTACACTCCCTGTCGTCTCAATCATCGCCTGGAAACATCGCAGAAACATGGCGGCGTTTTGTTTCTGCTTGTGCGTAAGGAAGGAAGGACGTGTTTGTACGTTTTGTTTTCCCTCTGAAGCTCCTATTTCATGCAGGATTTCCTCTTTGTAGTAGGAGCTGCTGCAGAAGTTACACTGCAAAAACACAAAATCTTACCAAGTGCTTTTGGTCTAGTTTCTAGTGCTTCCTTTGAAATGAGACAAACTAACTTAAAATTAACTTTTCAGCAAGATAGAGGCTTGTTTTAAGTAAATAATTCCTTAATATTGATTTTAAAAAATTTGCTCCATTAGCAGATTATTTAACTTACATGACATTTTTCCCATTTTTAATTCATCTGCCAATAGAACTAGATTTTGTTTCATCAATATTAAGGGATTATTTACTTAAAACAAGCCTCTATCTTGCTGAAAAGTTAATTTTAAGTTAGTTTGTCTCATTTCAAAGGAAGAACTAGAAACTGGACCAAAAATACTTTGTAAAATTTTGTGTTTTTACAGTATTGAAGTACCAGCAGACAAACAGGCAAAGTTTCATAGTGACTAGCTCCATTTACTCAAGTAACCTTTTGAAAAATAATTTCTTTTAGTAGTTTTACTCTGCTTGAGTCATTTTATGAAGTATCTCTACTCTTAATTGAGTAACATTTCTGGATTTTCTACCTACTGAATGAAAAATAAAGACAATTTTACCAAAAACGCTACATTTTACTTTTACTTGAGTTAAAATATGTTGAAGTACTCTTACTTGAGTACAGTTTTTGGGTACTTGCTGTAAACAGGAATGCAGCAGCAGAATTAAATGAACATGTTTAGGAAGTAAACACATTTCATCTCCTGGTGTTGAAATAATAATAAAAAAATCCATATTCTCTGTTGCATTATTCATTCCAGAGGTAGATGTAGCTCCGGGTTTTATTTCTCCGAATACTCCATAAACAACTTCCCCCATATGAATTCAGTATATTTGTTTTGGGTTTTTTTATGTTCACACTCAGGACATCTCATCTCATCATCGACTGTGTTTGAGAGCAGCATGAAACGGCATCATCAACACGCGAATGACAAATCCGATGGCGTGGCTGCATCAGGGGAACAAGAGGAAGGAGTTTATGAGGACGAGTGCAACGGAAATCAAAGCGCAGAGATGATTGAGGCAGAAACAGTCTTCCTATTTCACCAAGAAGGCAAATAATAATAAAAAATAGGGCAAGAAAAGGCTAAATCAATCTCCATAGAGCCCAGAGAAGAAGAGAGTGTTAACTGTGCATTACAATGTGGAGTCAGGTTCAATGAGAGCCGAGATCAATACTCGGCAAATTTGCATTCGTGTTTGGCCTGCAGTGGCCCAACAAAGCCGCGGTAATTAAGGAGTCCAGTCGATCCAAATGCATGTAAACTCAGTTTCCTTTCTGGTCACTTAGCAGTAAACATTTAAAAATATAAATATTAAAAGGTATAAAACCCAAATAGTAATCACCTTCATTTAAACATTTTAAAAACATCAACAGTCCTTGCAATTAAGTATCTCATAAAACCAAGAAACCAGTGCCATAATAATAATAATAATAAATTACTTGGATTCTGCAATGTCTAAGAAGAATATGTCAACAGAAATATGATGAATGGATGTGTTGCTGCTAGTTGTTGAAAGAACAAATGACAAAGTGAGCATTTTGAAACAAAGATCTACGCTGCATATTCATATTCAAAAATACTTTATTAATCCCAAAGAGAAATTAAATTAAATATGTGGTTGAATTCAACTGAACAAAACTGTGACAGCGTGCAGAGTAAATTTCTGCCTAAAAACTGAAACTTTTAGATTAATCTGGCATTTTCTAGCAAACTATTAGGAAATCTTGAGTTTGAAATTTCACTAATATTTGGTTTTTCATATTCTAGTAAATTCCTTAAAATTTTCTGAAATTAATTTCATAATCAGTTGGTAAACAATTTTACAGAAAGCAAGTTAACAAGTAGAATATGAAACTGTGAAAAGAAAAATAGAAAAAGTTATTTTTTTTCTATTTTTTTATAGTTGGTACAAAATACAAAATTTTTGGTATTTTGTACCAACTATAAAACAATAATATGAACATTGTCCATGTGTAATGTCATTTAGTTAGCATTATTTAATGTTATTTTAAATATAAGTTATGCTAGCTTGGTGCTCCTGGGGGCCCTCTGGTGGTGTGGGGGACCTAAGCAGCCTCTTAACTCGCTTATGTCTTGGGCCAGCTCTGCTTGAATATGACAATATAAAAACTTAAAGGAGTGTAAATACTTTTAAACTGATTGGGAGTGAAATGTGACGAAATAAGGGGTGGCTTAAAACGTTTGGACAAACAGGTAAGAAGGACCGAAATGAAACTTTCATATTCTCATCATGAATCTGTAAATCTAAAACGATCGCAGGGCGATCACAGGGGGATTTTCTTGGCTTTTGCTGATGCAGAGATTAGCAAACTTCTGAAACCGGAGGGAGCTAATTGGGATTTAGTGTGCACATGCAGTACCGCAGGGCCGTCAGGGGCCAAGATAATCAAACTATCCTGCTGTGACCGAGGGGAGGTGGGGGGAGGGAAGAAAAGGAGCAGCAGGAGCTGGAGACACAAACGGAGGGAAGGTGATCCAGGAGAGGCAATGGGTTCTATAAAACCAAGATATACCATTTATACATCTAAATTTGTAGCAAAATCATTTGAAAGAAATGCTTATGTTAGAAAGAATGAGCCAAATATTTAAATATTTACCAGATTAGAATTAAAAACAAACTGGAAATCTGATCCAGTCCAGTAGAGTTGCTGTATGATGAATATAAACAGTAAGAACAAATAAACATGGCAGAGTTGTTGTTGATTGTTGGATTCTCAGTGCTCACTTCCTTACAGTGCAACACTGCCCTCTAGTGT
Organism: Xiphophorus maculatus; assembly: GCF_002775205.1. Taxonomy (NCBI): domain Eukaryota; kingdom Metazoa; phylum Chordata; class Actinopteri; order Cyprinodontiformes; family Poeciliidae; genus Xiphophorus; species Xiphophorus maculatus. The sequence continues at coordinate 4,172,615 of NC_036463.1, forward strand.
TTACCAGATGTAATCTCATCTCTGAGATAAACCCAATTCCTGCTTTCAAAACACTGTACAACTTTCATTATTATGTATTAAATTTATTAAATTTAATAGTGTTTTGTCATTTTATCAAATTAAATCAAACTGCGAAGTGTTTGACTAAGATAAACCAACACAAAGTGGTTTATGGTTGAGAATTGGAAGAAAGATGCATTTTTTTTAAAAAGAAAAGAAAAAAAAAGATGCCAGACATTTATTCAACCCCATTTACTCTGGTACCCCACAACTTTAATTAAGTTGCTCCCCAACAGAAAACTAATCTTTCCTCCAGCCATTCGGTTTCTAAATTCTGGTTGTGAGTAGCCAAAGATCCTGGGTTTTTTCTTGTCTCTGATGAATTTCACAAGAGTCTTTTAATTTTTGTTGAACTGTCAGAGTTTGTTTTGATCCCAAAATGGCTGCATGAGATTGTATTTTTCTCTTCTTTTTGTTGTGACCAAAACCTGTGAACTGAATTACCCTTTTTGTGATAAAGTTATTTATTTTTCTCTATTTAATCAATCAATGAGCGTTAACCTGTGTGAAAGTATAAACATGTTGGGAAGAACAACAGTCATGTAGAAAAAAGGGACACATAGTATGAATTCAATAATTTAGTTAGAAATTGAACAAAACAGTACCTTGATGAACTCAATGACTGAGACTTCACCAGTTTATCAAGTCCAACCACAGCATCACCAGTAGCCAAGTTTCCATTAAAAATGTGCGCAAAACTTTCTCAGTCTTTCCCTAATGTCAAAAAAAACTCAATATCACAATGGTGGTGTTTCCATTAAATCAGAAATGCAATTAAAGTCAAGCAATAAGTTCAACTTCCTGTTGTCTTCTTCGTCGTTTCCAGCAGTAGTAACATCCAGTTGTTGATCACGACTCGTGATGCGAAAAAAGTGATTCCATTGCAGTTTCGCTTGAGCTGTAGGGGGAAGTATGTTTCCTCTGTTTACATGAACATATGTTAAGGTATATTTGGTGTTTGAACTATTAAAATAGATAACTATAAGTTATTTATGAATGGGTTTGGTCCATGCGGATATCAGGTGTATAAGTTTCATTTAAAAATCAGAGAAATAGGTTCCTTTTTTGTTCAAGTAAAATTAAAATCTCTTTTTATAGGGATTTTTAAAACTAGCAATGCACTGCTGGTTCAAATTACTTTGTAAACAAGCTCAATTCAAGCACAAATTTACTATTTTAAAACCTCTGAAAGTGTCATTTAAATCATGGGATTGTTACTTTATGACTTCCGCTGATATATTTTGAAGAAAACAAATCACAATTTTCGCATGAATTAATGCTTTTTCTTTTTCTCCGTTTGTGCTCTGCCGACTTGTTCATACATTTCCTGCGGTCAGTCACATAACGTCAACATTTCATTACAAAACCTGAAGTGTATTTATTTAATCAAATCCACACTTTAGTCCATCATACAAGACTCTAAACTGCATCGTTTATAAACAGAAAATTAATTATGAGTAATAACGGCAAACAGGAAGATCATGAAATTACTGGAGCAAAAACATAAACATCTGAGTGTTTGCAGTGAGTCATCAGGTCAGCCAGCAGGGAGATGATCCGACTCAAACTCCTGGTTTGTGTACATTTTGCGCGAGAGAAGGAAAAACATGTTTACACATCAGCAGCTGCAAAAAGGGCAGTTTCTCACAGGAGCGTCTGCAGATCCTCCCAGGAAGGATTTATATCAGACGATTCAACAGGCGACCTTTTACCGCCACGTCCCGCCTGACAATCAGACAAAATCTGAGAAGATTGGCTTGTTTTATTCATTTGTTTTCTCACTCACAGCATAAATATTTCACCACTTCTCTATCTGAATATTGAGTTTAACAGAAGAAGCCATTTAAAAAATATAAACCCAAACTATCTCAATGTATTTGGAAACACAGAGACAGGATAAAGGATTTTCTTTCCTCCATCCATTCATCCTTTCGTCCCACGTATTGAATCGTGTTAAAGAGCCGCTGATAAATCAAGATATCGTCTCGTTTAAGTTTTGAAACTGGATGCAATGTGAAAAAGACCTTGACGTTTTAAAAGGTCGTTGCCGAGCAGAGCTCATTTAAAAACAGCAGACATGCACAAAAGTGCCGAGCAAAGAATGAATAAAATTTGAATTTAAAACAAGTGAAATGATTAAAAGTAGAAATAAATGAAACACTAAAATATAGCAGATGGGGAAATAAAATAAAATCAACTTTTATACATCAGAAATACATTAAATGAATTTTTTAAATAAAAAATTATACATTTTGTTGCTTAAAACGCAACGATTGTTTATTTTTTGCATTAACCAATTAATTAAATAGCAAAAGGTGCTTAATATGAGTATAAGTGAATCTAACTATACAATTTTAAGAACTTTATCTTAAATGCACAATATGTATAAATATTGTGAATTAATGCCATTACCTCAGAACGTTTCCCTTTTTTTCCAAGTTTGTACTCAAACAATTAATCTATTATTAAATTACTTTATTCCAATCAATTAATTGTCTCAGAACAACTTTAAGACAAAAAAAATATGAACTCGAACATTTAATTTATACTGCCACCATGTTTGAAATAAAGAATTAAAAATTAAATAAAATAAGTAAAAGTCAGGATAACTGAATCTGTACTGGAAACACCTGAAAGTAGAGTTGGGTTGTAACTAATTTTGGGGGGAAAAAATTACTTTTAGGAGAAATTTTACTACGCTGTACTCTTACATCTACTTCAGTAATTTTATTATAAAATGTTTCTACTCTTGTTTGAATAAATTTTCTGGGTTTTCTACCCACTGAATGAAAAAACAAACATGTTTTAACCAAAATTCACCAGGCAGACACAAACCTGCACTTTTTATTAAAGTTTTATACATTTTTTATTGAAACAAACTGATTTGGAAAAATTTTCTTTTGCCTGATTTTGTTATTTTTTTGCAACTTATACGAATAATTTTCAATTTCATCCTTAAAATACCAAAATTTCCACTTAACTTTATATTTTAGTCCATCTGATTATGTAGTTTTTAAATGAAATGATTGATAATTTGATCCGTTACTTAAGTAGACTTTTTACTAAATACTTTTTTTTACTCTTACTGAAGTAATTTCTTGGAAGGCTACTTTTTACTCTTACCTGAGTAACATTTCTGGATTTCAAGTTTCACAAGTTTTTGTTGAAAGAAACTTATTTTCAAACATTTCTTTTGACAGATTTAGTCATTTTCATCACCAATACGTGAATTATTGCCATTTTTATCCATAAGAATACCAAAACTTTATATTTTGTTCCGTCTGAAGTAACGTTTAAATGGTACTATGATCAGTTACTCAGCACTTGAGTCGACTTTTTAACCAAATATTTTTACTATTGCAGCTACTTTTTACTTTTACTTGAATGTTGAAGTATTGCTACTCTTACTCTGGTTTATTGTTGGTATCCCAGTGCAGTCTCTGTTACAAATATCCAACAGCAGCAACAACGCTGCTTCCAAAAGCATCACCAAAGTCTTATTTATCCGCGCTGTCAAATAGATTTCTCAAGTATCCAAAAATAATCTAGAGAAGCAGCCCAGTTGCTCTCTTTTCCTCTCAGGTGTTTATGAACCTGTCAGGCTGCCGTCTGGAGCGGACAGCCGTGACCGTCGGAGGCTTATCCGGTCCAACACGCCGACCCGAGCAGAGCCAATAATCCACAACGCAGCATCTCAACACGACTGCAAACCCAAAACAAAACCAATCGCTCATCAAAAGAGAAATTTTCTCACTCTCCAAAGCTTTAAAAATGGGCACGATTACAAACAATAAGAGTTTGATGCTGCAGATTATTGTGGCTGAAACGGAAACAGATACTGCTGTCTGGAGAGGCGCTTTGTCTCAATCTATTTTTCCTCACACGTCGTCGGTGGGAAAGATGAGATGAAACAAACCGGAATTAGAAACATGCTGGGAGAGAAAGGACACCATAAATATTACATGGATAATAAAGTCAACCTGCTGGGAATAAAAACAAAAGAAAGGAGGAAAAACACCAGCAGCAAAACAAGCTAAACATTCAGAAACGTACCAAAACTCTCAATATTACTCTACATTTTTATGTTTATCTAAGGAAATATACATAAAACACAGTAATTCATTATAATATAGTTTAAAACATTAATATTTACTTTTACTAAAGCTGGGACAGCAAAGTTTTAAGTGTGCATTTATCCAATTAATCCCAAAGGAAATTTAATTTAAATCATATTTTACCCCCCTCCCCCAAAAAATGTCCATATTGTCCAAATTGTTAGTTTTACTATTTTCTCCAATGTTTGATCAATGACAGTATCAATATGACAATATGTGTGTTTAGTGATAGAAATCACTTTTTTATATGACTGGTGTCCTAAAAAGGAAAGACGGTTTTAGCATGTAGCATCACATTTCTCTAAGTCAGAGAATCTGTATTTACCAGAAGTGAAATACAGATTTCACTTTTGGTAACCTGAACACAGTTCACTGATTCCTCATAGGAATCGGTTTGGTTCCTATGAGGATTAGGAACCAAAACAAACAAAAAGAAAATACATGAGATCCTTTTAAAAATCCTTTTAGAAGTTCTAGTATTATGTAAAACTCACGTTTTTGTGCTTTACATCATGTTTTAATGTTATTCCCTCACCTGGAGAGTTGCTTTGGTTCTGTATTTCATGTTTGAGAAATCAGGGTTCCCACAGTGCATTATAAGCCTGGCGGGCCAGGCTTATACTTGTACCCCACCAGGCTTAGCATTGTTTATTTATTTTTAGTAATTGCCTTTTTTTAAGACTCTAGAGTTAGTGTTTAGGTTTTAATCTTCCAGACTTCCAATAACGAATAACTACCAAGTGATTTTTTTTAATTTCCTGTCAACTTTAAGCATTTAGTTAAAATCAAAAACATGGTGCTGTGAGCACTGGGCTTAGCAAGTTTTCTGGGGGAATCCCTGGAAATCCTTCAATCCCTATGGCAACCATTCGGCTGAGCAAAAGGCCTGGGTGGACGTAGCCCCGCCTTCTAGACACAGCTCCTCCTCTGAGCTGCAGTTTCTGAGCTTCAGTTCATGAGATGAACCCTCATTCAGCTCCTTCAGACTAGCCAGCAGCGATTAGCAAACACCTGGTGGAACTGCACATCTGCTGAGCTCATCATAGGAGTTACATCTTAGTAAAAAGCTGGTGAAAACTTAAAGGGTTAATAGAGGAACCATGTTGTGATGACTTCCTGAAGGCGGAGCTTCTGAAAGAGATTTTTAAAGAGACAGAGGCCCAATTTCAAGGCGTGAAATTACAAAGTAAAATTTTCTATGTACATACCAGTGATGTGCAGTGAGGTTCATGGCTGGTGAGGCACTGACTTAATCAAAATCATAAGACTCTGCATCTTCTTGTTTACATATGGAAATTTCACGCATGCGGACAACATTGAAGGGCAAAAAGACTATACTTTCACATACCATCCATAGCCGCGCTGCCAAGGTAGAATAATTCCATTAACTCAATGAAACTTGGAAATATAGATATTATTAATTTAGTGCTATGCTGCACAGCAAAGGGGAAACCCGTTGAAGTACAACTCAAACCACCTTATTCTCTCTCTCTGTATCAGCCAAGCTACACGTAGACTCGTTGCGTGTAGCTTCGCTTATTTACTGTATGGCTAGCTCCATGGCTAGCTCGCTGTTACTGTCTCTTACTTTGCAGTTGTGGGTCACAATGTCTGGGATCATGAGCGCCCCCTGCCATGAGGCAAGAGAACTGCCTTTTTCAGAGCTGTATAGTTACAAATAAGATAAAACTTCAAAGAAAAAAAAAAATTCAGTAAAAGCAAAAGTATTTGAAAAGCTTATCCAATCCTCTCCTTAAGTACAAATGCCTGCCGTGGGCTGAGCCCCCACTCTCAGGATTATCAGAGCACTCCTGGAGAAAATGGGAAGAAATTCTGGGAATATTTAACTGCTTTGAGCCTCTTAGACGCATAAAAAACAACTAAAATAAGAATATCCCAATAAAAAAGCAGACATTTATGGAAACGTTAAAAAAAAGTCCCTATAAATCCATTGATAAGACAAACAAGTCTGTCAGTTTTCATTAAAGCGAACACTAAACACCTCAACAGCATTTCTTCAATCCAAACCATGCGCCTGTCACTTAGCAGACTTTCTAAACAGAACCTCTTCCATCAATGCTCGTAGCAGTACAAATCGATATTTCCACCAGCGAGGGGTCTGCTTGTGGAGGCTCCCTGCAGGTGTCATGTATTCTCATGATAAGCATTCATTCGTCACCTGCGCTGATGCTGACAGAAGCACATCTGTAGAGGAAGAGCCTGGTTCTGTTCCTCTTTGAGGAAAAGACATCCATGCTGTCCCCACTGTGTCCTCCCACATCCTCCATCTCTCCTCTCAGCAGCAGAAGTAATGTAGGTCACAAAACCGGGAAAAAACACACGAGTTTGGACGAGAAACAGTAAATAAAGAGGGGGAAAAAATAACCAGAACCAGATCATTTCACGTTCCTGTTAAAATGGTCCAAACTAAGCAGATAAATCAAAAAGAAAATAGAAAAACATCAAAAAGAATTGAGAAAACCAGTGAGAGACATCGCATTTTGTCAAAGCCCATGGCTAAAATCAACTATATTTTAAGAAAAGCTTTATATAAAAGTTCAGTTTTCATCAGTAAAAAGTTTAAAATTAAATGTTTTGTGCCCGCATTCATTACAGATGTCAAACCGAGCCGAAAGCTGCGTGAAGCCCCAACTCTGAGCTTCCGCCATGTCCCCTCACCCCCCCGAGAGAGACACACACACACACATGTCAGAGCGGCTATCTTTGCGGGGACTTTCCATCGACTTCCATTCATTTCTACAGCCTAAACCTAACCCTAACCAAAGCTCAATTCACACCTTAGTCCTAAATCTGACCCCTGACCCAAAAACAGCGTTTCCCCTTGTGGGGACCAGGCTTCAGTCCCCACAAGGAGCAGTGGGTCCCCACAACGTAGTATGTGTCAGGAAAATGGTCCCCACAAGGTATTAGAAACAAACGCACGCCCACGCGCACACACAGACACACACACGCTGCAGCGGCGGGGGCGTTAATTAGCAGCGCGTTCAGACCAAATCCAAACTTGTCACAGAAAGTTCCGCTCACCTTCCCTCCTTTGGAGCATCTGCGGTAGGCATTGGTGGCTCCCGCGGTTTGATTCATGCTGGGAAGTTCTGCAAAAAACAGCAAAAAGCGAAGCGTTGGAGAAAAATGAAGTTGGAGCAGAGAGCGGTGCGGAATTTGGGTGATAATTACCAGGTGCGCAGCGCTGATTGATCGCTGATTGATCCTCCTGTGCGCTTAGATGAAGTCCAGCTCTGAGATCTGGTTAAATAAGAGTAAAATCCGTGGATAAGTTCACTACTCCGGGTTAGAAATTCCGCTCCGTGCGCGCAGTTTGGAGAAGCCTTGGAGCTCCAAGCAACTCCGGCTGGTGGAGAGACGCGTTTGGAATTGCGCAGAAATGCGCAAGCGCATCTCCGCTGTGACGGCTCAGCCTGTCAACATCAGCGCCCACTCCACAGCAGCGACTGCTGGGCAGAAAGCTGCGAGTGTTCACCACTGTAATGCCACACAGCTGAAAAAATACAGATAATCAAAAACATTTATAGATTGGTGTTTCAGTAAAGTAAAACTCAGAGTGATGTGTTTCCACATTTCCACTGTTTTTAACTTTATGCTGGAATATTTTTGCAAAAACTCCTTACAGAAAAAGGAGTTATCAAAACTTTCTCATCCTTAATAATTCAGCCTTTTCTTCAGATTAAACATATAAATCTAATTATAATCCCAGCAAATTTTTATGTGAAATGAAAAAAAAATTCCCCTCATTTAATAATTTTAAAGAAACTGACTTACAATCATGTTGCCTCTGTCAGAAACATGTAATTATCTCTTCAAATGAAATTTAACTTTATGTTATCTTTTATTTTTATTGTAGCAGACAGTTTATTTTATGTACTTAATGTATTTTTATTAAGAAAATAGTCACATTTATTTTAACTTAAAGGTGCATATTGTTTTATTTTATCCATTTCACTTTTTCTTAATTTTACTTAAGATCATTACAAAAATATTACCAATGTTTTTGCTTATTATTTTATATTATTTCTATATTTTTATTCCTCTGTTTATTCTTCCATTATTGTAATGATGATTTCTATGATTTAAAAAGAATTTAAAAACAGAAAATGCATTTCAATTTTTAATTCTATACTCCATCAAATTCCATCTGTTTATATTTGAATAAAAAAAGGTTTCTGCATAAATTCTGTAACTTAAATTAAAATTATTAGGCTATTAGGTTAGCTTAGCCGCCCAACTTTTTCTTAAACGAAAAATTGACAATCAACTGTTGACAGTCAAGTAGACAGGAATAATGAGGTTCTTTGGTAAAGAAGCTGAATGCATTCAGCTAAATAAAAGAAAGTTGAGTGGAAGGAAAAAATTGGTTAAAGAGATTTTTGATCATTTCTAATTTCTGTTTTATTTTACTTTTTTCAACTAGAACGTTTTCTGATTGTTGGTTTGTTTAGTCAGCTTTTTAAGAATTGATTTAATTCATATTCCTGTGTAAAATAAATTAATTTTAAGTATTTTTCACAGCAACTTTGTTTTTGCACTGAAAGAAAGAAGCCTTTTTAATGAATCAAAGTATTCTAGATTCCTTAAAAATAAAATAAATATCATATGAATCTGAAATGTATTGGTTTTTTTGTTATTTTTGTAAAAATAGCTGCACGTCTGCTTCAACTGGTTGCCCAGATGACTGACACCAACAGCTGAAAGTTACAAATTAGCAGTGACAGTTACAATCATGATCTCAGAGAGAGGAAGTGGATCAGTTTGGTCTCGATTAGCAGCTAATGCTCCTAATAACGGGGCATTTGGAGGGCAGGCATTCGCTGAAGTGAGCCAATTAGCTGGACAGATTGGTGCCGAGCTGCGACTCGTTTTCACCGCGAGGCTCTGAAGTGTGCAGAGAAATAAACATGTTGCTTTCAAACCAGCTGCATGAGAGGCTCTGGATCATCAGTGGAAAAGTCCTAATTAAAGCCCTGTAGAAAAACCACCCAGTAAGTTGTATGAATATTTAAATGTGAAGAAAAACATTTCTGATATTAATATCTGTATCGTTCCGGTATCGACCCTGATGGACGTCACAAGAGAGGGATGGGAGTGTTGAACAGAGCGACTGAAACTGTTTTCCAAAGTTGTTTTTGCCAGTTAATTCATGGCTTCTACTTGTGGTTCTGGTTCTGGATGCAGAGCAGAATCAGAACCAGAAGACCTGAGAGGCCTCGAGGGTTGATACACCAGCAGGTTCAGCCGTTCAGTGATTTATAAATTAACAACAGTATTTTAAAGTCTGGGTGACACGCTCTATCTTCCTGGTTTTAGTCAGAACCCCAGCAGCAGCATTCTGGATCAGCTGCAGCTGGAAGTTTGATTTTTTTTTTAAGGACGAAACTGTTGCAGTTATCAATGCAACTAAAGACAAATGGATGAATTTTCTAGTCCTTTAAGACTACATGATATTCTACATGAAAGATTTCATCATTTTGGTTTAGCGCTGTTCTCCGTAATGTGTAGCGCTCAGTCCTCTCCACCTCTCTGGTGCAGCCTGCCTCCCCAGCTCCTTTAAATTAGTCTGTTGACAGAAGCTATCAGCTGTCGGTCAGTCTGGACGTCCGGCTGTCAGCCGCTCGGCGTTGCTGAAGCAACCTGACAGGTGAGGACATCAGAGAGGCAGGTTCACCTCTCTGCTGTCAGAGTTCCCTCTGACCTTCAGATCATCTCAAAATAAGGACTGGATTCTGGACAACAGAGACGAGGAGGAAAACCTCCTTTATTTCGATCCTCAAAGAAAAAAAATCTAAATTTTATCTCTTTAGGAAAACAGAACATAAACAATTTGGTTTTCTGGTTTTTACGGATACATTAAGTGAATTTTCTAAACTCCAATAAATCCATTTGGTCATGATTTTCTCAATGCATTCTCAATACGTTGGTGTTAAATATTCCTGACCACACTGATAAGTGATCAGTGGCATTTCCTCCCTTTCCAACCAAGAAAATATCGTTATTTTGCAGCAGCAGCTACTTTATCAAAATGTAGCCGGTCCTATCAGGTCAAACTCCTTTGGTTTTTTTCATCCCTCATTTGTTCTTAAACAAAACCACTTGCCAAAGCGTCGTCTGATGTGTTGCTGCAAATTTATGTAAACTGAGAAAAATTTTGTGGTAAAATGGATACAAAACAGAGGAGAGTAGAGTACAAAAGAAGTATATTTAAGAAAAAGTATCACTACTTTAACGTATTTTTACTCAAGTAAAAGAAAAAAGTAACCATCCAAGAAATTACGCAAGAGGAAAAAAGTCTCAAGTACTGAGTAACCGATCAAATTATCATTTAATATTTAAAAATTACATAATCAGATGGACCAAAATATACATTTAAGTGGAAATTTTGGTAATTTAAGGAGCAAAATGATAATTTATGCAAGTAATTCATATAACAAAAAATAACAAAAATCAGGCAAAAGAATAATTTTCCAAATCAGTTTCTTTCAATATAAAACTTTAAATTTATTTATTTTTTAAAACATAATAAAATTACTCAAGTAAATGTAAAAAGTATCCATCCAAGAAATTACTCAAGAGTAAAAAAGTATTTAATAAAAAAAACAATAATATCAAACAAAGATAACTTGCAAATTCAGTTTGCAAATGATTTTATTCAGGAGGCAAATAAATGTGACAAGGTTGACAGCAGAAACTATGATTGTACTTTAACTACTATTTAGTCTTTTACATGAAGAAATTTTAGAAATTGTTTCAAAACTGCTTTTTGTAGTTATATTTGTGTTTTATTGAAACTTATTTGATAATCTGAAACATTTAAGTGTGACAACAAAGCAGAAAAAAACTGTTACAGTGGACCAGTCCTTGCTTTAAAATCCAGTCTAACTGCCTTGAATATAAAAATGTAGCCAAATAAAATTATTGCAATAAATGACAACATTGTTGTTTTGTGGCCATTTTCAAGTCATAAATTGATAATACTGCAAGTTTGGCCTCAAAGACCAGTAAACTGTAATTTATTTGATCCAAAATAAAATAAAAACAACCAAGAACAATAAATAAAATTGCTTTTCAAAATATATTAATAATTAGAATGGAAATTATTGTGCTCCTTTTAATTTAAAATGCAATTTTTGATTACTCATTACGGCAGGAGCAGTTCTATGTTAAATATTTTACAGCTTCTGCAGCATAAAATGCAGAGACATGTAAGAGCTAACTTAATCAAAAAAGTTTGATGTTAAATTAAACTCAGTTCTGTTTAGTGTTTAATGGGATTCAATTTTGCAGTCTGTGCTGACCCATCAAGTTTTCCCATTGGGGCCAAGACAAAAAAATAAATAAATACAGAAACCAAAAGATTCACTTAGTGAGCTGTGAATAAAAAAATTAGCCTACATGCAAGGAGCCGAGTTTCTGCTGCGCCTCAGTTGTGTGTTTACACTCCATTTGCCACCAGTGCTGACGTACAATAGTTTGCCTGCTTGGTATTCCCAGTCCCAGCTGGGAACAAGGGCCGCCATGACAACCTTATTGATTGCGAAGCATGATTTCTAGTGTGGAAGTTTTTGTGTGAAATTAGCTGGTGCTGCTTGAGGCCGTTTAATTAAGGGCCAATCTGTTCACACTCATCTGTATGCCTTCAGGTTTATCCCGCTATCACACACACTTTCAAAAGAGGCGAACTTTCACAAAGATCCATAGGGTGGATTAATAAAACTGTTAATGTGATGTACACTAATTAATAAAGGGGCTCGATAATGAATTATACCAACGGGGAAGTGGTGTCGTCTGAATTCTGATGGATCAGACCGATTGGAAAATGAGTATTTCATACACACCCATTGGCATTAAAGGGGACGTATTTTGCAGAATTCATATTTTGAACGTTCTTTGTACTTCTACTCGGGTTTCTACTGCTTCTAAAAGCAGCCCAGGTACTAAAAAAAACCCCAAAAAAACACGTAGTCAGTTTTTGGCAATAAGTTAATCTTTTTTTGATGTTTGGAAAATGAGCAATTTCAAAAACCTCCGGAATGTAATATCATAAATCACCAAGTTCCGCCTGTCACCTAGCAACCCCAGCAGAGTTCCGCTTGTCACCTAGCAACCCCAGCAGAGTTCCGCTCGTCACCTGACAACATCAGCAAAGCCCAGCCCATTAGCAGGCAACACAAGAAGAGCTCCAGCATGTTTGGTTGGCTGGTTTTACCACTGTATGCACTGTACAATGGCTGCTGGAAAAGACAAGTGTTTTATTGTTGACTTAGCAGCCAGAAACCACTTGCTGCATTCTTGTTTTTTGTGCACGAGGCCCCACTTCTGCTTTTCAAAGACATACAGTTGTATAATTGCGCATCTGTCTTAAACCATTTTTAGGTGCGAGTGTAAACATCAAGTTGGGGGGCGTGGCCAGCTGCAGCTTATTTGGATTTAAAGAGACAAGACGTCCTAAAAGAGCTCAAAAGAGGCAAGACGGACCAGACTAAAATCTCATTATTTAAGAATAATTTTGTTATATTATGCATAATTAGTAACAATGTTTATACAAAATGTTATAAACATGTTCTGTATAGCTCATAGACTTATGCCAACCTGTTCTAGGAAGCATAATATGTCACCTTTAAGTAACTTTTATGTTCTCACACAGCTCAATTTGGACAAGTTCAGAGTAAGGGTGACCTCAAGGTATGTAACAATAAAACAAAAAGATTGAATTCAGATTGAATTCAGTTTCCAACATCTAATAGAACCAGATTCTGTTTCTTAAACTGAAAAACTGAAAAAACCTAATTGAAATTTAAAAGTAATTAGTTTTGTGTCTTGCTGTTTGAAAAGTTTTGGTCAGTTTTTCAATAAAATATGCTTTTCTTCCCATTCTTTTATTTTTCTCCATCGGCATCTCATAAATCAGATTTATTTCCCAACCTGTTGGTGTGCAGGTCTTGGGAGATTTATGCCTTCTTTCTTCATCCCGACTGTATCTTACATATTTATTGGACATGCTACTTTCTGCTTTGCTACTGCCAGACTTATGCATAATGATGTTTGCTTGAAATAATCTGATTCTGAGACTTGCTCTTTCTTCCCAGAACGTATTCTAATTTTATCAAATATGTTATTTACTTTTTATTTTCTGTACAAAGTTGTTGTAAAGAAAAAAAAGCTTTCTTAATGCATCAAAAAAGAAAACAGAAGCACAAAATAAATCAAAGTCCTGATACCAGATTACAGAACTGCTTTTTTGTTATTTATTGATTTCTGATGGATGTAATGGTTGAGGCGTTGCATATTTGGACATGTTTTCTCTTTTGGTTTTGGATGATATGCAGCAGACAGGATTTTTATTTTATTATTTTGCTTTCAAACGTTTGCTATGACGTGTAACCGTAGCAACAAGGTGTTTTTAGCACTGGCAGCAGCTGATTAGCATCTCAAAATCTGAAATAAATTTTTCCAGGATTTTCTTCGGTCATTAAAGTCATTAAACTGACTTTGCAAAAATGAAGACATTTAGCGTAAATGTCTTTTTAGGATTTACCTACTTATTCCACTTTTAAAAGAAAAAAAGAAGAATTATGTGGTTTTATGTCTTTCTCTGCATATTACAATGGTGTATCAGGGTCATTGTAGACAAAAAATCTCAGACATTTTCTGGAAACAAATTCTGAAATTGAAAAATTAAAAAAAAAAAAATTTGCGAAATAAACAAAATTTTGAGATTCACTTCAGAAATGTTCTAGAAAAAATGAAATTAACTGAAATTTTGAGATTAATCTAAGAAATTTTCAACACAAAAATAAAAATGAGTTCGAAAAATGTACATTTTTCTAGAAAAAAATTCAGTTTTGACATTTATCTCAAAAAGTTTCTAGAAGAAAATTATAACTGAGTTTGAAAAGTAAAATTTTTTCTAGATAACAGAATTTTTTATATTTATCTCAAAAAGATAAAAAGCAAAAAATACAATTTTTGAGTTTGAAAAGTTTAAAATTTTCTAGCAAACCCCCAAGAAAATTTTAGATAAATCTCAGGTTTAATCGAAATCTCTCTATGGTTCCAGAAGCATAAAAACACAGCAACTGAAACTGCAACACCAAGAAAAATAATCAAATATATCCTAAAATTAAATCATTATGTTTAACAGTGAGCTAAATCTGAACTCAGTTTTGAAATTCAAAGCCCCCCGTAGGTTTAATTTACATTAAACTGCAGCTGTGTGTGAGTTTATCACTTATTTGTAGTTCAACTGGTGAGTTGCAGCAGATAAGAGCAGATCGAATCAAACCAAAAAGACGAAATGTAATTATCTGATATGAAGTGAAAAAGATACAAGTATAAAAGTTGTCTTTGCTTCCAGCTCCGTGTGATAACTGAACCAAGTTGTGAATCAGAGAGCGGTGACAGCCAGCACAGGATTTATCCTAATAGTAGAAGAAGAAGAAGGTAGGGAAAAGGAAAATCAGCAAGTTTTTCTTTTCTTTACCATCCTTCTCCACCTCTTTCGTCTTCTGCAATTTGAATCCACATCACTTTCTATTACTAGACTGTCAATGGATTTAAGCTGAAGGGCAGTCATTCATCCAGCCAGCCGCCATGTTTTTGAGTTAAAGAATGAATAAAGTTTACAGGAAGTTTGAAAGTATTACTTGAGGGTTATGAATCTTTGGAAGACTGGATATTAATACCTAAACACCACCTATAAAATCTTAGAAAAATGCAATAATTAAAAAAAGAATTGTGCTATGCCTGGTGGGGGCACAAATAAAGCCTGGTGGCCCGCCAGGCTTATAGAACACTGAGGGAAAACCCTGATGTAAAAAACAAACTGCAACAAAACTTTAAAATGGTTCAGAAAGTCCAATTAGTAACTCTAAATATAATGTAAAATAGATAATAAAGCATTTTCAGAGCACAAACCATAGAATTATACTGAGTATAATTTTAATAATAATTTTACTAAGTAAAAGTTTGATTTCAGTGCCGATGCATTAAAAGACATCTGAATTTTAATGCTTTGACAACATTGTTAACAAAGATAGCTTGGCAGAAAGCAGGATGAACACATGTGAAAGCGATGTGCAGGTGTATCAGATTTTTGTCAGCAGGAGGTAGCCGTATCTGTGTCCAGTGCAGAGAAGAATAAATCACATAAAAGCAGCTCTGATCCAGGTATAAAGCTTATCTTCAGCTTCAATAAGAACAGCAAGAAGAAAGAGCTGCTGCAGGGATCAGTCGGTGTCTGAAATCAAGACAACTTCAGGACTTTTTCTGTAGAATAAAAAAGAATATTCTTCTTTATTTTGCTCCTTTTTGTATATTTGTTAAAACAGAATTACCTTAAGAAAAGGTAAATGACGTCAGTTCAGTTTAACTGGCGTCTTTTGTAGACTATCAAATGATCAAACTGTGGGGTTTTTTGCCTGAAAAGTAAATATCTCTCATTTTTCATGGTTCAGGTAAACAGAAAACCATGTTTTATTTGTGTTTCCCCTTTAACTTTTTCATCTTACTCTGAAAATCCTAAATAAAATCCTGTGGAACCAGAAACTATTAATTTGTAAGACAACCTCAGTATAAATTCTGCTGTTCTGTGAAGGGTTCAGAGGTTTAGAGAACTTTAGTGAACATTAGTAAGGAGAGAACATCTCACAGAACTCAGCTCGATCAAAAGATTAAAGTTGTATGGAAAATTTCAGACGTGGTGACTTTCATGTAGCGAACGATCCAATTCCAATCATTTCACCTCCAAAGAACTAAATTTGTGCCACTTCCAAAAGTGGAACAAAATCAGATACGTATCCGATAGTTTTGAATTAAACTCCTGTCTGATTAACCATGTCGCATATTTTACACCATTGCATCATAACTCCGCATCCAAACAGACTTTTATCCAAAAAAAAGCATTCAATGCTCCACAAAAGACCATCGCTATGAGCTGTACTATATTTTTTTCTTGGCTTGTTATGATCTTACCAATACAATTAACCCATTGAGAAATTCAAAGGTTACTCATTTACATATTTTCCATCAATTACACCTGATCAGTTTCTCCTTTTTCGACTGTCCGATTACCAACTAAACATGTGATTATGAAAGTAGGAAGTAAATTCTGCATATTTTTATAAATGCGGTGTAAAGTGATAGTAAATAGAGTCTCTACCAAAGTATCTAAACAATCTAGTGGAGCTCATTCAGTCAAGTCTTTGTCGCTCAACAACTTTAAAATCGATTCCTAGATGGCAGCTAGTTAGCCTGGTCGTTGCCTTCCTACTCAATTCAGCTCAATTCTAATCTCGCTTTACAGACTGTCTGGGCTTTCTCCCATTCACTTGGATTCCTCTGTTAGGGTTTCTGCCAGAAAAATTAGCGAACAGAAAGAGAAGTTATGAATGATGGTGTTGACTTTCTGTGCTTCCTGTAGTTTTAGCAACGGCAGCGTGAACGACGACGTTCAGTCCGAGTTCGCTACGATTCTAAATGACTGAGCTAACGTTAACAGCCATCTTGTTCGTCTCAGCATTTCTGTTTCCTCCAGGAAACAATCGTTTTTGGACAACCGAGAGTCAGACCCTCTGAACAAAGCAAAGCGTAGAACCAGGTGCACCTGTGTGACATCGACGTTCTTCTTCTACGCTTGTGGGTTGCTTTTGGGTCGTGAACCGTTCACACAGAGGTTTGATTGTGATCGCATTTAAACCAGAACTCACCATCAACATCTGGCGTGTGAACGCAGCTTTAGAGAAGCAGCCGGCAAAAACAGAAAATTCAGCCACATATCTTTGCGTAGTTTCTAGCGCAAATGTCTAGAAATAAGAGAAAACTAACTTACCAGTGACTTTGTAGCAAGATATAGGAGTTTGCTTAAATCAATAATTCCTTAATATTCATAAAAAATATTAATTCCACTGGTAGATTATTTCATTTAAACATGAGAAAAATATCTTGTTGGATTAAAACAATCCTCTATATTTTGCAAAAGGTTATTTGTTAGTTAGTTTTGTTTTATTTCAACGGTACAAAGATATGTGTACTAAAAACACTTGGTGAGATTTTCTGTTTTTGCTGTGAAACTCATATTCATTTCAATGAAAGCATCTTAATTTGAGGCATGACTTTACAAAAATGTGCCAGCTCATATTCTCCCTTCAATCTGACTGATCTTCAGTTTGCAAAGAGGAATTGGGAAAAAATGTCAGCCTCTAAAAACCTCCAAAGATTTGCAGCTGGAGTTGCATAAAATGTTGAAAACTGTGCGTAATTTTTATTCCAAACTCAAAAGGATGAAATCAAAAGTTGTGAATATTTTTGCAAAGAATTGAATTACAGACATAATACTGAGACGAGTTTTACCACTAGTTGTGCAGAGGATCATCAAACATGTCCTCCTCTGCTGTTTTACAAGCACCGCAGTAAACAGCGGTGCAAACAACTCTATTTCACATCAGACGCCGATATTATCATACTGCTCTGCACACCCAGGAGCAGAATCACCAATTTCCCCACCAATATGCTGAGAGTCATAATTTATCTTTCCAGTCCATGACACAGTGATATCAGCACCATCAATCTGCAGCGTTACTGCAGAAGGATAGTTATTACTGCAGATCAGTCAGCCTTTCCTGCTCTGTGAGAACTGTCAACAGACAAAGGCACATTATTGGTGTTAACCACCTTCACACACCACTGGCTGGCACAGAGGTGTGACATGGAGATGGATGGCCTTCAGGGTCTTTTTTTTTTCTTTTCAATGAGTCTTCAATGTGGTTTTGTCAAGTACAAAATAAGTAGCTTTTAAAACAGAAATGTTCTTATTTCAAGTACTGAATTATCATCACTTTCCTTCCAGGCTGAGAAACGATTTGCTAAATATTACTCCAAAAACATCGCATCAGTCAGGTTTTCCTCACCAATGGTTACTTAGGTTAACAAAGGTTAGGTTAATATCTACAACAGGGGCAGCTGTGTGGAAAATCTGAAATGTGTTACATCATAAAAACACAAAAAAATACAGTCAAAGAAACACGGTCAACAAATGAAATAACATTTTGTCTGGTGGCAGTATGACAGAATTTTAAAGACTATTCTCTTAGTGGAAGGACTTTAGAGCTGGTGTGATCTGCTCTAACTTCCTGGTTTTAGTCAGAACGCCAGCAGCAGCGTTCTAGATCAGCTGCAGCTGAAGGATTGATTTGTTTCCATAAGACACTGTTGCAGTAATCAATGCAACTAAAGATAAACACATCTAGATCTCGCTGAAACATTAGTCCTTTAATCCTGGAAATGTTCTTCAGGTGATAGAAGGCCGACTTTGTAACCGTCTTTATGCGACTCTGAAGGTTCAGGTCAGAGTTCATCACTACTCCCAGGTTTCAGGCCTGATCGCTGATTTTTAATTGTAATAACTGAAGCTGTGCATTGACTCTAGATTGTTTCTCTTTAAGTCCAAAGATAATAACTTCAGTTTTGTTTCTGTTCAGCTGGAGAAAGTTTTGGCACATCCACACATTTATCTGCTCTAAGCATCTGTTCAGTGATTGGATGGGTTCAGAGTCACCTGGGGACATCATAATGTAGAGCTGTGTATCATCTGCATAGTTATGATATTAAATAATGACTCAGATTTAATCTTGACATTATGTGTCTTCTCACTACTTACCATTTGTAACTATGTCACTTAATCACTCGAGGCGCCATGACAGACGTCGGAAGTGAGAGACAATAGCACTGAATAGGGTGACAGAAATGGTTGTTTTGTTGTTTTTGACAGTAACAGGCTCGTTTGCAGTGTTAGCTAGCTAATTCCATGCTTTGGATATTTTAGTTTTATGATGATCAGAGGCCTGTCATTCAAGAAATCAGTGAAAAAGAAGATTGGAGAATCATTATCTGTCTATCTATGTGGTGACAGCAAAAACTGAAAACACAAAGAAACTTCAAAACAAAAAAAGCCAGAATCTATACAGAATTTCTCTAAAGAACAAAACATCCTGGCCCAAAACTACATTACTTCATCAGATCTGTGACACAAACTGTGAGTAAGAGACACAACTGTCCATTAATGAAAGTGAAAATGCTCAATATTAGTCTCAGTTGGTGAATAAGATTCATAAATGACATTGACACCAGCGTGTGCTTGATGTCAGCGACATAAACTGTGGCGCTATTAAAGCAAAGTGTGATCATTTTTATCTGGTGGGCTGTAGTCGTCCTTGAAGCTTAACGACTTTTCAACAGCTGCTTGATGCTTCGCCATTTCCAGGAGATTTAATTCCAAACAAAAATCTCTTTATCTCACTGAAAAGTGAATGAGTTTCCAAATTTAGAAAAATGTTGTAATTAATATTATCTGCTGCGCAGGAGGAAAACCTGTGGTGAAAGTGGGATTTTTCTCCAGCATGTGTCTGAGTTACTTAAAAGAAAATGTCAAAACAAAAACAAAAAAGATGTCTTCTTGATGCAGAGGCAGTTCTGCTGGGGAGTTTGGATTGCTGTTGCACTTTAACTAAGACTCTGCTACCAGCTGAGCTGCCAAGCCTCCTGTTCCTCTGCCTCATCTGCAGCTTTTCCAGTTGGAAAACTGTCACAAAACGAAGGAGGATTTGGAAACTAATGAGATTCCCACACAGTTCAACAAAGAAACTTGTCACGACTTTTGGTACTAGGATTAAATCTAGGATTAAACTTGACTTCTTTCCCACGTGCAAGACAATGAAAAGGATTTCTTACTACATTTGGATAATGGCAGCGTAGAAATTTTATGTAATTTCCAAAATTATTACATACATACTTGACAGGCCTGTCACATTAACAATTTTTTCTGGATGATAGATTGTACCAGAAGTTATCGTGATAAACGATTATGTTGTTTTGAGACCATTTTTAAGTAATATAACGGTAATAATGTGAGGACACATTCTCAAAGATCAATAAACTTTAAATTGTAATGAACATTTAACACTGGAACTGGAGGACATTTTAAATATCCAAAATAAATAAACAAAACAACAAATAAAATTCATTATGAAGTCTCTGTAAACAAAATTGTCCTTCAAAAGAAATAAGTTAGTTGAGTTTAAAGCACCAAACTGAAGACATTTATCATCTAGTTTTTGATAGAAAGAGAAAAAAAAGAGATAAATGATCAATTATGCCAATGGTAATAACTGAGTTTGTTTTAATTTATCGTGCGATTAACTGATTTATTGATTACTGTGATAGGCCTTACCTGACGGTATCAGTTTAATAGAGTAAGTACTTAATACCAATAATCAGGTCAAATTTAGCAGTCTTGTCCAATATAAACAGCTTCTGATAGTAAACAAATTAATATTCTGTATGTGTAAATCAGTTTCTGTCCCACTGTCCTTATTCCTTCCCTCTGATTGCTTAACTTTTCACTGGAACTGACTAAAATCACATGCGGGGTACTGCAAGGTTCCATCTTGGGCACCTCTTATTTAACATCTGCATCGGAGGAGTCCAAAAGGCGGCCCGGCGGCCATTTGCTGCCCTTCAAATGATTTTGGGCGGCCATCAATCAGAATTCAACACCAGCTTTATGTTGCATTCACACCAAACGCGATTTGAACATCAGTCTGGTTTACATTCAAAGTCTATGTGGAGGCGTGTCCAAGAAGTGGTTTGAGGATTTTGAGTGTTCGACGCGTGTCGAACGATAAATTGTCCCAGAAATTATTGTGATAAACGATACTATTGTTGTTTTGAGACCCTTTTTAAGTAATATAACGGTAATAGCATAATAATGCAAGAACACATTCTCAAAGATCAATAAACTTTAAATTCTAATGAACATTTGACACTGGAACTGGATGACATTTTAAATATCAAAATAAATAAATAAAACAACAAATAAAATGAATTATAAACTCACAGTGAACAAAACTGTAATAGAAATAAAGCTAGTGGATGTTAAAGCACCAGACTGAAGACTTTACCATTGGTAGAAAAGAGAGAAATGGAAATGATTGTTTGTTTTCATTTATCATGTGATCAAGTGATTTAATGCTTACTGCGACAGGCCTACATGGAAGTAAAGATAATAAGAAATGTACAACGCATTTATTTGTATTTGGGTTTGAATCTCTGAATCTCAGTTGCATAAATTCTCCATATCTCTCTGCGTTTTCTCTTGGTATTCCAGCCTATTGCTCCCTGCAAGCATGTGAGGATAAGCAGGTATAGAAAACAGCTACTAACAGGTGTAAAACCCAGTCCCATGAGCTAGTAACTCATCTTTTGTGTGAAGTTTGGCACAGATGTGTAAGGATGAACACAAATCCCATATTCAAGAACCCACATTTCATCATTCACCGGCGCTGACAGCCGTGCTGCGGTGTAGGAAGTCGTTCTCTTTGTGCCCGCTTTGCTCTAACCAGATTTTGTGAGTGGGAATTTTGTGATGTGGAGGTACAGTATGTGTTCGGCTTTCTGTAGGTGAGAATCAAAAAGACAGAGTGTGTTGGTTTCCAGGTTTCCTCTCTTTTGAGGAACAACCGCATCAAAGGGAATAATTCAAGTGGGAAAAAGAGAATAAATCACCTGTTGGCAACACAACCTGATCTCAACTGAAATGCCTCTACATATCCCATTCTGTTCTACTCTAACCGAATATGACCCAGGATTGTTTTGTGTTTACCTTCGCCTTTCTTCCTTCCTTCCTTTCCTTAGTCTGTAGGTTTAGGTCAAGGGTCACTTTTGCCTTCCTTCCAGCTAAAGCCAAGTTTGCAACCAAGAGACCAAAAAATAAGTTAATAAAACAAATTACATGGATATTCCTTGGAAAAACTGCTACAGGCAGAATTTCTTATTATCTTCACATTTTAAAGGGATCCAAGATTAGTTGACCATGTCAGCCTAAATATGGTAACTAAAAATAAAATTCTGTTTGGAATACGCTAAAACTCATAATTACTTCAAAAATGTACATCTTTTGTAATATTTTCCCCCTGGAGGTAGCCATGTTTTGACCCGATGGGCTGATGACGCGTTTTGGTTCATTCTGTACAGAGTAAACACGGGAAGCCTAACTTTACCTGATTTATTATTAATCATTGCGTTTGGCTGGTGAAACTTTACTGTTGGTTGTAATTTCAAAAAAACAACAGTGAGGTGAATCTGCACTATTTCCCACACACACAAAAAACGAAGAGCTCAGTGGGAAAGAGCTGAAGACTACTTCTAAAGGACCAATATTTGTGCTCTCAACATTTTCTCTCCAGAAGACTTTGAGTCATTTGTATGAGCAAAACTGACAAAGGCTCAAACAGGTGATTGTTACCTTAACGAGCTAAAAATAAAAGCCCCAATGCACCTAAACTGCCACCGGAGTGAAACATCAGACAGACAACGGTGGAATCTCTTTAAATGCTAACGGAGCTAATTGCTATTGCTGAATATGAAACCACCAATCCGACCGGACCCTAAACAGCTGTTAACAGACCGGACACAGAACTATAGAAGTACTTACCGGATCACACAGTCTGACCAGAGGTAAGTGTCATTTATTGTGTCATTTACAAAGCTGAAGGTAGCATCATCAGCAAACACCAGCTGCTACGGCTAACTCTGTCCTTCTCCTGCGTTTGGTCCTCCTCACCTTCATTCCATCTTGTGACTTCTACATTCCCATCGATATCAGCGCCCTACGATTCAAATTAAAAAGGCTTAAACACGTTACTCGTCACTGTTTTGGCTGGACGGAGCTAACGCAGTTGGACCATTAAACATCACTAACCCAGAATGCATTGCAGCAAGAACAACAAGGCAACGTTCATGTTACAATATTTTATAGCAATTTATAAAAACTAAACAGCCTACATTATTGTTAAATGTATTGTTTTAACATCTAAAATCAATATTTAAAACATAGCTTTTATTTTTTTTATAAATTTTTGGCCAAAGTTACAAAGCATGGTCACAAACCCACGGGTTTAGATTGCAGGTTTCAGTTGTCTTTAAATGTTCAAATGATGAACTAAACAGAGTGCTGTTATGTTTTCCAAAGCTTAAAATATTGTTTTCTAATCTAAATCTGCTTTAAACATCTCCACAGCTTCCTCTGCTGAGTCCCTAAGTCTTCATGATGCCGTTTGTTCCCTAACAAACCTTCACAGAACAGCTGGATTTATAATTAGACTAAACTGCATGCTCTGTTTGGACTCTATTTACCAGGTTAAAAGAAGTTCACTGCAAATATGCCCGACATACTGCTGTGATAGTTGTGAAAGTCTTTTCCCTTCAGTTTGTGCTGCAGGACTGTTTGATGGCGGATATAAAAAGAGCCAAGTGCAGCAGCGCAGATTAAACAGTCTCACTTATTTTCCATTTCTTGAGATGATAGGACATAGATTTATATATATCCTTCAAAAGGTAAGTTAAAAATGCCCTTCTTGAGATAAAAAGAAGCACTTTTCTGACTGTACAGACTAAAATTAGACTAAAGCAATTTTTTTAAGCAAGAAGAGCTTTTCTAAAATCCAAACAGGCTTTTATCAGAGCCTGAAATGGAGCTCTTTGTAAGATAAAAACAGCGCAGCCGCCGCCTCTGTAACCCCCAACCCCTCGGCTGTGGGATCTCCTTGCGTGGCATTTTAAGGGCTCAGCAGTTCTCATGTGCGATATTGATGAGAAATCAAATGATGGTGTCATCTGTACCGTAGCAGTGATGGATTATGCAGAGCGAGCTCTCCGCTAAGCAGCCGGCTTAAATTAAACACCGTTTCCGGCGAGATGAATAGCCACCGGCTGACGTTGGAGTCCTCTCCACTCCGACCACTTTTACTGGCAAATCATAGTGATGAACCTTAATATGCATCTTTGGGCTTGCATGCTGAGTTGAACACAGGCCGGGTAATATAGCCCAGAGAAACATTCATAAGGTGTGCAGAGGTACAGAAAATGAAGTGTCAGAAAGTGGCATTTAGAAACATTTGTCTCTATAATGCTGAGAAGATGTTTCCCAGGATTGTTTCCTGTTGAGAGACTGCGTACACAAAACACAGTCAAGGTGTGTAACAGATTTCAAACAGATGAAAATGCCTTTCTTCTGCTGGTGTCTTCTGCTTGTCTCTTGTGCAGTGGAGTGAAATTATGCCAAATGACACCATCAATCTCAGAGTTTATTCTCTCAGCCAAGAAATCTGGAAATTGCTTTATAGCTCTCCCTTCCACCAAATGGTGACTTTTAATGGCCCAATAGGCACTTCACCTCATTTGGCTCTTTAATCTTTGCATTTCTCAGCAATTAATGTAATCATATCGTCAAATATACCTACACCCTTGATCTGGGAGGAATATAAAGTGTAGACATTGTAGAGACACTATCTTCATTTCTATTAATCTTAAAATTGACATTTTGAAAATAAATTCACTTAATTGAAACATGACAATTTTATTAAGAAGGTTTCGGTGTGGGCGTGCCGTGGTGGCGTAGTGGTTAGCGCGACCCATGTTTGGAGGCCTTGAGTCCTCGACGCGGCCGTCACGGGTTTGACTCCCAGACCCGACGATATTTGTCGCATGTCTTCCCCCTTCCTGTCAGCCTACTTTCATATAAGGGACACTAGAGCCCACAAAAAAAGACCCCTGGAGGGATAAAAAGATTTTGGTGCTAGGATGATATTTTTTTGTTTTGTTTTTATTTCACAAAACTGCACTGGGAACATTTCTTTCCCATCACAGAAGGCACGTAATCAATAACTGAATATTACTACTGGCAAAAATGACAAAGAAGACAACAGGAAGTGGTAAGAGGATGATGGAGGCATGTTTTTTAATGAGTTATCACGTGAAAAAACTTAATCACATGTCATTTTAATTGCATTTCTTTTTCATTTGAAACACCGCAAGTGCAAAATTTTGTTTTGCAAGTGCGATCCAAGAAAAATCAGGAGAATAATTACATATTTTTTCTCCCTGGTGGGTTTGAGCTCAGTAATGTCAGTTATTTTGAGGTGCCATAGCCAATGTCTGTATTCTAATGGCCTCAATCACCATGAAAACATCCTTCGTTAGTCCTCCTTTGATGGGATTAGTGTGCAGCTGTGGGCAGGAATTTGGAAAACTCAATTTTTTTACATTGTCTTTGTTTGCATGACTTGATTCCGGGAGCTTGAAGGGAAAAAAATAGACAAAATCACCTCAAACCATCTACAAAATGATTCATGACCAAACCTGACGCCTTCTTCGTGTGGCACGCAAACAAACGGTGAAAATGTTCAGCAGTGATAACGACCAGAAAACTCAGACAAAACTACCGGTTTTCAGAATAAAGTTATAAAATTTGGTGTCCTAGTTTCACTGTTATCCAAAAACTACTTATGAAAAGTAGTTTTTGATAAAACCGTGGCCTTCCTCAGCCGTTCTTACCAACCCTCCCACCCTGCTCTTACCATGTCGCCCAGTGTTTTTCTCTCTTCAAATGAAATTATTTTCTTTTGTGCTCTTGTAATATATTCATAGCACAGGAAAACAAGCAGAGGATCAAGATCAAGCAGCTCAAAAAATATCAAATAGAATATATTCATGTGGCGTTATGGTTTGGTTTCTCTCTCTGTTGGGCTCACGGAAAAAGCATAAAGCATGTTTTATATGTGAGATCCACACAAACCGCGCTCAGGGGCGAGTTATATATTACAAAAGCACAACAACATGCTGATTTTACTTATTTGTGTTACTTCTACTTGTAAAAAACTAAACTTTATAAATCAAAACACTATGATATATTTTCTTTGTGAAGTAATTTTACAAAAACAAGCTTCAGTTTAAAGTCAACTCAGCCTGTTACTTTATTTTGAAGCAGAAATGTTTAAATAATTTCATACAAAACTGGAAGAATCATTTTTATTTTGGGGGGAAATAACTAAAAAAAGAGAAAGCAATCTGCTGTGTCTCCTGTTACTTCCAGCCTCAGAGGAGTGCATAAAGATTTGTTTGTTCCTGCAGCCAAAAAAAACAAGCTTTTGTTGCTGGAGCTGATAGACAGCGTTTCAACATTTCTGGATGCGCAGAACAAAATATGGTGGCCTGTGAGGCAGTTGCTCTATTCAAGATTGAAGGCTTTTCTCTAACGCTAAGAGTGCAGCTTTGAGGCTGCAAACTTGCAGAAAGCTGTTGACATTTTTCTAAAGATTTTCACACAACAGCTCGTAGTTTGGGCTCCATTCAACTTAATGGAGGCACTTTCAAAAAGTTTACCGCTATGGAGGCAGAGGCATATTATTTCTGTCGTATAAATAAATCCTCACAGGCCCGGAGGTGGGTAAAAATAAACAGTGTTGTGCAACAACAGGTTCTGGTGTGGCGATGAATACTTATTAATAATGGCCTGAAGGCATTTAAAATGCTTTGATCAACAAACTCAAAAGCTATTAACACTAGCATGGGGTGAAAGGATGATAAAAACTGACTACTGCTAAAAATAATACTACAAGAATTATAAATAGTTCCAATAAAATTGTACAATAATGTCACAAGCCAGTATGAAATGTGAATGTTGAGAAACCACATTTACTTAAAGGGAATTTAACAATTAGTCCAAGTTAGTTTTCAACTAATATAGTTGTATTTTTATCCATAATTCTTACTGAGCCGAGTTTCAAAACTCTAAACTAGGATGCAGGTTATTGATTAATGCATTAATCTAAAGTTGATTGATCTTACCAATACGCTAATGTCTCACCGTATTTACATAACATAAAGTACAAATTTTTTCATAATATGCTTAATTTAAAAAGTATATAGTTAATGTTTAACATTATCTTGCGTCAGTTGTATTAAATACTTACTGAATAAACAGAAAATTGTGCTTCTCTCGCATTATTACACTCAGATATATTTATAAAATATAACAAAACAGAAACCTCTAAGGTTGCTGAAGAGAAAAATATAATATGAAAAGAATAAAATATGTTAAACACTTACAGCGAGATGTTCATACAGAAGTACCGTCTGTAGTTGCGCTTGCAGGAATAAAACTTTTCTCCATGAAGTGCTTTAACTCAGGAGAGCCCTCAAAAGCAACCTTGTTTATCGGCTTCATGTTTTTCTTTTTTCACGTCAAAAAAAACAATTTGCAATAATATTGGTCATTAGTCTGAATGAGCAATATTAAGGTCAAACCTAAGGAGCTTGTCGAGTGTTTATATTTCAAACCAGAACCGCATAAAGTGGAGTTCACATCCCACATCGGACTCTGTTTGGACCGTTTATCTTTCCAGCTCAGAAAGAGCTCCGCCATTTTTACTCCTTTTTCCTCTACAGATTGACCACCGGCGCCCTCTGCTGGGATGGCGGCCAAACTACAACGGGAAAAAAGGTCCAAGGATTTATTGGCTAATCGATTGGAACTAATTTTAATAGTAAGGTACTCAAATATTGTACTCAAGTAAAAGTAGCAATACTTAAGCATATTTTTACTCAAGTAAATGAAAAAGTAGCCGTCCAAGAAATTACTCAAAAAGCATAAAAAATATACTCAAGTACGTAACCGATGAAATTATCAATCAAAATTAATATTTAGAAATTACATAATCAAACAGACCAAAACATAAAGTTAAGTGGAAATTTCTGTATTTTAGGGACCAAAATGATAATTCAAATAAGTAACAAAAATAAAATCGGGCAAAAGAATAATTTTCCCCATCAGTTTCTTTTAATATAAAATATATAAAACTTTAACAAAAACTGCAGGTGTGTGTGTGTGTGTGTGTGTGTGTGTGTGTGTGTGTGTGTGTGTGTGTGTGTGTGTGTGTGTGTGTGCGTGTGTGTGTGTGTGTGTGCGTGTGTGTGTGTGTGTGTGTTGGATTTTTGGTTAAACATGCTTGTTTTTCATCCAGTGGGTAGAGAATCCAGAAATTTTACTCAAAAGTAACAAAATTACTCAAGTAAAAGTAGAAAGTTCAGGGTAATAAAAATACTCTTAAAAGTACTAAAAAAAAGTTACTGAGTAAATGTAATTGAGTAACTGTAACTAGTCACTATCCAACTCAATCAAATCAAATTGTAAATTAATTGATTTAAACAACCAGCTTAGACGAAATAACAAAATTTGTTCGCAATGCAAATCAGAAGTAGAACATTTTTTTACGAAGGTAATGTTTCATTCATTACTGCTGAATTATAAATCAATGACCTTTTGAATTAATTCTTAGTCTATTGCTCAGTCACCACAGTGATGGATCTAATTTAGTAGTTTGGGATACAAAGACGGGAGCTTAAATGATTTACAGTTAAAAATAAATAAGTAAATAAATCGCTTTAATCTGAAGCATTGTAACGGACAATAAAACTTGTTTATGAGTGTTCACGGTTTCCCACGCATGAGCAGAAGGAAGCCATTTTGGGAAAGTGTACTTAAAGTTGAGCATTATATATTTAGGTATTGTGTTTTCCTTCATTACAATCCTAAGTGCTTTCCTGTAAATAGATTGTAGAGGTTGCATTAGGCAATCACAACAGCAGTCTCAACCTCCACTCCTTGAGGATCAGTGTAATACTGGGTTTCTCCCAGTGTATGATAAGCCTGGCAGGCCACCAGACTTTACTTGTGACCCTACTAGGTTTAGCATTGTTTATTTATTTTTATTATTATTATTATTGCCTTTATTAAGACTTTATAATTAAAGTATTAATCTTCAATGCATAACTATCAAGTGACATTTTAAAATTTCCTGTCAACTTTAAACATTTTTTAACTCAAAAACATGGTGGCCAGCTGGATGACAGCCCTAGTGCGCCGAGTATCGGGCTTAGCAAGTTTTCTGGGGGAAACCCTGTGATGTGTATTATTATTGGTATAAAAAAAGTTCTAGTTCCATTGGCAGAATTGTCCACTTATAACAAGACATTTTTCCCAATGTTATCAAGTCAAATCAAAATGATTTATATCAAAAATCAACAATTGAAAGATTACAATTGTTACATTTTTAAGTTATATGTGAAAAGAAAAAGTGCCAGTGGTACTAGTCTTTCTTTATCAATATTAAGAAATTATTGACTTATACCAAGCTCCAATATCTTGCTAATAAGCTACTTGAAAGTTAGTTTTGTTTTATTTCAACTGTACTATGACATTTGGACTAGAAACTAGACCAAAGATACTTGATAGTATTTGGGACAAATACTGAAACTTTACAAGTTTCAGCAAATAACACATCCAATGTAAAGCAATGGACAGCAAAAAGCATCAATGTTCTTCTCCAGAGCAGATCCTGGGCTTTAACCTGGAAGATTGTTTATCCTATCCAGTATAATGGGATACAGAGGTATGTTTGTCACGGATTACAGAAAATCCCACCTAATCGTCTTCCATAAATGTCAGATAAAACCGGCGCCATGACTGCAGAGAAAGGCTCAGCAGGGACTCCGGTGGAAAAACCGAGCATGCAGAGCAAAAAGGTTACACGTTTTACGGGGCTCCCCGCTTTCTCCCGTTCGACATTTCGTTCTGATGATGATGACTTGAACGTGAGGATAATGTCAAAGCTCTTCTGGTCTGGCTACCACAAAACGACTGGTGTGGGTTTTTTTTTTTTTTACTTATTTAGTCAGTGTTAAAACTTTGCTTTTTACAAATAATGCAGAATAGGAAAGAAATATAACAGAGTTGGATTTTAAAACTAATCTTGTCCGCCTGAATTTATATGACTTCACATCGCTGCACAGAAGACTCGCCTGCCTTCATTTTTTACCCACTGAGCGTCTCAGGCGCTCTTGGGTGCCTCATGAAAGCTTTTGCATAGATTCTTAAAGCACCGAGCCAAATAAAAAATCTTTCTGAGCCAACCTTTTGTCCTGCAGGATTTAAAAGAAAATCCTGCTTGCTGGTGCTCTTGCAGTTGTGCTGTTGCAGAGGGAATTTCTGTGCTTTCTCCAGGACACTCGGGTCAAAACAGAAATCTAAACTCAACTTCTTCAGCAGCTACATCTGCTGAAGACAAAAGAAATCGCTTAAGTCAATCTGAAATGCAACAGAAATTTGAAATTCTTCAAAAATACCTTAACACACAGAGATGCTTTTCATGAAGAGTGGTTCAATTTCTTACATGAATCACCTTAAAAGCCATCCTATTACAGAATCTAACAGCAGTGGAGTGATGACAAAGTCAAGCTTCTTCTATGTTTAATACTGGATTATAAAACTAAAACTACAAATGGACCATGTAATCTGCCATTGTTGGTGTTATATATGATTAATATGACACATTTGGGGTTGTAAGTCAGGTTAGCGGTTGGACTAATACATACATAGTTTTCAGAAAAAAGGTATTTGTGCCAGAGAACAAACAGATCATTTGCTTTTGAATGAGAAAAGCAGAACAGTGAAATACTGCATGACAGTAACTCTTGGTATCTAAATCCAACATACAGTACAAGAGAAGAAAATTGCTTTTGAACTAAATACATCATAATCCAGGAGTTACAAGTGCTGGTGGTGAAAAACCCCCAAAGCTAAACAAAACCCCATCCCACAAGATGACATTTACAACTTTTAAACTATTGATGCCCCCTTCACCAACGCATTTGATACCTTATTTAAACAATTATTTTACAATTTCCACTTTGGAAATTGTAAAATATTGTTAAGAAACAACTTAACGTTACAGAAAAACACTTTATCCACCATCATTGTGGCCATGCTAACCAGCGGCACATGGAGGGTGATTGACAGCACTTAGACCCGCCTCCTGGCTCTGATTGGTTGTTTCTAGTTAAAACTGGGAGCACTGGGAGAAATGAGATGAGCTTGATTTTTTCAGCTTATCCATCTCATATCCTACTTTCAAGACATAGTGACAGTTTCAATAAATAGTTTTTATAAAGTTACATTCTGCACCTTTAAATGTTGATTCCTTCTCTAGAGACTTCCTGTTGCCGTTGACTGAACACCATGTTTTGTAAAGTTCAATATCTAGTGACCATCTGGGTCGTGTACTTCCTCACATTCAAGCATTTGTAAGGTGAAGCTCATTACCGTTAATAACCTGAAATAAGAGGCTAACAATTCACCCGACTTCTTGGAGCACACTTAAGAGGACTGAACCTCTGTCGCTGTAATCGATGGTCCTCACTAACCGATCCTCAAGGTGAGTAATGGCAGCCTCTCCTTGCTGTGCTGTTTCTCACTCCATCCCATAATAGCTCCTCTGAGAGCCATAATGGCATCTGAGGAAGGTAAATCTCTCATCTTGGTGTCACTTATGGAAGCAGAAGTGACATTTCACGGCCCCTGGACAGAGGTTGGTTGTCTGTGCAGAATACTTAAAGAAATAACTAATGGTGAAAGGTTACATAACAGTAATAATCCCACATTTTTTCCTGCACTGCGACTAGCAGAAAGTGTTTAGTTTAATTAGCTACAGTGGAAGCCCTGTCAGCTGCTGTAGTTATCGTTTTGTACCCTGTTTCCCGTTTGGCTGATGCGTCAGCCAGAGAGAGGGTGGATGATCCGAAATGTTCTGCTTTATTCTCTTTAGAGGCCTAATCTGAGCTGGGAGGAACCACCCCCACCAGCAGAAACGGATGTTGGGAGGTAGATGTTTTTGAAGTGTAAATATCCCACAGGTCAACAGACTGCAGCTGAGAAGGCAGATAGCAACATATTTTTATCCATGCTAAACTACTTTGAGTTTTTTACTTTATTCTTCCCAGACTGCAGACAATATTGTGAATCCAGCAGATACGAGTAACTCTTATTTTTGTCATCTTGTGACTTTAAAAGACTTTAAAATACTTCTATTTAGGCCTGTAACAGCAGAACATTTTGCTGGATGATAAATTGTCCCAGAACTTAAGATAAACAATAAAACAGTTGTTTTGAGATAATTTTCAAATAATATAATAGCATCATTTAACACTGGAACTGGAGGACATTTTAAATACCAGGTACTTCCTGAGTAGTTCCTTTGAACAGTTAATGACAATTACCTGTTAATGCGGCATCATTTACTTGGTAAAGTACTTTCATTTCATTGTACTTACAGGATATTTCTCAAGAATTTACTTTTGGTAAAACCAGCTCTGTTACAAGATGGCACTTTTATGTGGCCTTGTATCACCGGGTCTTTATAAAAACTAATTAATTAATTAATTTTGCCATACTGTTTTTAAAAAAATAACATCACACACACGGGGTCAGTTTCAGAAAAGTTTTCATGCACACAGACAAGCACAAATCCGCCTATTAGTGTTGTTTTAAACAGCCAAACCCATAGGGGGCAGTGTAGCGCAAAGCTAAATCCTGTCAGCCAATCAGATTCCTCCAAAACATCCACGACTTCCTGTCTGGAATTAAACAAAATGCCAGGAGATTCAGATATATAGACTGTGCTACTTTTAAGTGGATGTTTTAGCGCTTCAGTTGTTGTAGGCAGCAATGTGTGGGACACCAAATCTTCGTTGTTCCTTCGTACACATCCACATGGGTCGTAATTTTTTATAAATAATTGTTGTTAGTGATATTAAGCAGACTTCTCTTGTGGACGAAAGGACAAATTTACAAAAAGAATTATTAGTTTTTCCAGCTATCCACTACATGTGGACTCGGCCTCACACTCAGATGAAACTTTATGAGATTTTACAAGATGCTTTCTAGAAATTGTTGATTACTTTTCAGGAGGTTCCTGGTTGTGAAAGTGTAACTTTATCACCTGAAAAGGTTCCAGGAAATTGCAGAGTATTCCCAGAAGAACACCTAATAACTTCCTAATAGTTTATAGAAAGTCCAAATTAAATTCTGGGTAAGTATTGACTGAATTAACTAGTTACTGAAGTTTTAAAGCAGCGGAGACCATCAGTAAAAGTTCAGTTTGTCCATGAATTATGGGTTTTACTGCTAACATCCCATTTGGGAGACTTTAAAACATGCTGAATTAGCAAACTAAATGATCTCTCCCCATCAACAGTCTAATATTTTTGGACTCTCTAGTGACCCTGTTCAGCCAAATATCCTATTATTGCAGAAAACCTTGTTGTGGAGCCAATCTGTGGAGACATGGCTCATTTGGTATTCATTAGAAGGATTCCCACTGAGCCCAAACCACTCATTAAATAGAAGCTGACCCAAAATAAATGTTTGAGGCTAAATATTTAAAGGCTGGATCAGTTATTTTAAATGATTTCTAACTTTTTGATATAATGGCTTTTAGTTTTTATAATTTCGTCTCTCATTCCAGCCCAGTGCGCACACTGAGGCAACTGATTGCTTCAAGATAATGACCCAACGGTTCCTAAAATAAATATGCTAAATATTTCACTTTACTGTGATTATATATATATATTTTTTTTCCCTTGCTGAGCGTGTTTTTCAGTGTAAATGTCAATTGGGAAAGTGATATTTATTACATCTCAACAAAGACGAGTCATTTAAGCTGACCAATTCACAGAGTACAAAACGGTTTGATGAAAATATAATTTTGATCAGACAAGCTAAATCAAAACACACTTTTTTCATAATCTTGTTTTAGTAAAGTGATGACTTTCCTTCCACATAATTTGTTGATAATCTAATAAAATCTGACATTGCATTTCTTTGTCTCACTTTCTTATTACAAATCTCCTGACAAAACGTTCCGAAACGTTTTATGTGTTTAAAAATGAAGCTATTTATGGACATAAATGCATTGGAAGCTTTTAGCTTTTGCTTTTGCCTGGGGAATACAAGACAGAGAAGACAACCACCATTGGTTGCCACATTATTGTTGAGGCTCTTTTTTGCTTTAATTGGTTCATCATTACAGGAATTTGTTCAATTCTGGGCTGTAGACGTCTGATATCAAATTAAACTCTGTTGTTAAGCTGAAAATTGTGGGGTTTTTTCACATAACTTTGAACAATATAATAAATGAATCATTTAATGGCAAATCAAGCCATAAAAGCCCAATGGAGGGGAAAAAAGCTGGTTTTCATTTCCTTTCTGGAAGCTTGCAGTAAGACACACCATTTGTAAATCTACTTTATATTCATGGGATGTCCTGATTTATATTCTGGCTTATGTCATCAGTGTTTACCATATTTTCTATGACTTTTTGTCCCTTTCTCTAAACTTGGAGCAAAAAAACCAAAATAAAATGCAGAACTGTGACCTACTTTGACATCAGGGAGGCATCCTTCCCCAATAGTTGCAGGAGCTGGTCTGTGTTAGTATTGTTCTCATGGAAATCATCAGTAATGGTTGCTCTGACCTTTAAGACCAGAACAGGCTTTGCCAGCACCAGTTGTGCATGTAAATGCACATCCAAAACAACAAAATCCAGCACACTGAAGGAACTGCCAGAGCAAAAATATGCTTTATTTTGTCTCCAATGGCAAAAAAATGCACAATAATTTATCATCGTCTTAAAAAGATGTTTTTCCTTAAACATGTTGTAGTTTAATCATTGAAATCCATTACCAAATTCACAAGGTTAAACTTCAAAAGACAAGTACAATCATCCTTCTCCTTGTACTGAGGGACTTTTTGAATATTTTAATGTGGGCTCTTGGTTCCTTTTCTGAAACGAATCAAGCAAAACTTTTACTTTTTCAGAACAAACTGCTTAAATATCACCTACGTTCTTTTTGTACTAACAAATTAAATGCACAAAAATGTTTAATCACCAGATAACGTCACATTAAGACATGGCCGGCCCAAGGCAATGCAAGTTAAGTGGCTGCTTAGGGCCCCCACACCACCAGGGGGCCCCCAAGAGCAACAAACTAGTGTTATTAAATATATAGTTATATTTAAAATAACACTGAATATCCATCCATCCATTTTCTATACACCCTTGTCCCTATGGA
The DNA here is from genome assembly GCF_002775205.1 of Xiphophorus maculatus. Taxonomy (NCBI): domain Eukaryota; kingdom Metazoa; phylum Chordata; class Actinopteri; order Cyprinodontiformes; family Poeciliidae; genus Xiphophorus; species Xiphophorus maculatus. The sequence continues at coordinate 4,207,615 of NC_036463.1, forward strand.
GTCGGGAGGGGTGAACGTTTTGGGTGAGAAGTGGGGTCACCCTGGACAGGTCGCCAGTATGTCGCAGATAGCATTGAATAATACAAACTAAATGGAAAAGTAATTCATACATTATTTTTATAGCTCTTACACAAATAATATAAATGTGTTTACAATAATTTAGTGTTCATCAACTATTGTTACTTTAAAATTCTTGAAATAATACAGCACACTGTAACTTTTTTTTTTTTAGGGAAATGATTTTGCAAATGAAGATCTAACACTTTTGTCCCATTTGTCGCTCAGTGAAATAGCTTTGATCTATCAAACAGTGGTTCATACTCGGGTCTGTTTACTGTTTGACTTCCCTGAACCATCACTGAGTTTTTCCCTTTTCCCCCTTACAGATAATGAGGCTTGTGATTACCATCTTAATAAGCATTAATAAGAAACGAGTGCTGGCACAGGGCAGATTTGCAAACAGTGTGCAGAGAATGGCGTATCAAGGAATTAGGCACTCTTGAGATTCGAGTTTTAATCTCATGAAAATTCAATTAGCCCACTTCAGAAACGGATTATGCTGAAGAAATAAAATTAGCACGACAGGGTGGAAAACAAGAGCACATCATGAAATTGGTTAGCAGCTGCCTGCTGACATTCATTCATACAGTGTTTAATGCCATAATTCATTGGCTCCTGAAGCTGTTAGAGGAAGTAAACATCTACGCTGACATTTTGGAGAAGAGCTGGCATAATCTTCCCACTTGTAGGATCCCATCATTAACAATAATCCCACTGTTTTCTTCTGATCCAACTAAACAGATGATAACCTGTTCATAATAAGACCGTTTATAGTTTGAGGAATGAAGTGGTTGTTTGGAAAATGTGGTTTATACTTCCAGTTATGAGAACATAAAACGTTACTACACAATACAAATTCAAACTGAATATGTACTGTCCAAAGTACTTGTAAATGTATCTGTACCTTCATGTTCACACCCATATACAGCTCTGGAAAAAATGAAGAGCCCACTGCATTGAACTGAACTCCATTGAAAACCTGCTGGTTATTCCACCTAATACTGATTTCTGAACTCTTCCTGAGTTAAAACATTAGTATTGTTGCTTCTAAATGAACATGAACTTGTTTTTTTTGCATTATTTGAGGTCTGAAAGCTCTGCACCTTTTTTGTTATTTTGACCATTTCTCATTTTCTGCTAATAAATACTAAACTTTTGCTTGAAATTTCAGAGACATGTTGTCAGTAGTTCATAGAATAAAAGAACAATGTTCATTTCACTCAAACATAAACCTATAAGAAGTAGGTATATATGTATAGGCTGAGATTTTCTTAAAAGCTCAGACTAAAGAAATCTAAATAACTGGAGCATAATTTATTACTGGGTTACATTAAAGAGTCCAAATGGCAGAAAATAGATTTTACATCTACAACATTGCCACTTGTTGAAATGAATTCTCACCTTTGCAGATTATTTAGTGTAAAGAGGATTTAAAACTGTTTGATGTTAAGTTAAAAAAAGAGAGAAAAAAGTAAAGTAGTTTAATAGTTTAAATAGTTTGAAATCTTCTGAGGAAAAAATATTAGATTCATTCATGTGCATTTGCCAGCTGTCTTTTAGTGTCTTTATTGGGACTGGTCTTCAGTTGTTAAAATATATTTGCACCATTGTTTGAATATGCATCCAGATCTCTTGCAGAATTTTAATCTGCTTCAGGTTTTAAGTGCAGTTGCGTTTCCTAATGCAGATTTGAACTGAAGGTTTTCTAAATGAATGAATTCCCTCTGTGGTTCATCACCTATTGATCTTCTGCTTGACTGACAAGAATCTAATCTTTTGACATTTACAAAGGGTCAGAGCTCCATAGACACCAATGGTTTAATTTGCTTTAATTTAATAGATCTAATAGGTCAACCCAACCTTATCAATCACTGTTATATTAAAGCTGAAATGAGTTGATGCTGGCATATCAAGGAAGCTGCAAACTTCAATCCTGTGGGTATTTCTGATGGAACGTTTGACCAAAGTCTGAAAGAGTTGGAGAAACTTTAACATAATTGTGTTGGCTCAAAAAATAATTAATCAGATTAAATCTACATCATAATAGGTGTCTAATAAATGGTGTGTTTGAGTACAACTCCTGGTAGAGGTTCAGTCAGGGTTTTTTGTTACAAAACAACAAAAATAACTAATGAGACAAAAAAAAATCAACATCTGAGCATTGTAGCACTGAAAACACAAAGTGGATAAATTACACTTTTGGTTAATTTTACAGTGCAACTGCCAAATATTGATTTGTGAGCTCTTCCTGAGCTAAAACATTAGTATTGCTGTTTCTAAATGAATATGAGCTTGTTTTGTTTTTTGCATTATTTGAGGTCTGAAAGGACTGCATCTTTTTTGTTATTTTGACTATTTCTCATTGTCTACAAATACTAAATTTTACTTGGAATTTTGGAGACATGTCAGTAGTTTATAGAACCATGTTCATTTTACTCATAGCGATAAGAAGTAAAATCAGAGAAACTGATCATTTTAAGTGGTTTCTTAATTTTTTCCAGAGTTGTCTATTTTTATTACACATTGGTCAAGAGTGTCAAAACACTTTCTTTCTGGAAGCCATGGTTCATCTATGCTTTGTGCTGACCTTGCCTACCAAGATGGCGCTGATCACTTCCAGCTTAGACTTGTGGGAACTATCCATTAAAGCTGTCAGGATAGAAGTAACTCCTGAAATGCTCAACTATTAAAACGTTTTCAGCTGCAAACTGTTTCACTATATAATAAAACCTAAGTTTTGTGTGTTCGGTGAAATGGTTGGTGAATGGTGGAATGCAGTGACATGAATCACAGTCAGTCTTCCTATTTGAACATGTATGTGGTTTCTTCAGTGCTAGATTAGAAAACCAAACGAGGAACCACTGAGAGCTGGCATCAACTAAAAACTGAGAGAAACGGCCGCGGTTTCAGATGAGTGGGCGCAGCAGCTCTTCCTGCAGAATTACAACTTGCTTTATTCATGGGCGCCAGCCAACACTCTGGTGATGGAAGATGGCGGCACGGAGTCGGCCCAGGGAACTGCTTGTCACTCATTGGATTTTGAGGTTGCTGAGCCGACAAAATGAAACAAGCGAAGCGTGGGGAAAACATGAATCAAGAAGATGTGTGTGGTACAGGCAGGAATTTTGGGGATGTTTTCTCTTTTTGAACACAAAGCAACATTTTTGTCTTTTGAGGCCGAGTTGAAGCTGACTTTTAACCTTCTTCCTATATCACACTTTCACAGTATTAGTGGGGAACTAGTCTTAATTTCTAGCCAAAGCTAGATGTGAAACCTTTCCTTATTTTGTGATGTTGCAAACACAAACTTCCATTTGTTCATGTAATAAACCAATAGTGCAAGGACACACAGGTTTTGGTTTGCTTGCTTAAATTGAATCACTAACAATGACTGTCAGAAATGTTTTGTTTTTGTATTTTAATTTGTATTCTCTGAAAATTAACCCAGAAAAATATCAGAAACTGTGCCAGGGTGAACGTATGAGCACATATTTATATGTTTTATGCTGTATTATCTTTCAGTGTGGAAACAGAAATGATCAAATAAATAATTAAGAATCCAAAAGGAATAATGTTGATACAAAAGGTGAGCTTCTCTTTCTTCTTTTTGGGCATTTACACACAAAAAGACCAAAGCATAACCATGGAAACTTGTAACACAAGAAAATGTCTTGTTATAAATTAAATAATCTGCCAATGGAATAGGAACTTTTTCATCAATATTAAGGAATTGTTTACTTAAAACAAGCCTCTATGTCTTGTTAAAAAGTTACTTGTAAGTTAGCTTTGTCTTATTTCAAGTTTACTAAGATATTTGCACTAGAAACTAGACTAAAAACTACTAGGTAATATTTTGTTTTGCAGTGCACTCTACTGAATCAATATACTTAATTTTACCTAAAACCAGAGGAGTAACCGAGGGTCTTCTTTGTTTTTACCATGACTGTGTGTCATTTTATTGAGAGAAAGGCCTGTGTACATGCACCGACACCTTTCCCCCGCCAGTGAAAGGGCACCTTCAGAGAACAAAGCTGTTCAGACCCTTTGAACGTGGCTTTAAATATTTCTCATAGCACTGATCAGATTAGCACTGAGAGCTGATCTGGGTCGTATAGATCCCCGGTTGTAACCCCAAACCAAATCAAAGCAACATGAAACAGCCTCTGAACTTCCCATAGAGCCATCCGGATGACCTTGGAATCACTTCTAATGGATTTTATTGTCATTGAACTTGCAACAGAGACAACAGATATTTATATAAATATAGATATATAGAAATATGGAAAAAAGTGCTTCCTTTCCTCCACAACCAAAACTAAACTATTTTCCTGCTGTTTCAAGCTTTTTCACATTCATAATCAGTCAAACCTGATCTTTATAAACACCTTGCATGCAACACTAAGTGTTTTACGGGATTAAGGCCAGATTAATAGAGACCTCCCCCGATGCCCCTAAATAAAATCCAGCTGAACTAATTGCCATCCGATTAGTAAATACACCAATGAGCACCATTGGTGTATTTGGGATAATGTAGAGAAGTTTAAAACTGGGTTAGGTTATGAAATAATATTCATAAAAAGCAACAAAAATGTAATAAAATAGCTATTAAAATAGGACTTATCGTTTGTGTGTAATTCTGACCCCATAGATTTTTTTTCTGCTAAGTTTTGTGCTTTTGATGTAAAATGGTTAAACTTTTTAAATTGTTTTTTTCAGTTTAACATTGATTGTAAATATTCCTAATGATTGTTGCAGTTATTCTCTGAACAATATAAACATTTTACCAAAAAGCTAACAGTGATTATTGCTACGTCGCTTTGCTTATGGGTAACCTGGTTGGAAGATTTGCTAACAGTACAACTTTTGGTTGAGTTACAAAAAATGTAGAAATCAAAGTTTGGTAAACTCAAAAGTAAAACTCAAGCACTTAAGTTGAAATATGAAACTCAATAACACCCTGAAGTTTGTTGCCTTAGAAATTGGAGTTCTGACACTTTTTTACCGCATTTAAAGAAAAGGTGCCTCGAAGCAAAATCTCTCCAGGTTGCGGTTTATGGAGAGCTGGACCTTTCAGATTCAGCATTTTACTGACCCGTCCATCTAAAGTCTGGTCAATCCAGCCCATATTAAATAATATTTAGAAAAATTTGCAGAGTCAGATCAAGGTTATTATAGTGAACTAAAAATAAAATAACAAAAAGTGAATTTTATATTTGTTAGCTTAAAACGGTGATGAAAACAATGAATCTTTAAATTTTTTCCTACAGTTTTGATCTAGATGTCACATTTTAATCCGTTTTTAAAAGTGAAGGTTTGAGTAAAATGAGAAGCTTGTGTTTCTAAGTGTTTTCTCTGCCAAACAACAAACGCGAGGCTCAACGATCAGCAGGGCAGAGACGATCATTTACTGTGGATAAACACCTCTCTGTTATGTTTACAGTCATGGAAACGGCAACATCCACCACAGTGAAAGCTTGTTTTTTACAGGGTTTATTACTATAAAATCAGATTTGCTTCATGTTGTTTGACTGATGAGCCCCTTCATCAGAAACCCCCGCATATCTCCGCTGTTTACCTTGTTTTGGGAAGTCATCACTGAAACAGTGAAAAGCTCCCAGAGTGAAAAAGAAGAATAAAAACAATGGTAATCAGTCGCAGATGGTTTATTTCTGAGGGAAAGCTGTATTACGGATAAAAATGACAAAATTCCTGTCAGCACTGTAACGCTGCTCCTCTGTTTTCTCCGGCTTTGGCCTGAAGGAGACAAACCCACTCCTGATGTCCCCTAAAAGCTTCAGTTTTAGCTTTAATTAGCCCCCCGTGGGGTTCAGATTAACGGGCCTCAGGGCCGCTGCTCTGCTCCACTGTTCACAATCCCTCTGTAAATGGAGTGCTAAGGATTACACCACATGTAGAGTGTGCTTTAAACGTTGCACAGTCTGATGCAAAAGGGAGAGCAATGTGAATTTTATCTCGCAACAAATGCGGACTCATGAACTTGCTAGCTTATTAGTAGTAGGTTACTCTTTACTGTTACAGTGGATCTCTGGAGCAAAACCGCACACAAATATTCAAAACCCCCTTTAAAAATGCTTATGGTCCGCTGTTGGTTGTACAATATTCTTCTAAAATTAACCTTTTAACATTGGTTGAAGTGGCTGACATGGATGATTTATTCCAGTCAGAAAATCAGAGACTTGAGGATTTTATCAACAAACTTAAATTATTTCTCTTTCTGAACAAAACGTCTGTCTGTTACAGCTGATGGTCATACAGGGCTCCAGGTCGTTTTTCAGATAGTGAAGTTATATATGTAGGATGGAGTGTTAGTGCCATACTAAGAAAAAATTAAAATAAATAAAAAAAGAAGTCGTATGAAAATAAAGTCATGACATTACAAAAAGTTGTACTTGAAAAAAGCCAAAATAATATGAGAATAAAGTCATAGTCATAATAATTCAAGACTAAAGTCAGAGTATTATGAAAAGAATAAAAAATACTACAGAGAATAAAGACATAGTATTATGAAAAGAATAAAAAATACTACAGAGAATAAAGACATAGTATTATGAAAAGTTGTATGAGAATAAAATTGTAGTATTACAAGAATAAAGACATAATATTGCGAGAATAGTCGTACAATTATGAAAGGTCATATGAAAATAAAGACGAAATAATATGAATATCAATTCATTGAAAATAAAGTCATAGCATTAGCAAAAGTCATATAGTCATAATAATACCAGAATAAAATCATATTACAAGAAGTTGTACTATTATGAAAAGTCAAAATAAAATGAGAATAACGTTATAGTATTATAAGAATAAAAAATACTACAGGGAATAAAGACATACGAGTATAAAGTCGTACTATTATGAAAAGTCGTATGTGAATAAAATCTAAATAAAATTATAATAACGGTATAATATTACAAGAAAGAAGTCACAGTAATACTAGAATGAAGTTACCTAGCAACTCCCTCATTCTTTGGTTACCTAGCAACAAGCTGTTGAGTAACTGCTGCAATTTAAAGTTTCGCCACTCTTCGCCATTTTCATAACTATAAAAATAAACTGCAGCGTACACTGAAATAATAAAACAGGTGATCAAACTTTTTGTAAAAGAGTTAATTTGTTAGTAGTTCATTAAGCTGTCATGTTAAACGTAAATAAAGTTTGACAAACGTTACTTAATTATATGTAAAATTAATTAAAAATGTTTAAGTTGGAGCTAAAAAGAGCTCTATGCTGAAAAGTGGAATTGTCACCAGTTTAATGGTAATTCAGACATTTAAAACAAAAAACTAATCAATAATTATTGATATTTACTGACGTAAAACACATATTGTCCAGCTCTAATATCACATTAACTCTTAAATTGTTGGTTGATGATGCAGATGAAATTAATTATACATTGAATATCAACACAGAAGCCCCAAATAGTTTAGGTTAATATTCTCGTTTTTGGAAAATCCTTCTTAATGTCTGCAAGTTTAATGTGAAGTCTGAAGGATTTTAGGGCAAAAACACGTTTTTCTCTCGAGGCGAAAATTCGCAGCATAAAAAACTGTCATGATCATCAAAGACGACTCGTAAAATAAGCCTGGTGGTTAAACAGGGGAAGGTGAAAGGAAGTGGCGAGACATGTCTACAGAGCTGTGTTATCTAGAACCGCTCCAGGGAGCAGAAGATGAGGATCTACGATTGATGCTCATTCTGGCTGACGACTGCTTCAGGTCAACCTGCAGGACTTTTTACCTCGTCCTAATGAAATGAGAGTCACAATAAGCTCAAGGCTGAAGGTGAAAACGCTCTTAATCAATAGAGCGGCTGCTAATTTCATATTCATTACCGTATTCAAGCCTGATTAAAAGTTTCGGTTGTGGTATTTATCTGGGATGGAAACGGCGAAGAGAAGGAGCCATTCGTTAAAGTTATGAAGGATTCTGTTAACATATCGATTCCCTTCTTAATTAGAAACGTGAAGAATAGCTCCTCATTATTTTGAGGGTAGAAGTGGATGATTGGACTGGATGAATCAATGAGTCGCAGTGATTTTCATATCAACTCCTTACATCTTCCTGAATGAGGAGTTTCAGAATTGCAACCCAGCGTAAAAAGTTCAAAAGCAGAGCAAAACGATGTAGGATTATAATAAAGTTCGGCTTACATGAAGAAAACCGTTTCAGACGTAAGCTGTCCTCGTCTGTCCCGTCCTCTTCGCATTAGAAAATAAGTCACTCGCTGCCAACTGACATGGTAAGCATGTCAAATCGATGATCTATTTATATCTCAAAAGCAAAGCGAAGGGACATCGTCCATTTTTTAAAAGCTTTGCCTCGAGCCAAAGCTTTCAAGGCACACATAATTCGACCATTTTCTATTAGAAAGACTTATATATATATATATACAGTATGTATGTGTTAGATTTGCTGTTCTCCAGAGCTGACAACAGACAAACATAGCTTAAAGGGACAGTTTGGATATTTATAACTGAGGTTATGTGAAGTAGTTATTGGTAGTCAATAGCTTCTCTGTCATGACTGGATAAAGGAAGGACCCATGTGCAGAAAGCTATACAAGAAATGTTCAATTTCCAGACGAAACTTGGAAATTATGACTTCAGTTTGAAAAATCAGATGAAACACTCTCCGAAGTCTTCTGATTCATCTCTTTTTTATTAATTATTTATTCTTATATAATATTTATAAGTGTACATTGACAAGAAGTTGGTAATTATTCTGATGCTGTATGACCGGTTGTTATTTACAATTGTCATTATTATCCGTAGATTCTCTTGTTTTGTTATGAGTTAGTTTGTAATTTTGTCTATTTCATTTTTTGGTTGGTTCTTTAGCGCAGTATATTGAACTGGCACATGAAAATTTTTAATTACAAATTTTTGATAATTAGTGCGTTGGTAAGTAGTATATTTCATTAAATTGAAATAAGGGGTAAATTAAATAAGCTTTCATTTATTCCTACTCTATCAAACAGAAACGTAGTGGTAAGCTAATTATTTTGTTCTTGATTATGTGTGCACATGTTTTCCTGTTTTTAAAAACAGGTTTGACATAAATAAATAAATAAAAAAGTGGAAGAAACTCAGACAATCCCCAGTTAGGACTTATAAGACTTACTTTGCATTTCAATATGGCTGCTCCTTGCATCAACAAACGCAAACTGTGGTGGAAACATGTTTATTTTAAAAGACACACTTGTGGGGAGTGCGTCTAAATTCAATCTTACATGTGGAGCTTCCATATCTAAACTGAATAAGTTAAAAGTGGTGAAAAGTAAAGCTTAAAATTATGTTCATGTTGCAAACATGTTGAAATCCCAACTTTTTAGGTATGGGAAGCTGCCAAACCAATGGTAAATAAACTGAGAAACCAGCAAGGACTAAAGTAATCTGATGAATTTAAACACTCAGAAATGGTGGAAGTGACAAAAGGACGAGAAGAGCTAATCACAGGTGAGTAGATGCAGCTGGAGAAGGGAGCAGGCAGATGCAAATGTGGGAAATGAGAAACAGCTGGGAAGCAGAGATGAATGACAGGCTGTTGGAAACGTGAAAGATAAATAAAGCAAGACAGAAAAAAGGGGAAAAGAAACTGAAAACTTCACATAAACCGAAACAAAGCAAGAAATCTAAACACCAAGGACAAACTGCAATGGCAAGATGTAGAGAAAAACAAATAAATGATTAAAACAGAAACATACATGAAAATTAGGATTAACACTTATAAAATCACAGCTAATTCATGATATCACATTTTCCCATAGAGGCACAAAAAATCAGTAATTTCAGTTTTGATAATTATTTTTTGTATTGCTCTTAAATTAAATCATCATTTAAAAATAGCTTCTTGTTTTCTTTTGGGATGGAGGTTAAAAAAAACTAACAAACCCATAAAGAATAAAATACATATTTCCTGGCATTGCGTAATATTTAAAAAATGTTTTTGTTTCAAATAATTTGTAAAACAGATTTAATGGTATTTTTGTTTGTTGAGACTTTTAGGGTCTTTTAGTTTACCAGAAGATTGTTGAACTATATTTCAAACTTTCCCTTAGTGGAGGAAAGTTGACGAAACAAATCTATGATATAATCTTCAAACATAGAAAAAAAAACACAACAAAATAAAACAATGAAGAACTTTGCTGTCTTTCTTCTTTTTTGTTGTGTGAAACAAATCTGAAAATATTCCCTTTCGGTTGCTTCTCGGAGGGTTTCGTTGCGTTACTTTGTAATCGCCAGAGCACACGTTTTGGTTAAGTTTTAATGTGAAACTTGAAAAGTAAAATCAATATTCCACAATGTTCCTGCTTGTGGCTCCGACAGGAACGCTGCTCTCCCAAAAAAAAAAAAAAAAAAAGAGCTCAGAGGGAGTCCAGAGGAGCGGGTCAAATATTCATGAGCCTTCAGAGCACCGCTGAGATGTCACTGCAAGGACAGACAGAGGCTCGCTGCTCTTCAAAGTGGGAATGGAAATTGTGCCAAAAAGCACATCAGGAGCTGATTTTCTTTCTTACATTCACAAAGATTGTTATTTTTGCTTTATTATTTAATGACTTGTGTAGCTCTGAAGCCGGGGAATATTACTGCACAAAGGGGAATGATGGCTGAATTTTAAAAAGAAACAAAAGTTTATAAATACACTTAGACTTTTTTTCATCTGTTTGGTGACAGAACGGGAACACGAGGATGTTAAGCTTTACTCATCCAGCTGCTTTCAGAGTCAAAAATATTAATAAATCAAAGCAAATATAAAAAAATTCTCACAATTATGCTTATTGCTGCATCTGTAATCACATATTAATTTATTTGTGTTCTGATAAATAATACTTTTTAAATAAAAAACATGTATAACACACACAACCCCATTAATTTTCCGAATTGAGCTTAAAGCTTTTATGTAATTTTATTTTTTTTTTAAAAAGATTTTAATTTATTTGTTAAAACTGTCACCTTGTTGTTACACTTCAATATGAGACAGATAATCTGTGAAAAGAATGATCTTCTGCCGACTTTCTAGGCTACTGTTGCTGTCTGAAGAAATTAATCAAAAATAACCAATCAGAACCAGGAGGTGGGTCTTAGGGCTGTCAATCACTCTCATATACTCACTGCTAAATGTGCTAATTATGGAAAAACAACTGCAGGCGGTTCCACCTGGCTCTAACTTTTTCATCTGTTGTTCATGTCTTTTGTTTTATGAGAAAAATCATCTTAAAATTTTTATTGAAGCTAAGCAAAACATTAATCACAGACGGAGTTTAATTTAGATGTTTGGCTCATTGTTATTGCTTTAAATGTGATTAAACTCTCATATCTAAAGATAAGTGGGCTTTTAGAGTTTCCCCTTAAGAAAACTAGCTAAATTATTAAGTTTCCATAAAACTTGATGAAGACATCTTTCAGGCTGTAGTTGCTGACAGAGATAAATTACTGTAATATAATAAAAGGCTGCACAACCATGTAATTTCCTCTCAAACTTGCCTTTGGCAACATCAGATGTGCCAACTACAAACTCTGAAGAGTGAACAGGAACGAAGCTTCACATTTAATTCTAGCCCTCAGTCGGGTATCATTTTATAACCTTAGCATCATATAAACCCACTTCTGAACTTCTGCACCTTCGATAATCTGGAGCCCATAGCAGCACCAATTCTCTTCCTCATATTTTGGATGATTTATTTTTATGTGCGTAGCTAAAATGGGACAAGATTTGTCTGTTTTAATCTCCTGCTATCTTGAACACAGTGGCTAAACTTCTTCAGTTTGCAGAACAGCAAAAACATCCAGCCGATTCAGCAATTTCCTCTCAATCAACAACTGATTGAGTGGTTTTGCCTCATTGATCTGATGGCTCCCCAGGGAGGGGTTTCTATGTGCTGATGCCGCATGTTATTATTAGCCAGCCGTTCTGTTTGCTTTTGAATAAAACAGCCCTGTTCATGCAGACAGAGTCAAAGTTGACGCTGTTTACTCCATTAGAAGCTGGTATTGCTGACTGCAGGATCAGTGTGTGCTCTATCAAAGCAAACATTAGGCTGCGATGCATTTATGGAGCCAACGCCAAATAACACATTTATAGATTCATAGATTCCAGAAGCAAGAAGAGTTGATGGTTCCTAAGCTCTAATTTCTAGGATTTTACTTCCCGATGAAGGACACAAAAGTGTTCACCAACTTTTACCCTTTTTATTTTGTCCACAAAATCAATCAACAAAATGTAGCTTTTTTAAGACAAAAAAAAGTACCTTAATGTCAGAGTGAGAATTGATTTCTACAAAATATTGTCAGTTAAACAAAAATTATTTTGCATAAAATATTTCCACAGATATCGTCTGCTGAAGTACAAATTTAAAAATACATCCTGCTGACGAGCTTAATGAAAATGCAGATTTTATCCTCCAGCTGGATTTGGTGAAAGTAAATGGTCGCTTCCTTTCAATGAACTATACAATTGCGCTAATAGAAATTACAAAAAGTTAATTTGCTTAACGAAAACACACCAATTTCTAATAAACTCACATTTTTTGATAAAAAAGGTTTTGCGCTACGATAGCAGGCTGTGTTAATGTTAAATATTATACTTGGCCTCACTAAAAGCTCAACAGTTCAGAGTTTCTCATAAATCCTTTATTGTCACTAGCTAAATATCATATTCATTGTTCCAGGTAGGGGAAGCCATGCCTTGCTGCATTTTACAATGAAGTTAAGTTTTATATCCAGACTATCAAAGACTCTGACAGAAAATAGCTATTAAAACAATTGAAATCTGTATTGTTTTAAATGAACCCTTAGCTTTTTCTTTATCTTGAATATGTTTATCTGTATTTGTTTTTTCTTGAGGCAGGACAAATGAGGCATAACTCTGTCGTTATACAGTGTGTCTGCGAATAAAGTTTTTAAAAAAAACATCCGCCCCCTCTCCCTCCCCCTCACCCAACAGACTTCTTGTGGCTTTGACATGAAGCAGCGACCTGTCTTTGTATTCCCAGATTCCACAGAGAAATTCATTTGCAGTCTTAAATCTTCTACAGAAAGCAACGATGGCAGAACACAATTTATTGCAGGAGAAAGTGAAAATTTTGGAGAACAGCAGAGGATTCTGGAAGCTGAAGGAGGACAATAAGCAGCTTCAGCAAACGGTTCAGTATTTGAGGCTGCAAGTTGAGCGACTCACTGCCAGAAAAAATGACAACTGGCAGACAGAAAATGAAGTCCTGGCCAATGCAAACGGCTACTACAAAGAACAAATCAGGATTTTGAATAGTGAATTGGAGGAGGATATAGCAACAATAAGACAGCTTAAATCAGATAATGACATACTGTCAAGGCACAATGTGCAACTAGAATGGAGAGAATCTGCAATTAAGAAAAAATTGGAGGATTCAAAAAAAAAAACATTGGCTCAATTGGAGAGACTTGACAAGACAAACAACGAATTAAATCAACAAATTGTTGGATTGAAATTAAAGATGGACAGAATTAAAAGCAGGAAAGAAAATTCAAAGGCTGAGCCACGAAATGAAGAAAAGATGGACAAAGCAGAGAAACAGACCCCAGAAGAGGAACCTAAAGAAGAGAGACCATCTATATTAAAGACAATTGGGAGAACCTTTGTGAAAATGTATCAATCAGGGACTTTGCGATATTGGGTGCCACCCTGGATATTTTAATTTCAAAATAACATTCCTAAATAACGACCACAAAAGCAGGGTAAGACTCAGATGAAGCTTGAGAGCAGAGGCAGAAATCTGCGGTTTCCAGCGGGAGAGACGGACATCAGAAGACCGTGACCACCGCAGGCTCCTAGGAGTCTCTCAGATCTTTTCCAGGACTGTGTCTCCGACCCGCCTGCTGGAAACTATCCGTCGGATAGTCGAACCTCGGATTCAGGAAGAGCAGTGTGGTTTTTGTCCTGGTCGTGGAACACTGGACCAGCTCTACACCCTCGGCAGGGTCCTGGAGGGTGCACGGGAGTTCGCCCAACCAGTCTACATGTGTTTTGTGGACTTGGAGAAGGCGTTCGACCGTGTCCCTCGGGGAGCCCTGTGGGGGGTTCTCCGGGAGTATGGGGTACAGGGCCCTTTGATACGGGCTGTCAGGTCCCTGTATGACTGGTGTCAGAGTCTGGTCCGCATTGCCGGCAGTAAGTCGGGCTCGTTTCCGGTGAGAGTTGGACTCTGCCAGGGCTGAGCTTTGTCACCGATTCTGTTCATCACTTTTATGGACCGAATTTCTAAGCGCAGCCAAGGTGTTGAGGGGATCCGTTTTGGTGGCCTTAGGATCTCATCTCTGCTTTTTGCGGACGATGTGGTCCTTTTGGCTTCATCAGGCCGTGATCTGCAGCTCTTGCTGGAGCGGTTCGCAGCCGAGTGTGAAGCGGGCGGGATGAGGATCAGTGCCTCCAAATCCGAGGCCATGGTCTTGAGCCAGAAAAGGGTAGAGTCAGGGGTTTGTCCTGCCCCAAGTGGAGGAGTTCAAATATCTCGGGATCTTGTTCACGAATGGGGGAAGAAGGGAGCTGGAGATCGACAGGCGGATTGGCGCAGCGTCTGCCGTCAAGCGGGCGTTGTACCGGTCCATCGTGGTGAAGAGAGAGCTGAGCCAAAAAGCGAAGCTCTCGATTTACTGGTCAATCTACGTTCCCACCTTCATCTATGGTCATGAGCTTTGGGTCGTGACCAAAAGAACGAGATCGCGGATACAAGCGGCCGATATGGGTTTTCTCTCCGTAGGTTGTCTGGGCTCTCCCTTAGAGATAGGGTGAGAAGCTCAGTCATCCGGGAGGGACTCAGAGTAGAGCCGCTGCTCCAAACCGTCTTTTTAATAATGACCAAAATTTTGTTAAAATAGAGAAATATTATTAAATCTATAGGACATTTTGATTACTGATTCAGTGAAACTAGATGAAAATCTCTTGGTAAATAGAAATTGATCAAACAAAGGAAGTTTTCGTAAATTTATGAGATTTGTGGTACGAGAATACTTTAGCTTAATTTGAAACATTTAGCTGAGGAACTTTGGGGGTCGATGGCGGCAGCAGAGGGAAACCTACCATTGTTTCCTCAAGCAATGCTTTGCAAGTGTCACAGTTAAGACTCTTAAGTCTTGCATATTAAATGTGCAGCTATTCACATAAAACATTTAAAATAAGGTATGCTTTATGATATTTTCTTTGCAGACAAAGACAATATCTGTTTATCTGTTTTCTCAATTAACTAAGTGGAAAGGGAAGGAAAAGTGGAAAAGACAGAATTATTAAAGTAGAAGTTTAAAGTATACCGTTGTCTTTCCCATTCACCAAGATTCCTTAAAGACTATGAAATGACCTTTTATTCATTTTGAGACACAATATAGACACCCTTATGTCAAAATTTAATTGATAGAGTGATTTATGACTTTAATAATTAATTGCTTTTAATTTCCGGAGACCGGATGTCTCCCTCTCTCCCCCTCCTTATAAAAATAATCATTCTTTTGACATCTGTTAATCCCATCTTTGTGACAATTGAATGGCCATTCAGGTTTTGTATAGTTTTTTGTTTCTTTAGGTGTTTGTTGCACAAATTCAAATATATGCTGCATATCAAACACAAATTCAATCAGTGAATCTGTGTTTATTTCTTAAATACCTTTTCTCACTCAGACTTATTTACATCTTCTATCTCTGGAAATTAAAGGCAATTAATTATTAAGGTCATAAATCACTCCATCGATTAAATTTTGACATAAGGGTGTCTATATAGTCTCTATTGTTCACTTATTTATGTTACTGAAGCCTGATTCTAATGCTGTGAAGCATTATATTTAGTATCTTGGTTAAGGTGTAGATTAAGTTTAGACTGAGGTTAGGAGTAGTTTTGTGTTCTGGTAATGTCAAGGTCTAATGGTGCGTTCACACCAAACACGTTACGCGCGTCAGAAACGTGTCCAGCGCTTCAAGTTCAGCGCATGTCCACTTTGCTGCGTTCACACCAAACGCGTTTTGAGCGTCAGGCGCGTCTGGTTTACAGTCAAAGTCTATGTGGAGGCTCGTAGAAGGCCGTTGCGCGTTTTGAATCGTTTGACACGTCAAGAGCGTCCAACGGAAAACAACGGCTAGAACTGACGTGCCCTCGACGCGCCTCCAGTCTTTCAATGTACACCAAATGCTAGTTGTCAAGCATTTTGCGTCAAGAGTCCGCATTCAAAGTGCACACGCGTCGAACTTGAAGCATCGGAGGCGTTTTTGATGCACGTAACGCGTTTGGTGTGAACGCGCCATTAGAATTCAGGCACTTGACGTTTTGCTCAACACCTATCATTTTGCGCATCTGGTTTACATTCTCAGTCTATGGAGGTGTGTCAGACGCGTCAGCTCTAGCCGCTGTTTTCCGTTGGACCCTCCAATAATAGTGTTTGGTGTGAACACACCATTATGGTGCGTTTACCACGAGGCAATAATCTGATCTTTTCATGAGTCTGAACAACACAGGTCGGATTTTTTCAAATATGACCCGGAGCAGGAACCCAGGAAATGTGGTTATAAATTTAACATCTGATCTTTTTATTTATTTATTTTTAGTTTATTTGGCAGGGACAGACACACATCGACACAGACAAACTGAACAAAACAGCAGTCCCATGTTTGCGTCATAGTGCTAATTCGCAGCACTTGTCCCTAGATGGGCTTTTAAAAAGTACTTCTAAAAGTTAAAATGATAATCATTTAAAATAGCACAGCATAACGTTGACGACATCCACAAACAGTGAAACATCAAAAATGGGTACAGTTCTGTTTTTGACATAACCAGAGTTGTTTGTTTCTTGAACGTACTAAAACTGGTTACAGACTTTAAATCAACAGGAAGTGAGTTAAAACTACAAATCCTCTCAAGGACAGGAGAGCACTTTGAGCAACAGCGGTTCTTCGAAAGGGGACCTTACAATTTCCATCTGAAGCTGCTCTAGTAGATCTGCTATTGCCCTGCAGTCTCTGTATGCAATTGCTTAACGGTGTAGGTGCATATCCACTTAATCCATTTTCAAATGAGACCTGAATCTGAAGAGAAGGACCTCCTGCAGCAAACAGAAAGAGGCAGGGACGGACCACTATCAGCCTCATACCTTATTTGGAAATGGGACCATTGCACTCCGGAAGTGAAGGGGGCGCTATTTCCTATATTATCCGCAGAGGGCGAGCTCTGGGAAGATGGCGGACAGGGTAGTCAAGTTTCTCTGAGCTCCCTAAGAGGTCCCGTCTCCAAGTTAAATTATGAAGTAAGTAGGTGCCAATGAAGAACATCTACAACATTAGAAGTTCCCTGCAATGCCAACGGAAAAGCACTTATAAAGCACTTAACTGAAATAGCACCGTTGAAATACCAGAACATGTACTATTAATAAAAAAACAAGTACAACTACACAGAGAAAGGAAAAAAATACAACACCCACAATAATAATAATACAAAATATTACAATAAAACTTTTTTTTAATAAATTTGATCAGATATTACGTATTTTAGCCAATTTTCAACAACTTTACCAAGCCAACTGCCGAGCGTGCGGTCACCCACTGATGCTCCGATGCTACCAACGGCTTTCTCCGGGCTTCAGTCGCTCACAAGGGAAAACCCTCCGAGATCTAACAAAAGCGGATTTACTATTTTTAATTATATATTTTGCGAATTTATATTAATACTGTTTTTCTTATCGATTTCCAGATTCATCAAATTTCGACAAGCTCTTCACGGAAACAACCGTCAGCTATGAGCTCTCAAGCGTGTCTGACGCGTTCTGAGCAAAATCTCAGCGCAGCAGCTGAGAGGGGCGGGACAATCAACCTCATTGGCTGACGTGAAATCAGACTGTGCCAGCCATTGGTTGTTTAATCCGTTACTAACCGTAATCATCTAAAGGAATATTTCACAGTTTTTAAAGATTAATAGCACTTTTAACCTATATCTATGAACATATTTATCAACTTATTTTTCAGCTTTGCTACTTTTTAACTCTTACGTTTTACTTGTGTTTTTAACACTGGGTTACATCTAACTATCAAATTATGGGCAAGAATATTTTTTCACACACTGGTTTGTGAATAAAAACGTAGGTCTGATGTTGACGTTAGAACATTTTTTTCTATTTATATTTTCATAACCGTCCATGCTATAGCGGGCCAAAACCCGCCTCGCCCCTAAACTCAGAAATGCTTCGGCTGCAGAGAAAACTAATGACTTTAACTTAATCATTCTGCTAAAGGCCCGGTTCGCTACAGGCAGCTTGAGTCGGTCCACCGACAGATAGAAAGAATGTCTGTCTTTATATCAGACATCCTGACATCCACGGTACCGACTGTCACCGCGAGTCGCAAAGCAGCTCAAAGCTCCAGTACCACCCGGTACCACCTGCTTCGCTCTGCTTCTCCTTAACGTTTCTACCAGGCGGTTTAAAGCCGCTGCTGACGGGATCGCGGCTATAAATACAAGTTAATGCAGAACCTGAAGTCTTAAAGGAAGATTCGGCCCATTTAGAGTTAAGAAAATAAACATCAGAGAAAATATTGTAGCAATAATTAGAGCCGCAGCAAAAAGCCAAACATGCCACGAAATGAATCAAAATGTCCCCAAAGCATCGGCCGACTGACAGGGGCCACCGGGGGATTCCAGGTAGATTCCAGGTAGATTCCAGGTAGATTCCAGAATGCGCATCGCAGCGGCTGTTCCTCCAGGGCCGGCCCAAGGTAATATGGGGCCTTAGACAGAACCCCCTCCCCCCAGAACCCGTCCTACTAAGAACCTCAGCATCACTAACATGTTTAAATATAGATAAGGTGAATCTGTGAGAGGGAGACCAGGTTTATTGGCAGAGTTTAAAATCAATCACTGAGTATTGGTTATTTGCTGTGATGTATTTGTGAACAAACCCAATTCAAACACAAAGATTATACCATATTGTAGCCATGGTAACACAGCAATCAAACTATCAGGATGATTCTTTAAACTTTTACAAAGTAAACTTCCTAATTAAATCCTAAATGTACTATTTATTTTTCTCAGCTGAATGCATTAAATTAAATCTAATAACATTGTCATTCTCTATAAATGATGCTACAGGTTTAGATCTATGGTCTGTGTTACAATTAAACCACTTCGGCAGTCAGTACTACAGTAAATATCTGATATTTATCTTAGTATTACACAGAGGTGGAGGAAGAGTACTTAAAAAGTTGTAATTGAGTAATAGTTGTAACATACACTGCCTGGCCAAAAAAAAAGTCGCCACCTGGATTTAACTAAGCAAATAGGTACAAGCCTCCTATTGGATAAGTTCTGCATAGGTGATTATCTTTCAGCTGGCAACAAGTTATTTAACCCCAGCTGATGCAATGAGTAACTCCTCATTTCTTAAACAACCATGGCAAAAGACACATCCTGTTGTCGTGGAAAAGACGTTAGTCTGTTTAAGAAGGGTCAAATCATTGGCATGCATCAAGCAGAGAAAACATCTAAGGAGATTGCAGAAACTACTAGAATTGGGTTAAGAACTGTACAACGCATCATTAAAAACTGGAAGGATGGTGGGGAACCATCGTCTTCCAGGAAGAAATGTGGTCGGAAAAATATCACGAATGACGTTGTCCCAGCTGCAAACAGACCATTCCAGCCCACAACTAAACCGGAGAGAGGGAGCATGAGGCGTCACCATGCAAGAGTATATTTTTAATTTAAAAGTTTTTCTGTTGGTAGTTTCACTTAAATTATGGTGTTCATTGGCCAGAGTCAAACCATTAAATATATTGCAAGTATTATTACTTAAACGTTTGGTTTGGTCAAATCAAATCGAAGAAAAACAACAGTAGAACTCAGGAGTATGTTTAATTGTGAACGCAAAAGCATTTCCACACGCACAATGCGAAGGGAACTCAAGGGGTTGGGATTGAACAGCTGTGCAGCCGTAAGAAAACCTCTAATCAGTAAGGCTAACCAGAAAAAAGGCTTCAGTTTGCTAGGGAGCATAAAGATTGGACTCTGGAGGAATGGAAGAGGGTCATGTGGTCTGATGAGTCCAGATTTACCCTGTTCCAGAGTGATGGGCGCATCAGGGTAAGAAGAGAGGCAGGTGAAGTGATGCACCCATCATGCCTAGTGCCTACTGTACAAGCCTGTGGGGGCAGTGCTATGATCTGGGGTTGCTGCAGTTGGTCAGGTCTAGGTTCAGCAACATTGTGTGCCCAAAGAATGAGGTCAGCTGACTACCTGAATATACTGAATGACCAGGTTATTCCATCAATGGATTTTGTCTTCCCAAATGGAACGGGCATATTCCAAGATGACAATGCTAGGATTCATCGGACTCACATTGTGAAAGAGTGGTTCAGGGAACATGAGACATCTTTTTCACACATGGATTGGCCACCACAGAGTCCAGACCTTAACCCCATTGAGAATCTTTGGGATGTGCTGGAGAAGGCTTTGTGCAGTGGTCAGACTCTCCCATCATTAATACAAGATCTTGGTGAAAGATTAATGCAACACTGGATGGAAATAAATCTTGTGACACTGCAGAAGCTTACTGAAACAATACCACAGCGAATGCAGGCTGCAATCAAAGCTAAAGGCGGTCCAACAAAATATTAGAGAGTGTGACCATTTTTTGGTGGCGACTTTTTTTTTGGCCAGGCAGTGTACTTGTATTGTTTACACGTTAAATGTGAACGAGGTGATCTAAGCTTGTGGCTCATTTATTGTTGTCATAGCGACTCCATAGCAACTGCCTTCCAAAACGGCTGTCAGGCACAAAGTTTACGGAAGTGCGACACATTTTTTGTTGTTGGTTCCTCACATTGAACTGAGTGGTTGTAGCGTGACAAAAAGTTTGATCATTTTGAATTTAGATTTTTCTAAATCTGGCTAAAAAAATTGCGCTTAGAAAAACGGAAATGTGATCAAAAATAGCGAGGTTTTTTTTTTTCATAAATGTTCTGTCATCAGACTGAAAGTAGGTGTAGAAGTCTGCCTCCATGTTGATGCCGCCTCCATTCTCTCTCTCTCTCACTCTTTCTCTCTCTCTCTGTGTTTCTCTTTCACACACACACACACGCACACACACGCAGATAGGAGGCCTGGGGGAAGACTGTCTTATTGTCAGTGGGCTTTACTACAGCAGGAGCTAAATGGAAAGCTGAGTCTCTCACAGAAAGGCTGCTTCTTTACTGTCGATGGAGGAGACTGAACACATTTATTCGTTTCTTTTTCTACAGGAACTGAACTGGACCCTCCATAAAATGAAGTGCGCTTCAGCTAAAAGGATTTCACACTTTAAATATGATGTTAAAAAATCTGTGAAGGCGCCAGTTCAGAGACGCGAAGGAGGAAAGGAGACAAATCATGTTGCGTGAATGGAAACGTAATGGTTTAGTTTTTAGGAAAGCTGAAACAAAAAGAATATGAAGGAATTTGTTTATTGTTGAGAAATGAACAGATGAGAGTAATTCAAGTAAATCATAACATGCATGGACAGCTGGTTTCCCCGAGTGCGCGTCGTAAGTATCGAGTCCAATGCTGTTGTTCGGGAGGGGGAGAGGGAAGGGGCGCACGCGGTACTCCGATGTTGTTTTGTTACTCATTCTGCTGCAAGTTGCCTCAATTTCGACACGCTAGACGTAACCGGTAAAATCCGGTTTACGATTTTCAAAATAAAAGATCCGGAAGTAGTTCATTACTTTTTGCGCGGCCCGGTACCAATTGGTCCGCGGACCGGTGGTTGGGGACCACTGCTCTAAACAAGAGGAAACGTTCATTTTAAGCTGCAGTGACTGAATATGACCAGCAGATGGTGCTGTCGCTCCTTATACTGTCAGTTTATAAATCAATTCCTGCGGTTTTGTCTCTTTTTATTTCGTCTTTCATTTTTTGTTTTGTACAGCCACGAGTCCAAAAGTTATAGTGAATATTTAAGACCACACGAGGTGCTCTTTGTTTGTTTGTTTCTGTGATTACTGTAATTGCTTTAGAGATAATATTTTTGAGAACTAGAGTGCTCCAAAATAGACAAAACAGTTTTTCAGACACAGATTAGTAAATTTGCACGTTCCCACCTACACTGTAGATATTTAAAACTAAAACTATTTCTGACTTCCCCTCACACATTGCATTGGATCTGCTGACAAACAATCCTCTGTCTGTGACTATTGACCGCAGGAGGTTGTCAGGCTCCAAACATGATGCGTTTGAGGTCCAAACAGGAGTCTGGGTGCTTTGTCAGCATGACATTACAGTCTACAGATTCTCAATGTCCCCTTGGTTTCTTCCACAGACTGGTACCACATTCCACCTTCAATAAATTTGGGAACCAGACACTCCCCAATACGGCGACGTTGCATATTAAATGAACTGAAAAAAGCTTGAATGTTTTATTCTTATTTCTGAGGTTTTCTATTGTATTAAACCAACTACAAGTGAGCATGTTTCTTCTGTATGTCAATAAGGAGAATTGATAGTTTGATGTCTTTGGGTTGTATTGAGTTTTATTTTTCTTCTTTTTTCTACGTATTAGTTTAAAACTTGATCAGTTGTCTGTTATTGTTGAAAATAACTCTTGTGTAGACCCCCATTCAGTTTTTTTGGTTTTCTTTACATCTTTGATTTAAGCACGTTACCAGACTGATTAAATATAATTGTCATTAATTAAAGCTTATCAATGCCAATTAATTCTTTCTTTAGGTTATTATCTGTAACCCAAATAAATGAAACTGTGACTACTTAAATCATCAGTGTAAACAGAAAACCCCACTGCAGTAAAACGACGCAGCTTACCGAGGCTTGAATGAACGACCTTGATGCTGTTAGCTGCTGAATTGAGCTTTTAAGTTGTTTTCCAGCCTCAGTAATTGATCAGTATTTGAACTATTCAGTAATAGTTACAATAGTAATTGTTGATGCTTTTTGTCAGAATCTGTGTGACTTTATCCACAACAATGCAGAAGCACAATTTATGCTGTTATGGGAAGATGTCTTACTTGGCCTCACTAAAAGCTCAACAGTTCAGAGTTTCTCATAAATCCTTTATTGTCACTAGCTAAATATCATATTCATTGTTCCAGGTAGGGGAAGCCATGCCTTGCTGCGTTTTACAATGAAGTTAAGTTTTATATCCAGACTATCAAAGACTCTGACAGAAAATAGCTATTAAAACAATTGAAATCTGTATTGCTTTAAATGAACCCTTAGCTTTTTCTTTATCTTGAATATGTTTATCTGTATTTGTTTTTTCTTGAGGCAGAACAAATGAGGTATAACTCTGTCGTTATACAGTGTGTCTGCGAATAAAGTTTAAAAAACAACATCCGCCCCCTCTCCCTCCCCCTCACCCAACAGACTTCTTGTGGCTTTGATGTGAAGCTGTGATGTCACTCATCCTGTCTGTGACATCACAGCCGCCTGTCTTTGTATTCCCAGGTTCCACAGAGAAATTCATTTGCAGTCTTAAATCTCAAACAGAAAGGAACAATGGCAGAACAGAATTTATTGCTGGAGAAAGTAAAAATTTTGGAGAACAGCAGAGGATTCTGGAAGCTGAAAGAAGATAATAAGCAGCTTCAGCAAACAGTTCAGTATTTCAGGCTGCAAGTTGAGCGACTTACTGCCAGAAGAAATAACGGGCAGACAGAAAATGAAGTGCTGGCCAATGAAAATGGCTACTTAAAAGAACAAATTAGGACTTTGAATGTTGAATTGGAGGCAGATATAGCAACGATAAGGCAGCTTAAATTAGATAATGATATACTGTCAAGGTACAATGCGCAACTGGAATGGAGAGAATCGGCAATTCAGAAAAAACTGGAGGATTCAAAAAAAGAAACATCGGCACAACTGGAGAGACTTAACAAGACAAACAAAGAGTTGAATGAAGAAATTGTTGGATTGAAATTAAAGATGGAGAGAATTAAAAGCAGGAAAGAAAATTCAAAGAATGAGCCACAAGATGAACAAAAGATGGAGAAAACAGAGAATCAGACCCCAGAAGAAGAAACTAAAGAAGAGAAATCAAATATATTAAAGACAATTGGGAGAACATTTATCAAAATGTATCAATCAGGGACTTTAAGATATTGGGTGCCACCCTGGATATTTTAATTTCAAAATAAAATGTCTAAATAACGACCAGAAAAGCAGGGTAAGATTCAGATGAAGCTTGAGAGCAGAGGCAGAAATCTGCGGTTTCCAGCGGGAGAGACGGACATCAGAAGACCGTGGCCACGGCAGGCTCCTAGGAGTCTCACATCTTTTCCAGGACTGTGTCTCCGACCCGCCTGCTGGAAACCAGGTGCTGACGGGACGTCCGTGAAGGGGGGACAAGTGAGTAGCGTTTAAATTAAAAAGTGAGCGAACGATTGAGGGTCTTTGGGGTGTAAAACCCCATGAATCCTAGGCACTGATAGGTAGCAGAAGGACGGCGGAGTCCGCGTAAACTGAAAAACCCGTAATACCAAGTGTGTGTGTGAGTGTGAGAATACTTGGAGGAATTTAAATACCACTAGGTATTTGTCCTCATACCAAACGGCAGGAGTGCAAACGGTGAACCTCTTGTGGATGCATGTAGGCAAGAATTTCCCACCTGAAAAGGTTGAAGAGGGAAGAATTACCACAACAGGGGATTGATCACCGTCCTGCTAAGAATTTATCCAGTCTTTTAGAGTTCACCCTGTGTGTTTTTAAGACTGGAACGAAATTGACTAAATTGCTCAAAATGGGAAAAGGGAATAGCAAATTAACACCGAAAGATAAACTCCAGTGTAAGGACTGGAAGTTTATGGAAAGACAAAACCCTAACTCAGTAAAGAATTTAAATAAATTGATAAAAAAAATATAACTTTCAGGGCCAATTAAACACCCAAAAAAAATAACTGACTGAGTTATAGGATGAAGTACGACAGAAAACAAAAATCAAATCAATAAAAGATGAGTAGTGAAGGAATGGGTGAGTTAGAAAAGTGGATGGAGGAGCTAAAAAGAGAGAAGAAGGCAATCAGAAAAGTTGGGATAAAACAGGAGAGCAAGAAGGATGAAGCAGATCAGGCAGCAGAGCAGGGAGGAGCTCAGGTAGGAGTTATAAGATAAAAGCAATGTCAAATTTATTTATATAGCACTTTAAAAACAGGCATAAAACTGCACCAAAGTGCTGCACAAGAATGACAATAACACAAACGAATAAAAACAGAGTATCAAAACACTAGTTCAATTAAATGCCAAGGAATAAAAATGAGTTTTAAGAAGCGATTTAAAATGATCCAGGCTGTGGGCAGATCTAATTTGGAAAAGTAGATTGTTCCATAGAAGAGGAGCAACAACAGAAAAAGCCTGATCTCCTTTCCTCTTAAGCAACCAAATACAGAAAGGAAATAAAAAGAAGATTTTGAAGATATAGTATAGATAAATAAATGATTTAGTAGATAGATAAACAAAATGAAAAAAAATGAATTATCTAAAAGCTGGAAAGAAAAGTAGGTATAGTTAAAGAAGGCAAGGTGTAAGTGAGTTAAAGAGGATGATTTGAAAATTAGAAAATTAGAATGATAATTGTGTTTAAGGTTCATAGCAATTTGAAAGAACTGAGAACTAAAATATTAGATAAGAATGTGAATTATTCCTTCTGGGCTGAGAAGGTGGTAGAAAAATAGAATAAATTACAAATAAGTTACAGTGGGAGCATTTTATTGGAATGAGAATAAAGATAAAACAGAGAAGATCTTTAGAGAAACAGGCCCTAACTGGAAGAGTTAGACATCTTTTGACATCTGTTAATCCCATCTTTGTGACAATTGAATGGCCATTCAGGTTTTGTATCGTTTTTTGTTTCTTTAGGTGTTTGTTGCACAAATTCAAATATATGCTGCATATCAAACACAAATTCAATCAGTGAATCTGTGTTTATTTCTTAAATACCTTTTCTCACTCAGACTTATTTACATCTTCTATCTCTGGAAATTAAAGGCAATTAATTATTAAGGTCATAAATCACTCCATCGATTAAATTTTGACATAAGGGTGTCTATATAGTCTCTATTGTTCACTTATTTATGTTACTGAAGCCTGATTCTAATGCTGTGAAGCATTATATTTAGTATCTTGGTTAAGGTGTAGATTAAGTTTAGACTGAGGTTAGGAGTAGTTTTGTGTTCTGATAATGTCAAGGTCTAATGGTGCGTTCACACCAAACACGTTACGCGCGTCAGAAACGTGTCCAGCGCTTCAAGTTCAGCGCATGTCCACTTTGCTGCGTTCACACCAAACGCGTTTTGAGCGTCAGGCTCGTCTGGTTTACAGTCAAAGTCTATGTGGAGGCTCGTAGAAGGCCGTTGCGCGTTTTGAATCGTTTGACACGTCAAGAGCGTCCAACAGAAAACAACGGCTAGAACTGACGTGCCCTAGACGCGCCTCCAGTCTTTCAATGTGCACCAAATGCTAGTTGTCAAGCATTTCGCGTCAAGAGTCCGCATTCAAAGTGCACACGCGTCGAACTTGAAGCATCGGAGGCGTTTTTGATGGACGTAACGCGTTTGGTGTGAACGCGCCATTAGAATTCAGGTACTTGACGTTTTGCTCAACACCTATCATTTTGCGCATCTGGTTTACATTCTCAGTCTATGGAGGTGTGTCAGACGCGTCAGCTCTAGCCGCTGTTTTCCGTTGGACCCTCCAATAATAGTGTGTCTGGTGTGAACGCACCATTATGGTGCGTTTACCACGAGGCAATAAACTACTTTAAATAGTCAAGATTACTGTCCTGTAACCACTAAGTTACTGGTATGACTTTCATATCTATACTGCTCAAAAAAATAAAGGGAACACTTTAAGTGTTAAACACCTGTTTAAGTGTTCCCTTTATTTTTTTGAGCAGTGTATTTTGACACATTTAGAGTTGTACCCAATTTTTTATTTTACCTCCGGTGCTTAACATTTTCCTGAAGAAAATAAAAGATAATAAGATAATTTATCTTTTACGCTTTCAGTAATGCCGAAATTTAAAAGTAAATAATAAAGATTTTGTGGTATTCTGATTTAGAAATGTAATTATATTAGTTGTGTTACCACCCCCACGCCACTAGAGGCTGTAGCAGGCTCGAAAAGATGCGACTAAAGAGCAGATTTAGAAGAACACCGAAAGCTACAGAATTTGTTAAAAACTGTCAGCTGCGTTGAAATAAATAAAAGAGAGAAGTTCAAATACATGCCAAGAGTGAAAATCCTTCTTAAAGGTGAAAATATATCACAGATTTCAAAGGAAAATAAAAACGGGAGGCAGCAGATTATATAGGAAGTAGCGCCCCCTTCACTTCCGGAGTGCAATGGTCCCATTTTGAAAATAAGGTATGAGACTGACAGCGGTCCGTCCCCGCCCCTTTCTGTTTGCTGCAGCGAGGTCCTTCTCTTTTCTGAGCGAAACAGCAGACGGATAAGATAAGATAAGATAAATCTTTATTGTCATTGTCACAAGAACAACGAAATTTAAATATAATATTTAAATTTAAATATAAATAACTATAAATATATATAAATAAATATAAATAAATTTACAAATTTCAATTTAAAACAGAGTAGCAGGAGTTTATATTTCGCAGAACTTCAATTGAACCCCCCCCCCACACCCCCGCCGCCGCCGCATCACGAGTCATGTGATCAACAACCAGATGTTACCACTGGCGGAAAAGACAAAGGAGACGACAGGAAGTGGGAAGAGGAGGAAGGCGCCGCATGTTTTTTTGTTTTTTTTTTTATTTATGGCGTGAGTAGACTTCTTCTGGATTAAACCTTTCAAAAATGGCGTCACTAGGAGGCCATTTTAACAGGGATTTGGAGACCCAACACTGTGTGTTAAATCTCAACACAATGTTGTGAGATAGATTTTATGTTAGATTCACTGACATATTGCAATACGGAGCTTTTAAAAGTTGAGCCAAAAGCTTAAAGGTGCTGCAAATTCCTTCCCTCTGAAGCTGTAATCCATCCACCTTGCAGCTCTGTGAGTTAGAAGAAGTCAGTGAAGTTTTAGCATCAGCTGGGGAATCACACTTCCACAGTAAATACAAGCTGTTTCTCAGAGCTTTTAAACCTTTTTACAACACATCTGAGTATTTAGTAATTATCAGCTTAATTTTATGTTGAAATTAGGATTTAGTTTTTAAAACAAAATGATGACCTGCATGCTGGGAACCAGCTCTGGTGTTGAGCTGGAGCCCCCAGGGAGTGATGGACTTTTCATTTGACCCTCATTAAATATTGATGGCCTGTAATAATAGAGATCAGAGGGAAGATTTACGTGTCACAGCACACCACTTACAGTCAAAGGGGTTCTTTATAAGCTTATTTCTGGACATATAAGCAGAAATTACTCGTAATAACCTGATTTTATTAATAAAAAGTTGCATTTGTAAGTCTTCTTTCTTTCTTTTATTCTTTCCCAAGTTGCTTTCATTATTCAGGTTGCACAGCTGCAATAAAAGTTAACCTTCATATATTTAAAACTCCTGACAGGGAAGGAAAAATGTCTTCCCTTGTGATTAGTTAGTGAAATCTGCAAGTTAATTAGATAAGTGAGCAACGTTATTCTGCACACGGCTCGTCCGAATCTGGCAGAAAAACGACCTTCTGCAAGATTATTTTTTTATTTTAGAGCATTTTGTATCCGTAGAGTGCTATTTAAATGCACAATGTTCAAAAGTTTATCTTGTATTTGTCTGCAAGCAGCAAAAAATGTCAGGGAGATGCAATAAAAGATGTAAAAATGTGGTGGAATTACACTGACATCTGGTGGAAAGAAGAGCTTTTTTTAAGAAATGTAATTTTCTTTTTAACATAACATTTACAGGACAAAAGACCGGGCAGGTGGTATTTATACACACATGTGAGGGTGAAGTGAAAACAGGTGTTAAATAATTAGCAAGGAGAATTAGAGGTTCTTCATAACAGAAAATGTTTGAAAAAGTTACTACCTGCAGGGGGTTTGGATGATTTAAAAAACCAAATATAACTTCTGCTTTCATTGGAATCACTTTCGCTACTTTCCCCCTCTTCACCGTAACATCTGCGTCTGCATCTATCCATTATTCACGCAGCGTTGGTCCTTCCTCAGAGGTCGCGCTGCTCTGTAAAACTTTTAATCAGCAGCAGCTGCCAACCCTGCTGGGCTGCATACCAGGCGATGCTGGGCGGCATGAGGCGCTCGGCTGGAGGTTCTGGTGGGAGCACAGCGGCCGACCTGCCCATTAAAACCCGTTTGATTTAAGTACCTAAAAAATAATTTAAAAAAAAAAACACCACCAGGCAACTCTGATGCAAAACATTTCAAACAGAGTTGCTGTTTTTGATTATAAAGGTTTCTTCTCGTGTATCAGAATTTAATTCCCACTTTATTGTGGTTTTTCTTGATTCTGCATATGATCCAAATACGATTTTTTATTCATCTTTTATTTATTTTTTTTTGCGGTCGTTTATATTTCTAAATGCGACGTGTATGAGATCTCCCGTATGACTGAAAGTGTCCCGCATGCGCAGTAGAAGGCTTAGTAACGTTACACGTAGAGAGCGTGCTCAGTGTTTTGCTAACCGTCGTAAAAGAGAAGAAGAAGTGCTCAGTGTTTGCGGAAGTAAACATGGATGCTAACGGTGTAGCATATCTTACAGCTTTCAAGTTGTTGTCCGACCGGAACCAGCACATTAACAGCTTAATCCTCAATATCGTCCGCCATGTTTGTTTTTCTTCCCGCTTGCGCAGAATAATGACGTTTGTCGAGCATCGATGACGTTCAGGTCGGATGACCAGTGCCGTTCAGATTCAGGTCACATTTGAAAAGATCAAATACGTATCGGATTTTTAACCGCATATCCAAGTCGTCTGGGTCGGAATCGAAAAACTCCGATCTGTGTTGTTCAGACTGTCACGAAAAGATCAGATACAGGTTGAATTAAGAAAAATAATTAGAAATTGGGTCACTTCCAACTTCCAAATGGTTCAGAAAATGCTAAACCTAATTGAAAGATGGCTTGTTGCAGTTTATTTTTACGTTTGATGATGGTGGTCAATCTATTGTTTTTATCAGTTTCTTTATTTTACATTGAGTCTTAATTTCACTGACTGAACAAATACAATTTGACATATTTGTGAAGCTATTGGTGAATATAACTGTGTTACTATACTAACTGTGCAGAGTTATCAAATGTATAATTTAATACATTAATTTCTGTTTCTAATTAAAAAAAATAAACGTTTTAAGTCAATTCAGCACTTATCAAATCAATATCATGCGATACTAAACCTAAGACAGCTATATCGGATTTGAAAATTGCATTGGTGCTTCTCTATTAAACAGCATATGTAGGCATAAATTGCACAAAATTCTTCAGATACAAAGTTAGTAGTTGAGTTTGGCACAGTTTTATTATGATTATGTAAATTCATTGACAGCAAAGCAGCATCATGACAGTCAAACTGCTAAAAGGCTCCTATTACACTTATCTTACTTGCAGTTAAACGATTGAGTCTCAGCTCTAACAGTGAAATATTTAGAATTTTCAGTCATAAACAAGCCATACCTCTTCTAATGTTCTTCCTGCATTATTAAAAAAATAAATATTTGCCCACCTGTCTATCTATTTATCTATCTAATTTCATTGTGGAAATAATGACATGTCTTGGTCTCCTGTAGAAGTTGGCTTTTTTCAGTCTTCCTCTGCTTTGAAATATTGTCCTCCTTCATTCAACCTTTTTTAGACTTCATCTACAATTAGCTTCCAGCCTCACTAATCTCTTCCCATCAGGGTTCGCCTTGCAGAGATTGGCTCTGCCAGCGAAACTCAATGAGGACAACGTTGCTGTTGGAGAAGTCCGATATTCCGCTAAACACAGAGCCTGGCGGGAGGAAAAACATTGATTTGGGATGTTGTTGTTGCACAGACAGGAAAAGGAAATGCACTGCGACACGTACTGTTGCTGTTGGTGAGGTTGCTGCCGAGGGAGGAGCTACGGTTGCTGTGTTGATTAGCCGATGTTGTAGCCGTAGCAGCCGACAACTTGTTCTGTGTGGCAGTCCGGCTCCATTCTTTAGAAAAATACACAATTACATCTAAGTCAGGCTTTCTTGGTGTGTTTTTAGGCCCTTATAATGTAACTATATTTGGTAAATGAAATAAAACATTATTCTCATTACTCCAGTCTAATCTTTCAGTCACTAATATAGTTAATAAAGTGAAAAAGAGCAACTAAATCTAATAGAATCCACAATTTAGAGTAGAACTTAGCTTAGCTATAGCTTGTTCTTGGCAAATTGAAAACGTCCAAAGTAATAAAATACACATATTATCCAACTCAAACATGAATAGACTGTAACTTACCAGTCTTATGGACGCAAATTCTAATAAGAACCATAAAACTACCTAAGAACAACTTCTGCTGATCGGCACTGATTCCTGAACAAAATATTACTCACAAAACGGCGGCGCCACCTAGTGGCGAAGCTGAGAACTACAACGCAGCTCACCTGAGTTCTCAGCCAGACGCAAATTTCCGCAACACAGAAACGTCCTCCACATCCTGCGGACATTTTCCTTTACCGCACAGTGGAAAATGAAGACAAACAAACCTACACAAGACATTTTTATCGATTATAAAGCAGTTTTAAAAATAAATAAATAAGGATATATTTTGTGCTTAACATTAAGAGTGGATTAGCTCTGATTAGCGCTCACCTAGCAGAGAGTTGCATATGGTGAACAGGTATAAAAAGGCGAGCCTGGCTTTTCCCCAGGCAAACAGAGCGAAGCCCCAGGTGAGGCCGAGCAGCAGGACAAGGCCGATGATGCTTCTGATGTCGGTCATGGAACTCCGGTTGGGAGACTGGTTGTGAGGGTTCTGCTTCTTGATCCGGGACAGCTGGACCATGACGACGATGAAGACCACCAGACACAAGACAAAAATGAGGAGGAAGTAGGCGACCACGCCCACATAAAAGGCGACGTCGTTACGCAGCCAGCAGCTACAGAGACACACACGAAAACAGGCTTAATGTGGGCGAAAGACGGTATGCTAGCAGAGAAGCTAGCCAAACATAACAACATAAAGTCGGCTGTGATGCTACCATTCCAATAAAAACTTAATTTCTAAATTATGAAGCAAAATGTGATGCATTTTGAAAAAGATTTACACATTATTCTTTGTGTTTCACGTAGATTAAGACCAAAGACACCTTTACACAAATGCTTGTTTGTGCTAGCTAACTACTAGCTCAAACAAAAGTAGCTTGCTACTTTTAGTGTTGCTGTAGTTGAAACTATTTGAATTCTAATTATCATGCAAACCAGCTATAGCTCTACAGCACAACTAGCTGCTAAAGTAAGCTATAAAACGGTTAAAATTCTTTTTATTGAAATAAAATTTCAACTTGTAGCTTTTGTTTCATACTTTTTAGCGTACCTAACTGAAGCAAAAATAAAAGTAACTTCCAGAAGTTACAGCTTTCATTCTGGTGGGCTGGTTTATGTTCCATGTATTGATTAAATAACAGCTGCTTGAAATTAAATTAAGTGTGTATATTATGAATGAATAAAAATTAACACCAAATCCTGTTGTTGTTTACAAATGCCTAGCATTAGCATTAGCAGAACAGCTAATTGGTACAATTAGAAAAGTAGAAACATTTCACTTTAAAACTTTTCATCTTAAGAATTATGTTACTTATGCGTAGTTGTAATAGTAGCATAATCTTGTTCTTACATTAGCGTTAGCAGAACAGCTAGTTGGTACAGAAGGTTAGAAAAGTAGGAAGGCTCCATTTTAAAACATTCCATATTAAGAAATTATGTTTAGTTTTGCGTAGTTATTATAGTAGTAACAATTTGAAATTTTTTGTTCATCTGTGTTGTTTAGGATAAGGAATATTATCAACTATGATTAAACCTAGCAGCAAAAACTTACAGTGTTTGTAGCACCATAAGACAGTGAATCCTTTATTTTGAATTTGCTTACACTATCAATATCTTAACATAAATATTCCCAAGAAAATGCAGCTGCAATTTTATGGATATTTTTGCATGTTAGATGATTGAATGTTGGAGAAACTGGAGAAAAATAATAAAAATCGTACAACTTGTCAGACGTCCCATCTTCGTATTTTCCATTTGGAACCAGACCATAGTTGTTTTTGTCCACTGCTACAATAATGACCACCACAATGAGAGGGATACCTGGTAGCCACAGTAATTAGACAAAAATGGTTGTCAGTACAATTAATAACACATTTAACTTTTGGAGCCTAATTTAAACATCTCTTACCCCAACCCATCAGGGAGAACTTCAGCATGTATTTACTCAGGTAGGGCGTGAACACGCGCACGATGCTCAGGTACATGTGCAGAGCTTCAAGCCCCGCCCACGTGAACGAGGACAACAGGAAGTAGTGCAGGAAAAAGGCAGTGCTGATGCACAGGTTGACGTTTTCGTAGTTGGACAGCCAGCCGTCCAGCAGAAAGACCAGGTTGAGGAGCAGGAGGGACAAGCAGAGCTGGACCAGGATCTTGGCTGGAATGTCACGGAGGAGTTTTCTGCAAAGACAGATTCATCATTACTTACAGAAATAACCAACGGAGATGTAGAAGTCTGTAGTTTGAGTGACATAAGAAGCTTATATATCTTGCTGAAAAGTTACTTGTAAGTTAGTTTGTCTTATTTAAGTTTTTGCACTAGAACAGGGGTGTCCAAAGTGAGGCCCAGGAGCCATTTGCAGCCCTCGGAATTATTTTGGGCGGCCTTCGATTCTAAGTGCAAAGCTAGAAAATTAGCATTTTCACAGAAAATGCAGTGTGGATGTTATTTACTGAATGATTTTGGTGAAAATGCAAACATCCCACCTAAACAGTATTAGAAATCAGTGCAAAACAGTGATTACAAAGCTAAATTAGAAGGTCACAACAGTTTATAAGGTAAAATAAGCTAGAAAGTTCAAACTAGATAAAATACTAATGATTGCATCTCGGCTAGCACTTGCATGCTGACCTACAGTAACATAAAATCAACATTGGTGACATTTTTACTGATGCCAGGCTGTTCAAAAAAGATACAATTAAAATTTTAAAATGGAAATTGTAAGTGTATGTTTTGTTTTTAATCTGGCAAACTTGGAAAAAAAGCTACAGGTATCTGACTACTTTGTGTATTTCATTGAAATACTGTATGCTTATTTTGTTTATTTAGTATGTAAAAATAAAATATTTTTGTGATTACAATTAGAACATGACATTTTTTAGACCAAAAATCCTTGGTAAGATTTTGTGTTTTTGCAGTGTAGTGTTCTTACTCAAATAACATATATGTTATCAGGGTGACGGCTAGAAAAACCGCAGATATTCCACATCCAATGTAGGTGATGAAAGTCAATATCATGGCCTGCTGTGGGTCAGGTATTCCCTCTCTGGATAAATCCTGTTTAAAGTGCAAACAGACACAAAATAATCAGACATAACTAGGTCACACCTTTGTATTATTTTGTAAAAGGAGAAACGTTTAGAAATACCAGCAGTATCGCAAAGGAGGTGAGATGATTGCAGCTGCAGGTTGTGTATTCAGGAGTGGCGCTGACGACGAAGCAGCCGGTGTCATCCCAGCCCCCCGAACCGTCTGAAACAAAAAAAAATGTTGATGTTGAGTCAATGTCAGTTTTCTAAAGCTGCTAATGGACCTGAATGTTTGCCCTCACTTTTCTTTGTGAAATTCCAGAAGACACATGATGTGACGTTATCCTGACAACCAAGAAACAGAAAGCAGGATTTTAAAACGGGAAAAAGAAGTCTATTGACAGAATTTAGCTTTATTATGAGCTTACGTTGATGTTACTTGTAAATTCTGTTTTGAAGGCTTTATCTGTGTATTTTTTGCATTAATACTCACTTGAGTTAAATTGCTGTGAGTGATGGTAAACGTGATGTTGTCCTTCAGGTTGCTGATGGACAGATTAGCCACACTGGACCCGAGAACTGGACTGACAGCCGTTCGGTTGTCTAAACTGGAATCCTGCAAAATGAAATGAGTTTTTTCATCAAACATGTCTCAAAGTTGAATATATGAGCAGGTTTTTACATCCTGAACTGAGTCAAAAATATTTTCTTGAATGATTAACTGCAGTGTTTGCAAACAAATTGAATTAATCTGGAGCAGTTTTTGCAACTGTCAATGTAATATTCATAGAGTTTAGGCAAACTATGTAAAATTAAAATCTGTGAATACTTGAGATCCCCTCTAAAAATGCTTATAAGTTCCTGCTTTAATATCTCAAAGATGTTGGACTTATTTTGGAAATGTGCAAAGCTGCTGCATAGACAAATGAAAGACTTGTTGTCATAAAAGTTATATGCAAATGTATTCCTTCATCTACACAACTGTGCCCTCCGTTGTGTTGGTCTATTCTACAAAACCTCCAATAAAATACATTGAAATCTGGTTTATTGATGACAAAATGTGAACAAATTTAAAACCAGTGAGCCCATCAGCAGAAATGTACCTTAAAGAGGGAATTTGTTTTGTAGAAAGTGAACTGGACTCTGCTGGCCTGTTGCTTCTCTTCATGACTGAGACCTGATGTTATGGAGGAGGGCAAGTCCACTGAGCCCAGAGCAGGAGCTGACCTTTTGACCCGGGAACTCCTGACACGTCGGAGCTGGAGAAAAAAGGCAAAAGCAAAATACAGAACTGACTTGATGCATAATACATCGTTCCTAACTGGTTCAAATCGCAGACTTTTGACATGAAGTCGGTGTTAGGTCAAGATTAAAACCAGAATAACCAAAGTTTCCTAACTTCACAATAACAGTAATAAGAAAAGGACATCTGTTGCTGTAAGATTGTCTCTTACTCCTCTGGTTGTAAATGGGATTACAGGTAAATCTTCAGAAATGGAGCCCAACTTTATCTGTTTGAGGTTCATTGCTGCTCAGTGTTGGTGGAAGTCTGGTAAATGGCTCACACGCTAGCATAAATGTCCAGCTTTTTAAAATTAGCAACTAGAAACAGTTAAAGCTCTACTATTAATACAATTTAAATACTGTTTATATGGACTTCAGGCTTATTTGTACCTGGTTTTGTACATACGTTCTGCAGTGTCACCCCTTTATGGATCCATTTTGTACCGGTTAACCAGCCATTTAATTTACTGTTTTAAGCACTTCAGTCTCAAACTGAGACTGTTTGTCAAGTATTCCTAGTGAAAGTGTCTATCTGTGTCCTACAAAGTAAATCAGGACCTTAATCAACCTCCAGATGACAGATATTGTCTATTAGGCTAATAAAAACACATGAAACCACAAGAAGACTATAAACAATACTTAAAAAATGGTTTGGAACTGATAAATATTTGGAACATACTGTATGTATACCATAATATGCAAAAACACAAAATCTTACCAAGTATTTTTGGTCTAGTTTCTACTGCAAATATTTTAGTACACTTCAAGTAAGACAAATTAATTTAAAAGCAACATTTTTGCAATAAATAGAGGCTTGTTTTAAGTAGTTTCTCAATATTGATGGAAAGGTTCTAGCAACATTGCAGATTATTTTGCTTTTATAGGAACTATTTACTGAAAAAAGCCTCTATTTCTTGCCAAAAAGTTACTTGTAAGTTAGTTTGTCTTATTTCAAGTGTGCTAAAATATTTGCACTAGAAACTAGATCAGAATACTTTGTAACATTTTGTGTT
Source organism: Xiphophorus maculatus (assembly GCF_002775205.1). Lineage (NCBI taxonomy): Eukaryota > Metazoa > Chordata > Actinopteri > Cyprinodontiformes > Poeciliidae > Xiphophorus > Xiphophorus maculatus. Next base: position 4,244,415 of record NC_036463.1, read on the forward strand.
TTGCAGTATGTAAACATTTAAAATAAGCAAATCTTTTATGGATTACCTGTACATCATTGATGTCTAAAATCTCAACAGAGGTTTCAGGAAAGTTGGTCCAGTCCACTGTCTTTATTGCCAGAACCAGAGAGGCTGAGGACAAGACGGCGATGTCGGCGACTTCCAGCTTAAGAGCCAAATTATCGACCATATGAATCAATCTGTCATCAACAAATCAAAAAAACACATTATAAAGAATAATAATGGCTGTAGTCATGAGTTGGTGTTTGAGGCGTATATCAGTCAGACCTATTTGTTGATCCAGACAGAACCTCTGGGTCACCATTTATGAGGTTGCTTATGACATCAAGGACTTTTTGTCCCACTGATTGAGATACAGTTGGGCCCACCAGAATTTCCTTCAGGTCATCCAACAATTTAGACACCTGAAATATGTGTAAATAAAGCTATACTCTCATATTTTACAAGAACAACAGAATTTCAGTTCAGCAGTTGCTTCACCTGAGAAGAGTTTAGCTTAGACACATCTTCTGTTTGATTCAACAACTGATTTGCCTGTTCCTCCTTACTTTTCGCACTTGTACTGGAATTCACAGTGGTTGTCAAAGTAGTTCCCGTCCCTCAAAAAACAAAAAGATCAACCCAATAAGTTAGAAACCTTGATGGTTTTCTTTTTGTTCTACAAAACTCTGACTAAAAATTAGAAGATATAATCTTTACTCACTGGCCACTGTGGTTGTTGTAGTTTTGGTGGTCGGGAGAGTTGTTTGCGTAGCGGATGAAGACTCTTTAGTTGTAGTTGTGCTTTTATTTGTTGGATTGTGAGCGGTCGTAGTTGTAGAAGCAGTGGCAGCAATGACAGGAGTCGCTGAGTTGTAACTTAATGGTTTATTCTCTTGAACAGTGCTGACAACTGCGGTGGAGCTGCTGTAATTTTTGGGTACAGTTGTCAAGCGAGTCACACTGACTGTGGTCTGGTTTTCAGTCCGGTTAATAAAAGAAGCTTCTGTTGGTTTTGTGTTGTCAGGAACTGAAGTCCTACTTTCTGTAGTAAAGTGTGGACGTGTAGTATTGGTAACTTTTGTCGTAGCTGCTACAACTGTCGTGCTTTTGGCAGAGGTTGTGTTTTGTTGTGGTTCTACAACTGGTGCAATAGTTGTGCTGAAGAAAGTCGTTGCCTTATGAGGTGGTTCAGTTGCTGTTGTGTAATTGATAGAAGACTTAGTTGTAGTGTACAAAGTGGTGGAATCATCATGTTTAGTTGTGTTGCGTACTGCTACAGCTTTGCTAGTTGGGTTATTGGGTGGTGCAGTTGTGAAATCATGTCTTACTGTAGTATTATACATATTTGTAAAATTGCTGGAGATGGTTGCTATGTTCGGATTTGTTGTATAATTGTTGGTTGACATGTTTGGTTTGTGTAAGGTTGTCAAATTGATGCTAGGTTGAGTAGCTTCATAGGCTGTCGCGTGGTTGTTTCTGGTTGTAACTTGGTGCTCTGTTGCATAGGTGCTGCTGGGTGTTGGAGCATTGCTTTCTGGTAAGTAACTCCTGCTGGATGTTTGGTCTGTTGTATGAATGTTGATAGTTGTTGTCTTGTGTTCCATTAAGTAACTGGCTGTTGTAGCAATATAGAGTGCTGTGCGATTGTTGCTTGGTGTTGTGGCATTGTAGACAGTTGTTTCATTGTCAATGAGTGTGAGAGACTTGGAGGGTGTGGTGTTATTGTTGCTTGTTGTTGTAGGATTGGAGGGTGTTGTGTTATTGTTGCTTGTTGTAGGACTGGAGAGTGTTGTGTTATTGTTGCTTCTTGTTGTAGGACTGGAAGGTGTTGTGTTATTGTTGCTCCTTGTTGAAGGATTGGAGGGTGTTGTGTTATTGTTTCTTGTTGTAGGATTGGAGGGTGTTGTGTTATTGTTGCTTGTTGTAGGACTGGAGGATGTTGTGTTATTGTTGCTCGTTGTTGTAGGATTGGAGGGTGTTGTGTTATTGTTGCGTATTGTAGGATTGGAGAGTGTTGTGTTATTGTTGCTTCTTGTTGTAGGACTGGAGGGTGTTGTGTTATTGTTGCCTGTAGAAGGGTTGGAGGCTGTTGTGTAATTGTTGCTTTTTGTTGTAGGATTGGAGGGTGTTGTGTTATTGTTGCTTATTGTAGGATTGGAGGGTGTTGTGTTATTGTTGCCTGTAGAAAGGTTGGAGGGTGTTGTGTAATTGTTGCTTGTTGTAGGATTGGAGAGTGTTGTGTTATTGCTGCTTGTTGTTGCAGGATTGGAGGGTGTTGTGTTATTTTTACTTGTTGTAGGATAGGAGGTTGTTGTGTTATTGTTGCTTGTTGTTGTAGGATTGGAGGGTGTTGTGTTATTGTTGCTTGTTGTAGGATTGGAGGTTGTTGTGTTGTTGCTTGTTGTTGTAGGATTGGAGGTTGTTGTGTTATTGATGCTTGTAGGATTGGAGAGTGTTGTGTTATTGTTGCTTGTTGTAGGATTGGAAGGTGTTGTGTAATTGGTGCTTTTTGTTGTAGGATTGGAGGGTGTTGTGTTATTGTTGCTTGTAGGACTGGAGAGTGTTGTGTTATTGTTGCTTGTTGTTGTAGGATTGGAGGGTGTTGTGTTATTGTTGCTTGTTGTTTTAGGACTGGAGGGTGTTGTGTTATTGTTGCTTGTTGTAGGATTGGAGGGTGTTGTGTTATTGTTGCTTGTAGGACTGGAGAGTGTTGTGTTATTGTTGCTTGTGGTTGTAGGATTGGAGGTTGTTGTGTTATTGTTGCTTGTTGTTGTAGGATTGGAGGTTGTTGTGTTATTGATGCTTGTTGTAGGATTGGAGGGTGTTGTGTTATTGTTGCTTGTTGTAGAATTGGAGGGTGTTGTGTAATTGTTGCTTTTTGTTGCAGGATTGGAGGGTGTTGTGTTATTGATGCTTGTAGGATTGGAGAGTGTTGTGTTATTGTTGCTTGTTGTAGGATTGGAAGGTGTTGTGTAATTGGTGCTTTTTGTTGTAGGATTGGAGGGTGTTGTGTAATTGGTGCTTTTTGTTGTAGGATTGGAGGGTGTTGTGTTATTGTTGCTTGTTGTAGGATTGGAGGGTGTTGTGTAATCGTTTCCTTTTGTTGTAGGATTGGAGGTTGTTGTGTTATTGTTGCTTGTGGTTGTAGGATTGGAGGTTGTTGTGTTATTGTTGCTTGTTGTTGTAGGATTGGAGGTTGTTGTGTTATTGATGCTTGTTGTTGTAGGATTGGAGATTGTTGTGTTATTGATGCTTGTTGTAGGATTGGAGGGTGTTGTGTTATTGTTGCTTGTTGTAGGATTGGAAGGTGTTGTGTAATTGGTGCTTTTTGTTGTAGGATTGGAGGTTGTTGTGTTATTGTTGCTTGTTGTTGTAGGATTGGAGGTTGTTGTGTTATTGATGCTTGTTGTAGGATTGGAGGGTGTTGTGTTATTGTTGCTTGTTGTAGGATTGGAAGGTGTTGTGTAATTGGTGCTTTTTGTTGTAGGATTGGAGGTTGTTGTGTTATTGTTGCTTGTTGTTGTAGGATTGGAGGTTGTTGTGTTATTGATGCTTGTTGTAGGATTGGAGGGTGTTGTGTTATTGTTGCTTGTTGTTGCAGGATTGGAGGGTGTTGGTTTATTGTTGCTTGTTGTTGTCGGATTGGAGGGTGTTGTGTTATTGTTGCTTGTTGTAGGATTGGAGGGGGTTGTGTTATTGCTGCTTGTTGTTGTAGAATTGGAGGGTGTTGTGTTATTGTTGCTTGTTGTAGGATTGGAGGGTGTTGTGTTATTGTTGCTTCTTGTTGTAGGACTGGATGGTGTTGTGTTATTGTTGCTTGTTGAAGGATTGGAGGTTGTTGTGTTATTGTTGCTTGTTGTTGTCGGATTGGAGGGTGTTGTGTTATTGTTGCTTGTTGTAGGATTGGAGGGTGTTGTGTTATTGCTGCTTGTTGTTGTAGAATTGGAGGGTGTTGTGTTATTGTTGCTTGTTGTAGGATTGGAGGGTGTTGTGTTATTGTTGCTTGTTGAAGGATTGAAGGTTGTTGTGTTATTGTTGCTTCTTGTTGTAGGACTGGATGGTGTTGTGTAATTGTTGCTTGTTGTAGGATTGGATGGTGTTGTGTTATTGTTGGCTGTAGAAGGAATGGAGGGTGTTGTGTTATTGTTGGCTGTAGAAAGGTTGGAGGGTGTTTTGTTATTGTTTTTTGTTGTTGTAGGATTGGAGGGTGTTGTGTTATTTTTGCTTGTTGTTGTAGGATTGGAGAGTGTTGTGTTATTGTTGCTTGTTGTAGGATTGGAGGGTGTTGTGTTATTGTTGTTTGTTGTAGGATTGGAGGGTGTTGTGTTATTGTTGCTTGTTGTAGGATTGGAGGTTGTTGTGTAATTGTTGCTTGTTGTTGTAGGATTAGAGATTGTTGTGTTATTGTTGCCTGTAGAAGGGTTGGAGTGTGTTGTGTTATTGTTGCTTGTAGGACTGGAGGGTGTTGTGTTATTGTTGCTTCTTGTTGTAGGATTGGAGAGTGTTGTGTTATTGTTGCTTGTTGTAGGATTGGAGGGTGTTGTGTTATTGTTGCTTGTGGTAGGATTGGAGGGTGTTGTGTAATTGTTGCTTTTTGTTGTAGGATTGGAGGGTGTTGTGTAATTGTTGCTTGTTGTAGGATTGGAGGGTGTGGTGTTATTGTTGCTTGTTGTAGGATTGGAAGGTGTTGTGTAATCGTTTCTTTTTGTTGTAGGATTGGAGGTTGTTGTGTTATTGTTGCTTGTTGTAGGATTGGAGGTTGTTGTGTTATTGTTGCTTGTTGTAGGATTGGAGGTTGTTGTGTTATTGTTGCTTGTTGTTGTAGGATTGGAGGTTGTTGTGTTATTGATGCTTGTTGTAGGACTGGAGGGTGTTGTGTTATTGTTGCTTGTTGTAGGATTGGAGGGTGTTGTGTAATTGGTGCTTTTTGTTGTAGGATTGGAGGGTGTTGTGTTATTGTTGCTTGTAGGACTGGAGGGTGTTGTGTTATTGTTGCTTGTTGTAGGATTGGAGGGTGTTGTGTAATTGTTTCTTTTTGTTGTAGGATTGGAGGGTGTTGTGTTATTGTTGCTTGTTGTAGGATTGGATGGTGTTGTGTTATTGTTGCTTGTTAAAGGATTGGAGGGTGTTGGGTTATTGTTGCTTGTTGTAGGATTGGTGGGTGTTGTGTTATTGTTGGCTGTAGAAGGAATGGAGGTTGTTGTGTTATTGTTGGCTGTAGACGGAATGGAGGGTGTTGTGTTATTGTTGGCTGTAGAAAGGTTGGAGGGTGTTGTGTTATTCTTGCTTGTTGTTGTAGAATTGGAGGGTGTTGTGTTATTGTTGCTTGTTGTAGGATTGGAGGGTGTTGTGTTATTGTTGCTTCTTGTTGTAGGACTGGATGGTGTTGTGTTATTGTTGCTTGTTGAAGGATTGGAGGTTGTTGTGTTATTGTTGCTTGTTGTTGTCGGATTGGAGGGTGTTGTGTAATCGTTTCTTTTTGTTGTAGGATTGGAGGTTGTTGTGTTATTGTTGCTTGTTGTTGTAGGATTGGAGGTTGTTGTGTTATTGTTGCTTGTTGTAGGATTGGAGGTTGTTGTGTTATTGTTGCTTGTTGTTGTAGGATTGGAGGTTGTTGTGTTATTGATGCTTGTTGTAGGACTGGAGGGTGTTGTGTTATTGTTGCTTGTTGTAGGATTGGAGGGTGTTGTGTAATTGGTGCTTTTTGTTGTAGGATTGGAGGGTGTTCTGTTATTGTTGCTTGTAGGACTGGAGGGTGTTGTGTTATTGTTGCTTGTTGTAGGATTGGAGGGTGTTGTGTAATTGTTTCTTTTTGTTGTAGGATTGGAGGGTGTTGTGTTATTGTTGCTTGTTGTAGGATTGGATGGTGTTGTGTTATTGTTGCTTGTTAAAGGATTGGAGGGTGTTGGGTTATTGTTGCTTGTTGTAGGATTGGTGGGTGTTGTGTTATTGTTGGCTGTAGAAGGAATGGAGGTTGTTGTGTTATTGTTGGCTGTAGACGGAATGGAGGGTGTTGTGTTATTGTTGGCTGTAGAAAGGTTGGAGGGTGTTGTGTTATTCTTGCTTGTTGTTGTAGAATTGGAGGGTGTTGTGTTATTGTTGCTTGTTGTAGGATTGGAGGGTGTTGTGTTATTGTTGCTTCTTGTTGTAGGACTGGATGGTGTTGTGTTATTGTTGCTTGTTGAAGGATTGGAGGTTGTTGTGTTATTGTTGCTTGTTGTTGTCGGATTGGAGGGTGTTGTGTTATTGTTGCTTGTTGTAGGATTGGAGGGTGTTGTGTTATTGCTGCTTGTTGTTGTAGAATTGGAGGGTGTTGTGTTATTGTTGCTTGTTATAGGATTGGAGGGTGTTGTGTAATTGTTGCTTGTTGAAGGATTGAAGGTTGTTGTGTTATTGTTGCTTCTTGTTGTAGGACTGGATGGTGTTGTGTAATTGTTGCTTGTTGTAGGATTGGATGGTGTTGTGTTATTGTTGGCTGTAGAAGGAATGGAGGGTGTTGTGTTATTGTTGGCTGTAGAAAGGTTGGAGGGTGTTTTGTTATTGTTGTTTGTTGTTGTAGGATTGGAGGGTGTTGTGTTATTTTTGCTTGTTGTAGGATTGGAGAGTGTTGTGTTATTGTTGCTTGTTGTAGGATTGGAGGGTGTTGTGTTATTGTTGTTTGTTGTAGGATTGGAGGGTGTTGTGTTATTGTTGCTTGTTGTAGGATTGGAGGTTGTTGTGTAATTGTTGCTTGTTGTTGTAGGATTAGAGATTGTTGTGTTATTGTTGCCTGTAGAAGGGTTGGAGTGTGTTGTGTTATTGTTGCTTGTAGGACTGGAGGGTGTTGTGTTATTGTTGCTTCTTGTTGTAGGATTGGAGAGTGTTGTGTTATTGTTGCTTGTTGTAGGATTGGAGGGTGTTGTGTTATTGTTGCTTGTTGTAGGATTGGAGGGTGTTGTGTAATTGTTGCTTATGGTTGTAGGATTGGAGGGTGTTGTGTAATTGTTGCTTGTTGTAGGATTGGAGGGTGTGGTGTTATTGTTGCTTGTTGTAGGATTGGAAGGTGTTGTGTAATCGTTTCTTTTTGTTGTAGGATTGGAGGTTGTTGTGTTATTGTTGCTTGTTGTTGTAGGATTGGAGGTTGTTGTGTTATTGTTGCTTGTTGTAGGATTGGAGGTTGTTGTGTTATTGTTGCTTGTTGTTGTAGGATTGGAGGTTGTTGTGTTATTGATGCTTGTTGTAGGACTGGAGGGTGTTGTGTTATTGTTGCTTGTTGTAGGATTGGAGGGTGTTGTGTAATTGGTGCTTTTTGTTGTAGGATTGGAGGGTGTTGTGTTATTGTTGCTTGTAGGACTGGAGGGTGTTGTGTTATTGTTGCTTGTTGTAGGATTGGAGGGTGTTGTGTAATTGTTTCTTTTTGTTGTAGGATTGGAGGGTGTTGTGTTATTGTTGCTTGTTGTAGGATTGGATGGTGTTGTGTTATTGTTGCTTGTTAAAGGATTGGAGGGTGTTGGGTTATTGTTGCTTGTTGTAGGATTGGTGGGTGTTGTGTTATTGTTGGCTGTAGAAGGAATGGAGGTTGTTGTGTTATTGTTGGCTGTAGACGGAATGGAGGGTGTTGTGTTATTGTTGGCTGTAGAAAGGTTGGAGGGTGTTGTGTTATTCTTGCTTGTTGTTGTAGGATTGGAGAGTGTTGTGTTATTGTTGCTTGTTGTAGGATTGGAGGGTGTTGTGTAATCATTTCTTTTTGTTGTAGGATTGGAGGTTGTTGTGTTATTGTTGCTTGTTGTTGTAGGATTGGAGGGTGTTGTGTTATTGTTGCTTGTTGTAGCATTGGAGAGTGTTGTGTAATTGTTGCTTTTTGTTGTAGGATTGGAGGTTGTTGTGTTATTGTTGCTTGTTGTAGGATTGGAGGTTGTTGTGTTATTGATGCTTGTTGTAGGATTGGAGGGTGTTGTGTTATTGTTGCTTGTTGTAGGATTGGAGGGTGTTGTGTTATTGATGCTTGTTAAAGGATTGGAGGGTGTTGTGTTATTGTTGCTTGTTGTAGGATTGGAGGGTGTTGTGTTATTGTTGCTTGTTGTAGGATTGGAGGGTGTTGTGTAATTGTTGCTTTTTGTTGTTGGATTGGAGGGTGTTGTGTAATTGTTGCTTGTTGTAGGATTGGAGGGTGTGGTGTTATTGTTGCTTGTTGTAGGATTGGAGGGTGTTGTGTAATCATTTCTTTTTGTTGTAGGATTGGAGGTTGTTGTGTTATTGTTGCTTGTTGTAGGATTGGAGGTTGTTGTGTTATTGATGCTTGTTGTAGGATTGGAGGGTGTTGTGTTATTGATGCTTGTTGTAGGATTGGAGGGTGTTGTGTTATTGTTGCTTGTTGTAGGATTGGAGGGTGTTGTGTAATTGGTGCTTTTTGTTGTAGGATTGGAGGGTGTTGTGTTATTGTTGCTTGTAGGACTGGAGGGTGTTGTGTTATTGTTGGCTGTAGAAGGAATGGAGGGTGTTGTGTTATTGTTGGCTGTAGAAAGGTTGGAGGGTGTTTTGTTATTGTTGTTTGTTGTTGTAGGATTGGAGGGTGTTGTGTTATTTTTGCTTGTTGTTGTAGGATTGGAGAGTGTTGTGTTATTGTTGCTTGTTGTTGTAGGATTGGAGGGTGTTGTGTTATTGTTGTTTGTTGTAGGATTGGAGGGTGTTGTGTTATTGTTGCTTGTTGTAGGATTGGAGGGTGTTGTATTATTGTTGCTTGTTGTTGTAGGATTAGAGAGTGTTGTGTTATTGTTGCCTGTAGAAGGGTTGGAGGGTGTTGTGTTATTGTTGCTTGTAGGACTGGAGGGTGTTGTGTAATTGTTGCTTGTTGTTGTAGGATTGGAGGGTATTGTGTTGTTGCTTGTTGTTGTAGGACTGGAGGGTGTTGTGTTATTGTTGCTTGTTGTAGGATTGGAGGGTGTTGTGTTATTGTTGCTTGTTGTTGTAGGTTTGGAGGGTGTTGTGTTATTGTTGCCTGTTGTTGTAGGATAGGAGGGTGTTGTGTTATTGTTGCTTGTTGAAGGATTGGAGGGTGTTGTGTTATTGTTGTTTGGTGTAGGACTGGAGAGTGTTGTGTTATTGTTGCTTGGTGTAGGACTGTAGAATGTTGTGTGGCTATTGCTGCGTGTTGTAGAATTGAAGGGTGTTATGTGATTGTTACTTGGTGTTGTGGCATTATAGAATGTTGTGTTACTGTTGTTTGGTGTTGTGGACCTGTAGGTTGTGTGAATGTTGCTGGACAATGTGGAATTGCCTACAGTTGTTTGATTGTCAGTGAGTGTTGTAGCATTGTAGAACATTGTGTTATGGCTGCTTGTTGTTGTAGGATTGGACGGTGTTGTGTGATTGATGCTGGGTGTTGTGGCATTGTACACCGTTTGATTGTCTGTGAGTGTTGTAGCATTATAGAATGTTGTGTTACTGTTTGGTGTTTTGGGAATGTTGCTGGGTGTTGTATCATTGTGAATTAGAGTGCTATTGTTGCTAGGAGTTGCTACATGATGTTCTGTTCTGCCAGGCGTTGTAGCATTGTAGGCAGTAGTTTGTTCATAGGTGCTAAGTGTTAAATATGGCTTTGTGTAATTTGAAACAGCAGCTGTTAAAAGATTGTTTGTCTCTGTAGTTCCATTCTCCAGTTTTATTGGAGTATGGGTTGGAGATGTTACATTTTGTATGTTTGTAAAAGATGGAGGACTGGTATTACTTGTAGTATTTGCTACTATGTTGCTTTTGGTACTTTTATTGTTTGCTGTAGTTTCATTGTCGTTTTTTGCTCCACCGTTGGTAAAGACATCTGGTGTAGTTATGTTGGACACTGCTAAGTGACCAGTGGATGGTGTAACACTAGATGTGTCGTAAGTTTTTGTTTCACTGGATGGTAGGACATTAGTTGAAGGTGCAGAACTGAGGAGCGGTTCAGTTGTAGTTTTAGTAAATGTAGTTGTACCATACGTTTTTGTTTCACTGGATGGTAGGACACTAGTTGAAGGTGCAGAACTGAGGAGCGGTTGAGTTGTAGTTTTAGTGGATGTAGTTGTAGCATAAGTTTTTGATTCACTGGACGGTAGGACACTAGTTGAAGGTGCAGAACTGAGGAGCGGATCAGTTGTAGGTCTAGTGAATGTAGTTGTACCATGCGTTTCTGTTTCACTGGATGGTAGGACACTAGTTGAAGGTGCAGAACTGAGAAGTGGTTTAGCTGTAGTTTTAGTGGATGTAGTTGGACCACGAGTTTGTGTTTCATTGGCTTTAAGGGCACTAGTTGAAGGCACATAACTGGTGGGGGGTTCAGTTGTAGTTTTAGTGGATGTAGTTGCACCATAAGTTTTTGTTTCACTGGATGGTAGGACACTAGTTGAAGGTGCAGAACTGAGGAGCGGTTCAGTTGTAGTTTTAGTGGATGTAGTTGTAGCATAAGTTTTTGTTTCACTGGACGGTAGGACACTAGTTGAAGGTGCAGAACTGAGGAGCGGACCAGTTGTAGGTCTAGTCGATGTAGATGTACCATGCATTTCTGTTTCACTGGATGGTAGGACAGTAGTTGAAGGTGCAGAACTGAGAAGTGGTTTAGCCGTAGTTTTAGTGGATGTAGTTGGACCATGAGTTTGTGTTTCATTGGCCTTAAGGGCACTGGTTGAAGGCACATAACTGGTGGGAGGTTCAGTGGTAGTTTTAGTGGATGTAGTTGTAGCATAAGTTTTTGTTTCATTGGATGGTAGGACACTAGTTGAAGGTGCAGAACTGAGGAGCGGATCAGTTGTAGGTCTAGTGGATGTAGTTGCACCATACGTTTTTGTTTCATTGGATGGTAGGACACTAGTTGAAGGTGCAGAACTGAGAAGTGGTTTAGCCGTAGTTTTAGTGGATGTAGTTGGACCATGAGTTTGTGTTTCATTGGCCTTAAGGGCACTGGTTGAAGGCACATAACTGGTGGGAGGTTCAGTGGTAGTTTTAGTGGATGTAGTTGTAGCATAAGTTTTTGTTTCATTGGATGGTAGGACACTAGTTGAAGGTGCAGAACTGAGGGGCGGATCAGTTGTAGTTTTAGTGGATGTAGTTGAACCATGAGTTTGTGTTTCATTGGGTTTAAGGGCACTGGTTGAAGGCACATAACTGGTGGGCGGTTGATTTGTAGTTTTAGTGGATGTAGTTGCACCATAGGTTTTTGTTTCATTGGATGGTAGGACACTAGTTGAAGGTGCAGAACTGAGGAGCGGATCAGTTGTAGGTCTAGTGGATGTAGTTGCACCATACGTTTTTGTTTCATTGGATGGTAGGACACTAGTTGAAGGTACAGAACTGAGGGGCGGACCAGTTGTAGTTTTAGTGGATGTAGTTGGACCATGAGTTTGTGTTTCACTGGATGGTAGGACACTAGTTGAAGGTGCAGAACTGAGAAGTGGTTTAGCTGTAGTTTTAGTGGATGTAGTTGGACCATGAGTTTGTGTTTCATTGGCCTTAAGGGCACTGGTTGAAGGCACATAACTGGTGGGCGGTTCAGTTGTAGTTTTAGTGGATGTAGTTGTACCATGAGTTTGTGTTTCATTGGCCTTAAGGGCACTGGTTGAAGGCACATAACTGGTGGGCGGTTCAGTTGTAGTTTTAGTGGATGTAGTTGGACCATGAGTTTGTGTTTCACTGGATGGTAGGACACTAGTTGAAGGTGCAGAACTGGGAAGTGGTTTAGCTGTAGTTTTAGTGGATGTAGTTGGACCATGAGTTTGTGTTTCATTGGCCTTAAGGGCACTGGTTGAAGGCACATAACTGGTGGGCGGTTCAGTTGTAGTTTTAGTGGATGTAGTTGTAGCATAAGTTTTTGTTTCATTGGATGGTAGGACACTAGTTGAAGGTGCAGAACTGAGGAGCGATTCAGTTGTAGTTTTAGTGGATGTAGTTGGACCATGAGTTTGTGTTTCATTGGCTTTAAGGGCACTGGTTGAAGGCACATAACTGGTGGGCGGTTGATTTGTAGTTTTAGTGGATGTAGATGTACCATGCGTTTCTGTTTCACTGGATGGTAGGACACTAGTTGAAGGTGCAGAACTGAGAAGTGGTTTAGCTGTAGTTTTAGTGGATGTAGTTGGACCATGAGTTTGTGTTTCATTGGCTTTAAGGGCACTGGTTGAAGGCACATAACTGGTGGGCGGTTCAGGTGTAGTTTTAGTGGATGTAGTTGTACCATAGGTTTTTGTTTCATTGGCAGTGAGGACATTGCTTGAAGGTACATAACTGGGGGACAGTTCAGTTGTAGTTTTAGTGGATGTAGTTGCATCATAAGATTTTGTTTCACTGGATGGTAGGACACTAGTTGAAGGTGCAGAACTGAGGAGCGGATCAGTTGTAGTTTTAGTGGATGTAGTTGCATCATAAGTTTTTGTTTCACTTGATGGTAGGACACTAGTTGATGGTGCAGAACTAAGGAGCGATTGAGTTGTTGTTTTAGTGGATGTAGTTGTACCAAAACTTTTTGTTTCACTGGATGGCAGGACACTAGTTGAAGGTACATAACTGGTGGGCGGTTCATTTGTAGTTTTAGTGGATGTAGTTGTACCATAAGTTTTTGTTTCACTGGATGGTAGGACACTAGTTGAAGGTGCAGAACTAAGGAGCGGTTGAGTTGTAGTTTTAGTGGATGTAAGGAGGCTTGTTGTAATTGCTGTTGTCTGATTGTGGATTGGACCAGTTGTAGATACATTGTTGTTTTTTGTTTCACTAAAACTAGCAGTAGTAAACACTGCTTGATTGGTTGATATTTTGTAGTCGACTGTGGTATTCTTAGAAAATCCGGCAGCCGATGTTAAGCTGTGCAATGTTGAGTTGTTTGGTGGAGAGAAACTTGTGTTTGGAGACCATGTCAGCTGTTTTTGCTCAGCATTTGCTATTGTGTGGGTCACAGATGTTGGTGAAGTGAGGCTGTTTGACTGAGTTGTGCTTTTCGTTTTAGGATCTGGGGGGCAACTGTCCGCCAGGAGAACAGCAAGTGTCTCATTAGCTTCACTGCGGACAGAAAAAAAAACAGATGTTAAGAGACTGTTTAGTGATTTAAGATAACTTGTTGTTATTCTATCTGCTAGCTTTGCTAATTTAGAATAATTGCAGAACAAGATAGGAAGTGTTAATTAGGGGTGCATCAATTTATTGGAACCAATTTCTTTAATTTTGGGACATCGGCCAATACTTGCATGTGAAGTTGATCTTATCCCCTGATCTTATCTGCCCTCTTCTGTACTTTTTCAGTTAACAATGGTCACCCCACTGTTACCAACTCAGCGACTTTTGTTGTTATATTTAGCAACATTTAAGACAAAAAAAATTTACATTATCCAAAATTGGAATCGGCAGGTCAGGTTTTTTAAAGATCGGTAATTGGAGATCTGCCAGAAAACTGCAATTGGTGCACTCCTCAACTGCAATTGGTGCACTCCTCCATTGTCGAGGCGGCCGATCGGAGCTGTGGCCGCAAGGTTGTCGGTGCCTGTCGCGGCGGCAACCCTCAAACCAGTTGGTGGACACCTTCGGTGAGGGATGCCGTCAGGCTGAAGAAGGAGTCCTATTGGGCCTTTTTGGCCTGTGGGACTCCGGAAGCAGCTGATGGGTACCGGCGGGCGAAGCGGCATGCGGCTCGGGCGGTTGCTGAGGCAAAAACTCAGGCATGGGAGGAGTTTGGAGAGGCCATGGAGAAAGACTTCCGCACAGCTTCGAGGCGATTCTGGTCCACCATCCGGCGTCTCGGGGGGGGGAAGCGGTGCAGCACCAACACTGTTTATAGTGGGGATGGTGTGCTGCTGACCTCTACTCGGGACGTTGTGGGTCGGTGGGCAGAGTACTTCGAAGACCTCCTCAATCCCACCAACATGCCTTCCACTGAGGAAGCGGAGCCTGGGGACTCTGGGTTGGGCTCTCCAATCTCTGGGGGCGAGGTCGCCGAGGTGGTTAAAAAGCTCCTCGGTGGCAAGGCTCCGGGGGTGGATGAGATCCGCCCGGAGTTCCTTAAGGCTCTGGATGTTGTAGGGTTGTGTTGGTTGACGCGACTCTGCAATATCGCATGGACATCGGGGGCAGTTCCCCTGGATTGACAGACTGGGGTGGTGGTCCCCCTGTTCAAAAAGGGGGACCGGAGGGTGTGCTCCAATTATAGAGGGGTCACACTCTTAAGCCTCCCTGGCAAGGTCTATTCAGGGGTCCTGGAGAGGAGGGTCCGTCAGATAGTCGAACCTCGGATTCAGGAAGAGCAGTGTGGCTTTCGTCCTGGTCGTGGAACACTGGACCAGCTCTACACCCTCGGCAGGGTCCTGGAGGGTGCATGGGAGTTCGCCCAACCAGTCTACATGTGTTTTGCGGACTTGGAGAAGGCGTTCGACCGTGTCCCTCGGGGAGCCCTGTGGGGGGTTCTCCGGGAGTATGGGGTACCGGGCCCTTTGATACGGGCTGTCAGGTCCCTGTATGACCGGTGTCAGAGTCTGGTCCGCATTGCCGGCAGTAAGTCGGGCTCGTTTCCGGTGAGAGTTGGACTCCGCCAGGGCTGCCCTTTGTCACCGATTCTGTTCATCACTTTCATGGACAGAATTTCTAGGCGCAGCCAAGGTGTTGAGGGGATCCGATTTGGTGGCCTTAGGATCTCATCTCTGCTTTTTGCAGACGATGTGGTCCTTTTGGCTTCATCAGATCGTGATCTGCGGCTCTCGCTGGAGCGGTTCGCAGCCGAGTGTGAAGCGGCCGGGATGGGGATCAGTGCCTCCAAATCCGAGGCCATGGTCTTGAGCCGGAAAAGGGTAGAGTACCTTCTCCGGGTCAGGGGGGGTGTCCTGCCCCAAGTGGAGGAGTTTAAGTATCTCGGGATCTTGTTCACGAATGGGGGAAGAAGGGAGCGGGAGATCGACAGGCGGATTGGCGCAGCGTCTGCTGTCAAGCGGGCGCTGTACCGGTCCGTCGTGGTGAAGAGAGAGCTGAGCCAAAAAGCGAAGCTCTCGATTTACCGGTCGATCTACGTTCCCACCCTCATCTATGGTCATGAGCTTTGGGTCGTGACCGAAAGAACGAGATCGCGGATACAAGCGGCCGAAATGGGTTTTCTCCGTAGGGTGGCTGGGCTCTCCCTTAGAGACAGGGTGAGAAGCTCAGTCATCCGGGAGGGACTCAGAGTAGAGCCGCTGCTCCTTCACATCGAGAGGAGCCAGTTGAGGTGGCTTGGGCATCTGGTCAGGATGCCTCCTGGACGCCTCCCTGGTGAGGTGTTCCGGGCACGTCCCACCGGGAGGAGGCCCCGGGGAAGACCCAGGACACGCTGGAGGGACTATGTCTCTCAGCTGGCCTGGGAACGCCTCGGGATTCCCCCGGAAGAGCTGGAAGAAGTGGCCGGGGAGAGGGAAGTCTGGGCCTCCCTTCTGAAGCTGCTACCCCCGCGACCCGACCTCGGGTAAGCGGAAGAAGATAGATGGATGGATGGATGGATGGATGGTGCACTCCTACTTTTAATGGTACGTATGAAAATGGCATTGTTATGCAGCATGTAGGGCTGTAACAAAATCTAGTTAACGTTAACATGTATTACTCTTGTTTACTGAATGTACTGTTACATCCTGTGTTGCACCTCTATGAAGCTGTAAGTAAAAGTCTCGTAAACTGAGTTTATTAACAGAGAATTTAACCTGTATCTGGTGCTTTTAAATGGTAGAATTATTGTTTCTTCTCTCCAAGTTTTCTCAGAGAGGGAAAACTTATTGCTCTTTTAATCTGAAACTCAATGGCATGAAAAAACTTTGTCCAGAATTGGTCCAAAATAAGAAAACAAACCATTTTCTATAGTTTTTATTTGAAGTTTTGTGTAAATACAAACCATTTTATTAGAGTGGAGCCAGGCTGACAAACATCCGAGGGAAGCAGATCAGCTTTACTCCAGTTCAGGTTGGACGCCAACAGGGCGTGACCAGACAAATCTGGAGGGCCACCACACACCACTGAGGCAACAGAGAGTTTTATCAATAAGTAGATAAAAACATTTTTATATATTATCATTGTTTTTATATGCATGTGAAAACAATAAAGGCACTAACTCATTCGAGAAAGTGAGCCATTGGTCGTTATGAACTCTTCCTTTTCAATGAGGAGCTGCACAAGTTTACTGAGGGAGCAGCTATTGACGGGTCCGGACATTTCCAGCACCACCATGCAGCTGTAGAACCTGGAAAAACCAGGAAGAGACGTTTATAATCTCTAATTTATGCTCCCACAGCAGGCATTCAGTGTGTCCTGTATTTAAAATCTGTCCAGTTTTTAATCTCACTTTATGTTTTAAAATCTTTGAATATGTTTTATATGATAAAGATAAGCTCAAAAGATGATTATTTCATTTATACCAGGACAAAAACAATCCAAACCCATCTGTACTTTTGTGAAAATGACATTTTCTCCTGGGAAAATCATAACTTACAATTCGCAAGCATAAAAATAACTTATTTGACAACATGAAGTAGGCTAAAAAGTAAAAAAGCAACATATTGTCAACTTCAGTCAATAAATTAAAATATCTTTCAGATTTAAATTACCTTTTTAAAAACAGCAACCTTCAAGAAAACATTAAACATACTTTTCATTACGCCACACAATTCTGTATGAAAATATTTGTTATTATTCTGATGTAAATTTGAATTTAAAATGTGGCGTTTTCTTTTAGCTGTAAAATAATGTAAGTAACAGCTTTAAACATCTTTCTGAGTGTAAATAATCTATATAATGTTTCACTTGAAGTCAACAATATTCAGTATTTGAATATGACTGAACTGCATCATGTTTACCTCTGATTCATTTCCCCGTAACATTCCAGATGAGTGCGCTGGATAAAAAAAAAAACATATATTATGATATTTTTACCTTATAAATAAGTAATTTAAGGTTATTTGCAGTGAAATTTACCGTGTGTTTTGTTACGATGTCTGAACAGTTGACTCCCCTGAAAACAAACAGTGGTTTGTATGTATAGTTGTTAACTACGTTTCATATGTAGTGCTCAGGTAATAATGAATGTTCTGGTCAAACAGATTAAACATTCAATAGTTATAAAAACTTAATATGGTGAACAATTTAGAGCAGATAGAGTCACTTACTGTAAGTTCGGGATGCACACTGAGAGGATGTTAGATTTTAATAACTATCAAACAAGAGTAGAAAGTCAGTTTCAGAAGATATTTAATGTAACAAACTATGAAAGTACAACAACTTTGCATACCAAGTGTTTGAGGTGGATAACTGTTGTATTACTGGTGATTTTGATTTTTATAGCATAAAGCTGGCCTGAAAACAGAAAGAGGGATGGATTATGAGAGGTGCATACCAGCAGCAAAATGCCTGGTTCACATTTTCTCGTCTTATGATCATAAATAATCATAAATAATGCTACAACGGCATATCGGGGCCTTTGTGGACAGGGGAAAAGGAGTAAAATTTCATCAAAAAACTCACGAAATTTTCTGGAAAAACATGGAAATTTCTTAGTTTCAAAAGTTGAAAATGTTCCACTTTTATCTACTTTATTACGCTGTTGTACCTCAATAACTGGGAGGTGGTAGAAAAATCCAACATTGTTTTAAAATTTTGCTGCAGGTTTTAGGGTCATGCTACAGGAAATTTAGAGCATTCTTGCTGCCATTCTCAAAAAAAAAAGACAAGATTTGTTTAGTGACACATTGTTTGGACAAATATTCCCTCTGATTTTTATTTTGGAACAATTTCTATGATGGGTAACCAATTAGCAATTAGATAGAGCAACTGGATGGCATCTTAAAAACTCAAATAATGAACTGCTAACATCAGAGCTGTTGATATCGTTTCATACTTTATCCTGAATAGCCTGGGGGAGAATCTGAGAATGTAGTGACTGAACTATGGAGTATTTATCCCTGAGAGTTTGATTCCTTAGTAAACCAAAAATAAAAACCACAGGAGTAAACACAAAATGATGCCCAACCTTGATTTTAACTTCTCTAACAAAACAAAACCCAGATTAAAGATATTTCTCTCGTCTTACTTTCAGTTTCACAGAAAGCAGAGCAGTTGCAGAAGCGAGGAGTCGTCCCTGAGAAGCAGAGAAACCTTGATGAGAAACATCAGAGGCAACAGTCGATTTGTTCTGGCAACACAGCAGAATAAATTACACAAACCGCTGCAGGAGTTTGGCGCCTGTTGTGGAGTCGCCACAGAGTTTGTCTCTAAGACAGAACTGGAGGAGAAACGTGTTAAACACAGAGCGTGGATTAATTAAACAGAGTGAAACTGGAGTTACTGCTCACCATGTGACATTAGTGGTCCTGTTCAACCGACAGATTTCATCCAAAGACGACGTGGACGTGCAGCGCACAAAGTCACCACTAGAGGGCAACCCGTCCTCACACAGCGTTCTTCCTGATGTGGAAGAAAAACAGAAAAATCTTTCATTTTTCTATTATCTTGATCAACTTTCACAGATTTGGACCAGACTGAACTTAATTTTACTCACATTTGCTACTGAATAAGTTGGATGTTTGTGTGTAACTTTATAGAGTTTGTTTTAACATAAAGGTGGATGTGCTTCCATGTGCAAAATTTGGGTCCAGTTTGAATGCATACATAATGTGGCATGTTTGCAGAACAGAAGCGAAATGTTAATTTGGAGCAGTGTGTGCCAACACTGCATTTAATAAAACATTTTTTTATTCTAATTTATTTCACAAACTGTTGGAGAAACCTCCAAAATTGTTCTCTGTTGTAATTCCAGCTAAAGAACTAATTTACAGCGAAGTCTTGCTGCTCCAATATATTCTGCATAAACAATTTTATGACTCAAATGATCAAACTTTGCTTTATTTTGGTCAGACAGCTGGGATGATTATAGTACACTGCAAAAACACAAAACCTTACCAAGTATTTTCAGTTTAGCCTCTAGTGCAAATGTCTTAGTACACTGGAGATAAGAGAAAACTACCTTAAAAGTAACTTTACAGCTAAATATAGAGGCTAATTTCACTAAAAACATGGAAAAAATATTTTGTTAAAAGTGAAACAATCTACCAATGTAACCTGTACTTTTTCATCAATATTAAGGAATTACCGACTTTAAAAAAGCTAATTTTTCTTGCTGAAAAGTTATCTGCAAGTTAGTTTTCTCATATTTTAAGTGTACAAAGATATTTGCAGTAGAAACTAAACCAAAACTACTTGGTAATATTTTGTGTTTTTGCAATCCAGACATAAATAATCAGAAGTTTAGAAGTTGCATCCTTGATAAAAGGTGTCTCAGTGAGATCTAGAGAAACTCATCCATGCCTTTATATTTAGTCGCATTGATTACTGCAACAACGTCTGACTAAAACAAATTAATCCTTCAGCTGTAGCTGATCCAGAACGCTGCTGCTGGCGTTCTGACAAAAACCAGGAAGATAGAGCGTGTCACCAGACATGGAGAAGCAGCATTCAGCTTCTATGCACCACAAATCTGGAACAAACTTCCCAAAAACTGCAGAACTGCTAAACACTGAGTTCCTTTAAATCAAAGTTAAAAACAAACCTGTTTAGCTGCTTTTGAACAATTATAAATTAAACGTTAATCAATATATTTGATGTAATTTTTGTTACTCGTTTCTTAACTGGTGGCTGCGTGATGTTTTTATTTTTGTGTTTTTATGATATAAATCACTTTGAACTGCCTTGTTGATTAAATGTCCTGCAGAAATAAATGTAATAGATTTATTTCCCACTCATGTTCCTTTAACATGTTTGATTCAAACATTTAAAATCTCGGCTCACCGACTCTCTCCACATTCCCTGTGATGTTTGCCTGCAGCGATCCTCCGGCGCGCTGCAGTGCGGCGTTCCCAGCATGCTGCAGGTCGCATGCTGACATGGCACGGCTGAGGAACAGCAGCACGTTGCACACCGTCTGGCTGCAAAACAAAATGCATCCAAACCATTACGGGGAAATACTTACCGGCGTATTTTCAGACACCTAAACGGATTTATCGTTACCTTTTAGTGGCGGCAGGTTTTGCTCTGCATGTCACTTCCACGACCTGCAATGACGCCATTGTGTCTGGTTTACAGAAGTGAAAATCAGAGATGTGTTGCCATGTTTGTGGAGAAATCTGACCTGAAGTTGCCCGTTAGCTTCACAGAAGTTGCTGAATCCTGCCTCGTTGCTGGTGCTGCTACAATCAAACGCTTTTGACACCTGAGTGAAAGACGGAGAGGCAGAAGCAGATAAATGGAGACACAGTTGGTTTCCATCTGCAGCTGAAACAGTAAACCAGAATATTTTATGGTAGTTGTGTAATTAAATTGTGTTTCTTTGGTCAATTATTGTTGTATTTCTGCAGCTAAAGGCAAAACATCTGCAAAAACACAAAAGGCCGGCCTGCTGAACTGTCTGGAACGCTGCAGACGTCCAGGTTTGTTCCTCATTCCTGAACACTGTGATCCAATAGAGAGGAAATGTTTTTATTGAGAACATTTTTCTTCTTTATTGAATCATAAAGTTGAATAAAAAAAAAACAATCTGAACCCTGCAGTGTCTGGTTTCGCTTCAAACCGTTGCATGCCATCACTTCTTTTTACTTTTTTTCCCCTAAATTCAAAATTTGATGGTTCTGTCCTGCAATGTCCTGCAGAAATAAACACTTGAAAACATCAGTTTGGGTGTAATTAATCGGTATAGTGTGAAATAAATTAACTTTTCACTAATATTCTAATTAATTGAATGGATGTGTATATCCAATTCAGATTTTTATTTAGGGTATATGATGAAAAAGGTTCATTATTTATTCTCAGACACTACTTTGAGTTGGTCTACATCACCTACAATCGCAGAAGTTCAAATATATTTGACAAAAAGCTTAACAGGTGTGAAGACACCAGAAGTTCTGTCACATCAGCAAAATTAAGGTTGTACAACTTTATAGCAACAGGAAGCTTGGTATATTTTTCCTCCCACTAAGTAAATGTACTGATATAAAAGGTAAATTCATTTTATTTAATTTTTTTTTCAGTTTTTTAACAGAAAAGGAGGAGCCGGGCGGTAAATGTCAGCAGCTGCTATCTAAGCTGTCAGGTCACTTTAAAATTGCCTTTAGGCTCATAACAAAGCAGGAATGTGGTGCTGACTTGGTTCTGGTGAGACCGGTTTGTGGGAATATGACATTTACAGTACTTAAATGTGAGATTCAGCGCTTCAGAAACCCATCAACACGTGCATGACGTTTTTCTTCTCACCAGATTACGGAGGTCTTGTTCTGTTTTATTGCTTTGCTCAGCTTTCACACTCATGGGTATCCAGTAGTAAGCACCTAAAGGACAAAAAAGTACATAAAGCTATAAAAATGTTCATTTAAAAGGAACAGATTGGACAAAAGTGAGTGATTCTTACTTTTGTTGGAACATAATTGACTGATGTCACAGGTAACTTGAGTTCATGAAAGACAATAAATGAAAACATTTTGTTCTTTACATGAAAAACTCACCTACGTTCTTATTTATGCAAAAATATTCCCTGAATGTAGACCAACCTGCAGTTCTGCTTCGTTCTGCAGGCAGAGCTGTGATTGGATGAACCCTGGTGCTTAGTGCGACCTGATTGGCTGAACTTTTATCAGGTGTTGTGGTTCTCACCACTGCTGGAGATGTGATTTCTGAGTAACTGGTCTCTGAAATCAAATAAATCATCAGTCAAACTCTGTAACAGTGTCCTATAATGCGCAGACCAGTGGCGGTCCTGGCGTATTTGGTGCCCTGGGCCCAAATGCCCCACCATGACACATCATCTAAATCAGGGGTGTCCAGATTTTTTGCCAGATGGGCCAAAATCATCATCTCAAAATTAGTCGCAAGACAAAAAAAAAAACAACCTAAAATCAAGCAAATAAAGTAGATATTTATTGTAGATCCAAAACTTGAAAGGGATTTTTACAACGTTGCATTGGGGTCAATGTAGATTTAAAAAAAACTCAGATATTTTGTGATTAATCTCAGAAATTTTCTAGAAAATTTCCAACGTTTGAAATTCATACGTTTTTTGTAGAAAATGTTTGATATGTAAAAGTTAAAGATTTTTTTTAATGGTAAATTCTGAGGTAACGCTAACACTTTTATTTTCTTCGTTTATCTTTGTCTGATATTACTGTATACTGTTCAAATATTTAAGAAATCTGTAGATGAAGAACACTTTTTCATGACTGCTTCCTGTTCTTACTTCCTGTAGCAGCTAGCCTTGCAGCTATGCTAACATTAGCATAGCTAACTTTAGCATTAGCAAACAGGTATATTTTTGGTTTTAGCTGTTATTTTAATTTCTGTGCTCTTCTTTCAGAATAGTTCAGCAGGCAACATGTTGGTTCCCCACAAAGAAATAACATTCTTTGTGGCTTCTGGAAATTTTCTGCGGCGCCACGTTGCTACATCCTTCTGCTACCACTTCCTGTGATGAATAGTGAAAACTGTTGCTATTCAGTGGTCAAAGTGGGTCTTTGCTGAAAAACAATGATCATCTCTGCTGTAAATCACACAAGAAATGTTCCTTTCTGAAGATGACAAAACAAAAAATGACAAATTGGTTCTTATAACAGGAAATATTGTTCCTAAAGAGTTGTTATCCTCAGGAAGTGAATCCTATACTGCAGTTTGATAGGAAAGAAGACGTAGTTCCGGTCAGGTACTTTCCCAAAGCCTTCAAGCAGATTTTCTCACGTGAATAATCCGATACCAGAACCATCCCTCATATCTTTTACATCATGTTTATAATAGCTGTAGGTCCTGCAGAGTGTAATGCCAATCACTTCACAAGTAGACGCTACTTTGTATTGGTCCCACATAACATATGAATAAAAAGCGTCATAGTTTGGTGTGTAAGTATATTTATTTGTTACTAATAATAAAATTTTCGCCTCCTAAATTAATTTTCTTGATCTAAGGAGTCATTAGGATGATGTGCAGACATTATAAAAGTTACCACAAAACTGTCACCATGCTGAGACAGATAATCTGTAAAAAAAAAAAAAATCGATCTCCCCCACCTCCTCCTCCCTGAGCTGCTGTTGCCATCTGAAGAAACAACCAATCAGAGCCAAGAGGCGGGTCTTAGTGCTGCCAATCAAGCTTGTGAACACGCTGTTAAATGTGCTGATGGTAGAGAAATAACTCAGTTACAGAAAAACTGTTTATCCGATGTTGTCGGTGGACATGCTAGGTAGCATTAGCATTTACGAGAGGCTATACTGACAGAAAGAAGCTGTACATACGGTCATGATTGTCAGCGCTAAGATCCGCCTCCTGGCTCTGATTGGTTGTTTCTAGTTATCACCGGTAGAAGGCGGATACTTTCAACAAACATGTAAATAATGCTTTATTCATAAAATAACATAATTTTTTTAATATTGTCAATAGATATTGATAATGTAAAATGTCAATATTGTGCAAAACACTGAAAAATTGCCTAATTGATTTCCTTCACCATTTTTTCACTTACAATTTTATATTTTTGTAAAAATTCCCTCCAATGACTCTTCAAAGCAAAACTTTTACAGGTCATCTTTTTAGTCAGTTAACTTGTTATACAATGCTGCTGCAGCATTGTATAAAACTAAACAGCTTGATAATGGAACCTGTGGTTAAGGTTTAAGAGTGCAGGTTAGGTAGCATGGAGTCGAATTAGTGCAGATTTTACTGCACACTCATGACTTTTTGCAGGTCAAATGAGAGACAGAGAAAATTAAAAAGGAAAATTTTTAAGTGAATGGTTAGTGTGAAGAATTGTGTGAAAGTATAAGTACGTATTGTCTAAAGGTGAGTCTTACCTGCAGGAAACACTCGACTGCTTCCAGCTCCACTGGTAATGACTGAAACACAAGATATCGTCATTATCTCTGCTGCTCTGCACTTAAAGACTGTTATTCACATCTATTATTTAATGTTTCCCTGTTACGTCATGAAGTCATTTCTTTAAATAAATGTAAAGTTAAATATGCATACTTAACTTTACATTGATGCAGGGATAAACACAAATCTCGTAACTCTAATTTATTCACAAATTTACACCTTTTTGCAAGAATAATCCTACCTTTAAAAGATTTTTTTACATTTTGTGATATTAGAAGCTCAAACATCAATTGGTTTTACTGGGATTTGACCACGAACTACTGTAGCTCACAATTGGAAGAATCAAGGTGAAAGATCCTTGGTTTCAAATCTTAAAAGTGTGGCGTTCATCCATATCAGCGTAAATAAGGATGAATGCCACACTTTTAAGATTACATCTAATGTTTTTAGCTTTAATTAGAGAACTAATGTGCTAACACATCAATCGCTAATGTATACTTCACAAATGTAACCAATATGGAACCGAGGCAAGAAAAAAAAATTGAAACATCCTTTTACTTCCACTTCATAATTATTGTAATTATGCACTTGTTTATGTTAGTTTATCACAAACAATGTCAGATACACTGAAGTTTGTGGTTATAACGTGACAAAATGTGAAAACATTCAAGAGGCATCATTACAAAACATTTTTTTAAAAAGTCACCTGAGTCCACACCACTCGCTGTGGCATTGCTTGGGTTTGTATCTCGTCTCAATCTCCTGTGGTCTACAAAACAAATAGACATGCAACTTTCAACATGCTCTACAAACATGCACTGCTAAGGACTTAGAGAAGAAAATAAGTTAGTTGAGGGTTTGCATGCAGTATTTTCTCTAAAACCCCAAGGATAAAACGTAGCGGTGTAGAGAAACTTAACGGGACTTTGCTGTTGTCAGTAATCGGCTTTTGAAGAACAAATGAAACCAAAGCATGAAAGTGATTGCAGTATTGTGTTGGGGACTAGGCAAAATAAAAGAGTGATACATTCAGTTTCAGCTGTAGGTGTTTTAAATTCCTAATTGTCAGGCTACCTGTAGCAGCTAGCTAAGCTGAGCGCTAACACTAGCTTGTGCATCAACTGAAGCAAGAAGTTTCAGCTTTTACTTATTTATTCCACAATCTTTACCAATAAAGAGACAACACACACAGTTCCAGGAGTTACTTGTACTTTTACTGAAATTATTTTTTTAAGTTTCTGCTTTTCTAACCAGCTGTAACAAGCTAAAATGCTAACTATAGCACATAAAGACGAACAAACAGAGGAAACTCATGCTGGGTTAGTAAAAATGTTCTGCATAGTAACTTAAAAAAAAAAAGTGAGGCCCATTATGGATATTAAATTAATACAGTTTTAGTTACATCTGTTATTTTTGTCCCTTCTTTCCTCAAAATGAGCTAACTCCAAATTAGCTAGCACTGTTTTTTACTAGCAATTCTGCTGATTGGAGAATATGCTTCACCCTCATTTTAATTGTCATGTTTAGCTACCACTTATTGTGTCAATACAAACTTTACAAAATGTTTGTTTTGTTTTTTATTTAATAATTAACAATGTGTTTGGTGTTTGTTTTTTTTAATTAGCTTTGAAGTTGCTGCCTTTATATCTGGAACTAAAACCATGAGTTTAGTTATTGTAATAAATTACATTTGATGTTAGTATAAACTGAGAATTAAATTTTGTGTTATTTGGTATGTTTTAATATTCTATCATTTTAATGAAGTATTTATTTTTTATTTTAAAATCTTAACGTTTGAATGGGATTAGAAGAAAGACAAAGAACTTAGCTGTAGCTAAATTAAATGTTCCCTCCATGAATCCCTTACTTTAAACTAAAAAAATCTATTGCATTCATGTAAAATGAGTTAATCTGAACAATATCCTGCTTTCAGTAACAAATGCAGTTCAAACATTAGCAAAAAGAATCAGTCATGCGTGTGAAAGTTAATAAATATGTCTGTTTTTCTCACCACATGGAAGAGAATGGTCCGTTTCTTTGGCGTTGGGACTGGTAACATCCCAGTAGTTTGCATCCCAGCCAATCTCAGTCCCGTCCTCGCAGGACCTGTGTTCACCCAGGTCTGCCCACATGCGGAAAAGGTACAGCTCCACCTTTCCCACGGCACCTCCTGGTGATGGGTTTCTCTGATGGCAGCCCAGCCACAGGGAACCAGACAGAGGGATGGCCTGAGCAATGACCGTCCTCTCTGCTACCATGATGTGATCAACCTGGAGCATTTAGACAGACGCTGTTGATTTCGCCAATAGCATGTTTTTATTTAGATATGCTCTACGGAAAAATAAAAAATAAAAAATCCACAAACGGGCGTATTTTCAACAAAAATAATTTGGAGTTACCCAGAAAAATCAATGCATACTGAACCACCTCTGTAGTACATAAAATATTTAGCTTATGTTTGTTTTTTTAGCTTGAATTTCTCAGAAATTACTTCCCTATTAATACATTAGATGATGGTGGGTAATAATGTGTTAAAATTAAGCATGTTAAGTTCCACAAAAGCAGTCCAAAAAACTAATTGTGGCCTTTTATTGGTGCAAATACAAATAAATCCCTGCCTAAACGTATCTTTGAGAATAAATGGACATATATTATTCAGAGTCGGAAGGAGTAGTGGCAGAAAGTGAATAGAAAACTTTTTTTAACCAATTTGAATAATAAGCTGAACTTAATGCTGATGACTGGGTTCAGTTGAAACATATGTAAAATTCGACTGTAATGACAATTTTTTTGGAAAGTATCTTGAGATGACATGTGAATAAATAAGCTTAGCTGAACTGAATTGAAAAGGCCAGAGCACAATAACAAAAACTTAAATGGAAGTAATGCTCAAAGGGGAATCATACTAAAATGGAAATTATGCTAAAAGAGAAGTTATGATAAACTTGCTAGCTTAACTTCTATAACTTCATAACATAACAACAAAAATCCACAATGAAAATTATACTAAAGTGGAAATTATGCTAAACTTGCTAGAATAACTTCCATTTTGGCTTTTTGTTGTTGTGTTGTGACCTTTGCTGTTATGGATTTTGCACTTCGTTTACCCTTCTGAGCCACTGTTCATTTCATTTTTCTCAATAAGAAGAAATATAACTATTGCATAGCTTAAATTTCTTTGCCTGAATCCCCCAAAACCTTTGGAAAAAAGACAGAAACTGTTATCTTGCATAAGATTATTCACCTTTCTATCAAAATCTGTTGATATAAGCTCTAAACAAGAACATACTGGGATCGCTTTAAATTATTTGGTTAATGGAAGAACCATTTTAGGCCACTATCAAACATATTTCAGAAAACCTTTTACCAGATAAGTCCTTAAATGTTCTGATAGCTAATCGTTGCTAAATATTCAATGTTTGAATCTTCAAAGCAGTAAAATTTAAAATAACAGTCCTCCAGTTATTGACTGGTATCCCTTACATATTACTTTAAATCAAATGTGACCAGAGAAATATTTCCATGGCACCAGGATTTATTACACCTCAAAATTATGCTCTTTTATAAGTTTTTCCTGCAAGATCAGGTTGCCGTTGTAGCACGATAAATCCATGTTACTTTTGATTTTTGCTTTGGTGACAAATTTGTTTGTCAAATTTATCAGAGCTGAATGCTACAGTGGATTGAGCTGCAAGCACATTTTAATATTATGTAAAGTTGAAAAATAAGCCACATGTCTTCCCACATATTTGTGCTCAACTTGTTAGCACCTGTAAGCTAGCAGCTAGGTTGGATGTAATAATGCAAAGGTTTAAGCTAGTTAGCCTGCCAAGCTAAAACTGTAGAGCTAATCTTGTTTTTTGACCTTTTGTAAAGTCTTACTTTTTTGCCAATTATTTAAACATTTGTTTCACCAGTAGTTAGCATTCAGTTTGTTAGC
This sequence comes from Xiphophorus maculatus, assembly GCF_002775205.1. NCBI lineage: Eukaryota > Metazoa > Chordata > Actinopteri > Cyprinodontiformes > Poeciliidae > Xiphophorus > Xiphophorus maculatus. The sequence continues at coordinate 4,272,193 of NC_036463.1, forward strand.
AAACACTTCAAAAACACAAAATCTTTTTGCCCTAGCTTCTAGTGCAAATAACTTAGTGCACTTGAAATAAGACTAACTTAAAAATAACTTTTCAGTAAGAAATATTAACTTGTTTTAAATCAATAATTTCTTAATATTGATGAAAATCTACTTGTTTATTATTAACACTTTTATTATTTTATTATTTCACTTTTAACAGGATATTTCTCCCATGTTGTAAATCAAATAATCTGCCAATGGAACTAGTAATTTTTCATCAATATTAAGGAATTACTGTCTTAAAATACGCTCCTATATGTTGCTTAGAAGTTACTTGTAAGCTAGGTTTCTCTTATTTCAAGTGTACTAAGATATTTGCACCAAATACTGAACCAAAAATACTTGGTAATATTTTGTGTTTTTGCAGTGAACTTACACCTATTAGCTTAAATATACATTTATGGGTCTGATACTTATACAATATGAAGCTCTTTATTGTTTCATTGTTGCTTTCAAATATAGTGCATTGTTATTTGATAGTGGTATTGATCAATAGTACTCCAGGTGGCTGCCTTTTTACTATTTCTCACGCAAAAATATTAATATTACGAAAACAGCTTTAAAAAGCATTATGTAAAACAAAATACTTTTTTAAATGTGAATGAAATCGTTAGTCTTAGTAATTTATTAGTGAATATATTTAAACAAAGCTGCAAGTTTTAGTGAATAATGATATGTAAAGACTGTAATGTAATCACTAGATTTGTAGGTCACTGTCTACGTAGGTTTTGTTCTACCTCAAGTATACTTGTATGTACAATCTCCTTATTTTGTTGTGTCCTTGTATTACACGCCCATATTATGTAGCAGCAAGAGTAAACGATAGTGACAAGTGTTACTGTTGGCACGTAATTTCTCATTGTTGGTATAATTTCATTGACAAGTTTTGCAATGAGGTAAACTTCAGCACATATTTGATATTTTCCCTCCATAATGAATAACTGTTTTATTCTAATTACAAAAGAATAAAACACAAGAGCACATAAATTTACCTCAAGCCAAAATGGGTAAAAGAACAGGATTTCATTATTTTTTTAAAGCATATAATCTTATTTTACTACTAGACTATTAGTTTTATACTCCTATGTGTCAAGCTAGCGTTAGCAGCTAGCTATGCTAAAACTAGCGTCATCTGAAGCAAGACGTTTTAGCTTTTTACTTATTTTTTTCCTCCTTTATGTCTCAATCTTCATCAGTAAAGAGACCATATAGTTCCAACAGTCATTGTTTTACTTTTAGTGAAATGACTTTTAAGTTTCTGCTTTTTTAACAAGCTATAGCAGGGTATGCTAGCATGCTAGCAACAGCATGTAAAGAGGGAAGAAAGGGGAGAACTCATACTAGGTGAGTAAAAATGTTATGCATGGTAGCTTTCAAAATAAAAAGTCAGGCACATTTTGAATGTTAAATAAATATCTGTTATTTTCGTCCCTCTCTTCCTCAATATTAGCTAACTACAAATTAGCTAGCACAGTTTTTTACTGGTATCTCCACTGATTATTATGCTTCTGTAAAGTTTACACTAATTAGAATTGCCATGTTTAGCTACCACTTATTAACTTTGCAAAAAGTCACATAAATTTGACAAATTATTGTCTTTCAGTGCAATTTTCCACTTTGCCTGTATCTTCATTTAGCAAATAATATGTTGGAACCTTTGGTGTTTGCTTTTATACACTATGGATTTGATTTTAAAAATAAGAACCTAAACTCAGAGTCTAATCTTATTTTACTACCTCCAGGCTGAAGATATTTCTCCGTACGTCCCTCCTTAGACACACCCTGTGCCAGACCATTGGGGACATCTTGAACGGAAACCGGTGCTGGACTTGGAGTAACCATCCATAAATTGCTTTGTCGTCCCCTTCGAGACCTAAATCGGGGTTTAGTGTCCGGACTGAGCTGTAAGAAAAGGCCACCCATGGTCCAGGGACAACCACCCGAATATTCACACATACAGTCATCTGGGAAAGGAGTGGAACGGAGATCCCGTCCCGAAGGGCCCAATGGTCTTCACAGCCATTTAATACTGCCTTAATGTCTCCGAGGAAATATCCGTCCACTAAAAAAAGACAGAATTAATGGAAAATTAAGAATTTTAATGGTTTAAAATAGACATGGTTAGTGTTAGCGATAGTATAAAGTACTAAAATAAAAGATTGGGATTAGAGTTGAGCTAATCGTAGCTACTAAAGGATTATTCAAGCTTGTAGAAATAGAAAATCCTTCGGGGATATATACATATATATATATTTATATCCTGTTGTGAGGATATGTATATATCCTTACAACACATATAATCTTCTATTTACAGTGTGCTAACTGTAAATTTCCTTCACTAGCTTTCTTAGCTAAACGGCGTACTAACATGCTTGTTTCACTTTTTCTCTGCTCTCAACCCACCTTGCAAAAACATAAATGGCATTACTTATTTGTTACTGCATAGCTACCAAACTTTCTAGCTTCTAATCACAAAAAAATGCTTAAGAGCCATTTTGTGGAACATGCAAGCAATTTAATAGAGTCAGTCAGAACTTGCTGGTGATAGCACTCATGCTAATGTTAGCTTGATAGATAAAATAAATATTTTAGCTAATTCTTCCAATAATAGCCATATCTACAATACTGAATGGAGTAAATCAATATTGGTCAACATGATAGTACTACTCCACATGCTACATTTTAGCTAACCTTCGTATTGATGTTAATTTTCAGCATCAAAACACCTGATTTGGGTCTGGCTGACACTACACTTTGGTACTTCAGAAATTTAAAACATTTTGGCCAGAATATTGGGGTAAAGAACTGATGCCTGTCTCCAGCATATTGACAACATCTAAAAACATCATCCAGACATCTGGGTCATCATCCATATGACCCAGATGTCAAAATGGGGCTTCCAAATAGACAACCGTAAGCAACGCTGAAGTGATTACCAAGTGGGTTATGGGCAAAAAATTTATGTTTGGCCATTACAAAGTCCAGATCTCAGAGAATTTGTGGGAAGATCTGAAAAGCTGTTTGTGCGAGCGAGTTGGCCTACAAACCTAACCCAGTTCCTCCAGTTCTGTCAGGAGAAATTGGCCAAAAATCCTGCCAACTATTGTGAGAAGCTTGTGGAACGAAACCCAAAACGTTTGACCCAAGTCATACAGTTTAAAGGCAACGCCACCACACACCGAGAAGATTTTGGAGACGTAAATAAATAAATCACTGATACATTCCTGCTCCTAATATTATAGCATTCAGCCAATAGACATAATTTTGGTAATTTGAACTGGACATTTTCTCTGATTGAACTTCAGATAGTGCGTAAAAAGGTGTTTTTTCATTTTTTATTAACCTTCTGGTCATATGAGCCACAGCTAGAAAGCTGCTCTTCCTACTGAGCTCAGGTTGAAGAAGGGATTTGCCCGTGGGAGCTATCTATCCAAACACCACCACAGGGCCACTAGAAAAGTCACATGATGTCAAATTTAAAAGGAAGAACACATATAGTATATCCAGTGTCTTTCCCCACAGAACACAGTAACTCCTTATTATTTTTTTCCTAATAGGTAAATGTCTATGTCAATTCAAATTAGTAACGCTGAATGGACAATTGTCAATTGGTGCTTTGATGAATGGACGCTCTTGTGTGTCCATGGCAACAAAAACCCTGTCAGACAATAATGAGGGATAAGTTCAGGAGTCTCTTAGGCTACGTTTGCATTCGGATCTGATCTTTTGTGAAATCGGATTGTTTTAATAAAACAATCCGTAAAACAATATTTGCGACTTGTGTGTGATCGTCAGTGTGAACTACAAGTTACCTTAAAGTGTCCCGCATGCGCAGTAAAATAACGTCACACATAGAGCGGGTGCTTGGTGTTTTGCCAACCGCCATAAAAAAAGAAGAAGAAGAAAAAGAAGTGCTCAATGTTTGCAGAAGTAAACGTGGATGCTGATAGTGGAGCGTAGCTTACGATTTTGAAGTTATTGTCCAACCGGAACCAGCACATTAACAGCTTAATCCTCATTATTGTTGTTTTTCTTCCCGCTTGCGCGTATCAGAGCGCAGAATAGCAACGTTTGTTGAATATCGTTGACGTTTAGGTCGGATGAATGCGGCCAGTGCCGTACAGATTCAAATCACATTTTAAAAGATCAGATACGTATTGGATTTATAACCTCTGTGATGGAAAAATTACAATAAGGTCACATCTGCTAGTCATGTTATATGAATGATTGTGAACTCTCACCAAAAGAACTATTTGGGTTACATGTAGAAGGTTGGAAGTTGTTTTCTACAGCTGCATCAGAACCAGACTGTCTCGCCTTTGTTGTTAAATCTTTATCCTTGGTATGAAACTCATGTGTTTCTCTGCCTGGCAGCTTTTCATCCAGACCTGCTTCATTACTGATTGTCCTACAAGCTTCTCTGTATTGTGCACAATATATGAATAAACCTGATTCAGTGATTTCACCTGAACAGTGCTTGGAAATAGTATTTTTTCCACAACACCTCAAATCCAAGTTGTCTGGGTCGGAATCAAAAAAAATCCAATCCGTATTGTTCAGCCTGTCATAAAAAGATTAGATACAAGTTGAATTAAGGAGGGAAAATCCGATCTGGGTCACGTAATGCTGTACTGAGAGCATAGCCTTTGCTGTTTTATTTGCTTTAAAACACCAAGCAAGTGTTGTGTTGTCAGATGCTATACAAATAAAAGTACTTTACATAGATCCGGAGAACTTTCTGTGGAAGAGACAGATTTGCATGATATTGTAAACGTTTCTATATGCAAATATAAATACAATATGTTGGGCTTTCAGGTTAAACTTTTTTCCCAGGTGTTTATTGTTTGTACATAAACTTTTGCTCACCTGTGGGTGGAGCGGCTGCTGCCAGGAAAAAAAAGATGAGTTGATGGAAACAAAGCCGCCGTCTCCATGTTGCTTCAAAGAAAAGGCCAAACATCCTCCTGGGAACACAACAACATAATATTTCCATCTTTTTACATTTCTTCCCTCCTTTAGCGCTCAGTTATGTAATCAAATTCAAATCAATGGTCACATTTATTTTTTTGCATAGCTGAAACCGTTTGCTCAGCAGCTTCCTCCTTTTAAGCTCTTCCTCCATCGTATTCAGTGTTTCTGTAAATGGCCGACGCTGTGGGAAGCCTTTTTCACAGCTTGAAAGATGAAACAATTGAATATTATCCGCGCTTTTGTGTGAATGAGGGACTTGACTTGAGGGCAGGGAAGGAGAGGACACCGGGGAGTTGGGTTACACCCCATGATATTCACACCTTTCAAAGACGACTTATTGTTTCCAGTACAGTTCGGCTGCTGTGCATCTCAGTTCACACTTTTATGCAATGCTTTTATATGAATTCTAGGTGTTCAAAATATTAAACTATGTTTGTTCTAATGTGGAAATGAAATATGGCAGGTTTAAGCGGCTCGACAAAGCAATTACACTCCTTTATTATTACATTTCTATTTATTTATTTTTCTAAGAAAAGGCCGTGGTTGTTTGTTTCTTGGACGCAATTCCAACTTGATTGTTTATTTCTAGTAAAAATATAAACAAAACAAAAACTAAATATTTCATACAGCTAATGAACCAAGTAATGAACCAAGAAAAACTCTTACATTGTTGCTAATTAATAGTTTTTCACATTATTTTACAAATAAAAATCTAAATTGCATACTTTTGATTATTTAGCTGACCTCTCAGCAATAAAAAGGGGAATATCAAACCATTTTATCACCAGAAATTTGTATTATTGTCCTTTCTTTTCATAATCGAAAACTACTTTGTATTTGTATATTACACAAATCCAAATTAAATAACATTAGAGTGGTATTTTTGCAAGTCGTTGGAAGTAAAAGATTAGATTTTTATGCTGGAAAAATACTTTAAGATATAAACTATTTAGATCATATTTCTCAACACCCTGAGCAAACAGAACATGCTATTCTGACAATTAGCATGCTAACCCAGCTAATTCTTGTGATTTGAAAACAAGAGATGTCTAAGAAAACAACTTGTCAACTCTTTATAAGTTTTTAGAAGAATTTAAAACATTTGCCAAGTCAAAATAATTATCATATTCTCTATAAAAACATATAAAGAACCAAATTTATAAGGAGTGTCTGGTGATAAATTATTTCTGCGGCTCTGATATACTTGAACTGAAGGGTTTTTTGACGATTATATTAAAACAGAAACTGGGACCTTACCATTGCATTGGAACATGAAGAGCATTTTAGGGAACAAATCTTTAAAATGTTTATTTTCTGTTACATGTACATCGGTTTTTGTGTAGCACAGAACACAAAACACTGTTATGCAATTAAATATTTTCAAACTTATAAAATCAATTAAATTCTGGGAATTAAACTTTGTGAGTGAATTTTCACCAGTGCAGACAGAGCACCTGCACAGAATAATGTGACATAAAGTAACTTTAAAGTAACTTTGCATTAAAAGTGTCATTATTAACAAATAATTAAAAGTTGACTCTTCTAATGGACTTTTAATTAACTTTTAATGCAACTTTTAGTTCAACTTAGCATTAAAAGTGTCATTATTTACAAAATAAGGCAAAATTTACACTTTTAATGGACTTTTAATTAAAAACTTTTAATGGAGCTTTGCATTAAAAATGTCGTTATTTAATGAATGACAGTTCATGACAACAGTTGTAAACATTTTTGTCGCTTCATTCATGTTCAAAGCAATGTTATGTCAGTCTTAACCCTTCAAATAAAGTTTACCAAATACTTTATATCTGCTTCTATAGATTTAGTGAATTTTCATAAGTGCAGACAGAGCACCTGCATAGAATAATATGACATAAAGTAACTTTATTATTGCAAAATTAGAGTAAAATACTTTAAATCTGTTTCCATTGATTTACTTTAGATATCTGTATTCTGAATGTATGTTTATTCAGGACTCAGTACTAACTGAGCTTCTTGTTTGGGGAAAAAAGGCATTAGGAAAAAAGAATTATTTAAATCGTGCAACTCGTCTAGAATCTACCTCACTATGATACAGTTCATGAAGTACAAATAGGGAATTAATTACCTTTCATTTTAGTTCACAGTTATCAAAGTTCAAAGTCAAACTTAAAGTTATTTTTATGGCTAAACACCAATAAGTCCAGATTATTTAGCCTCCTGCCGTCATGAGGCCAGCTGCAGTAATTTACATTCTGCCTTGTTGCAGATGGAAAGATATGTCACATTTTAGAAGATTTTTACAATTCTGACCACTAAATCTTGACATTTCTTAACATTTTGAAGTGTTAAAATGCTAATCTATAAATATACGCAAAAAAATATTCAGGATTAAGCTTGTTGACTGGATCTTAGAGACTTGAAGGATATTTTTGGTTTTGTAACGCCATCCTGTATTGTGTTTAAATTAAATCTTCAGATAGCAGATAAATGTTATTCTCTTTTGCTCAAAATCCTCCTGCATACGCAGACATTTATTTTCTTTATGCTTTAATGTCACAGCTAAATGTTTCAGATCATTAGAAAAATATTTAAGATAACCTGCCCTGAAAAACATAGTTTATCAAGTATTTTTGTCTATTGTCTAGTGCAAAGACAAAACTAACTTATAAGTAACTTTTCATCAAGATATATGAGCTTGATTTAAGCCAATAATTCATTATTTATGAAAAAGTATTAGTTTTACTGGCAGATTATTTCACTTCTAAAATGGGAGAAATGTATTTTTTTAAGTATTAGTATACATTTATTTATTATTATTATTATTAAGGAATTATTTACTTAAAATAAGCCCCTATATCTTGCTAAAAATGACTTGTAAGTTAGTTTTGTCTTATTTCAAGTGTAAAAATAAACTAGACTAAAAATACTTGGTAAGATTTTATGTTTTTGCAGTGTAAAGCTTTGAGATAAATTTTTGTTGACAAGATAAAATAATCTGTTCCTTTTCTACTTGCCCCTAAATTCCTCACCTAAAAGTTTTGAAGTTTTAAACATTTCTTACCTGATGGTGTTTGTGTGGTTCTCTATGAGTTAACCTTTGAACCCTTCAGAGGTTCCCTTGATATCTTCTCTCCGGTTCGCACACGTCTCTCCATCTTCCCCGTCTTCATCCGTCCGCCATGAATCCAAGTTTCACACGCTCCACGTTTCTCCTTCCAGGATCCACCTGCGTCTGAGCGGCGATGTTGAAGTGGTTCAGCGCTCGTTTGTGAGAGAGGTGCGTTCAGGAAATCAGAAATCCTGAAATGCAAAATCCGCCTGCAGGCCACTGGAGGGGAAATAATGAAACACACCCACAGAGGGAGGAGGAAGAGAGAGAACAAGGACATGTTCATCTATCTGTCTATCTGTCTGTCTGTCAATCCTGCAAAAAGTAAATATTGTCTAGTTTTTCTTCTTTCTAGAGCAAATATCTTAGTACAGTTGAAATATAAGACAAAACTAACAAGATAGATAACCTTACTTTAAGTAAATAATTCCTTAATATTGATGAAAAAGTCTTAGTTCCACTGGTAGATTATTTCATGTGCAACAAGATATTTTTCCCATATTAAAAGTGAAATAATCTGCCAGTAAAATTAAAACTTTTTATTGATATTAAGGAATTATGTACTTAAAACAAGTTGCTGTATCTTGCTTAAAAGTTACTTGTAAGATAGTTTTGTCTACTAGAAAGTAGACTAAAAAAATACTTTGTAAGATTTTGTATTTCTAATTATGCACCTCTTCAGCAGAAATACAAAATCCTACTACGGTAAATATTTTAGTCCAGTTTCTAGTGCAAATATGTTATTATACTTGAAATATTAGACAAAACTAACTAACAAGTTATTTTTTTTAGCAAAATATAGTAGGTTGGTGAAAATATATTGATGAAAAATTACTTGTAAATTAAATTTATTACAAGAAATGTTTTCTTATATTAAAAGTCAAATAATTTGCCAGTAAAACCAGAACTTAAGGAATTATTGAGTTAAAACAAGCTCCTACATATTGCTGAAAAGTAATTTTTTTTCTTATTTTTAGTGTACTAAAACATTTGCAGTAGAAACTAAACAAAAATACTTGTTAAGATTTTCTATTTTTCTTTCTGTCTGCTGTATGGCTGGAAGGTAACAGCTGGCGGTACAGGATGCAGGGTCAGGCCCTTCCTTCACAGAGTCTTAGCCTTTCGGCGTTGTCTCAAAGTGTGTGTGTGTGTGTGTGTGTGTGCGTGTGTGTGGGTGTGTGTGTGTGTGTGTGTGTGTGTGCGTGTGTGTGTGTTCATTATGTGTGTGTGGAGATGTTTGTATAAGCTACAGAATCAATTGTAAAGAAAAGAAAGGCAGAAATATTCCCCATGTTGCCAAGTATGAAATGAGGGAATTCAAGTTGAGGTCAAACCAACGTCTCCTTGGCAGGAATCGGACATGAAGTGAATCAAACATCCAGCAGCAAAGTGAAGAGCTTTTAAAAGGTAAAACATTTAAAAAATCACGCTGCAGCCTTGCTTGCCTGAGGCGTGCGTGTTTGCGAAACCACGAGGGTTCATGCTGTTCTGGACTTTGTCCACAAGAGGGCAGTGTTGGAAGCGGTATTTTTTTCCGCTGGATATTAAGCGTCAGGCTTTGTTTTTGTTGGTTTTGGGGTTTTTTTATGGGGGGGAAACGAGGCTGTATCGGATCAGTGGAGCGCAGCTGAACTGCAGAGTTGCTGCTCCACATTCAGTGACTCAGCACTTTAATGAGACTGACCCTGTTTCAGTTCAACATTCATAAATATTTCCATCCCTACAGGTTTTTCTTGTGACGCCTTAAACAGCGGTGTTACACTGTTTTGTTTTGATCATAAAAGCTCTGAAAGGGCAGGTTGTGCCAGAATGTATTGATACAACCTGCTCACAAACTGTTAAAATATCAGTGAATTCTGAAATTAAATAATATTATTGAACATCTTTTTTTTTGCCATAAAAATGAAAGTGTTTGTGGTACTAACTTGGAAACATTTACGATATTTGTGCTTATTTATGACGGTAAATGCAATTGTTATTATTCGCTGTATAGATCATGGACTATAATTTGACATGAATTAAAGCTAAAATAGCTGCAGAAAGTTTTTGACAATTTTTGAGAAAAATCTGCAATAAACTCCAAATTATTAGCATAAAAAAGTTTGGGGATTTGTTGATTTTATGTGAATTTCCACGCTAATTCTCAAGAAACTGCAGGGACTGATTGATATAATTTGGCAGTAAACAGATAAAAACTGCATTGATAACATAATATTTAAGCACTTTTAGTGTTTAGTCTAGAATCTAGAGGGCCACATAAAAATCTTCGGCGGGCCGGTTTTGGCTCACGGGCCTTAAGTTTGACACATGTGGCTTAAAGCTTCAGTGTTGCGTTTTAATATCAAAGAAACAAAACCACAGCAAATAAATATTAAATTAGGATATTCAGTGATGATTTATTAAAGCTGCAGTATGTAACTTATTTTAAAAAAATGTTTTTGCTTTTTTATTAAAATTGTCACAATTTGAGACAGATAATTTGTGGGGAAAGAAATCAACGTCCTTCTCTCTGAGTTGTTGTCTGAAGAAATGCACCACAAACAACCAATCAGAGCCAATCTTCATACACTTTAAATAAGACAAACTAACTTTAAAGTAGCCCTACAGCAAGATATAGAGACTTGTTTTAAATATTTTATTAATATGTGATGAAAAGGTGCTTGTTCTATTGGCAGATTATTTAACTTATAAAATGGGGAAAATATCTTGTTATAAATTTAAAAACAAGTAGTTTTTCATCAATATTAAGAAATTATTTATTTAAAACAAGCCTGTACTCACCTTTACAGGAAACCCGTTGACCCGCTGTCATCTGTGGCTATGCTAACTAGCCTGAGCATTCACAACATGCTATGCTAGCAAAGCGCTAAGCCCCGCCCCTTGGCTCTGATTGGTTGTTTCTGGGAAAACGCATAGGAGTCTATTTTTTTCACAGATTATCCGTTTTATATCAAACTGTCACAAAATGGTGGCAGCTTCAACAAATATGTAAAAAATATATTTTTAAATAAAGATACACATTGCAGTTTTAAGGTAAATAAGCGCTTTCTAACCTCATATAAAAAAAGAAGACAGTTTTTTCTTCTGACTGACTGAAATAAAAGAAGATGAAACTTTCCTTGTTTTAAGTCAGTTAGAATAACCAAAATTATTTATATTTGCTAAATGCCATAATATTATAGCATATTTGAGCAACAAAGCAGTTTAAAGTGCCATAAAAACATAATATATTAACTAATTATGAAACAAACGATAAATACTACAACAAAATCATCAAACAAATATACATCAAATATATTGATCAATAGTCTAGTTACTAGGAATAAAGGGAACTATAGCAGGTGGATTTTAGCTTTAATTCAGAGGAACTCTGCATGAAAAAGGAAAAATATGTCAGATTTATATGTAAACTTCTGGTTTTAACTGAATATTTTTTGGTAGACAGCATTGACCATTTGAGAAAAGTCACTCAGGTTATAAAAAAGCATCATACTGCCACCACCATGTTTGACTGAATCATTTTCTTTTTCTTAAGTTATCCCTCAGCACCAGATCCAACATGACATCCCTTCGAAAACATTCCACTTTCTGCTCAAATATTAAAATATTTCCAAAGACATTGCTGATAACCAAGAGGTTTTTTGGAAAACCTGAGATGTTTTAGCACATAAACTCTCTTTTGTGCCCAAACACTTCATTGCTCAATGACATTTTTATCATAAAGTTACCTGGCAGAGCTCCTGGGTGGGAACGTTGTGGGTTTTTCTTTGACGGCTGTGGCGCCTACTAAGAGCCTGAACAACAGTTTTATTCAAGAACGCATCAGAGAGACGAATGTATTAACAATAGCTTGAACTCCCACGCGCACACCTTCAGCTTCAGGTGCAAGGATTAACTATTGAAAGCACAAACTCCACTTTCACCTGCAGACAAACAAGAAAGAAATCAGACCTTTCATTCACTGTTAAGAAAAAAACCACAAGAATGATGTTAAAATGTGCTTAAATGTCAGGTATGTACCCGGTAATCTTCCAATTTAAATAAATTATTCTAATTCTGTCAGGATCCTTTCAGAAATCTGTTAATGGCTTTCAAAAATGTCATTAAAGGCCAACGTGCAAAAGAACAAATGAAATACAGACGAAAAGAGCACAGCGAGAAATTATCCGCAAGATTAAAAGATTTAGACACATTCCTAAAATAAAGCAATTTTTTTCCCAGAAGTGATTTTTGTGAAAATAAATAAACAAATTAAAAATCAAATAAAACAAAAAAATTACCTTTTTTATTGACAAGATAATTCAGGCAAAAGAATAAGATTACAAAACAATTTTGTAATCTTATTAAGTGTACCCATTAATATCTCAAAGATGATTGGTCCAGGTACTGAGCCTGGTGGTACTCCATAATTTATTTAAAATAAAAGTACAGCTCTGAAACCCTTAATTCTGTGCTTACATAAAGAAAATAATTAATTTTACACATTTAAAGTGTGGCTTCTCTATCTAGATAGAAAGAGAAGTTAAAAAACAAACTTCAGATAGGCTTTCACAAGTACAAAAATTACTTTACAATCTCTGGAAATAAGTAATAATAGAAGTAATTACTGTTTTGAGTTAGAAAAATGACCTGCACATAGGTTTTTATGCCAAGTTGGACAAAAAATATATAATAAATTATATTCTGAGAAAATTTAGTATTTTCTTTCCAATGTTATAATAATAAAAATCAGAAATATATTAGTGCCCACAAAGTATCATCTGATCAACAAAGCTGCCAATTTAATAAAGCTCCTTTGTGCAGCAATTATTTGAAACAAGAGTTGAAGCATTTCTGAATGCAAAAGAGGCAAACACAAACATTACGTTCTCTTATTCTGACTTTATTTGTCCAGCATTAAAGTAGAAATACTAAGTAATACAGATGATTACCTCAGGTCATCCAAGCTGAAATTGTGCAACATGATATGCCAAACAGAAAGTAAATACAGCATTAGGCAGTAAAGGGTCAAATCTAAAGCAAGTTCTAAAGTGAAAGGTGTTTACATCCAGGCACATTTTCATTCCTGTGATTGGGACAAAACTGATTTACATGCCGCATCGCCCCACCAATAAGCAGGAAAGACATTTCACCCAGGGCCTGCCTTTCTCCTCCTTATGGTCTACATTTAATATTTTTCCTGATTAAAGAGGCAGTATTATGTATTTTAGTGCCATTTTGTAGCACAGTCAAGTTACTACGTTACCTTCAAAATGCTGTATGACTTCACAGAAATTAGATTTTGTAATTTAGCGCCTTGAAATTGGGCTTCTGTCTCTTTAAGAAGCTTCTGCTCTTTCTGAAACTTGGCTTTCAGAAAGTTATCACAATATGGCTCCTCTACAGACCCTTTAACAACGTTTTTACCAGCGTTGCACCGAGACGTAGCTCCACCAGATATGCATTTCCACCAGGTGTTTGCTAATTGCTGTTGGCTAGTCTGAAGGAGTTGAGTGGGGGTGGAGATGCAACTTGAGGGCGGGGCTACGTCCAACCAGTTGTTTTGAACAGCAGAATGGTTTCCATGGAGATTAGAGGATTTCTCAAACATGCATTAAAGAATCAAGGCAACAATCCAGGCATGTTTGTGATGAGGGAATGACATCATAACCTGATGTAAAGCTAAAAAAAGTTGATTTTACATAATACTGCCCCTTTTGCTAATCTTTCAACCTCTACGTGCTCAAACAGTGGTGATCTGGTCCACTACTCTGGTGCTGTCATTCATTTCAACACACTCCACTTCCTGTCTCTGGCCCTCTCTTCCTGGCCGATGGTTCCTGCTCTTGGAGGGAGGCAGGAAGGTGAGGAGGGTCGGCAGGAAGGCCAGCGTGTGCAGGGCCGAGCACCCGGCCGTCAGAGTGAGGCAGCGAAAGAGTGTGCGAGTGAGGTTGGAGCGCACAGCGCAGATGGGCACCAGGGCGGCGCTGTAGCACACAAGCGTCTGTAGGGAGGGAATGCCGTGTCGCTCTAACACCAAGCAAACCCAGCGAGTCCTACTTTCACCGCGGCCCGAGGCGAAGCCACAGAGGAGGGGACCGCTGCAGTCCGCCGAGTGACCCAAAGCCGTGATCAGGCACAGCACCGACACGCAGTCCATCTCCACGCCCCACAAAGTCATGAAGCCCAGAACCCCAAACTGGACAGAGAGAAGGGTGAGTCCAAGCCACAGGGAGACCAGCGGTTCCACGACAACCAGGGAGGACAGACCCAATAGGAAGAGCACCGCCAGGAGTGAGTGTCTGAGGGGGGAGCTGACCGCTGTTGCGTACCGGTCCAAGTACACAAAGGAGGGGTTGAATATCAGGAAGCGAACCCGAGAAGTGAGAGACAGACGGCGCAGAGTGTCCAGCAGCACCGACATCTCCTCGCGCTTGTTCTCCGTCGTCTTGGCAACCAAGAAGATGCGCGAGGCCGCCACGTCTGGCTCCTCCCCTTGTCCGCGCTCTGCGAAGATGATGTCGTCTGCGAAGTGGGCGAACTGCGGCTCGTGCAGGAAGGAGTGGCGCAGTGTGCGAGTGAAGTTCTCGCGAGGCTGGTTGGTGGACTGGTTGCGGTCGGACAGGTAGCTCAGGTACGCCTCCAGCCAGCTGATCCTCTGGAAGCCTTTGGCGTACTCCAGCAGGTCCCGCTGCACAGAGGCATTCCAGTAAGGGGCGCTTTCATAGATGTAGAATCCAATCACTGGCGAGTAGGAGCTGAAATACCGATGCTGCGCACGCGTGTACAACACTGTTGCTGTATCCGTGGCAACCAGTGCACTGGGATCAGAGCCCTGGGTCACCTGTTGGAAACAGAAATATATTTATTCAGTGACAATAAGAAGAATTTGCAATTAAAACTTCACTTTTTTGAGTTTGTCAGAATATCTGGAAGTTTATAACCTAATGTTTTAACCCCTCATTCCTATTGCCCCTAATTCGGGGGCAATAGCATTTGTTCCAAGAGACTCTAGGGATCAATGGGCGGTGAATATGATATGACACAAAGAGAACCAATTGATCTTGGTAATTTTTGTAAAGTAGGTTAGTTAAGAAATAAGATAGGGGAGTGTTGAGCTTCAAAGTCGCCAAAGGTTGCCCATATACCAATATAATCAACAATTACAGATCTACTGGATCTACAGCATTGACTAAGGATCAAGTACGCCTGTCGTTGATTGACCCTTGCAGCCTTTGGCAAAGAAAAGGCTACTTTGCCAAACCTTGTTTAGTCTGCTTTGCTCAAATTCTAACTTGTTTGCCTAGAAAGCCCAGCTCATTTGGGGAGTTATGAATGTGTGATCAAACTCTGATGCGGACAAAGTCCACAGGGGTCTGTATCCTGTATGTTTTAATTCAACACCCTGGTAGTGACTATCTCTTCAGCCTGACAATGTTCTACAGAAACCTAAAAGTGAGCCATCATTTCATTTCAGTGTGTTGAACCAAGCAAAGAACAAAGACATGCAGGATACCTGCCATTGAGCACTCACTTATGACACCCCTGACTTAATCGTTCACAGTTGCCACTACATCAATGACCTTTCCAGCGCAAGAACAAAATTTATTGGTGACGAAGAGAGGATTAGGACAAACAGAAAAACCTCAAACCATAGCACCACTGCTGAGGCTTGTAGCTAACAAAGCAACTGTTGAAAGAAGCCCACCAAATCTACATAATTATTACCAAAACCTAAGTTACTTTATAAGCCATTCTTAAAAATCTTGGTTTTCACCAAAAGGTGTTACGAAATGTGGATGTGAGTTGCAAAGTCCTTGTTCAGATCATGATGTGTTTGTGTCTCACCTGAAGAAAGCCCATCAATCCAAAGGAGATGTAAACCAGATACAATAAAACTACGAAGGGTTTGACGTAAGTGTTGGTGATCCAGTCTCCATAGCAATGCCGAACACATCCCAGCAAAAGATGGCAGTCCTGAGGGTGAGGATCTGCGGTTGTTGTTGAATGAGTGTGATGGGGCGAGTGTGTTTGTATGGAGTTAGCCATGTGTCCATGAACACCAGAACTGTTTGCTATGTGAGTTACGTTAGGATTTGGCATATGATTCTGACCAACTCCATGAAGCGGGTTGGTTGATTGCGTCTCATCTTGGTAACGGGTGTACATCAAACACCGGTACCAAGCCGGTTTCGAGTCCAGCCGGTCTGGCTTTGGTACTCGCCGACAGAAGCAGCCATGTCTATACCTCGTCTCCAAGTAGCCTGTAAACACCAGGCAGGAACTGTAAAAGGACAGCATGTAGATGTAGCTGATGGTGATGGCGAGGGCAGCGGTGCGGCAGAAGAGGCGGACGGCCTCCATGTTGGTGAGCGGCGAGGCAGCCAGACCCAACGTCATCAGGTGGATCATGGTGGAGCCGGAGAAACGCAGCATGACATCCTCAAAGACGCTTGCCACTCGCTCTTTTACGTGCTGATCCTCCCGCGTTCGCCTCCATGATGACAACATCTCAAAGGAGCCGAAGAGACCGTGGCCTGTTGAAGACGGCAACGGGAATTAAAATCTACCCCCAATTACACAAAAATACACAGACATAAAACAACCCAGCAAAGTACCAAGTAAAGAACACATTTCAAATTGTATACGCCAAAAAGACAGATTTGTTCCCATGTTTTGTGGCGACTATAAAAAAAAATTCTCAACTGGAAAGTCAATAACTGTTCACCAATAAGTGTTACCCTCAACTGCTCAAAAAGGTCAGTTAAAGCAACATTAACAGCCACTTTAAATAGATGGCATCAAAGCCAGGAAATTTCCATCAAACTGGCCCCTCTGGACATTTTGGTTTCACTCTAGTTTCATATTATTTGAGACCAATCATATCACCGCACCAGGAAGTTGAAAAACTGTCACACCGCGAGTCTGTTTGAAGCAGAGATGCATGAAATGACAGAAGTAACACACCGTGAAAAGCACCAACTTCCACCACCACTCTTGGTAAGTGAAGCTGCAGTGAAATCTATTAACACATTTAAACTCAAAATTCAAATGAAACCTGCTTTTTTTCCCCCCCATTTATAAATACAAATATTTAAAATTTAAATATTACAGTAATCCATTCATGCTCAGTCTCACGTGCAAGCATTCACATAAATATTTATACTGTATATGTGGAACAGATGGTTTTCATTGCCTTTTTTTACACTTTGGTTGCCATGGCGTCCATGAGTCACCAGTGACACACGGACCCCCTTCTTCCTGTGGCGAGTTCACCATGGCAAAACACTTAACACCTTAGCAGAGCCACATTGTACCGACACTTTAATGTGGTGGCAGGAGAGAAAGTGTGCGACAAAGATCTGCAGAGTGAGTGTCAAAATGACACAAGTGTTAAATCCATGTTTCCAAGAGAGACCCAGAGCGCAAGGAGAAGATGAGGACAGCACTTTGCACATAAGATGGTTTTTAGCTGCTTCAGGTGGGCAGAAAAACACAGCATTTTAACTCGTGTATATTTATAACAAAATATTAGTAGAAAATCCTTACTATATGAATGTCTGAGCAATAATACCATAATAACTGCCTCTATGACTTCCACATACAAAAAATATTTATAAAAGAAATTATATGGTTGCTTATAAGTGCTCATTTTCTAACTTTATGTAATTGTGTTGCAATGATAACACTAGCTTGTACATAAACCGCTAGCTGATGGTGAGGGCAGCGGTGCGGCAGAAGAGGCGGACGGCCTCCATGTTGGTGAGCGGCGAGGCAGCCAGACCCAACGTCATCAGGTGGATCATGGTGGAGCCATGTTGGTGGCTCAACATGACCACCAACATGGCCATGTTTTACAATTCTGTTTTACTCAGAATAGCTGAGTAAAACAGCAATTCTGTTTTACTCATTGTGTTTATTTTTTTCTTTCTCTAAACAACTACAAAATCACAAACAGTCCCACAAGTTTGGAAGCAATATATTTTGGGGGGCTTTTTTCAGGGTGTAGGGTGATGAAAGCTAGCATTAGTTTATGTTAAACAAGGAGCGAGAAGTGGTGATTTTATTATAGCAGACTTATTTTTATTCTTGCCTTTCTCCATATATTCCTCTTAGCAACTACTTAGACATAAACAATCCCACAAATTTGGAAGTAATTTTTTTTGTTTGTTTTTTATTTTCTGGGGGTGGAGTTCAAAACTAACTTCTGACTACTTTTAGCTGCTAGCTGTGAGAACGCTAGCATTAACTCATATTTAACAAGGAGAAATAAGTGCTCCTTATATTGTTGCCTCTTTTCTGTTTTCCTTTTGGAAACTACTAAATCCTAAACAATTCTACAAGTTTGGAAGCTATGTTTTTTGGGGGGTTTTCAGGGTGGAGGGTGATGAAAGCTAGCATTAAACTCATGTGAGAAAGCTAGCATTAGCTCATACAAAACAAGGAGCGATAAGTAGTGATTTTGTTATCGCAGCCTTATTATTATTACTTCTCTCTATATTCCTCTTAACATCTACTAAGTCCAAAAGAATTCCCCAAGTTTGGAAGTAATGTTTTTTGTCTGTTTTTTTCTGGGGAGACATTGAGGGTGGAGTTCAAAACTAACTTCTAAATACTTTTATCTGCTAGCTGTGAGAATGCTAGCATTAGCTCATACTTAAGTACATTGTATTATATTATTGCCTTTTTCTGTTTTCCTCTTAGCAACTACTAAAACATAAACAATCCTACAAGTTTTGAATAATTCAAAACTGTAATTTCTCTAAATACTTGTGTTTGCTAGATGTGTTGTAGTGCTAGCCTTAGCTCTGTCATGAGGAGCAACAATTAAAGGTCCTGAAAAAGATCTGTGGTTTTTTTTTGTCCTATTCTAATCAATTAAACCATAAAATAGCCCACAAGTTAAGATGTGTAATTTAAGCATAAAACATCCATTTTGCTAACTTAATCTAGCAGCAGTGCTAACATTTAGCATGTACAGCATGTAAACAGGTGATTGAGTTCTAGCTGTCTTACTTTGGAGAAATGAGAAGAACAGGAAGGAGCAGGAGAGAAGAGATAATTTTTTCCCGACTTACAATTGGACACGCTGGACTGAACAGCACCTTATTTTTAATAAGGAAACATCAGACAGGAAAATGTGATTGTGGGGAAAATGAGACAATAAACAAGTTATTTTACATTGATTCAGAAAAACAAGTTAATTAATTAAGAATCTTAGTAACATGAAAATGAAATTGGACATTGTTGATTTATTGCAGAAAGATTCAGGAAGTAGAGGATATCAGGCTATATCTAATTTATTCTTATTTTATTTTTTGTCATGTGGCCAAACATTGGTTGGTGGTGGTAATGCTTACCTAACATTTTTTGCCAACCACTAATAAAAATCAAGAAGAAGAAGCAGCTGTCTTATTTTTTTTATTTTTATCCTCCATGTTCGTTCCTAAGAAATAATGAATCAATGATTCACAGGCTGCTACTTTTCAATATCTTCCTTTAACAGCCCGTGTTGACATTTAGTTTGAACTTCTTGACCATTCCTAACCTGTTACTTGTAAGCAGGAACAAATAGATATTCAACTTTAGCCGTATTTTTCTCATTGAATTTAAAACATGTTAGTATTGTGCTTTTTGAAATAACTTTGGTTTTCGCTGCTGCTGCTTTGGAGAAGTCACTATAAAGTCAATATCTTTCAGACGCCATAAGGAGACCAGCAGTTTTCTAATCACTTCTCATTTGCATCATTTCCTCATCTTTCTTCTCACTTCATCACTAAATTAACTGCTAAGACGAACCTCGTCTCAGCTGCATTTGGATGGATTAATATTTTATGCAGGATTTTGGAGACACTTCCTGTCTCTTTATGCACTTTTCCTGTTCACTCTGCAATTATTTAAAGCTTCACTGACACCTAATCAGATTTCTTTTGTATTCTGCTCAGCTGCCCTCTTTGTCACCTTGTAGAAACAATTAAAGTTCATTTAAGACCTTATCAGAATCACAGTGATTTACTAAGTTTCTGCACACAAACAGACATAAACATAAAGTAAATAAATCAATTTTCAATCAGATTTTTTTGCCAAAGAGTTAAGAATATATAAACATGTTTTCAGAGGCTCTATAAATGTGTATTTATTTGACATTTTAAATTGACATTTGTGACTGTACACAAAATAGACCAGCAAATCTACATGTCAAAAACCATCAGCTGTCAGAGAAAGGGAAAGATAAACCTATAAACAATGTTTAATTTTTATGTTGTTTACTAAAACGAGAGACAAACCTACATTTAAAAAATGGGAGATTCTGTAATGAAGGTTCATGTAAATTAATGCATCAGAAAAAGGATCAGCAGTTACATCCTGTATTTTACCAGTGTGCACACAGTGCTTCATGTTCATCCACTCATGTTTAATTTTCCTTCATTTGAGGTTTGACTGACACTCTGTTCATTATATCTGTCAATACCCGATGTGAGTCAGCCGTGTTTGACGGTAAACAAGCTGCAGCTCAGCATGCAGACGACTGGATCTGTTAGCGCAGAAGCAAATATGGAGTTTACTCCGCAGGGAACCACCGAATTACCAAAAAGTCTAATTTTAAACAATAAAAGAGGAAGTGGCAGCAAATGAAGCACAGAAAAACCTTTCTAAACATTCATGTATGGTGCATGAATATATTTATTATTCAAATAAAACCTTTTGATTTCGCTCCAAATCCGTATTAAACAGCTGCAACACCAGAAGTCTGTTTTCTTACCTTTGCTTTAGTTCTGAATTTGCCTCAAGTAAGAAAATGTGTCATTTGTTTCGTCCTCCACCCCCTCAGTGAGTTCCTGTCCTACAGCCTGTCAATCATTTTGACGATCTGTCTACTTTGAGACGGCGTTCAGCCACAGGACTCTGCAAAATAAATCCCACGAGTTCCAGACGAGGAGCACAGCCGCAGCATTAATGTGCTTTGTAAGAGTATGAATACTCCTTTAACACAAACACTGATGTATTTCAATGGGGTTTTATATGATAAACTGATGCAAAAAGAGTCGGTACCTGTAAATTAAAGGCAGATACATCAAAGACAATATATATCGCGATCAGCATCAATAGATGATACAGCTTAAATTATTTTTTGTCTATTTTCTGGTGCAAATATCTCAGTACACTTCAAATAAGACAAAACTAATTTACAACTAGTGACTTTTTAGCAACATATACTTGAGTTTTACATTATGACATGATGTAAAGCTCAAAAAGGTAAATTTTACACAATAATGCTCCTTCAATCTGCTGCTGCAGTAACTGACAGGAGGGAAGAGTACTGCAGTAGCAGTACGGTAAATGTTTTACCAAATACATTTTTTACTCTTACTTGAATACTTTCGTGAACGGCTACTTTTTACTCTTGAGTAAAAATATGTTAAAGTTGTGCTATTATTACTTGAGTACAATGTTTGGGAACATTTTGGAAACTCTACCACCTCTGATCTCCGTTGTATCAACCGATAAACTTACCTAGCATGACGAAAGGGATTCCCAGGTAAGTGGAGTTGTATGTAGCTCCGGTCAGGTTCAGGATCCCAGCAGCAGTGAGTCCTGACAGAGCCACAGACAGCAGAGCCAGCATACCCAGCCAGGGTTTGGACCTCACACAGTCCCTCATGGAGCAGCAGAGGATGGCCAGCACCCCGCACACTCCCAAACTCGCCAGCAGGGGGCGACGTGCCAGCACGGAGGAGAACTGGAAGTCAGTCCGCAGCGAGGAAGACGTGGAGGGATAAAGCCCCAGCTTTGGATGCGACGCTCCGAAGAGCTTCAGCTCGGCACAGAAGGCTTTCTCCCACTGACCCGCCACCCGGTCCATCAGCCCGCTTCGGGATTGGAGGTAGTAGGTGAGCTGCACCGCTTTTGCAGAACGGACGCCTTCCCCTTTGGCTCCCGTCCCTTGAGGTCGCACCGCCCCGCCGTGTCCCCAGCCCTGCACGCCGCCCAGCTGGTGCCCGATGTACGCTTGCCTCCCGTCCGCCAGCTGTGTGATGGGGTAGTGCAGAACCGGGACGCTTCGGTTGGAAGTCCGGGCTGACTGGATCTCCTCCATGGCCCGGATTATGTCGTCCACGATGCAGACGTTCTTGTCGTCGGGGACACAGAGGTAGGAGAAGGAGTAGTTGAAGCCGCTGGAGCCCACCGTCGTAGCCGGGACGGTCACCTGCATCTGGTAGATCCGCCTGTGGAGCTGGGACAGAAACAGAGTTACTGTTTTCATTCCAACAGGAAGGAAAACTTTCAGCTGTTACATATTTTATCGGAAACTTTGCGTTTCGGAGATGTACGGCGGAGCGTGCCGACACCTCACTAAACCAAGCTTATTACAGTTAGCTAGTTAGCTAAAGCTAACGAACGAAATCTGAAACTAAAAAAAATATACATTAACTAAAAAATTAAAAAAAATTAATTAACGGGGGAAAGCTATAACTAACTGGAACGGTATTGCGTGTTTATGAAACTAAAATATAATAGAATTACGGATGTAACATCCCTTTCCTCCCTTATAAGAAGTTTACGTCAGCAGTCGGGAAATTACGTCATTCCATACGCCTCCTGGCCACTTGTATACGCTAGTCCGCAAAATGGCGTCGGCAAAAGTCGGGAGAAAACGCCAGTCAGCTGGTTTTTTCAACGATTGAATAAATGTTTTGAAAACCGCATCTTCTGTTGCGTATTCATTAAAAAAAATCATTGTATAGATAATCACAATACAATACATTTTATTTTCAATTTTTTCAATTTTATTTTCAATGCAAAGTTAACACTTTTAGTGGACTTTTAATGCAAGTTTTAACAAAATTTTGCATTAAAAGTGTAATTATTTGCTGAATAATGCAAAGTTGACACTTTTAATGCAACTTTGCACTATAGGTGTCATTATTTACCAAATAATGCTCAACAGTCATAAACATTCATGATGGTGTCATGTGAGGCTTATGCACATCCCTTCAAATAAAGTGTTACCTACCAGGGTATGAAAAACTCAAACTGCTACTATAACTAATAAAAATTAAACTGTTTTTATCTAATGAAAACTAACTGAATTGGACAAACAAAATAAAACTAAACTATAATGAAAAACCTCAAACTATTCTATTATCTGGCAAGACAACAGTGCCAGCATCCACAGTGCCGGTTGCTAGGCAACAGCCTTGATGCCAGTCATTGGCACAGTGAGCCAACTACCACCTCAGAGTGCTGCATCAACCTTTAAGAGGATTTCTGTACCAAGACTTCAGTTCTATATCGTTTTTTTCGTTTTTCTTGGCCTGAAATGAGGAAAGGATTCTGTAAAGTTCTGGAGCAAAACGTCACCAAAGATCGATGGCGTTTAATTCACAAAGCAGCAAGCTCAGTGCATTTTGCCCTAGATGTGAACAGGATTCAGGCTCTTGAAGGATGCTGCCTTAAATAACTCCAAGACACTGCAGGTATTTCATCAAAGAAGACTGTAAGCAGGCACCGAGCTCAATTTTCAGATCTGTGTTTTGTGTGAAAATATCACAAGTTTTAGGATTTGTCATTAGCTAAGATATAGAAAAGTAGTTAGACTTTTCGATTACAGATACCTATTAATGAGGCAACAATTAGTAGCAGCAAAATCTCACACTAAAAAATTGGAAAATCTATTTCAGTGTATTTATTCAGAAAGGAAGAAAACAAACTTCTGAAGGGAAATGTTTTTTTGTTTTTGGTTTCTACAAAAAATTACCAAGCCACAACAGAGAGATTATTCACTATAGACATAATAAACCTTCTTCCATGTCCAATTCCTTTTTAAAGTCACAGAAAACCTTTTGCGTATATTGGGGAAGTGCATTAATAAATAGCTAGGTAAATGCAAGGTAGCATAGTAAACCATTAGCTTCCTCCGTAAGGTTTTACTGACTCAAAATAAACAGGAATGTTTTCTGGTTTTATTAGTGTCAGAGGAAGCAGTAACTTGTCTGAATGAGTCACAGCCAGTTACGTTCCCGGGCGCTGCATGCAACAAGTTCAGCTCCCTTCTCTAAGGAACATTAAAAGGCTTGCAGGGAGACGTTATAACACACACACACACACACACACGGTGGCCGACTGCAGGCACAGAGGAGAACAATTACAGAATCTCAGGCCTTGCAGACATCAGATTATGTAACACTGGATTTATCTCTTTATGCACCACTCTGTTTGCTTCTTGCAGCCTGTGAGATGGAAATGATGTACAGCCCTGAAACAGAGTATTTCCACTGTATTGTGGGAATCCCCTGCGGACCAACAGTGTGTTCCTGCAACATGTACATGAAACGGGTCACATTGATGTTTTTCATGGGGGAAAAGAACATCAGCAAGATGCAGCCCTTCACAAAAGATCTCGTTTTCTTTCAGATTATTAGTCGGCAAATCATTTCTTCCATCATAGCTACAGTCAATATTGCACAAGCAAACACTCTTCCATAACAAACTGCTGGTGTAATGAATGCTATTGAGGAAGGAGTGAATAAATATGAAGGTTGAGGCTCTTTTGGGGAATCTCATGATTGGTGCCAAGGAAGATGATGAGAATTTAATCTGTAATCACTTGGGGTCCAAATATAAGTTGACATAGATTCATCTCTTTTAGCCACTTTTCAAATTGGGAAACACAGGAAAACATGCCATTGCCAACAATAAAAAAACCTCTAAAGCAAATTTGGAAAACTGGAGCTTGAGTTCACCAAATTGAATGCAAATCCAACCTGGTTGTTTGGGTTTAACACCATGGAAAAAAAAGTTTTGTTTTATAAACTTTTCCATTTTCTAAACCCTTCTGACCCCAAAACTGAGTCAGATCAAATTAATGTTCAGCATTTCAGCAGCAAACATTAAAGGTTGATTATGATTTTGATTATGTAGGTTCAAAAGGTTGAACCTACATAATCAACCTTAAGTCCCCTCTATTAAGGGGACAATATTTCAACCCAGATGACTGTAGAAAATAATAGTAAATTATTGTTATCAAGGCATATCAGCCAAGCTAATCTCCCAGCAGTCACTGGGCAAGAGGCCGGGAAAACGGGGACAGTCCATCATAAAGATGTACAGGACAAACAATTATGAACACGATTTAGTCTACAGAAACTAATTAGTACCAGTTATGTTTTGGAAATGCAAACAGAGAACATGTAAACTACATGCAGAAAGACACTGGATGGGATTTTAACCCAGCACCTTCATGTTGCAAAGGCAAGAAATTGCAGAGAAATTTGACTCTGGGGAACATAACTGTCACAGTAAGGATAAAATCAATTAATCACATTTGCAAGATTTATTGTCTCCTCTTTTCTATCTCTTTCTACCAAAAACTGAATGACAAAAGTCTTCAGTCTGGTGTTTTGGTCTCAACTAGCCCATTTTTTGAAGGACAATTCTGTTTACAGAGACTTCTTAATTGATTTTATTTCTTATTTCTGTTGCATTGTTTATTTATTTTGGATGTTAAAAGCGTCTTCCAATTCCAGTGATAAATGTTGATTATAATTTAAAGTATACTGATCTTTGAGAATCTTTTTTTTTTTTTTTGCGTTATTATACCATTACCATGATATTAATTGAAAATAATCTCAAAACGTTATCGTTTATCGCAATTTCATGGGACAATTTATCGTCCGGCAAAATTTGTTATCGTCAAAATTTGACCATTAAATAATGCAATTTACCTCTAATTACAAAAGTTGATGCCTTGATTAAATTTCTCTTTAAGTTTAGTTTTCATCGGGACCAAAGTGTGTGCTCACCTGTAGAATGGTCTCCAGGTGAACCGGGTCCATCACGCTGCCCCTTCGGGCTGTGATGATCACGCGCCCGTAGCGTCCAGGTGTCTGCAGGTCGGAGTAGAGCGCGTGCTTGGATCGGTTCACGGGGAACAGGCTCTCCACCAGGTTGCCCTCGATCTTGGCCAGGCTGTGCTTGGGCGCCAGCAGGCTCTCCACGTCCCCCTCCACGCGGTAGCGGCTGAAGCTGGCCCCCAGCAGGATGGCCAGCAGAACGGGCGCCGAGGCGAAGAACACCGCGTGACCGGCCACGAACCGGCCCAGCGCGTGGAATGACGTCCTCAGTCCCGCGTGCAACACCTGGCGCAGCATCCTACAGGCGCGCGGCCGTGGCTCGAGCCTCTCCCACCGACCGGAAAGCCCCGGAGCGCCGCCGAGCATCAGGGGCAGCCGGACGCATCGGTGGGGAAGAGGAGGAGGCGCCGGGCGTGGGGAGAAATCTTCCCCCGGAGCAGGAGGTCAGCAGCCGGGGGAGAATCCCAATCTGCTGCGATCCCCGCGGCGCCGCTGCTCGCTCTTTTCGCGGAGTTTTCTCATCCGCTGCGGTTACGAAGCAAAACTGATGCCTTCTGCAGGTTTCGTGCGCAACAGAAAAAATCTCAGCAACTCCTCATGATCCGAGAAAACTCACCAAACAATCACTTTGCACGCAGTTGCGGGGACCAGCCTTGCAGACAAGACGCTCCAGCTCCGCCCTGCAACATCAGGTCACCACGCAGCCTGAAGGGTGGTCCAGCTGGGCGAATGTGCGGGTCGGTGAGTGATGCGGTGCACGCAGTGAAAAGGACGCCGGCTGCATGCAACCCAGATCAGCCCGATCTGGATTCCCTCTGCAGCGCGTGTTCCTCCTCGTGCCTTTTATTTCCCCTTCATCGTGGCATCTCCAGCCCACCCACCCAGCCAGACACCGCTAATTAACGCCCTTTAAACCAGACATCCGATCTTGATTGGGCTCCTTTCTGCTCCGCCTCCTGCTTTTCACTCTCTCTGATGCGGAGACACCAATAAAACTGTTGTGTCGGATTTCTTAGCAGATCAGGAGAAATCTAACGATTCAGATCAAACATGGTGTTGGAAAAAAACGGATTTATTTCCTAACCTGGCACAACTTTCTATATTGTGTTGTCTGTTGCTACGGAAACCATACAAATTACAGTCTTTTTTTCTTTACAACATGTCGTTTCTATGGAAACGGTGATGCCACCCATCCCCCCTCCTAAACTAAAATCAAAACACACACACACACACCTGCTGACTCCCAATCTGCTTATACTGTGGAGGTGTTTAATAAAAAGAGAAGAAGAAGAAGAGATGTGGAGTTCACACTGTTCTCTGATCGATTACCTGTGGAACTCATTGGACACTGATGTATCATTATACACAAAATCCTGGTGAAGAAAGTCGATTTGTAGGAAAAAAATACCCAAAGTCCAGGCTTTCCTCTCCTATCAAGGCCCAAATGAATCAAAAATAATTTATTAATTGTCTAATCTTATTTTAAACAGTCATGAGCTTATAAAACTCAATTTATTTTCAATTTACCAAAGTGGGTAATTCGAAGTTAGAGCGCCTCTTGTGGTGGCTGCGTGACGTTGCGTTTATATCGACATGTTCCCGCTAGCTCAGATTGTAACAATATGATTACGATACCATCAGGTGTCTCTGAATCAATCCAATCACTGAACAGATGCTAACAGATAAATAAATGCATGGATGTTCCAAAACCTTCTCCATCTGAACAGAAACAAAACCGAGGTGATTATCTTTGGACCTAAAGAGAAACAATCTAGAGGCAACTTCAGTTATTACAGCTGGAAAGTCGAGATCAGGTCTGAAATCTGGCCTGAACCTTCAGAGACACATAAAGACGGTTACAAAGTTGGCCTTCTATCACCTGAAGACAAAATGTCCCAGCAAGATCTAGAGAAACTCATGCATTTGTTTATCTTTATTGGCATTAAAAAAAAATAGTTGAGTTTCCATGGACTATATAATTGGTCGATTTTACATTTTGAATGTAAATTCACTTAATGGAAAAATGCCAATTTTGAAAAACCTCGTTTTGGCGCTAGAATGAGGTGTGTTTTTTCTTTAGGCCATACCAAAATTGGTTTATTTTACAGAAACTGCAATGGAAACACTTTTTTCTGCATCACATGAGTCACATGACCAACAACTGAATGTTGCCACTGGCAGAAACCACAAAGTAGACCATAACAGGAAGTAATTGGAGGATTATGACTTGTCACATGAATAAACTTATTCACTTATTTTAATTGTAATTCTTATATAATGGAAACATCATAGTTGCAAAATTGCCTTTGTTTCTGACATTAGTGGAATATTGACAAAGTTTTGCTCACTTTTGTAATGTAGCTCAGAGATTATACTTCAAAATTCTTCTGTTACTTTATAAATCACTGAACAGTTTAGCAATAAAATACATTAAAGATCTGCTGTTGTTCTATTAACCACTCAGATCTTCTGGTTCACCTGAACTAGAATCGGAACCAGAACCAAACATAGAGAAGCAGCATTTAGTTTTAACGCTCCTCTAATTTGGAGGAAACTTCCAAGAAAACTGCAGAACTGCTGAAACACAGAGATCCTTTAAATCAAGGCTTCTTAGAGCTTTCTTTAACTAACAATAACTGCAATATAGATTAATTTCTTGTCTTTATTCTTACACTAATACAATGGGTTTTTTGCTTTTTGTTTAATTGTATGTTTCTACCATGTGAAACACTTTGAACTGCCTTGTTGCTGAAATGACAAAACTTTTACACAAGAACATCACCTCAGAAATATCCATTTTCTTTAATAATGAGCCACAGCTAAAAACAGACAGGGACAACATGAAGCAACAATAATTATCTCCAAAAACTTGAGTAAAAACATAAGAGTACAATATGAACATGTCCTAATGTGTTATTCAATTAAGTCTCAATTAGCCCTTTAATCCCCATAACCAGTCCGTGGAGGACGGAGCGGTGAAGGAATGACTGATTTATGCCTCCCGGGGGAGGAAGGAAGAGCAGGATCTGAAAATGAAAGGCAGTGGAAATATAAGTGGCTCGGGGGCAATCTGTGATAACAACGGTTCTAATTAGTGTCGCTAAATGATTCATAGAAATCAGAGCAAGAGCAAGACGGAGGAAAGAGTCTTCAGAAATAACACTTTTACCTCCACCTAAGGTCAAAGTAGGAGGGAATCCTCTTTGGGTTGGACACATAAACGGACAGATAGGTTGCAAAGAATCTGTCATTTTTTGGGCATCCATGAACATTATGACCTCTTTTCTGTCCATTACCAACGAGCGCTACATGGGTAAAAACAAAGATCACGATGTTTCTCTCCGACTTCCCCAAACCCTCGTCCTCTTCCTCCCATCCCCCCATCCATCTGTTTTGGCACAGGTCATCCATTAATAAAGAGTCTGTACTTTCATTTTCTATTTCCCTCCTTCTGTATTATTTATCCACCCATCCATCACCAGCGATGGTGGGCAGCCGTGGCTCGGATGTCGTTGTTCCACCTTCCCCTTGTAAATGAGAACAATTTTACTGAGAGATGAAAACCTCGACTCAGCCATAAAAGTGAAATATGACCCACGTTACTTTTTGACGGATTATGTTTAAGAGTTTCAAACTGCCAAAGTAACAGGTTTTTTTTATGCTTATTCGTAAAATCTGGGAACGGTTGCTGACTCAATTCATAATATTGAGAATAGATGGACTCTCTAAATGTCAGATTATTTTTAATAAAAATGCATCTTGCTGTTCACCAAAACATCCACTAGATCAGGGTGTCAAACTCATTTTTGTTTTGGGCCAAACCAATATCATAAAAGCTCTTAAAGGGCCGTTTGTGCCAGAATGTACTGATAAAACCTATTCACAAACTGTTAAAATATCAATGAATCATTAAAATTAAATAATATTATTGAACATCTTTTCAGTCCCTACAAGATTTTGTGACACTTCTTGTACTTTTTGCAATAAAACTCAAAGTGTTTGTGGTATTAATTTAGAAATATTTGCGCTTATTTATGACAGTAAATGCGACTTTTTATTACTTGCTGTATAGATTATGAACTATAATCCGACATCAATTAAGGCTGAAGCAGCTTTTTTTTTGACAACTTTTGAGAAAAATCTGCAATAAACTCCCAATTATAAGCGCAAAAAGTTTGGGGATTTGTTGACTTTTGTGAATTTCCATGATAATTCTCAAGAAACTGGAGGGACTGATTGATATTATTTGGCAGTAAACAGATAAAAACTGCATTGATTTGATTGACAACATAATATTTAAGCACACTTAGTGTTTAGTCTAGAATCTAGGGGCCATATAAAAAGCTGCGGCGGGCCGGATTTGGTCCACGGGCCTTAAGTTTGACATGTGCACTACATAAATGAAAACTGTCAAAGTGTACACTGCAAAAACTAACTCTTACCACTAGTTTCTACTGTAACTTTCTTAACACACTTAAATTAAGACAAAACTAACGTAAAAGTAACTTTTCTGCAAGAAATAGTAGCTTATTTTAAGTCAAGGATTCCTTAATATTGATGAGAAACTACTAGCTCCATTGGTAGAATATTTTACAAAAAACATGGGAAAATGTATTTTTATAAGTGAAATAATATGGCAGTGGAAGTTGTAGTTTTACACACTATAGGAATTATTGACTTAAAATAAGCTCCTATCCTTATAAAATGTTACTTGTTACCAGAGGTGGGCAGAGTACCCAAAATTTGTACGTAAGTAAAAGTAAAATAGTATTTGGTAAAAAGTCTACTCAAGTACGGCGTAACCTACCAAATTATCAGTCATTTAACATTACATTTAACATTAACATTTAAAAATTACATCAAAATGTAAAGTTAAGAGGAATTCTAAGGTAAGAAATTCTGGTATTCTAAGAAAAAAAATGTCAATAATTCAAGTAAGAAACAAAAAATAAAATCAGGCAAAAGAAAAATGTTTCTAGATCAGTTTATTTCAATAAAAATTAAGAAACTTTGAGCAAAAACTGCAAACTGTCTGTGTCTGGTGAAGTTTTGGTTAAAACATGTTTGCTTTTCATTCAGTGGGTAGAAAATCCATAAAATTTGATTAAAGTAAGAATAAGTAAGTTTATAATGAAGTTACTCAAGTAAAAGTAAAAAGTATAACGCAGTAAAAATACTTAAAGGACATTAAAAAAAGACTTATGAGTTAGTTTTGTCTTATCTTACGCTCACTCAGATATTTGCACTAAAAGCTATACAAAAAATAGGCTACTTGGTAAGATTTTGTGTTCTTGTAGTGGATTAACAGCAGAATAGCAATACAATATAAATGCATTATTTGTGATTTTATGATTAGAGTGCCTAATCTTCCAATAAATTGAAAAACATGGAGGCAGAAAAATGTTGTGACATGTTTTCCAATTTTTTTTAAATGTCAGGGATCTCCTCTGATCATTTCCGCCTATCCAGTTAGAGAATCTTCTTAGAGCTCAGCAGCGTTCGTTTCTACGTCCCAAATGTCATTTATGCATTAGCCAGAAAGGCCAGGCGGACTGCAGCGAGTGGGAGTGATGGTGAGGGGAAGCAAAATACTGTAAAGTCATCTTCAAAGCCTCTCAGAGACGGAAAGATTTGATTACCGTAACGGACCAGAAACAGAGAAGACGGATGCAGATTTGAAAAGAGCATCTCCCTGCTCGGCTCTCCCGGAAAAGGAAGTGGAAGGAGATAAAACCCGAAGGGGCCGATGAGAAATGCACTGAGGCCTGATGACGACAGCAGGGCCGGAGGGAAACCTTCACAGCAGAGAGGTCAGAGAGCCACATCTGAGGAAAGCCTCTGAAAGCACCATTAAAACGCTTCAGGGAATGTAAATATTTTAAAAACTAAAACAATAATATTCATTTTAAATATGGATGAACATAAAAATGGACTGCTCTGCTTTTAAAACACAATTAATTCCCAAACTCGGGCATTATTTAGAGCCCGTCTTTCACCCTCAGCGCTGCGGGTTTTTAATGAGGAAATGACTCAAATGGCAACGCAGCTCTTCGCTTACTGAAGCCGTCAGTTTTACAGCAGCCACTAAAGTGGATTTATCGCAATCTGGTGACGTGCTTTAGCAAAGTAACGACTGGGGTCCCGTTTAATGATTCTGCAGGCAGAATCAAGCTTAATAAAAGCCAGAATATGCGTTTCATTGTGATATTCAGAAAGTCTCTTCGGGAAACGACAGCAACTAAAAAGATGTGATCAAATCTACAGAGTTGTTTTCTCAACTCCAGTCTGGAAAATTCTTTAATATTTTGTTTCTCTTACGATCTTTATTTAAATGTCATAATGTTTCTG
Source organism: Xiphophorus maculatus (assembly GCF_002775205.1). Lineage (NCBI taxonomy): Eukaryota > Metazoa > Chordata > Actinopteri > Cyprinodontiformes > Poeciliidae > Xiphophorus > Xiphophorus maculatus. Next base: position 4,304,476 of record NC_036463.1, read on the forward strand.
ATTCGCTTTTTTCTCCTTTAATTTTTTTGTCTCTTTGTCTCCACATCATGGTGAGCGCTGGACGATTAACAAAATGACAAAACGAGCCCAGTAGTTTTGGATTACCATGCATTTAAAACACTGACATTCCCTGTATTATTTGTGGTTTTTTCAGATTTTCCTGAGGATCAAGACTAAGAAATATTTGCATAAAATGTCTGGATTTTTTTTTTTTTTAATTCACTGAAACCCGTAGTTGCAGATTTTTCTGTAAAATGTGACTAAATTATTCACAGAAAATGAATAAATTAATTTGTCTTTGGAACATGAATCCAAATAATTCGCCAAAAATTTGCAGAAAATTCATGTTTTTTTCTGTGGCACATTTCTCCACATTATTCACAGACAATTAATCTATTCATGTATTTTTCTGTGAAACGTGACTAAATTATTTGCAGAAAATTTGAGTCGTTTTTGTATGTAACATAACTCCAAAATATGGAAAATTAACCTAATTATAGATTATTCTGGGAAATAGACTAAAATATACACAAAAAATCTGCATATTTCCATTTTTACATGGAATGTGACCTGGGAAGCTGAAACGCCTAGCAGTAATATTACCTGACAGGCTATTGGCTGGCATTCTTCAAAACAGCCAATCCAGGAGCGCCATTTATTTTCCGAGGTTCTGATTGGCTGAACTCCCACTAAGGCAGACCATGGATGTTAGATGTATTATGGTAGCAATAAGAAGCTCCCTTGTGGATATTAGTGCATATTGAGGTATACTTAGTGATTTAACTATTAAAATAATTTTTGTGGAGTTTAGCTATTTACAGGTTTTAGGCTTTTTTGGTCTCTAACCTGAATCCAGAAACCAGAAACTTTATATTGAAGTTTCTGGTTGTCATGTGATTAAAATAGTTTTTGTGGGGATCAGATTATCCCTTAGATTTACCCCATTATGTGTTATTTATAGATTGTTATCATTAACTTGTAATTTTAAAATCTAAAAAACAAGATAATAGATATAAAAACTTGTGTTATATGGGAGCTCAGTAGATAGAGAAATGTGAGCAGCAGTTCCATCTGTCCTAATCAGCAATCAATACTGCCAGTGTTGAAAAATGGCCGCCATGGTTATCCATATCATCTCCACCTCCGACAATCCGTTAATCAGCCGAACTCCCCATTGAGACGACAACAAACCGGCGGCTGGACCGTTTCTCTTAATTGGGTCTGAACATATGAGCCGGCCGCAGATGCAGGCCATTACTGTAACTCCCCCCGCTGGGTACTGTGGGCAAAACTGAGACCCACAAACACTGGGCATCCAGTCGAAAACCGGGTTGTCATGGGAACCGCTAGTATATGAATGAAGTGGCATAATAGCTAATCCAGAGGGTGGACAAAAAAAAATAATAAATCAATCCATAAACAAGCTTTTGTTGGCCATCCATCAGCTTTGTCTGCACTCTGTCATTTTCATCCCAGACTAAATTTTAATAGAAGACGAACATCATGGTGTCCCGCGGTTTTATTTTAACCAGAAACAAGAAAAAGGAGGAAATAAAAAAGGAACATGAACACGATACATAAACTTACATTGTAGAAACATTTTCACAGTAAGTTTCAGAAACATAACAAGACCCAGCAGATGATCACCATGGTGATAAATATATTAGAGCTTTCCATAATAAAACTGATTACACTGTACAATAAAACCTTGAATGTTTTGGTTTCCTTTCAGAACAACAAAGTAAAATAAAAAATTAAATAGTTTCTGTTTAAAATATATAATTGTACCAATTAAAATGGTTTGTAACGGATATAAAATGATGTGTTTTGGGGTTTTCAATTGAAGATGTTCAAACAAGGGTTTATTATGGCCACTGTAAATAAAAAAAGGAGTAAAGATAAAATTTTACACCAAAGTCATTTTTGGCCCTGCACAGTAAAACAAAACTTGTTTCTGATTTTTTAACAGTGTTAAGTTTTAAAAATATTCCAGCAAGTCTTTTATTGTTTCAGTGTTTAGTATTCACATAAAGAAAGAGAAAATATTTAGGCTCAAACATGAACTGATTTTGGTTTACAGTGTTTCTGATCTTATAAGATAAGCCTCTTCCTCCAGTTGTGACTGGAATGTGTATTTAATTAATATAAAAGTTAAAGACATTGAATATCTACACTAATATATAGAGTAGTTGATCAATATTGATAAATTTAAAGTATAATCCCTAAATGGTGGTCGCTTACAGAAAAATTCATTTAGGATTTTAGAAATAAAACACAGAACAAAAGATATTCCTACCTGTTTAAAAATGGCTGCACTATTGAAATGTTTCCATTTTTATACAAAAGCTACAACGTGCAATTACGGCTACACTAAGAAAAAAATGTAATAACGAGAATAAGATCATAATATTACGAGAATAAATTTTTTTCACAGAATACTACAACTTTACTGTCGTATTATTTCAACTTTATTCTCGTGATAATATTATCTTATTCTCGTATTACTTGGATTTTACTCGGCAATATTCTGGTACAATTTTATACTTGTATTCTTATAACTTTATTCTCATAATTTAATTTAGTTTTTCTTAGTGTGGCTCGTAAAAAGACACGTTCAGCTTCTTCACTCAAACAAACAACTCACTTTTTCGTTGTTCCCTCTTTGTGTAAAACATTTACACACTGTCGGATATTACCACCGTTTTCCAGCTGACAGCTCTGTCCTGGTCCAGGGCTTGAGAATGAGGTCAAAGGTCACCACACGCGGCAGGACTGCGCTCCTCGGTTCATTGTCGATGACTGGGGACAGCTGAATGCCTTCCAAAATTCTTGGTAGTTGCTCATTGCGCCGATGACTCTGGACGATGACAGAAATGTAAAAATGAAATTTACAGTATTTACAGCGACTTTAGTCACCTTATAACATTCATAGTGACTTTTTAGCATTCATTGTGACTTTTTAGCATTTATAGCGACTTTATAGCATTTATAGATTCTTTATAGCATTTATAGATTCTTTATAGCATTTATAGCGACTTTATAGCATTTATAGATTCTTTATAGCATTTATAGTGACTTTATAGCATTCATAGTGACTTTATAGCAACTTTATTGTGACATTATAGCATTCATAATAAATTTATAGAATTCATAGTGACTATAGTAACTTTATAGCATTTGTTGTGACTTTATAGCATTCATTGTGACTGTATAGTAACTTTATAGTATTCGTAGTTACTTTATAGAACTTGTAGTGAATTTTTAGCATTCATAGCAACTTTATAGCGACATTATTGTGACTTTATAGCATACACAGTGACTTTATAGTAACTTTATAGCATTCATAGTTTCTTTATAGCATTGATAGTGACTTTCTAGCATTCAGGGCTTTATAGCATTCATAGCAACTTTATAGCAACTATAGTGACTTCATAGCATTCACAGTGACTTTATAGTAACTTTATAGCATTTATAGTGAATTTATAGCATTCATAGTGACTTTGTTGCGTTCATAGTTACTTAGTAGCATTCATAGCGACTTTATAGTATTCATAGTGACTTTATAGTATTCATAGCGACTTTATTGTGACTTTATAGCATTCATAGTTACTTTATAGAGTTTTGTTCTGTCTGCATGTTTTCTATTCTCACCTGTATTTGGGAGGACTGTGAGCTCCACTCTGGATCTGCTCTCTGGCTGCTTCTGGTCTGTATGAGTTACATCTAACCTGCAGGATGAAAAAATACTGAATCTATAATAATAATAATAATAATCTATAATTTGAATACATTACAACAGGTTTTTACAAATCAGCCTTCACATTTACATCAGTATCTCTGCAAGTTTCATAAACTAAAATTTAAGACTTTTTATGACCATTATGAATTAATTTTAAGACCACATATGTCATACATGCCAAGCTTGCCTCACAGAATGCATGTAGCATAGATGTGCTAGCAGCAGAAGTGAACCAGGAGCAAAGATGAATGTCATCCAGTCAATTAGATAGATTTGTACAAAACAGCGACAAGCTAGCTAACCAGTTAGCAGTAGCCTCAACCATCAAGTCAAAGAATGTAATGAAAATTGACAATAAACTACTTGTTACATCTTTTTTATGTAACTGTATGACTGTGACTGCATAGCAGAGCAATCATAGCCCCACAAACACAAATACTGCTCTTGAAAAACACTCCAATTTGCAGAATGCTTCTTTAGGAAAAAAAAGATTGTGATTTGTATCACAAAACTGCACATAGTAACTGCATTTTCAAATTTATTGGTATTTATTGATGCTTTTATTGAACTAAAATAGCATTAATACTGACAAAAAGGACAGTTTTGGTTTCTTTAAGCATCATTAATTGGAATGTATTGCAACAATAAATACAAATTATTGTAAGAAATGTATTACAGTAAATAAAAAACACCCACCCTAAAATGTCATCAATGCAATTTTCCATTTTATTATTGCAATGTCATATTTTGTTCTCATTTCTGGACTCAAAACATGACCAAATCCTGAACCAGTACCACCAGCTGAGGATACATTTTTAACTAAACCCATCTATCAGCTTCAAACAACATTAATGATTTAGAAATAATGTTACTCCTTCAGCTCATATGGTTGTATTACTATATTTAAAACAAGCAGGAATGATACTAACAGAATAAAAGTGATCAAATAAATGAAGTATTTGTGTGTGTGCTTACATGTGCGTAGCTCAAGAAAAACAGCTGATTGTTGTTCAGTTCCAGTCCTGGCAGCAGAGGCTCCTCCACGCCGCCTCTGCTGCTGTCCACCCACCGCCTGTAGGCCTACGCACAAACAGAAAAAGAAACATCCACTCACCCACTGCCGAATTACGTTCGGATTACTTCAGGCAGTCCTGATTAATCACAGCAATGATTATTTTTGCACACAATAAGTTCAAAATGTCTGGACTTCAAGAAATACAAGTATTACCTTGAATGCCTCTCTGATTCCCCCGTTGTCTGCTATGTTTTCTGCTAAGGTCCTCTTACCACGCACCTACAAACAGAATGGAGTCACACTTACTTGCATATTGACTTTAAATTCTTTCATAAGGAATCTCAGTTGTTTTCTTACATTTAGACCTGCTTCTTCCCAGTAGTATTCATTATACTGATCAATCATACACTGGGTCTTCTCGGTAAAGGCCGTTACAGATGTCTGACTCCACCACTGGTCCAGATTACCATTTTTGTCATATTTGCGGCCTTTTTAACATAAAAACGCACACACTAAAACAAATGTGTTGGAAATTGGTTCAATTCAAAGTGTTTTTGGCCCATTAGCTTTTACCGTTGTTATCGAAGCCGTGAGTTAGCTCGTGTCCCACTATCACCCCGATGGCACCGTAACTTAATGACCTGGAAAACACATGGATAAAATGATTCAGAGGTTACAAACAAAGTGGAAAAATAACAAATTTAAGTGAAGTAGCAGAAAAAATAAATCACATTTAGACAAAAGCAGAAGTTGTAAGACATAAAAATGTGGACATGATTTGTTTTTAGCCACCAAGCTAGCATTTACGCTAAATAAAACAAGCTAATATGTGAAAAATGTTTTAATAATATGATAACTAGTTCATATTACATATAAAATGGGGACAAATCTGTTAAAATAAAGACTAAAAATACAGAGGAAAAGATTTTGGAAGCACTGCTAGCACAGCAGCAGAGCATGTTTTTAGCTAGCCCTCCACAAATATTAGCATCTATGATAAAAATATCTAAACAATCTTTTATTCTTTAATGTGCATCTAAATATATAGGTATTATATGAAGCCAGAATTTTATATTAATCCTACTAAAACAGAAACTGTAGCTAAACGAATTTTCACGGCTAAAATAAATAAAAGTGTTTCACTACTTTGAACAGGGAGATGGTAGGGACATTTTTCTTTTTTTCCTGTCGTTTCTGGCTCTTTGCAGCCTAAAGTAGGAGATTCTGCATTCTGGACTGGTTAGGTTTTCTACGAGAAACTCATGTCATGAAAATTCTGCAATTACTTCTGCCAAGTAAAGCATGAGGAGGCGACTCTGCTCTGCTGGCAGAGCATGTCGGATTTATTTAACCTCACCTTGGATACTCCTTTCCCCAGAAGAAAGGTTTTTGAAGCTCTCCAGCAGGGAATCCTGCAAAAAAAAAAAACCCAAAAAAACATATATATATATAAAAGTGAATTTCTCTCAACACTTTTGTTTTCTGGATTTTGTCCAAATAGCCTCTTTAAACGTTTAAATTCAGAACATTTTCTCTTATGACAGAAATCTTTAAAACAGACAGCAAAAACACAAAATCTTACCAAGTATGTTTGTTTTGTTTCTACTAAAAATATATTATCACACTGGAAATAAGACAAAAGTGGAACTGACACGATAACTAATTTTTCTTGACGATAAATTGTCCAAGAAGTTATTGCGATAAACGATAATATTGTCATTTTGAGACCATTTTCAAATAATATGATGGTAATAATGGCAAAATAATGCAACAATATATTCTCAAACATCAAGAAACTTTAAATTCTAATGAACATTTAACACTAGCATAAAAAACTGAAAAACATTTTAAATATCCAAAATAATCCAATTAATTAGGAAGTTTCTGTAAGCAAAATTATCCTTAAAAAAAGGGAATATTTGAGACCAAAGCACCAAACTGAAGACTTTAGTCATCCAGTTTCTGATAGAAGAAGAAAAATCATGCAAATGCAAATAATTGATTTTATGATTAATTACTAATTTCGACAACCCTAGTTAGAAGTAACTTTTCTGCAAGATATTGGAGAATGTTTTAAGTAAACAATTCCTTAATATTGATGAAAAAGTACTGGCTCTACTAACTAAGATTATTTCACTTGTAAGACATTTTTCCCATAAATTAAATAATCTCTCAATACTTTTTAATCAATATTAAGAAAATATTTACTCCAATATCTTGCTGAAAAGTTACTTGTAAGTTTGCTTTGTCTTATTTCTAGCATACTAAGATATTTGCACTAAATGCTAAACCAAAAATACTTTGTAGTAATGTCCTCACTGCAAAAACACAAAGTCTTACATTCAGTTGACTCTTTATTTAACTTTATCTGAAACCTTATTTACAATTTGTCAGGCAAAAGAGCAAGAAGAGAGAAATATCTCCCTTAATGAGCATGTTTCTCCGGCCACATCACGTCTTACTGATTTGATTTGTGGACGAACTGTAGAAGGCGTTCACGGTGGTTGGGTTTGTAAACCATCTGAAAAGATAGAATATACATTTATACACAACAAAATGTGTCAGCTGGGATGTAAAACAACAAAAAACAATTTGTGTTGCCAGTAGAGACTCACTCTGTGCGTGGGACGCTCCTTCGAAGCCAGGAGACGTCTGATTGGGCGATGAACTTCAGCGTCTGCATTACATTGCCATAGTAATCCTTTTCATCAAACTCTAACTGAAACGGACAAATGCAAAGAGAGACTGTAAACATTTCACGAAGCAAACAAAATGGGAAATAATTGCTTCCTTTACTTTTTCTTTTTTACGTGGAAAAGAAAGTTTATTTATGATGGTGGAAAAAAATGTCCAATAAATGTCAGGCGCCTCTTGAAACTGAGTCCATAACTCCACCTAAGTTTCTGATGTGATTTGTAGTCATTAGTATCCTTGGGTTTTTTTGTTTTCTAGAGTTTTTTTGAGTTTTGATGTCTAATTTGCAGAACTTTTCTTGTTTTTTTCACATTTTGACCCATCCTCTCACTGCGTTTCTGTAAGGGAGCGTGGTTATGTTGAGTGAATTATGGTAATAGATGTAATACTTTATACATTGAGCGAAGGGAAGCTTGGAGAAATTCAAAATAAAAGTTGCCCAAGAACAGAGCCTTGATCTCCATTTGATCTCTGTTGGCTCTCACTCAAAACTACGATTTACCAAATATTATTTAACCGTCATATTCCTCTTGTTTTTGCTATAAATGCACCTGAAGTGTCCGTAATGAATTTGCGCGATACAAACCTGTTCTAAGTCTTCTGTGAGGTACGTATCATTCAAAATAAACTCTGGATACCCAACCTTAGGCAGGACTGCGTGAGCCTAGAGAAAATAAAACACAAACCGTGAAACATGTTTGGATATAGAAGCATGTGGCAAACTCTGATTAACTAAAATAATGTTTAGATTTAAATGAGATTAAAATAAAAACGACTTAATGAGGCTTACTGAGGAAAATAAACCGTATTGGTAAATAACTTTGGTTCAACCTGAAATAAATTTATGCATTTCACCAATGGAACTGAAAAATTAATAACATTTCATTAACATTTACATTTCTGTAAATAATCTCAGGAATTTTGTAGAATTTTGGGGGGGGAATTCTGAGATTAATCACAAATGTTCATTTATTTTCTAGCAAATTTTCAACTTTTCAAACTCACAAATTTCTTAAATGTTTCTATATTTGAGATTAATCTCAAAATTAGAATTTTTTTCTAGCAAATTTCTGACTTAAAACTCAGAAATTTCCATGTTTTTTTCTATAAAAATTCTGAGATTAATCTCCTAATATATGAGTTTTTTAAAATAAAATTGTCAACTTTTCAAACTCAAATGTCCTTGTTTTATTTAGAAAAGCGATTAACCTCAAAATTTCTCAATTTGTAATGTTTTTCATCAATAATTGCTTTCACAACTGTCGCAGAAAACCTAAAAGGTTTTAACATTAAAGCTTTGGGTTTTTGAGTACAAATAACACAAAAGATCTATAAATTAAACCAATCTGATTTTCAAGAAAAAATTTCACAGTTTCATATATTCTGTTTTCCTCCAGTTTTGTCAGGAAAAATTAATTTAAATTCCAACTAAAAGTCTAAAGAAACCCAAAACATTTGACCAAAGTCCCACATTTTAAAATAATTCTGTACAAACCGTTTCAGTTTAATGTTTCTTACCTTTTCTATGGCTCTCTTTTTTGTTTGTTGGTCCATCCAATCATTTTCCTTCTCCAGCATGTCGATGAAAGCCCACCGAATCCCCTCAATTAGCTCTTCCATCTGAGAGTAACGTGGAAAAAAGAAAAACAAATGCACGGTGTGTCAGTAAAAGGCAGGAAAGCTCATCACTGAATCCTGAAATATATCTGTAGAACGTAAAGAGATGGAGAACCATTAGCTTCTTGTCCTCCTGGAAGTGTTTGTCGACAAATAGCCGGCCGGTGGCGTAAACCAGGGAGTTCTCCACGTAGTTAACGCACTTATCCCAGCGTGGAGTCAGAGACGTAGTTCCTGTGGTGACCTGAAGGGGGGGCATGAGTCAGCGTTTAATAGAGTTACCTTAATAAGTAGAGTTCAGAATGCAGCTCATATTGAGTATCTTAAAGACGACACGACGGCTCTTAAATTTAAAGTAAAGAAAAAACATACAAAGTTTTCAAACGTCTCCAGATTTACTTGTGAAAGTTTTAAGGTCTCTAGCAGGACATTGATTTACGATTTGAGATACGATGGTTCGATTTAGATTGCACCATCCTTGTGTTAAAAGGGTCTAGTCAAAGTCCAAACCTGAATGAGAACCTGTGAAAACTTGACTTAAGTCTTGACTCCGTTAAATCTGGCTGAGCTTGAGGATTTTTTGGGGGGAAAAAACTGGAACAAATTTTAATGTTCAGATTGTTTTGCAGGTAGACAAAACAAAAAACCTTCAGCTGAAAGTGCAGCAAAAAATTATTTTAAAGTGCTGATTCTGTAAAAATATTTTCTGAGTTTTATTGGTAGAATATTTAAAAACTATATATTCACTTCCTTCTACTTTAAAATTATCCACTATTTTGTTTAAAAAAAAAAACTTTTATCTTTGTCATTTGGGTTGTATGCGATAAACAAAATAGTTTTAAAAAAATGTTTAGGAGGTGTGAATATTTTGCAAATTGGTTAGCGATAGATCAAACTCACTAACCTCATATTTGGTGTTTTGTAGGCTCCTAGCTCTTCATTTTGTATTTTTTTGTATTGTTAGTCTTTAATTTTGACCACAAGCCCCATTAATATTGAAATTAAACAGAAATAAAATATCGTCTTCAGTTAAATGAGTAAAGTTGCAGTTTATGCATTTTCTATTTCTTTCTTTCTTTATTGCTGGAGAAAAACACGTTGCAGCTTTTCAGGGGTTAAACTTGTTTTAAAAGTTTATAAATATCTGAAGCAAATCAACCTAAACTTTTGAAATGTGACAATAACACAAGTTTTTATTTTTAACGTTTGTACATAAAACGTTTTAGTTTAAATGAAAATTGTGTGGTGGGATTTTATGAACAGTTAACCAGGCAAACAGAGCCATCTGTTGGTGAATCCTGATACTGCATTATGTCAGACACAATGGAGTATCGGTCAAATTAGAGCTTTAATAAACAAGAAATCCAGATCTAGTGTTGTGTTTCCTGTACAAATGAAACATTTGGTAACATTTGAAAACAGATGTGGTTCTGTTATAATTGAAAATATGCTGCTAACAGGTCTGTTCAAGCAGAAAAATATCTAAATCATGAAAAATAGCAGCTTTCAAGGTCTGGAACTGACAGCACCTGCACTAATCCACATTATAGAGGGTATTTTTATCACTACAGGATATTTATCTGCAAAATAAAAATACTTTATAATGTTTATTTTCCAACTAACCTACTGAAGTAAATTCAGAGATGAATTGAGATGCGCTGAGAGTACAAACCCGAGCGAAGTCGAGGTATCTGTAGAGGAAACGGCGACTCAGAGTGGTGATCTTAGAAAACACCGTCCTCCACTGGATGTAGTTAGCTACCGTCCTAAAGAGACAGAAAGATCAATTAAATTTAATTTAAATTAAAATGTAAATTAAATATTTACAAGAGAATGAACTCCTTGTAGTCATTGGCCACGTTTCAGAGCAAAGAAAATAAATATATCAGTGAATACACAGTTTTTACTGAAATTATTGTTTCTGAATGTAAAAAGGAACAATTTAGAGTCAACACGCAGCTTCAGTTATAGTTCAGTTACAGTTATAGTAGTGATGGACCTGGACCTTCAGGGACACATAAACACAGGTACAAAATCAGCCTTTTATCACCTGAAGAACATTTCCATAATTATAGGAGTAATGTCACGAAAACATCAGGAGAAACTTATTAATGCGTTTACATTGGCTCCCTTTAAAATGCTTTTTTTTCTCTTGAAATTTTAGCTTATAGACCTGTTGTCTTCTGGTTCAAGTCTGCTCTGCATTTCTGAAAACGAAACCAAACATGGAGAATCAGCATTCAGTTTTTATGCTGCACTAATCTGGGACAAACTTCCAGAAAACTGAAAAGATGCTGAAACACTGAGCTCCTTTAAATCAAGGCTAAAACCCACCTGTTTAGAGTTGCCTTTGATTCATAATAACTGGAACATTGATCAACATATTTAATGTATAACGGCTTTATTATTTTGATGAAATTCCATTCTAAACATTCTGTGTAAAATATGTAAATACTCGTCTTCTGAAACTATCTGCTATTTGTGATTAACCACATTATTTTGTCTAATTTTGCTAGCTAAACTCAAAGCTAACAAAATCTGATGTCTCCAGCTCTGCCCCCAAATATAAGGCCAACCAAAATTTCTCCAAGAGCGCATCGGGTCATCCAGACGGTCACAAAAACAGCAAGAACGATGTAAATATAAAAAACTGTTTATACGTGTTTACATTTCCTCAGTTATATGTTTGGAAAAACTCCTCAAGTTTGAGTGGAGTGGAACTATGTGTGCTCTGTGAGTTAACTGTTAATAACCTGGTAAAGACAATGACATATCTTCCATGTTTCTCAGGTGTTGGTACCTGGAGTCTGTGCTGTTGATGAGCTTCATGAGATCCTTGAAATACTTTGGGGTTCTGACGATGACGGGCTCAGAGGAGGAAATGGAAAGGCTTGGATCATCTTTAGACTCCACCACAGCTTTCACAAAACCAAGCCAATCAAACTGAAACACAACAATAAACATTTGTTAGTCAAACAGTGATAGGAAGAAAATATCCTATGAAGAAAGTACATTTATTTTTAAAAAATAACACCATTATATGACATTAATGCTGCCACTAATGGTGTTATTTTTGCTATTTAGATGCAAACTGCAGGACATTTGGTCAGGATATGTTTTTTGGGAGGGTGGATTTCCATTTCTGCTACAAAAGTTTTCTGTCCGGATCGTCTTTATCGCCTGCATGTTATTGTTTACGTTCGGAAATTTTATGCATGTACAACACTGGGGGGGGGAAGACGATTATTTTATATTTTATATGGCATGCATAGCCGAGCTGCCAGGGTAGAACAACCCCGTTAACAAAATGAAACTTGGAGATGAACTCCAGGTTTCACACTGTTAATTTAGTGCAGTGTGCCACAGCAACAGAAAAAATAATGCAAAAAAAAAAAACAGTGATGAACAACTCAAAGCCACGTTTTTTCTCGCCATCTGTGTTGGCGACGCGAAGCGCAGACTCGTTGCCATAGCAACTGACAACAACGCCACGTCAGGTTTCAACACCGAAAAACACTCAAAACATTTCCCACAGAAAGAACAGAACATTCAGTCCGTTACAATTTTATATTTTTAGGCTTGATGTTTGTTTTGCTACTCATAAATGATCGCTGTGCCAGATTAGCTTCCGCTGCTACTAGCTAACCTAACACTGCAGCAGCTGATTGGCTAATTTAAACTCCTGTTTTATTGATATCTCAGAGTTGATGTTCAGGTCCCTTTTTTATTTTTTTAACTGAGGTGGAGCAATTCATGTAAAACCACACAAGTAAATAGATTAAAATTTATCCGATCGGACAAAAAGAAAAAAGATGGAGGCTCTAATTACTTAAATTAAACTATTTATGTATTAAGGAGTAGAAATTCTGAAAATTCATGGGTATTTTTGGGAATTGCGAAAACTGACGTTTGAAATGTGGCTGAAGGAAAAAAACTTAGGGAAAAAATGTTGACACCTAACACTTTTATGGGAATTTGTGAAAGAACCTTGTTTGTGTTGCTTTGGAGCAAAATTACGGGTTCCCAGACAGTTAATGGTTTTGCAGGTGGATTTCCCAGTGACTGTACCTGTGGCATGGAGCGCTGCAACCGAGACAGGGTGTATTTGTTGTACATGTTCTCACTGGTGCGATTTTCATAGGGAATCAGGATCTGCACATAAAATAAGAAGCATTTTTATACAAAAATATGAGGATAAAACATTTTTTCAATTAAACTGCTGGACCTGGTGCGTAATTAACAGTTTCACTGAACTCATGAATCTCAGGTTTATTCAACTGATTTGTATTTTGCTTTTACATGAGCAATTTTGGTCTCGAAGTCCAGAGCCTCTTCCATCTGGGTCTGCGCCGCTTGCTTTGGGGCGCCCAGCATGACGGCTGCGTCCACCATCAGACTCAGCAACGCAGCGCGATTCTGGAGAGAAAGAGACAAAATATACGAGGAAGAACTTTGAATTTCGTGGGAAACAAAACACCTTTTCTGTACCTCACAGGAAAGAAGGGTTGAAATAATGTAATTTGATCTAGATGGTGGCAAGGCGAGCTAAATGTGATTCAGAAACTCACCCCGAGAGCAGAGGAAGTGTTTGTGGTGTAATCCTCTCTAGAAGAAAGAGACAAGGACGCCTGATCGAGCTGCAGGAACAGAAAAACAAGTTTCTGCTGCGTCTTGCAGAGTTTCTCTGTTCGTCTAAACATTTGCTAGGCTAAAGCATCATAGAACCAATCAGACTTGTCTGCATTTAATTCACAAAGCAAATGGCATCAAATCTAGGCTTATTGGACATATTGGTTGTCTTTAAAAGAAAGCAAAAACTATATATTTCTATTATATTTCTTGAATTGTGTAAACAGCAAATAAATTCATTCAAATTCAAAAATACTTTATGGATCTCAAAAGGAAATTAAATGTTGTTGTAACTCAAACAACAGATTCTTCAAAGAGTTAATGTAGATAGTGATGGCTGTTGGCAGGAAAGATGTCCCGTAGCAGTTTGTGTTACAGTGAATCTGAATTAGCCTCTGACTGAAGACACTGACAGTGGTCAGGGTTGTCTGTAATTACTACATAATTCATACATGAAGTTCAGTTAAGGCATAAAGTTGAGTCCAATTCTTGATTAATTTTTATAAAATAGCGTTTTTCTACTTATCTAAAATTACATTAATTTTAAAAGATGGTTGTTGGTAATAACTCTTAAAAAAAGAAGCAATATTTTACTTTATCTAGATTTTAGAGGTGAATGATTGAAACTATTTTATTTATAAATTTGTCCTTTTCGACCTCCATTTTTTATTTAACTGAATTTTATTTTATTCCCAGAGCGTTGATCAATGTTTGCATGTTTCATATAGGTTAAAGCTCACATATAGTGTTAAAAAAAGGTTTTACACAGAATTTTATCTCATTTTACATCAGTTCAACCACAGGTCTTTTTTGTAGAGTCTAATCCAGAAGTTGAACACTTTAACCGAGACTTTAACAGGATCTGCACGTACATTAGGAAGCATTTTTATACAAAAATATGAGAATAAAACATTTTTGGACTGTCGGACCTTGATGACGTAGTAGGAGGAGTTTTTGTCGTCAGGGGAGACATAGAGGCGGATCAGGACGCTCTTGCTGTGCTGGTTCCTCATCTCCGCCAGCGTCTTCAGGAGACTCCACTGACTCTGAGACCACTGGTACTCCCGGCCAAGTCCCTCCCCCAACACCGGCCATCGAAACTCAGGCTGTCGGAGCATTTTCAGCATCGGTCTGGCGTCCAGTTCCTCCAGTATGCCTTTTAAAGAAACACATCAGTATCAATGTTCAATTGTATAGACCGCTGCCTTTTATCTCTGCTACATTTAAGTGCAACAGATATTAATATTAGACAAAACGTAAGAAAACTAGGCAACATATAATGCTGTTTTCAAATATTTATTTCATTTACTACGTTGAAAAGCTATCCAAGCAAACCAAGCTATAAATCTACTGTGATTTATGGGTTAGTAGCACCAGTCAGATCTGCAGAATAAAGAAAATCTTGAAATAAACAAGGTTAAAAGGCTAAAAGGTCTAATAAAAACAACAAATCAATTTGCTATCAATCGCTATCAGTTTGTAAAGAAGTAAAAAAACCACTTCTAATATTTTGGGACAATAAGAAAGTTTGGTCATAAGTGGCATCTGCTGCGAAAACGATTGTTCACCAAAAGCAACAAAAGGTTCCTCTAAAACTCAACGATCATGGAGACTTTTAGGAAAATGTCCCATAAACATGGTGGCGTTTTATTCTCCAGGACCAGAACAATTTGCTGTATTCACAGAAAACCAGGAAAAGTAACAGTGATCCAAGGAAAACCAGCAAGTTCACAAAACAAAGGTGGAGGGGCCTAGTTAAAGTCTGGATTTAAAGCTAATGGAGATGCTGGAACGACTTACTTTCATTCATGCAGGAGCGGTACAGGATCTTGGCTTTGGTCACGGCCTGCAGCTCTTTTGCATCCGAAGGAGATTCTAACAGCTCTGGAAGATAAAAACGATCAGCACAACTAAACAGTTCATGTCTCCAAAATGTGAAAAATAAATAAATAAAAGAAAAAATATATATGAGACCTTATTTTAATTTGTGATTAGTAATCTCTTTATGAATAAATGAAACAGACATCTCTGTGTCTTTCATTCAGGGTTCTGTTCAAGTTTAGCATGTTTTTGAATAATTTTGGTTTGGTCTAGATTTCATATGCAAAGTTCTGCTGAGTCTGATTAGGTCAGCGCCAGAGAAAAATCTAATCTGATTGGGCCATTCAGGAAGACAGCAGCAGGCCCGACTGAAGGCCTGATTTAAAAAAATAAAATAAAAAAAAGACTTAAAACATGCAGCAACTACAAATTATACGACTGCTGTTCATTGGAACAAGTAAATCTGCAGAAAAACACATGAAATGTGTGAAATGTTAGGTTTAAAGGGAAATGGGCAGATTTATTATTGTTTTGTGGTGAATCTGGTGTGGAAATCCACCTTTTAAAAGTTCTGTGAACTTCGTCGCAGTCAGTAGTATGCAAAATATTTTAGCTTCTCCAAGGGAATATCAAATACAAATTTATTGTCAGAAAACTCAAATTTGGTCTTTCAGCAGGGTAGTAGTAAAAACTTGTTGACAACACGAAATCACACAGTGACTTGCGTCATAATTGAACAAAGGTATTTTCACCTTACATCTTTTAAATTGTATTTTTAAAACGTCCTCCTTGCACCTTTGTTGGTGTTTCACTCCCTGGTCGGGTTCTAATGACTTTAATAACTACATCCAGGTTTCATTAGCTTTTTTAACAGTGGAACGAAGGGAAGGATGGAGGGACGGATGGAACGACAAATGGACAAATGGATGGACAGATATATTATTGGATGGATTGTTAAAAAGACAAAGAATGGATGGGTAGATGGATGGAGAGAAAAATTGTTGGACAGATGATAGAATGACAGATGACAGGATGAAAAACAGATTGATGGACAGAAAGATGGGCGGATGGGTGGATAGACTGATAGATATTTAACAAGTGAGATGGATGGATAAAAAGTTGAACAGACAGATGGATATGTTGCTGGATGAATGGATGGATGGACTGATGGATGAATTGTTAAAAATACAAAGAATGGATGGATAGAAATCAGACGAATGGAGGAATGGTTGGATGGATGAATAGAAAAATAGACGGGTTGAATGGAAGGACATATTGGATGGATGGATTCAAGGATGGATGGATAGACGAATGAATGGCTGGTTGGATGGAAGGATGGTTGGATGAACGGATGGTTAGAGAGAAAGACAAATGGAAAAACAGATAGATATATGACCAATGAGATGGATGGATAAATAGAAAGATGGATGGGTTGAATGGATGGACATATCACTTAAGTAATGGAAGGATAGTTGGATGGATGGTTGGATGGATGAAGCTCCACCTTTCAGTCGGATGTCGACATGCTGCCTCAGCCAGGGGTAGATGCCGTGTGACGATGAGTCTTCAGGAATCGTGTTTTCCTTCAACCAGCCGCCGCAGGAGAACGTGTAGAAGTCGTCACAGGGGTCCACTGACCGGTCCAACTTACTCAGGATGGACCCGGCTAAGAAACAAATTACAAGGTTCTGATCCAAACGACCCAACACAGAAACCCAAAGACATTTACTCCACTGCTGGGTACTTTCTCACCTGCTTCGATGCATTCTGGGGAAAGACAAAACTCCTCTTGACTGGATTTTTGAGAGACTAATGGAGAGAAAAAAAAATTTTTATTGGGTTAAATAACTAATATATTGAAATTCTTTGGAACTTTTCCAACAGTGACATTTCTTTTGTCTATTTGGGTAATATTTCTCTATTATTATTCAATGAAACCCCTGATTATCTAAATCAGACTGGGTGGAACTGGAACTAAGGTCCAGCTGATACATCTGGAGTTTTCTTACAGAGTAAACAGTTATATTTCTCTGAACTGAGCAAAGTTTGAGTGGTTTCATCTGAGCAGAAGCCATTTTGCACGCTTATACACGGTCCAGGCATTCTAAACCGAGATGTAATTTTTACTAATGCGCGCAAAACTTTGTAAACATTCCGCTAATGTAAAATAAAAAACTATTTTGCAATTGCAGTGTCTCCATTAAATAAGGAACGCAATTAAAATCACATATGAATAACTTCGTCCAAGCAATCAGTCATTAAAAACATGAGGCGCGACGCCATTATCCCCCTACCACTTCCTGTTCTTCTTCAACATCCGGTTGTTGATCATGTGACTCCTGTGACGCGAATTTTATGGTCTGGCGTATTCAGCACCAGATAGGCCCCATCTCAATCGTTTAACATCTTAATCGAATCTTAATAGTAAGCCTGGACAACATGGCTAAAAATCAGAATATAAGCGTTTCAAATCCGTTGATAGCAAAGTATTGATCCGGTTTTTTTTGTTGTCTTTTTAAATATCTGAAATAGTGCTAAACTGACCTTACCCGTTTTACCTAGTTTTCTACCCCCGCACGATGGCGGAACCTTTAACTGCTGCTGCGCAAGTTACTAAACAAGTTGTTGCTAGGTAACTAACGAGTGAGTTGCTAGGTAACTAAAGAGTCGATGCGCCACCAACCTTACTTAGCCAGCCGTAAAAGAGCCGTTGAACAGCTAAAGCCTTTCTTCTGCCTACATCCCCCAGAATTCCATGCGGTTCTGGATCGGAGTTCAGGGAATATTCCAGACGTATTATTATCCATTTATCGATACATCCCAACGTCCAACCCTTCCCTGGCCCGACCGAGCAGCCAGCGGCCCGCCACGCCGTTACCGTCTCCCCTCATACAACTTGCTCCGGAATTGGGTTGAATTAGCTTAGGTTTGGACAATAAACTTCAAGGTTTTTGTTGTTTTTCTTTTTACGCTCATGCAACCAGACTTTTTACTAGCAGGAAGAGTCGATCTCAATAATCGACTTTCCACAACTTCCAACAAATTCCCTTTAATTGCGAAGCTGCGTTGTCAACACCCAGTAAAAATCCAGCAAATCAGGAAAAGTTCATAAGCTGCAAAGATCATTGAATTATGTTTAACTATCTTCCCTTATAACTCTGGCTGAGGGAACGTTTTGGACGTAATAAAATTGTAAGGAGAGAGAAAGGGAGAGGCTCCAACCACATGAGAAGCTCCATTTGTTATTTGTGTGGAAACTTGGCATAATTAAATTTTCCATTTGAAAGTATGCTGAATTATTGACTGTTGATGGCCCAGTTTGGGTTCACCTGTCGGACAGAACTTCAATGCTCGACTCTGAGGTACCAAAACCATCAGCCACCCGACCTCTGTGCATAACAGATGCCCTGAGGTCCTTCTGCTAATTTTCTGTCACCACACATCTCTAATTTGGTCTCATTGGTTCAAAGGATGTTCTTCCAGAAGCCTTGTGGATCAAACCCACCACACTTGTTGAGTCATTTTCTAATTACTCTGTCCTGACATTTAAGAAGCACAAATTAGGCTCTTGATGTGGAGCTCTTGTTTTTTCTCTCTCTGGATGATTTGATAAACAGACTGAAAAATCCTCTGCTGGGAAGACTAGAAACCGTCCAACACATTTTTCCATTTGGAATAATTTTTATCTCTGTAGAATGACGGACTTAATTTATTGGCTAATGCACATTAATTAACATTTCTGTAAATGCACCAAATGGCAGTTTTTCATCAATTTGTCTAGCTAAATACAAACAAGATTAAAGTGACTTAACCAGAAGTTGTCAGATGACACACAAATTGTACTCAAGTTAGAGCAAAACAATATTTGGTCAAAGGTTAACCCAAGTACTGAGTAACTGATCAAATTATCAATCATTTAGAATTTCAAAATCACATATTCAGACGGACTAAAATATAAAGTTAAGTGGACATTTTGGTATTTTAAGGACAAAAATGACAATAATTCATATAACTAACAAAAAATAAAATCAGGCAAAAACTTTTTTTCCAAATCAGTTTCTTTCAATATAAAACTTGTGAAACTTTAATAAAAACTGCAGGTGTGTGTCTGTGTCTGGTACATTTTTTGGGTTAAAACATGTTTGTTTTTTATTCAGTAGGTAGAAAATACAGAAATTTTACTCAAGTAAAAGTAGAAATACTTCCTAATAAAATTATTCAAGTAAAAGTAAATAGTACAGTATTAGAACAATTATGTTTTGTTATCATTCTTACATACGTAGTTACCAGTTTGCTTTTCATTTAAAGGTTTAGTATTCAAACCCCAGAGAGGAGGAATTTGTTAAACCGTGTGAAAGACAAAACTTGCTTTTTCCCTAAACCTTGAAGCTGTAGCTGTTTTCTTATCTTGGAATACTCCTTGTTCTGTGAAACTGTGTGTGTGTGTGTGTGTGTGTGTGGTGTGTGTGTGTGTGTGTGTGTGTGTGTGTGTGTGTGTAGGATGTAGTAGCCCCCTTCTTTGATTTATTACACCCCACATTCCATTTCACTCCTGCTTTGTAATAAAAGACCAGTTCTGATGCAGAGAATCGGGATGCATGGTAAACACCTTGGAGAAGTGGTTTGCTAAGTTTTCTCCTTCTGCAGAAGTTTGGTTGAAAACTCATAAATGTTCTCTGTGGTTCTCTTTTCATGTAGTTTTGAGAAACTCCTATCATACAGCGTCAGAGAAATACTCCTATTACTACCCGTATCTGGACTATTTTGACAATAGATACAAAAAATATAAATCAAAACAATAAAAAAAAGGAAATTACAACACAATTATCATACATTTCTTTTTAACATTATAA
Organism: Xiphophorus maculatus; assembly: GCF_002775205.1. Taxonomy (NCBI): domain Eukaryota; kingdom Metazoa; phylum Chordata; class Actinopteri; order Cyprinodontiformes; family Poeciliidae; genus Xiphophorus; species Xiphophorus maculatus. The sequence goes on from NC_036463.1 coordinate 4,324,844, forward strand.
AAGTGTTGCGTATATTTATAATGAAACTGCAGCTTGTGTCTTCAGTCAGAGGCTTCTTTAGATCTTCTGTAATACTGACTGCTACACATCCATCAGCATATACTGCTGCAACTCTGAAGAAAATTGTAATATGAGTTACAACCACATTTAATTTCCCTCTGGGACTAATAAAGCTTTTTTTTTAATTAATTGGATGAGAGAGCATCTGATCTGCAGCACCAGGAAACTTTGAGTGGGAATCTAATTAGTTTTTCCCTATGGATGAATTTACAGTTATGGAAACTTTTCTCCTTTATTATCCTCCTCAGCTCTGCTGTAAGTTATCATTACTCCACACAGTTGTAATAAGGGTGAGCAGAAACTAAAATAAAACCACTGTAATCCACACATTGTTTATTCTCCTGGCAGCAGAGAACAAACCGCAGGTTTACCGGTTCATTTCCGTTACTCGAGTCTTTCTAGAAAGTTCAAGTCTCTAACGTCTGGTGTGATGTGGTTCGGTGGTAAACAAGAGCTGCAAAAAAAAAAAAAAAACATGAAGCAAGCCGGCGCAGTGTATTTGGAAACCAAACTCTTATTGTAAACTGATGACCGGAGCAGGACCGGACTGCGCCGTGATGTCTGACCTCAGAGGTTTGCGTTTCTTGGAGCCGCTTTGCAGAATCCCTCCACGTTGTGGTCACTTTAGATTCAAGCACGCACATTCATGTCACCAAAAACAAGCTGCTAACGACCCGTTGATGGATGCAAACTCACATCAAAGAGTCAAAGTCTGTTAATTAATGAATCGTGAGTAAATCAAAGCAGAGTGAGTCTCTCTTCTCTCACTTGGCTGGAAACTCGAGCATTTCCATTTTAGTGGGAGTTTGGAACTGCTAGCTTGGGCACATAAGATAATTGCACTTCAGTGTGGCCACAAGTATGCAGCTTTCCCTCAATAACAAAAAGACAATACTCACCCCACCCAAGACCAACGCATGAGCCCCTGCAGCTATGACCAGCGCTGGAACCACACAGCACTGCAACCACTGATGCCGTTTCCATGCCCCCCAAACTCCACATACTGGGAAATTTAATGGTTTCCAGTGGAAGAGGATAGCTCATTAGCTTTGCTGCACATCAGGACTTGAAACGCCAAGCTGAACGTCCTAAAAACATTTTTAAAAGATACTCATCGGCCTTTAAGGGCTTACAGATGAGCATGGATGATTCAGTTTAATCAAATGATAAATAAAATGCATATTTCTGCACTTGATTTTTAGTTTTTTACCATGTTTAGATCAAAACCACAACAATTCAACCAGGCATATTTCCTTAGATCTCTCACTTAAAGGGGCAGTAATATATAATGTTAACTTCAGTTGTTATAAAACTTCTATATGACTGAAAAGAAATTTGACTTTGTAAATTAACGCCTTGAAATTGGGCCTCTGTCTCTTTAAGATGCTCCTGCTCTTTCTGAAACTCTGCTTTCAGGAAGTTATCTTAACATCGCTCCTCTATTAACCGTTTAGCAACTTTTCACTGAGAAGTGGCTCCTATAATGAGCTCAGCTGTTTTGCAATTCCACCAGGTGTTTGCTAATTGCTGCTGACTAGTCTGAAGGAGCTGAGTGGGGGAGGCCTGCTCTGTGAGCCTGGGTGGTTGCCATGGAGATTAAAGGATTTCTTAACCATGCATAAAAGAATCAAAGCAACACTCCAGGTATGTTTTTGATGTGGGAATAACATCATAACATGACGCAAACTCAAAAAAGTCGGTTTTACGGTACACTTCCCCTTTAAAGGAGGTCAATTATTCATCACTGAGAAAGTTGGGAATTCAAACAGAAGGTAATCCTCAGAGGAAATGGTGATCCAGGCAGATTTAGCACAATTTCAGACCATCAGACCTCTGAAGCATGAATAATCAGTAGCTGAGAGGAAACTACAATTAATCCCACCATTTCATGGTTCGTTATTCACAAATTCAAATATCTTTTTGTTGCGCATTTCTAAAATATTAGGAAGAAAATGCAGCTTGGGAAGCTGAAATTACAGGGTGCAGTGGTTTATGATGCTATCAAAGCAGCCAATCCTGAAGTGCCATTCATTTTCCTTGGCGCTGATTGGCTGAGCTCCCAAGAGAGAAGACAAAAAAAGACTACAAATGTTTCCTACTGAGCGTATCAACGTATAATTGGTGTTTTAACCATTAAAGCAGGCAGTATTTAGCATTCAAACAGAATTTCAAGTTATTACAGTGATTTGCAGGTGTTTGAGCCTGAATACCAGTGATCCACTGTAGAGATCCATGCCCATAATGACCAGTTTGGGCTTGTTTACCAGGTAAAGAATCATGCAGTCATTGAGTTAATAACGTGTCACTGAGTTAAAAGTAAAGCCATCTGCCTGACAGAGGAAACTAGCAAAGAAAATGATTGTAAATCTACAAGGGTACATCCAAAAATGACTCCAAATGTTGCAAAATCCAGCACCCGAACAAATGTTGCCTTTTCTAAAGAGAAACCAGGAGGTCCGTTCTGTCTAAAAACGGATCAGGGCTTAGATTACAGAGTTGCATCTGAACAAAGGCAGACAATAAATCAACAATATGTGTCGCAACAGACACGATCAATATCAAAAGATAAAACATCTGATAGAATATTCACTGAACTCCAATCCAGAGCCGCACAGCATTCTGGGAGATGTAGGCAGAGGACAGGTTTAAACTGCTCCACCAACCTGAGCTAGGTTGGCAGAATCAACCCGCTCATTCTTTGGTTAGCTAGTAACAATCAGTTGAGTAACTTTCAGGTTTCACTGTCATGCCTCATAACTTCTTAAAAATTATATAATCACACCGACAAAAAGTGGAAATTTTTTAATATTAAGGACAAAAATGATAATTCATATAAGTAACAAAAAAAATCATAAAATTAGGCTAAAGAAAATGTTTCCATATCAGTTTCTTTCAATACTGAAAAACTTGTGAAACTTTGCTAAAAACTGTGTTTGTGTCTGGTGAATTTTTGGTTAAAACATGTTTGTTTCTCCGTTCAGTGGGTAGAAAATCCAGAAATGTTACTCAAGTAATTTTACTCTTAATAAAATTACTCAAGTAAAAGTAAAAAGTGTAAAAATACTCCTTTCAAAAAGTTACAAGTAAATGTATTGAGTAAATGTAACTAGCTGCTGACCAACTCTGATCATTTCTTTACCCCACAAACCGCTCATTTATGGAATAAGAAAGCCTTGAAAAGTCCTATCTAAGGTTTTCTACAGGTTTGCAGGGAAGTAAACGTGGAAGGTTTTCTATTCCGATGAGACCAACATGGAAATCAGCATACCACTGCCATGAGAAACACAGTGGTGGAAGCATAATAAAAATCAGTTCACAAACTTAAAGCAAGTCAGGAAGAATAGGCTTGAAACTGGGCAAAGACGCATCCAGAGCGAGAGTAAAACTGACTATATCCAGGATATTCCAGTTAGGATGGCGTAGTCAAAGTTCAAAAGCTACGCACAGACGTAATGAATCCAATACTTGCTCATTTGTACGCTTCATAAGTGGTTTAATTTTTACGTTTTTATTTCTTATAGCTTATTCTGCTTCCTCTCAACTTGTCCTGAGTCTGCCGCTGGGACTGTAGATGGAAATCAACTAGAAACAGCCACTGATCTAGTTCAGTACATCTTCGCTTTCTGGTCATAAAACTTTATGTACTTTGTTCCAGATATATAAACACATAAATACAAGAGGAAGTAATAAATACACACATGAAGTGAACTAAAAGAGACACCTGTGACAATGAGAGATACATTTTCCTCAGTTTTTGTGATTTTTGTGTCATTTAAATACAAAAATCTACTTGTTAATATTTAAACCCAACAGGTTTTTCCTTTTTCTTCTCCTGCAAAACGGCCACATGAAACCTTAGGTGACCCAAAAATAGTTTGACTCGTGTTACCCAACACCTCTCCACCACCGGCGCGCAGTTTTGTTTTGAAACGCTGCATGTGCTACAATCTGAGGACAGGACATTTCTGTACCATACGGTAGATTTCCCACAGTTTATAATGTAGGATAAAGGGTAGAGTGTGTGTGTGTGTGTGAGGACTTACCCACTATGAGAGCGAGCAGAAAAGCAGCACAGACGCACACTGACATGGCCAGAGCAATCTTGTAGAGGCGATTGGTGCTGCTCTCAGGTTTAACCCCCCCACCCCGTAAATGTTCCAGCTCCATCGTTCACACTCACAAAAAAAATTAAAAACTAACAAAAAAAAGCTAAAATATGTAAACGGACACACTGGAAACTGAAAAAGGTGTCGAGAAATAATAAATAAATAATTTAAAATTAAACTATTAAAAGGTTTTTAATAGATAAATTGTTTTTCTAACGTCAAGCAGCTTCTGTCTTCCTCCAATCTGTCAAAATTGTGTGCAGCTTCTCTAACTTCACTCCGACTGTCCCAAACACTCCTCCTCTCCCAAAACACTCCTCCCTCCCTCCATTCCCAGTGTCGAATCCAGGCACCAGTCCTCCCAGTTAGATGAGGAGAGATCCCAGACCTCTTATCTGGTTGCTGCGTTCTCACTTTTAGTGTGCAAGGCGCCGCGTTTAATGTGTGTAATCTCATGTCCAGGACAGCGGGGTGCTCTGCAGGACGTTTATCACATCACAGAGTAACTGGACCAGAACAGAATCTGGGTCACGTGCGCCGGCAACCTGATTACGACACGCTAATGTGACATGGACATCACCGTTTCTGGTTTTCTTTGAAGGCCTCGGAGGTGGCAACTGCAGCGACACCACAGCCCCCAAATCACTGCGGTCACATCTCTCTTTCTGCACGTGCTCATTAGGGGTTTGGGGCGTCGGCCACAAACTCCTTATATAGGCGTGACTTCCTCTTGAGCTGAAAAACAACAACCATTCATCAAGCACCACAGCATTGTTCTCCATTTGGACTCGCAGATACTGTGTCCTGTTTTTATCTCACTGTGTGAAATCAAATTCCACACAAGAGGCTCTAAAAAGAGGCGTAAAAGTTTAATCGTCAGGATTCACACAAAGTTTTCAAATCAAAATGATTTGATACGACCTTTCCACATAGAAATTTCCAGATAAGAAACCATGTAAGGCCTCCACACCACCAGAGGGCATCCAAGAGCATCAAGCTAGCATGATAAAACACACACATACATTTAAAATAACATTGGATAAAATCAAACTAAACACTATTACACATCAAAAATAATTTATATATCATTTTATAGTTTTGTTACACAAATAACAAGTTGATCTTGTCCTTATGCTGCCACTGCTGGGATACAAGATATCAAACTTGTTAACTTTTTTACCGTAAATGTAGTGTTTACCAGCTCAAATAATTAAAATGTAGCACACTAATATATATAATATTTTGTGTTTTTGCAGTGTAATACTTTGTTGATCCACCTTTTGTATCAATTACAGCCTCAATTGTTTTTGAATATGAAGCCACTGGTTTAAAGTTCAAAAATAGCTCACCTGTTCTTACACAGTTTCAGGTTGGATTGGGTCAATGCTTCTGTTACTTCTTTTATTTTGGCCTCAAGACATCCTAACTCAGAGGTCTGCAGACAATTCATTTGACTTCATCAATTGACCTCTGATTATTTCACTTATAACATGGTAAAAATGTATTGTTATAATATAAATAATCAGCCAGGTTATTATATCTACAACTTCAGTATTTTTTAGTTAGTTTTATAAAAGCACATTATAGTTTCAGTCAGTGACCATTTCCCCCCCATTAATTACCGGTTTTATTTTTTTCAGTTTAATGAGACTGTTTTCCCAAAACAGTCTCATTAGAGTTAACTCTACTGTTAACTTTAGTTGCTGCAAATCAAGAGATTGTTTTATATGATGAACATGTGAGGCAGCAGGTAATCGCCTCCTCCCGTGTCTGTTTAGATGCTCCAGGCTACAATTAACAGCATAAGATCAGCAACAGCAACACTCATTTATACCCGGAAATGTCACACATGCTACCAACACTGAAGGGCAAAACGACCGTTCTTTTAGCCTAGAGATGTAGGTATTATTAGTTCACTTCAGTTCGCCACAGAAAATGGAAAAATAACTCAGAAAACCCGTTAAGAACAACGTAAAACCGGTTGTATTGTTTTTTTTTTCTCTCGCTCTCTGTGTCGGCAGCTACGCTACGCACAGACTCGTTGCCATAGCAATTGACAACAGCGCCATTTTTTCCCCCCACAAACAGAACATTCAGTCTGGAACAGTATTAATATGTTTTTAGGCAGATTGTTTACTTTTGCTTTTATTAATAAGTGATCCCTGTGGTATTTTAGCTACCCATGCTATTAGCTAATCTAAAGCAGTGGTGGTAGATTAGCTACGGATGCTATTAGCTAATCTAAAGCAGTGGTGGTAGATTAGCTACGGATGCTATTAGCTAATCTAAAGCAGTGGTGGTAGATTAGCTACGGATGCTTTAAGCAAATTCATCTGTTTTCAAATTCATAAATACTTTATTGGTCCCAAAGGGAAATTAAATGCTGTAACTCATTAATTCGTCAAAGAGTTACTGTACATAGTGATGGCTGTTGGGAGGAAAGACCTCTTGTAGCGGTCTGTGTTGCAGTGAATTTGAAGAAGCCTCTGACTGAAGACACTCCGTTTTCCCAAGACAGTTTCATGAATAGAACATTCACACAGACAGAGAAAACGTACCAAAGCAGATCCACTCTCTAAGAATCCAATCTCAACACAAACTCAATCTAAGTCCTGGAAGAC